>NC_003283.11:6250000-6875000 GCF_000002985.6 Caenorhabditis elegans
ACAAAATTATTGTTATGACCAGGTTCGCGGTGCACCCAATCCGGTCAAAAATCATACTGTAATTGATGTTATTATTTTTTGGAGTATGAAGATGGAAAAAAATTGGAAGATTGTGGAAAATAACACAAACATGACCACTTTGCAAAAAAAAAAAGAAATACAAAACAATCGCAGATGCTATAGAAATTGTAAATTAGCTCGTGTTTATTGAAATATTCAACTCTAGAACGCTGGAACACTGCAATTTTTTGTAGTGTTCGTAGAATATCACAACTACGCATATCATATTGAAATTTAATTTTGCAGGGTGCATCACGATCATCAAATCGAACACTTTTCTGCCGCAAATGCGAAGGCCACGGACAGCAAGTTGTACTGAAAGGGCACGCCAGTCGATGTCCCTTTAACAATTGCAGTTGTAAGACATGTACAAATGTGATGTCAATGAGAGCTAACGCCATCATCAGAAGATACCGTACACGAACATTGGAGGGAGGATTAGTGTTAAAGCCGGTGCACTTTAAAAATGGAAACACAAGATTGAGAGTTTTCCCCAAAAATATCGATGGTAAGTTTCCGCTTTATAGAAGACCTAGAATCTGACAACCTCTCAAATTTTAGAACGAGATGCACTCACGATTCATTTCAATAACAAAAACCAAAATGGATTGGCTAATATGAACGCCGCTGAGATGCAAATGGAAGTCGGAGCATACCCACAAACATCCCCACCAGCAACAGCTATTCCAGATTCTGGAAATGCTCAGAATCCATTCATGGTAAAGAGAAGTCAATCAGATCAAGAACTTGATAGACAGAGTGGACATACACCAACTATTGTGGAACAAGCCAGACAAGTACAACAACAGTTCAGTGCAACAAACCCACCAAATTACGGGCTGGATCAGTCGCCACCTCCAATGCCACCATCAACTGCTAATGGACAGATGCCAATGGGAATTCTCTCAGACTTTTCATTGTTGACACCAGAAACCATTACAGCCATCAAGAACCTGTTCAATCCTCAAGGAAATGATATTGTGACTACAACAGCTCCAACTCCATCGATCTTCGACAATACCTTCCTGTCAAATCTTAACATTGCAAACGGAGTCACTTACACGTCAGCCAATATGAATGGAAATCAAATGTTGATGACTCCTCAAGTCACCACAGCATCGTCAACCGGCATGTTCCCATTCGAAGATATCGACAGAAAGTTGTCAAACGGAGATTCAATGCTTATCAATCCAGCTGTTTCACAACTCAACGACCTCAATATTGCGGTATCTTCTAATAACACAATGTGCACAACTGAATTGGCTCCAAAATTGACGCCACATATGTTTGATAGTGAGTTTTTGACTATGATTTTTAATGTAACACTCATTTAACTATTTTTATCAGTTTCCTGAAACTAAACGTTTGTTATCAGAATCATTAAATTTGACTTGCCATTTTCCGAAAATGTCATTTTTAAAAGTTGAAAAATGTCATGATAAAACAAAAATTATTTTCAGCTGCCTGCTCTCTCACAACCAATGGAGATCAATCTCCACCCGAGATCAAGGTGAAAGAAACGATGCATGAGCCAATTGGACTGCAAAACCTGCTGCTCTCAATTGATGCTCCATCTCGTAATCATCCAAACTTCCAAATGTTCCTCGATTGTGTGTGTAGCCTAGAGAAGACCATGCTTTTTCCATCCTCAACAGAAATGAGCACATGAGCACTGAGAGTCTACACACAAGCACTCACACACACCCTTTTACCCAACTTTGTCATATTTACCCGAATTCTGTAGAGATTATTAGTCTATTCCATCCACCCATTTTCTTCTTGCTCTCGTCTTCCTTTCTCTCTCTGTCTGTTTCTCTCTCCTTCTACACACACTCGGGAATATTAATTTATTGATTTTGAAATTTTGAAATCGCTTTTTATTCAATTTGCTTGAAACATTTCATTTATTGATAACGCATCACAACAAAAAACAAATCCTAAAAAATCACAAAAACAAATCCTCTACTGTTTTTAATGAACAAACTTCCATACAGCAGGTATATAAATTCCCAAGTTGTCTAGATCAGTTAGGGCTTCTTTTTTTTCAAACCTCCCTTTCTTTCTCTTTTTTCGTCACCTAGAATTGGTTTGCTTTACATTGACTGTGCTCTTCCTAAAAGAACCTTAACCCCCCAACAACACATACTCTTTTGTTTTGTTTCCTGGCTGATCTCCGTTTTGACTTTTTACTGTTTTCATGTTTTTTTATTAAATCTAAATTTTAATCCTTTTCTAGCTGTATCCAGTTCATTATTCCTTTTGACCTTTCCTGTCTCTTCACAGAAACAAAAAAAGTTGATTCTAATTTTCACAATTTTCCAGCACATATGTCGTTTGTGATTGTCTTCAAGATCGGGTTCACTCCCCCTCAACTCATATAAACATTTTCCAAATTAATGCTGTGTTTTAATCTTGCATCATACAAAGTATAATTTGAAAGTTAATAATGCAATAATGGGACTATGAGAAAGGAATTTATTTTAATTATTTCAAACTTTAGACATATTTACATCCCGATCTCAAATAACAGTGTATTGCTCGGGTGAGTTTTTCTCGGCCAAACCCACAATGCATAAATATTTTAGTTTTTTTTTGTTTAGAAACTAAATACAATTTAAATTGGAATATGGGCGCTTCAAGCAGCATACTACTTGTCAAAAATTATATTTATCTGTAGACTCAATTTTTCTGGAAAGAAAGCAGCTTCTGTCTGCGTAGCGTAAAAAAATTAATTCAATGAGAAGTGTAGATTTTGATCAAGTAAATTGAATGTTTGAAATAGCACAGTTATGCCTATTCTTGATAAGTTCAAAACATTTCCGATAAACTGATAAACATGCGCTTGCAACATTTAATAATGTTTTCTATACAAAATAAACTATACTTCTGATTGAGTTAATAATAATAGTTATAATAATAATACAATTTCTAATTTCAGACTATGTTTTGTCTGTCGCACACAATCAGTGCCACAGCTTGTAGTTTGAACAAGGAAGTAAATTTCGTGTAAGCATGTAGACAGGATATTGATCCGACTGTGGAGAGTATCTTGAAAAAATCTAGCCGTCACACTTTCCGGGGATACGAGGAGATTCAAATCGAGACTTCTCAGTGGGCGCCCTCGTTTAATTTCGTGTATATAGCATGAAATGGCCATTTGAAATCGTCTAAAATTTTACGCAAATACACATCCGAAGAGGTTATCTGATGTAATCCGGATTTCCATTTCCTCTCCTGGATCCGTCACAGTCAGAATCAGAGCCTTTGCGTTGTGTTATGGTTCCCGCCGAATATTCAACAAAACTTTTCCAAAAATGGAAATTCCAAATTGTTATACCTAAAGTTGGGACAGCTCGAAAAATAGTTCCAGCTTCTCAACTGGTTGCATCGAAATTTTGTATTTTCGTAGCACATTTTCAGCTGTCCCACATCAGGGATAGCTTATAGTTCTGCAAAGCACTGTTTTGCTTTGCCAAGGAAATTGATGGCGACGTTCTTGCCCAATTTAACTTTTTAAAAAATCGAAATTTATTAAGAATTATACTAATATGACCTCATATGACCTAAAATACTTATCTAAAATTGTAAAAAGGTCTGCAACTAATAAAAACTTGAAATATAGGTTTGAAACGATGTGTTTCCTTTTAGTGCATTATATTGCCACCGCAACCTATTCAGCACACCAATAATGATATTAACCAACTTTTTTTCTTTATTTTGGATTGCAACTGGTTATAACATTGAACAAACGTGGCTAGTTACAAAAATTGAAAATCTTTCATTAAGCCAAAATTTAAAAATATCTCATGTATATAAAAACCGCCTGTATTTTTTCGTACACCGTCTAACATAGTTACAGTTAAACTGAGTATTTTGAAAATGTTCATATGCGAATTTTCAAATACATCAAGAAGATTTTCTGACAACCTCTCTGTCATTTTATTTCTCGTCTCGACCTAAATGAGTTCTATCGTCTCTAACTTAATTATCTTCATGTTGACTACCATTTCTTGCCTTGAAGATTCTAATCCGTTGAGTTCTTCTCCGCGCCGCGTACGAAAATAAGGCACCCAAAAGAGGTAGATCAGATCTTTGTCTACCGGTAGATTGGTATCCAATAGGTCAAGTGACGATTTTCAAAGTTGTTTCAACGATGTTTTGAAGTCATCCAAATATGCAAATAAGATTGATGGGTTTGGGGGAAGTAGGGTGAAAAATCTGATATACGATAACAAGCCTGAGAAGAAAACTCTTTTGCTCCCTTTAAGCGTAACACCAGTCTGACTACACCAGACAACACCAGAGTGACTTGTCTGATTGGGCTGCCAAAATTGTAGTTCTAGTTTCTTTTCAAAAATGTTTTACGTATTAATTTAGGTAGTTATTCCAATATTTGTCTAAAATTTGCAAAATTGGTTGAGTTGTCGGGGGTCAAACGTGGGAATTGAAGTTTCTAAAAACTCAAAATTATAATACTATGAAAATTTATCTTTAAAAATGATTTCAACGTAATTTTTAGCAGATCTCAAAATTAGAAATTCAAGAAACATTAAATTCGATAGTTCCACAAATCAGTTGGGAGACGCACTACGTTTTTCTTTAAAAACTATTTTAGTTTTACTATGGAATATGACAAGTTGGGTGCTACAAACGTTTCAAATCTCTATGTATATGAATACTTCGTACGTAGTTAGAATTTGAACTATAGAATTCTGTACCAGTCGGTAGACGGTCGGCAAATCGGCTCAAAAATGGACAGTCGGGTGCAATTGTCCTAACTATCGGGTAGGATTATCGACTTTTGCCGCCGATTTTCTAAGCCGTAGTATGCATGTTATTCCTCTCTTCTTTACGGGATTGTTCTACATGTTGTAAAAACGGGGAAACATTTTCGAAAAATACTTTTATAAAAAAAAAAACTGTGTCACCATTGAACAGTTTGCTGCCTATAAGTTCCGACAAGTTTCTGTCGATTTTCCATGACCATTTTCTTATTTTGCTCATCACGGAAATGACAATGATAAACATGAACAGGGCACCATGAGAGCACATACATATCGAATTCATCACAATAAATTGGGCGGGTATTATAATTGTACTTCAGGCGGGATAAAGTGGAAGATACCACGGTTTCAGTTAACAACGGAATAAACTTGGATGCTCTAAAAATGTAATTTAATTAATTTTAAGGAAATTGGCAATTTGAATATAATAAGTTCAATTGGAACGTAAACTGCTTTGAATCAATTTTTAAAAAAACTACAAGCTATTTGATAAAAAATAGTGATTGAATTTTTTTGGCAATTTGATTGAATACCAATTACAGCTGTAATTCGTCAAATCAATTTGAAATTTAGAAATCAGATGTGTGCTTGAAAATATTTTCCTATATATTAAAACACCCCAAACTTTTCTTGGGTTTTTGACCATTCTCAACCAAAATTTTGGCAAATGGCCAATTTTCCTGAATTTTTTTGGTTTCTTTTTTGAGAAATGTGAAAAAAACTAGAGTACTTTGTTAGGTCCCTACAATGTTTATATCAAACTATTTGGAACATAACCAAAATATAAATTTGTTAGAAACATTTTTTGGCTAACTTCCGAAGATATGAGTCCTCAAAAAATCATAAACAATACGGCATTAAAATGCTATTAGTTGATTCCCATCCTACCAATATTTGATAAAATTGCCAAATTTGATAACCGAATAGCAAGACTTACACTAAAAGTGAATAATTGCAAAAATATATTTCCTTTGAAATTTAACAAGGCAAAAATTCTTACTTTTTATATACAAAATCTTCGGATATCTGTTCAGTATTAACAATTTTCGTTGGATCGATCAACTTCCTCAGTTGTGCATGTTTCCCATATTTATAATTGGCAAGAAGTCTACGAGTTTCTGTTTCATTTGAATATCTATCCACATTGCCTTCGAAGCTAATAGTTTTGATAGCAAGCCTGGTTTCGGTCAGATTTCTAGAAGTGACATTTCTAAAAACTATAATTTTTAAGCAGGGTCATCATCATGACCTCATTACTCTATGAAAAATGGTATATTTAAAACTCGTTCGTCCAAGCGCAGAAATGTTACTAGTTTGGAGCTAAACTGAGCATTAAGGAGACAATTCTGAAAAGCACGGGACTTAAAAAAGACATGTTCCAGTTATGTTAACTTACGGTTCTTTGAATCTCCAAGTATTTGTCAAAAAATTTAGTTCTTCTTAACGATGTTAGATGAACAATACCAAGTCTGAATTTTGGTTTAATGGGTCTCTGCTGGTATTTTTTCTGATGTTGGTATTGCTCTGGTATTTCAACTTTAAATACTTTAATTTTAGTTAAATTTAAAAAGGTTCAGGTTAGATATAATTTTCCGCTTTTGCGTGTTTGAATTTAATTTGATTTTAAGAAAAAACTCAAAACTCCGCACAAAAATTCAACCCTATTGGAAATTGCCTTCTTCTATGTTTTGCCTAAAATATGAAATATACCATACTAGCTTAGATTTGGAATTCTGGTGCACCCTCCCAGCGCTAGATACATTTAAAAAAATTAATGTTTTTTCTATTACCTGATATAATCATCAAATATTCTTCTTGAATAAGCATCCAAATCAAGCGTTGTAAAATAGAAAAACGAGAAATTGAGTTTCCTATGAAACTCTATAAAACTTGCAACTTCCAACCAATTCGGTTTGGTTTTCAGCTCCACACAAATTGAAATCTCGCGCTTATTTTCAAAATATTGTTGAATTTTTATGGGAATTGGTATCAGTAGAGACGATTTTCTATGCGAATAGCTCAAAGCGACAAAACTTGAAATTATATTTTCATGTTTTGGACATCTTGCAATTGTATTTGTAAAGAAAGAAATTTGTCGTGATGCATCCGGAATCGGGCGACGATTTTTATCAAAATAATGACAGTAGACTGTAATTCTGAAAACTTTTTTTCATGGAAAACCAATTGTATAATATTCAAAAAGTATACCCAGATTTCTGTATATTTGCTAATGAGACCGTAATGTATCCATCTTGAAAGTCGAATGCTGATAATATTTTTATATTTTTCTATAAATTTTTCCCAAAACTGAACTCTTCGATATTGTAAGTACAAACCTCTTCCAATCTAGATATAATCACTTCTTGATAATATCTTTTAATTTTACGAGTTAATTTCAAATCCGTTGACCTGTCGGATGTGAATAAAACCCATAGGATCACTAAAATAATGAATAATGTGAATGAATAGTTGAAACTGAATTTTCGCATGTTCAAAGACCTGAAAGTGTTGTGAAGCTGAATGTCTAGGAGAAATAATTCCAAACTTAAAAAAACAGATTTTATCTCTCAGTGAGACTTTGAAAGGAGTTTAAGCACATAAAAAGAAAACGGACACACAATTACACACCAGAATGTCGAGCGAAAAGGCGGAAAATTTGAGAAAAAAGGTGGTTTTGAAGCAATATCTTAAAAATCTTAGTTATACAGAAAAAAGACAAGACATATATTTTTCTCTATTGAAAAAATAATCGAAAATTTGAATAGCAATAATCGTTTCGTTGAGAAAGAGAGAGAGAGAGCAATTTTTGAAATGAGACATGATGAGAGAGGAGTGAAAAATGTAAAATGAAATAAATTAGCGTAAGAAAATTTAAAAAAAAAAGAAAATGGTAATATTGTCACGACTTTGGATAGAGAAGTGTGCACAATGAGTACAAGAGACAGTCAATAAATAGATGATCAGGGGAGGGGGATTATTTCTAAAATTATGCTTGTTCTACGGAAGTGAGAAAAAAAAGAGAAAACGCACAAGAAGTACAAAGTTGATGAGGGGATGAGGGGGAGGGCACCAGATATGAAGGCGTTATGTCTAGAGAGGGAGATAGCACCAGATTTACATCGTTTTGATTTTTTGGAAATTGGGAGAAAAATAAGTATGTAGACGAGAAGGAGAGAGTTGCAGAATTAGTCGTTATTTACAGATCTGTTCAGTGAATCCTGAAAAAATTGGCTTTAGGAATGAGATATGTTAATATTTCACGGGAATACAAAGCTCAGCGAATGCGTATTGCAAAGCTTATTTTACGGGCAAAATATCTTTTAGCGAAAACTACAGTAGTTTTTTAAATGACTACTGTAGCGCAAGTGTCGATTTACGGGCTCGATTTTTTAAATTAATTTATTCCCGAATAGTGACAGCGATATTCCATTTTCATCTGTTTTTTTTCGTAATATTTTATCGTTTTTTGTTACTGTTTTAATATTAGTTCGATAAATCAATGACACGTAAATCGACGCTACAGTACTCATGTAAAGTATTACTGTAGTTTTCGCTTCGAGATATTTTGCACGTCAAATATGTTGCGCAATATGCATTTTCGGAAATTTGTGTTCCCGTAATATCATAAGTTGATAATATTTCTGGAATATCTGAGTTTAAAATGAAAACGAAAATTTTTGAAAATATTTGAATTTTTTGAAACGTACTTTTCTTGAAAATGAAAAAAAAACAAACATTTGAATTTTTAGCTATTTAATATTTCCTATTTATGATAATATGAAATTTTTTTAAAAACTGCAAAAAAATTAGGAAATTTTCAAAAAAAAATCAATTTTTTTCGCGACTCCTTCGTTGACTGATTTTCAATTAATTTGAATTTTTAGTAAAAATATTGAATTTTTTCATTTTAATTATCTAACAAGAAATCTCACCTTATCGGATGAAGTATGCGAATGATTCGACTGCAAGTCAATGAAATTTTGTTGTAGCTCCATGACCGGTGCGGGACCCATATGAACTATATGCATGAAATCCGATGGGGTCGAGATTTGTATGTGACTCCGACGCTCCGAAGCACTCCTGAAATTAAGCTACCATTTTGGTTCATAAAATAATGTTGTTCGGTTGATGTATACCTATCATCTTTTCCGATTGTTCGGAAGGTGAACTTCCGTCGCGTCACTTTCCGTCCATCAGTGCTTCCAGATGCCAAATTCACTGGAACTTCTATTGAATCTTGATCTTGGAGCACATTTTGAAGAAGTACGAATATTGGAGAGTCATTGCAAAGGCATGTTGAGAGAATTCCATCACCAGAAAGTGGTTTTGCCGATCTGAAATTTTAACATACAACTATCAATATTTTAAAATTTAAATTAACAATTATCCCTTTAATTTCATGGCAACAACTACACTGATAAGATACACACGATAAGACTAATGATGATCCTGAAGGCGAAAGGATTCACAAGATGATATAGGTGATGATCATTTTCACTTTTCACCGCGCGCTAAACGGATCAAACTAGGCCAACAACCCAATTTCTTTGCCTCCTGTTTTTCTTTCTCGGATCTTCCAATATTTACGTTCGATTTTCGAATTTCTTCTTTCTCCCTGCTTCCTTGATGAAGTTTCGAGAGGTCTTCGCTCTCGCGGCCTTTGCCACATTGGCAATTTCACTCGGTCAAGCTGGCAACGTACTAGTTTGCAAGGACATTCAAGACTGTAAGACTTGTGCGGAAAGCTATATTCACATCCTTGGATTCAAAGAAGACTGCCGATGGTGCCTCGAGACTAACACGTGTGGTGGACCGATTTCTTGCCCAATCGGAAAACCAGTTATCCAAAAAGATGCCTTCAAATGCCCAACACCAGTACGTTTTTTTTGCAAACCATATGACGACAGACTAGGTTTTTTTTAAATTTCAGTACAAACCAACAGCTGGAAAACGGTACACCGACGCTTTGGGAAGATCCTTGTTCGCCGTCGCCACAGCTGTTCGTGATAGCAATGTGACAGAATGTCTGAGAAATGTTCGCCCAGATATCTCATTTTCCCGATCCTACGAAGTTGAATGTGATGGATCTGGAAATCTGTGCAAGGGAATCATTGCAAAGAGCGAAGAAGCCAAGGCCCTGTACGTTGCCTACAAGGGAAGTACTGCAGGAAAGCAAGTTTTCGCTGAGATGCTTCATGGATTGACTGCTCAACTTGGAGCATGGGAGAAATTTGAGTCGCAGGATGCAGGAGTAATCAATTACTTCCATACTGCATTCTACAGACTTTTCATTGATAGTGGAATGGAAGATGATCTAGTTGATTTGATGAAGAAACACAGAAACTATAGAGTTTGGGTGAGCTAGTTTAAGATTAAAATTGAGATTATTCGTTGATTCTAAATTTTTAAAAATCAAATAAATTTCAGTTGACTGGGCACTCTCTCGGAGGATCTCTTGCTTCCATGACAGCGCTCCATCTTGTCAAGAAGAAGTCTGTCGATAAAAATCGCATCCGCCTTATCACGTTCGGTGAGCCACGTACTGGAAACATTGCTTACGCCAAGGAAATCGAAGAGAACATTCCATTCCGTTATCGAGTAATCAAGCGTGGAGATCCAGTTCCAAATATGCCAGCTCCACTCAATCCAGCAGTTCTTACTGCAGCTCAATATAATAGACAAGCAATGCATTACCGATATCTGGTGCATTATGATAACAATATGGGAAAGGGAGATGGATTCAATGTGTGCTCCGTAGCTGATGATCTTGGATGTCGGAACACCGCCATGAGCAATTTGGCTGATCATACAAGTTACTTCCAAGTCGATCAGGATGACTTTGTGAGAAATCATTGCCCCCGTGGCCAACTTATTTAGTTTACATTTATATAATTTCTCTAATAATATGAATAATAATATTAATAAAATCTTACCTCAAATTGATTGTTTGAACCCATTCAGCAAGGGTCACATTGAAAATGTCGACTTCATTCTCCGAGAACACACATAAATACGGCTCGTGGTAGGCGAAATATTTGGCCTGTGTCGGGAACATCACTTCTGGTAGCCTAGATCGACGGCCCATTTCGTTGACATAAAGACCAATCATATTGAACACGAGGAGATATTCATCTGGAGAACCTGGTACATTCACAATCAATTTTGCCTCGTAGGATGTTTGTTGGTTGAGGAATTGCAGTGAAGTGTCCTCCATGTTGACAAGAGCTGGAAAAATTTCATTGCAACCAGGCGCAAAACTTAGCAATAAAAATACGGTATCCGGTCTCAACGCGACAAATTTTCAAGAGTACTGTAATTTTAAATATTTGTTGCTGCGAAATTTTAATCGAGTTTTCATAGTTTCATAGCTCAAGATTTTTTCAAAATTATTTGTTTTTATTGTTACATTTGAGTTAAAAAACATATATTTATCGAGAAAACTATGAAAAACATGAAAATTCCTCCGCAGTACAATTTAGAAAATACAGTAATCTTCGAAGGTGCACATCTTTTTGACTTTAATAAAAATTGTCGTGTTGAGACCCCGGATCAAGGGTGTTCGTACTTCGATTTTTTATAAAATCAAAAAACGAAGTTTTCTCGATTTTTCGAAAAAAAATTCCCATTTTTCAAAAATTAGCTTAATATTTTGGCAATCATTCTCTCTTTTTAGAAGGATTTTTCAGTTTTTTTTCTTATCAATGGAAACAAAATTAGATTTTTGAAAAAAAATAATATTTTATGGTTAATTTTCTGAACATTCGTTTTTTCAATTTTTTGATTTTCACTGAAAAACATCGAAAAATCGAAAAAGTCAAAAAATGCCACCCTTAGACCGGATACCGTAATTTAGGCTCGAAAATCACAAAATTATGATCCTGTTCGACACTAGAGCGTTAAAAACATACAGATATGCTGAAGAACGGCTCCACTTGCATCACCACTTCCGACTGGCGATGAGTCAACTCCAACAAGTGACCAGGAACGGAAGCTGTGGGAGAATCCAACGTATAGACGGCCGTTGAAAATAGCAATTGATTGGGGAGTGCCTGGCATGGCGAGATCCTGAACATGTTTCATTTTTACAAATTTGAAATAATTTTTGTTGAACTCACCTTCCACTTTTTGTGCCGTTTCTCTGACCGATCTATTTGGAAGATGGTGACACTCTTTTTGAAGGCAACAGCAAAGAAACCAGCTCTTCCACCAGGATTATTGGTACCAACAGCCAGCAAATGACATCCTTTCGTATCGTTCACTTTGATCCATTTCAAGTCTCGACCGTCCAGTGCTGCACTTGGAACTATCCGAACATGACGATCCTTGGCTGGACCAACAATCATCATGAGCAATTGCTCGGCTTCGTCGTACTCAACTGTTTCAACACACCGCTGTTTGTTCTCTTTCTCACCACCAACAGGGATCAGCAATTGGCGACTAATCTCGATGCAGTATAATCCGTGATCCGAGAATCCTATGACTATTTTCGATCGATCAATGATCGCACAGCATTGAGCAACTCGGATAGATGGAAGTGTTGTCACATCGAAAACTTCTTTCACAAGGAATGCTTTTCGATCCGCCAGCTTTGATCTTCTCAGCAATGTCTTCAGTTCACTCAGAGCAACCACCCATTTTCGTTTTTCTTCTTCAGTTTCAGCCATGAACAATGTATAGAACTTCGATGAAGACGAATATTCAGATGATGAATTCAAAATTTGAGTTGTCGTGACTCGGAAAATTTTTGGAATATCACCTTTCTGAGCGTGAATAACATCGGCTTCACTGACTCCACAAACGGTGAAATCAGGATCACGCATGTCAAGCACCAATCGAATCTCATTCTTTACATCTTGCATTTTGTTTTGTCTGTCCACAGTACAATCGTAGAGGTAAAGTTTGAAATCGCATACTACAACGTATGCAGTTTGCCATCCTTTCCGAACTCCTCCAGCACGAGGTGTCTTCACAAGACCTTCGTAAGCTGTTCCAACTCCGCGTGTCGGATCGATTCCCAGTGGTCGACGTTCTTCTTCTGGCACAGGACACGATTGAGACACCCGCTCTGCACATGACACGTGGCATGCATACTGACAGCTTTGACAGAATAATCCTTGACGATCAAGACCAATGAGAATCGATGTACAATGCCCGCATTTGGTGGGTGTTTTGATCTTCATTCTCTCAAAGTTATGACCTCGTTCCATAGCTGATATCGATACTGGAGAGAAGATTCCACTAGCCGTTTTCATTGGTTTTTGTTTATATCTCAAGTCATCAACTCGCTTTGGCACTTGATGGTCATGAAGAAGTATCGCGTTTTCGTAGGAAGGAGTGGATTGGCGAGATATCATTTCCTGTCTCATCAATGATGAATTTGACATCTCGTAATCGTTGTTCATGCTGATCATCAAATCACCACGTCCCATCGTTGACGAGAATGCGCTGTCCGAAGAGTTTTCAATATTTTTCTGTTGCTTAAGCATCGCCACTTCACGCATCAGAGAAGCCATTCGTTTTTCAGTGTCGTCTAATCTGGCAGCTGATGTTAGGTATTGTTCTTGGGAGTTCTTAAGCTCAGCTTTCAGCTTCAACTTTGCATCAATTTCAGCTTGAAGTTGTCGTTGTAAATCCAACCCGTCTTTCCTGGCAACGTTATTCATTCTTCGTGATCCCCATCCGGATGGTGTATTTTGAATGTAGTTGGACGTGGTCAATGGAGAATTATTTTTCAAAGACTCAACTTCTCCGGTGATCTTTCTCGTCAAATTCTCCATTTCCTCACGGGTAGCCTTCTCTTCACTGACCCAATTGAAAATCTCGTGGAGTTGCTGTTCATTGAGACCTCCACGTGGAAGAGCGGCCATTTGTTGAGAGAGCTTCTCGATTTCATCACGAAGACCACGATTTTCGACGTTCATTTGCTCAACATTGTCCTGAAGCATTTTCTGTGCTCGTTCGTAGTGAGCTTCCAGTTGCTTCATTTCTTGTTCTGATTGGGCGGTATGAGATGCTCGTTCTTCGTCCATTCTCTGCTTGAGCTTCTTAATTTCAGTCTCTCGCTCTTCGTTGGTTGCTTGTAATGAGGCAATGGTATTCTTTGCAGCGACAACTTCTTCCGAAAGATGATCATCAGTTTCAACCGACTTTCGAGCTTCAATTGTGACCTCTTCTTGCTCTGTAATGATAGAAAATTGGATCAATATTTTAGAGAAAAAAATTCGAAAACGATATTTTCTCAGAATGATTCACTGATTCACAAAAAATCAGTTTACACCAAACAGTTTTCGCTTTCCAAAACATTTTCTAATATTTCAAAGAGTGAGTCACGAGGGTTTTGTCAGAATTTTTGTTTTAATGTTATATCTTGCGATGTTTTTAACGAAAAAATAGTTTTTTTTTTGATAACTCACTTTTAATCAATGCAATTTTCTCTGTTTCAATTTCTTTCAGCTTCTCTTCGAAATCTGCCACTTGCTTTTTGGCCTTTTCAGCTTCATCTTGTAACCGTTTCACAGAATCTTTTTCGGTTAATAAAGAATCTCCAACATCAGCCAGTTCAGCTTGCATATCATCTCGTTGCTGTACTACTGTAGCTTTCTCCACCAAAACTTGATCCAAATGATCGTTGATATTGTCCAACTCTCTTTGAATCTCACTTTTCTCCATAACCAACTGCTTATTTCGTTCTTTCAATTCCTTCAATTTCTTTTCACTTTCCGCCACAATTTCATCTTTCGGCTTTTGTTGTTGTTGAGCAAGAGCTTCATCTTCCAATCGTTTATTGAGAATTTGTATTTCGTCTTTCAGCTGTGCTATCGTCGATTCATAATTCCTATCTTCTTCAGATCGGGGATTTTCAGCGACATGTTGTGCAATAATTGTTTGAGCTTCTTTCAGTTTTTGCACAAGCTCGGCCTTCTCATTCTCGAGTTCTACCATAAACCCATCGACACTTTTCTCCATTAATTCTGCGTCTCCTTGACATCGCTGTGCTATCGCTCGTATTTCATCCGTAAGTGATCGAGCATCGGATAGTAAACTACCGTGGGTATATGAGAAGCCAACAAACGGAAGATGATTTCCAGTGAAAGCGGCGAGTACTCGAGGAGGTTGTGTTTCCTGAAGCTTTTCAAAAGTTAATTAAAGCATAAAAATGCAGATTATGTGAATTGAAACTAAAAAAACTCACACAAGGCGTAAAATCATCCTCACAAACGTCCACATCAAAATTTGAAGTATCTTCAGGACTTGAAACCTCGGGTACATATGGTGGATTCGAATCTCGAATCGTATTCCAATCGATTCCCTCAAAGAACGGATGCAACTGGAAATCACTGAGACCATTTCGTCCGAATCGAACATCACTCGAACAGATAAGTTGTCGTATAAGATCCTTTGCCTCTTCCGACACAACCCAATCGATTTCATCATCGGGGAAGTCGAGCATGTCTTGATGGCTCATAATTTTACCGTAAGTGTCAACGAGTCGTTCCGAATAGAACGGTGTTGTACCGTACAGCATTTCATACCTGCAATAATTATTTAAAAGTGAGCAAAAATGTTTTAGAAACTTGAAAAATCGTTTTGAAATTATTTTTTTTGTTAAATGCGAAAAAAAGTGCGCGTTCAAAAAATATCGTAATTTATTTTGATTCTCATAGTTTTTTAATAACAATTTATTAATTTATTCAACAATAAAACTCAAATATAACGATAAAAAAACATTTAAAAAATTCCGCAGCATCAAATTTGAAATTACAGTACTTTTTAAAGGCGCACATCTTTTCGCTTATGAAAAATTTGTCGTGTAGTAAATAAGGAGCCACAGTAATTTTGTCTTCAAAATTAAAATAATATTTTCCTTTCCATGTTCATTTTGATATGTGGGAATTATTAAAATTCAAATCGCTGATTAACTAAAATGTTAAAATTTTAATGGCAACTTTTTAAATTGATTTTTTAAACTTAAACTCTGCAAAAACAAAATATTTATTACTCACATACAAATACCAAGTGACCACCAATCACATTCTTTTCCGTACCGCCCGCGGCCGTCTTCCATTGCTCTGAGTATTTCAGGTGAAATATAATCAGGTGTTCCTACAGCAACATTCGACGCAACAGATCCATCGGCTAAGATCCTCAGACAACTTCCGAAATCAGCGAGCCGAATGTGTCCTTGCATATCGAGAAGCACATTGTCAGGCTTCACGTCCCGATGCACATATCCTAACCGATGAAGTGAATCAATCGCAAGAACCATTTCAGCAATGTAGAATTTGGCCATTGATTCTGGTATGTGATCTACGAATTTTGATAAAAGAGTAAGCATATCTCCGCCAATGTAGTAGTCCATTACGAAATACTGAAAATGCATATTTGTGGAATTTTATGGAATTTGAAATAAATTTTAAAAAAAAATATTGGTACTTACCAAATTCTTCTCATCTTGAAAAGCGTAATGCAAATTAGTGATCCATCGTCGATCTCCGTACACAAGAACATCGCGTTCTTCTCGAAAACACGCAGTTTCTGCTCTTTTTACCATTTCCCACTTGTTCAGTATTTTCATCGCGTAAATTTCACCAACACCACGCATTCTTACGACGGCAACTTCTCCGAATGCTCCTTTTCCGATAACTTTGAGAACTTCGAAGTCATCTCGAGACAATCGTAGCTTCTTCGCTTTGCTGATCACTGTTTTCACTGAAAAAATGGAAAAATATAGTTAGAGGTTTTACAACTTGAAATTGGTATTTTTTAATGTAATTCATAAGTTGGCTTTCACTTCAGTTAAAATTAGTTTTACTTTATTGTTTTTTTTTCTAATTTAAATAGACTATCGGTGAGCGGCAATTTTACATATTCCTAAAAATTTGGGTAAACATATAGAAAACCACACGATTTAACTGAAATTAACATTAATTTCAGCTGAAACATTTGAGAAAATTCTCAAAAATAGCCTGAAAATTGTCAATTGCCGATTATCGATAATTTCTCCGGCAATTGACAATTTTGAGGCCATTTTTGAGCTTTTTCTCAATAATTTCAGCAAGAGAAAACATATTTTTTGTTTTTTTTTTCAACTCATACAAACCTGATTCAACAAATTCTGCGATACACTTCTCCTTCCGTAACGTACTGTTGCAGCATTCATCGTATAAACAAATAAGGGAATCTGAAAGTTATCGATTTTTATATTTATGACTGTGTGCCATTATAAACCAACCTATTAAAGTTTCAAATGAAAGTGCCTCGGGTTTTTTGCTCGGGCCATCCATATAAATATTTTCAAGGGTTTTGAGGCGAACCGGCGCCGAATCATCGGGCGGTGGTTCAGCCATGTTTCTGGAAATATCAAACTATCCTGACGAACGAATTTAATGAAAGAAAACAAATTCTGAACGAGAACAATCACGTTTTGTTTTCAAATTCATTATGAAGGAATGTGAACGCGAGAGAAGAACATTAATATTGATAAGGAAAACATATATTGAAGCACAAAAAGCGAATTATGTTTTCAAAACACAAATTTGAGCACAAATTCAAAACTGTTGTTTTAGAATTGTTTTTTTCGGAGTTAAAAGAAATTATTTTAAAAGTGCACTCGAACGTCTGTGAAGAAAAAGCGAAAAAGATGAGAAAAAAAGGCCAAGTTGTGGGAAAATTACACTATTTTTCGTCTTTCTCTCCCTCATTTCTCCTCAGTGTCCATCCGGACGGACAGCGGCAAGAGAAGATCGGTTGATTTGATTAACTGGCGCACTTTGTGATGCACGACAAGTGCGCAAGGGATGAGGCAAGGCGCGTTTCTCGTGCGCGCTCTTTTTGAAGAAAGGCCAGATGTCACATTTGACCCTATGGGTTTAGGAGAAAAGAGAAAAGGAGGAGAAGAAGGTTTTATTACGCATCCAGTATAAACTTGTGAGGGAAAGCAGGATACAAGTCGTTAGGAAATGCAGGAGGATGAAAATGACATGAGTGAGGAAGATGTGCTTTTTTAGAATGTTTTTTTGTATTTTTAAAATTAAATTCGGAAAAGCTAAGATTGTAGCGAAAAATCCGGTAGTTTTTAGTTTTGTAATCAAAAATTAAATTATTTCTCGGGAAAAGCTTTGAATTTTAATGATTTTAAGGTAAAACTATTGTTTTTTCGGTTGTAAATGCGTTTTTTGATTGCGTAGCTAAAAAAAATCGAAAAATAGGCAAAAAGATTTAAAAGAAAACAACTGTTTTGAAGTAATTTAAACAACAAAAAAAACAGAAAAACTCTCGCAAGCGAAGAAAAGTCGATTTTGCTACAGTAGTCATAATTTAAAGGCGCGTGAGCGAAAACATTGCAATCGTCGCGGGACCTTTATGCTTTTTGTTTGGCAAAACTTATTGTTTTCCGCTTACATTTCAGCTGATTTGCATAAATTGCGAAGCTTAATTATTGTCGATCTTACAAAAAAAATTCCATGCATACGAAATTAGGCTAACAACAACCCTCGCTTGAAATTCTTAATGTAAAAAATTTTTGTTAAAAAATATATACATAGAAAAATCTTTAAAAATAATTGAAAAAGTAAATTTTATTAAAATCGATATTGTTTCTATTTAAATAAACATAAACACTTTTTCGAGTAAAAATTAGATCTCAATGAACTATTGATACTGATGAAGTCTAAATGAAGCACTCAAAAAGCAAGCAACATAAGTCTACCTAAACCAATTGTCATCGAGAGGAGTTCGCAGCCACCCAACTACTAAAGTATTTATGTTTGCACAAATCGGAACCAATATACATTTCGATGTCGTCGTCGTTCCTCTTTTCGCCATCATCGCCGTCACCCTCGTTTCGTTTTCCGAAGGATTCGGTGGTGTGAGGAGACGAGTAAACGAGAGAAGAAGAAGAAGAGAATAAAGAAAAAGAAGTTGAAATTGAATCTGGGCTACTGAAATTTCGGGAATAGTGATGATGTGATGATAGAAGATGGAAGAAAAAGAAAAAGAAACTCTGGGAGCTATGGGCTCTGATAAAACATTGTTGCGAAACTTGTTCAATGACTCAACTATTGTTGAAAGCTCAAAGACAGCTAACAGTAGAAGAGTGTAGAGTAATATTTGCTACCAGCGGCACTTTGGAAGAAAAAAACAAATGTCTACATACTTATCTGCAAAGAAGTTGCTTTCCTAGAAAATCAAATAATCAATTTTACACAAAAAACTAGTTCCGTTTTTTATTGAGCAATAATATTTTCAAAGTAGAATTAAATACATATCGAAGTATTCTTTCACACCTATTCTAACCGTTTTATCTACAAAACTCGTGGGAAATTTATTTTGAGCGGTGTCACACGAATTTTGATAAGAGGCACCAGTTGGAGAACATATGTGACATTAAACTAATTAAAAATAATTTACTTGCCATTCTAGGTCGAATGGTGAGGCGTTGCGTTTTTTCTGTCAAAATATTGAAATGCTAAAAAAGCGATTTGGGATTGGGTTTAATTCCATTTCACTAAACGGCAAAAATTGCTTATGCCAATATTCTGATGATAATGAAAAAGGTCTTCCTGCTGGACCTCTGAAAAATGCCAACATCTCATTTTCTAAAATATCGTGTTTTCTCTAATAGACTTGCTCTACTTTAACGGATTATATATGAGGTGTCTTAAAATTTATCAAAAAACGTTATACTGCAAAAAACGTAGAGAAACATTTTTCACGTGTTTTGTCAATTGAGAATTTTTGGTGAGCACGTAGAAACCAGAGATGTAGGCTGTCAGAGTAGAACAAGGGTACATGTCTAATAGGGAAATACGATTTATGGTGCCACAATAAGTATGTAGAGCTGGTCCTTTCATCATTAAAAAAATTCTATGCTTTTCAGGTTTGCGACGCATTCGTAAAATTGATAGAATCAATTAATCGTTTTGCTTCAAGAATATCAAAATATCAATTTCTCAAAACTATAATAAGCAGTTTATTTTATTGGTTCAATTGAGTATATTTTTTCGAGTTAATTTTTTCATTAATAATTTTTCAATAATAATTTCATTAATCAATAATATTTTTGAGTAATCAATCGCTGAGAGGAAAATTTTCAAATTTTATGCCAAAAAGTTTCTGAACCGAAACTGTTGCAATATTTATACGTTCAAGTGCAAAATAAATATTAAATGGTATACGGAGATAACAATTTCCTATAAAATAGAATAACTTGAGACTATCAAAGGTAATTTAAGAAACATTTGAATGAATCTATTTCTGAGAGAGCCGACAAGCTTATGCCAAAGACAAAAGAGATAACACGCGTGCCGCAAAAATCATATTCAGGAAGTCCTTGGTCGTTTTGACTGGAGTCACCACTAATGTCAATAATCACTAAGCAAACTATAGTACTTACATAAGTGCGCAAATTGTGCAGAAAGAGGAAGAGACAGTGAGAGCATCTCTCTCTCTCTTCCAAAACTCCAGCAATGAGCAGTTGCTCGTAGAAAGAAGAACTGGTCACAAGGCACCGGTCGGGAGACGCGGTGAAGTGGTTTGCCGGACGGATGAAATTGTCAGGAAGAAGGAAGAAAACGATGAGAAGGAGGGGGAAGTGATAAATATTGCGTGGACAGATGTTCTCGATCTGTATGTGCATACTCGTGAGTGGACATTTGAAACGTGTTGAAGAGAAATAGAGAATGACACAAAGAGGATTGAGTAACATAAACAGGATTTGCATTTACAATTAGACCGTTGTTTCTTTCTATCTCTTTAGGTTATTTAGGACTCATACTGTCCGTTTGGTTTCCAAAATCAATTCACCTTTGAAAAAAATTGTTTCTCTATCAGAGAGCAGTAAAAAATGAATATTGAATCTATGAAGGTGCAATAAAAATAGGTAATCAAAGTCGTAATCGAAAACATATTTCGTAGCCAATATTGAGAGCAACACAACTTGATATTTTGGAGTGATCATACCATGGAGACTGTAATTGAGATAGTGCGAGTTTAGAATTTTTTTCTAGAACTTTCTTCCATTTTCTCCGTCAGTCATTCGAACCAGTAATACCAAAATTGTTCCGAGACAACACAAATTGCTCATTTATTTATGAGGGCTCTAAAGCAACTATACAACTTTGGAGACATCCAAAAAAAGATTCATCGGCATCACACCACACCTCTTAGCAACAGGACAACAAAGCAAAAAAACGAGAAAAAAGAAAGAAAAAAAACGAGAGAGCAACAATTTTTAGTTGCTTTTTTGTTATATCCCCACTCACAAAAACGACATAAGATGCCTCATAGATTATTACTGTACTGTATTGTTATATTACTGGAAGTGAATTTAGTGATAGGATGCATTTGGCCTGAAGTAGATGCTCTCTTCATTTTAGATTCAACACCACAAATAACATCCTTCCAGCATCGCGCGGAGATTGACTTTTTGAGACAGGTTGGTTCCAAATTTAATTAAATAGAATTATGATCTATAACTTTTTACAGGTAATGTCCACTATGAAAATGGGATCTTCGAAAGTCGCAATGGCTCAGTTTACACCTTGGTCTAGAATTGAGTGGAGTCTTGCTAACTCGACATACCCAGAATCAAAAGTTCAAGAAGCACCATATTGTCCATGTGAATTAGAAACTTGTCCAACTACGAGTATAAATGCATTAACAAGATCTACAATGAATACAGCAAATAGGAAATCAGTTCCAGACGTGATTCTGGTCATTTCTAACAGTTATCAGCCATTGATAGAAGTGGTAAGTGTTAGCGTTGTCCCGGACTATGAAATTAAAAAAATCGGCTAACGACTTACTCATTATTTTGTAGTTTTACATATTTTTCCTACTTGGAACTTGGAGCAACTGTTTTCCAAAAATACTAACTTGGCTCAGAAGTTGGCAAGACTTGGCCAAGTGTTGCAAACTTCTGAACTAATTGTAAGATAATATTTTTTGGCCAAATTGCTTTAAACAAAAAGTTGCGCCAAATGCCTATTATAATCAGAACAGCTACGTTTAGTTTGCCGTTAAGGAAGCTATCGCAAATGAAGTTACGAGTCACGATGTGGTAGGTCGCCTTCTAGGCGAATTTCGCCTGCATGTAGGCAGTGCCTACTAAGCACTCGATTTATGATACTTTGGAAATTTATGAGAATTCTAGCAGTTAGACCGTTCCTCAAAACTCATTCCTGATTTTCCAGCTTCCAAACGAGCCACTCATCTCGCCTACGTCACCACTCCATGTTTTTTACGTGGTTATCGGCTCAAATATGCATGTTTCTCGATTTGAACCATCGGCGCACACAGTTGGAATCAAAGTCACAGATTTTGAACATCTTCCTCATTTGGTTGCTCCATTGTGCCAGAGTGTGAATGCTTATATTAAAGGTCAGTTATTTGAAATAAACATGTTTATGCTGTGTCGTGCCCCAAAAAGATATATCATTTCTGCTAATAATGGTAACTTTATTAAAATCTGAAGTTCATGTGTTTTTCTAGACTGACTATTAGGAAATTACCATTCCTCACCTTATATTCCTAGTTGAAGCTCAATATCAATCGAAAAATAAAATCTGATCGTGGAATAGTATGATAAAAATCTATTATCTCTTTTCATTTCGTAACATTTTCCAAATCTAGACATCTCCTCGCTTTCCTATTTTTTAGTGTTTGGTGTCATCTTTTTCTACGAGCCTGTTTCTCTTTTTCCAAAGAGCCCATCGCGTTGTCATGGGTGTCCAAAGTCGCAATAGTGAGACGGAAGGCATTCCTTTTTGACCACCCGACATATACGATTTGTATTTTTTCTTTTAAATCTAACTGAAAGTTTTATGGATGAGTAAAATAATTGCTGATGTTTCGTGGTGGAACTTTTTGAATTGGAACTCCACTAGTTGTCATCGTCAAAACGCCGAACAGACAGTGTTCTGGACAGTTCCATGTAAGTTTAGATAACGCTGGGTGGTTCTCATTCAGAAAATGTATTAAATATTTATAATAACTAGAAGGAATATATTTGAGAATTTACTAAAATAATTCCAGTCTGTAGACTGACAATTTCGAGAATAAACGCTTGGCACATATCTGACTTCCTACAGGCCTACCTACAGTCTGTTTTCTGCAATTTATTGTGGGCTCAGGTGTTAAGAATTTACCCAAAAACGAGGAATTGATTATAAGTTTTTTGGCAGTAGGCACAGACGTAGGCTCGAGAGAGGCGAAGGTCGCCTTGGAACAGGTGGAAGATAATTTGCATGCCTACGTTTATTCAACGTATTATCTGTTTTTCAGGCTCTTCATCTACTCGATTCGGTCCACTCTGTTGGATTATTATTGCTTCTATTTTATTTTTTGCTATTATCCTGACAGCTCTATTGGCCTACGCAATTTACAGCTACCACGAAGAGAGTTAGTTTTCTTAATTTTTTCTAAAATTTCACATAATGCAAACATTTTTTGTTTGTACCACAAAACTTCAGATCGCCGCTTGCGTCACCGAGTAACAGAGTCGGAGAGGCAACTTCGGAAACAAAACGAATATTTCACTTCTCAACTTCATACCGAGATGCAGAAACAGATAACATATGGAGAAAAGCACGCGGAGGAGATGAAGAAGCAACAGGATATGATGCAAGCTCAGTTCGATCGTCAGCTAGATATGGCCTACCAGCAAGGATCCAAAATTCAAATTTTACCGCCATTCAATCAAAATCCACATTTCCACGATCATTCGGAGCATACAGGAAAGGAAAGCTTTTGAGTGTTTCTTTTACAAATTCTCATATACATTTCAGGAGGACGAGGAAAAGAGCACAGAAGAGACTCCGGTATTGCGTCACCAAGAACTCCGAGAGATGTAGAGATTCAGGTGACTCCTATTCCAAGTCCTGTGCATAATGGAAGTGATGGGAAAGATGATGCAACTTCTTCTGGAACACCAGAAAGTATTGAAAGTTCGGGCAGTGATGTCACTGAAACGACTGAAGATGATTTGGAAGAGTTGAATCGAAGAACACACTTACCAAGAGACCATCCAGCAAGAAAGCTTCTTCCAATTGACTTGATGTTCTTAGTGGATACTTCAAGCAGTATAGGGATAAACAACTTTGATATTGTAGGTTTAAGTACTTTAAAATCAGGTTTGCAGTTCAAATTTTCAGCAAAAGAACTTCATTTGTGAAATACTGAAAGATGTTGATATTGCTCCCGGAAGATCTAGAATAGCAATGATTCAATATTCTCAAGATCCGAGTGTCGTATTCGGCTTCGATCAATACTATTCGTATGAAAGTGTTCGTCGAGGCGTGATGAGACTTTCCTATACCGGAGGAGCAACAATGCTATCGAAGGCGTTGGCTTTTGCGGGTGGAATAATGTATCATGAGCAGAACTTGAAGAAGACCACGAAAAAGCATCAGTACTTACCAACTCCCAAACATGACAGACTTCAGGTAAATTTGTATTGTGTCCGTTGTATTGCTTTTATTTTGAAACAAGAAAAAAAGTTCAATTAAAATAGCCATCAATCTTTTGTGATTTCGTAATTTTGTAGATAGTAAATTTTGAAAGTGTTCAAACAACTAATGCCAAAATGTCAATAAAACTACATGTATGGTTTAATTTTTTTGAATAAAGATTTTAGAAAAAAGATCATTTAGTCGATCAAAATATTGAGATTTTTAAAAGATTCTCTCTCCTATTCTCAAGTCTTCAAGCTTGAACAAAAAGCCTAATTACAGGTGCTCTGCCTCGTTTCGGACGGCTATTCGGATGATAATGCTGATAAAGAAAGTGTGAATCTTCATGATCATCTTCATGTAAAGATCTTCGCAGTGGTAACCAGATCATTCAATAAAGACAAGCTGGCACCAATCACGAGGTTCGACGGAAGTGTGTTCACCGTGCACCAGAGAGAAAGTGTTGCAATTTGGCTGTGGAGGCAGCAAAGAATATGGGCCGAACATTATAGCGCTTTCATTGAAAAAGAAAAGAAAAGAGGTTCAAGGAGATAAGATTTAACTTGATGCGGTTTTCAAAAAAGATTGTCTTTCATTATAATAATTCACTCAATAAACTGTTCATCGGGATTCATATACCAAAAGTCACATAAAATATTTCAGGTACAAAGCTAACGTTTATTTTTTCGCAAATCTTCCACACAATGGAGATGGTAAGAAGTTTGTTAGGCCGAACGTTTAATTAGTTTCAATAAGAAGATTCTGATTGTGAGCACTATTAAAAATTTTATAATAATAACATTTTTGGTGTCCACAAAACAGGTTCCTGTTTTTAGTTCTTTCCAGCTTTGTCCATTATTCTGTCACATTTTCGTCTCACTTCTCGCCTACGCGACCGTTCATTTACTATTTATTACAACCTTTCCCATTATTCTGTAACGTTTTCCAAGCTTTCATCTGTGTTCTTTTAACTTTCTCTATTACCCCCCAATGTTATCTAATTGCTCTTTCTCACCTAATAAAAAAGAGAAAGTTGGCGTCTTGTTTGGAGCTGCAACTGCAATCTTTGCTTATCAGCTTCTTTTCCTGGTTTCCTGATTGTCAGGTGACCGTCGCGACCGTTAAATACCCACCATAATAACTATGACGTGGTAAGGAATCAGTATTGCGGCGACTTTCGAAAACTATACATGAGACGCATTGTTTCAAAAGATGATTCCGATCAGTGTGAGAAACCGGTTATTTTTGAT
Organism: Caenorhabditis elegans; assembly: GCF_000002985.6. Taxonomy (NCBI): domain Eukaryota; kingdom Metazoa; phylum Nematoda; class Chromadorea; order Rhabditida; family Rhabditidae; genus Caenorhabditis; species Caenorhabditis elegans. The sequence continues at coordinate 6,275,543 of NC_003283.11, forward strand.
AAGTGTTCGTTGAACTGCACTGATTTTGCTGTGACCTGTTGCATATGTGCTGAGGGACTACAATGAAATTATCGTAATTTCTTATAGTCACAGAATACGTAGATACTAAAAGTTATCATCACGAGTCGTTTTTTCTGGGGACTCGTGGTGAAAGTTTCTGCAGGTAATACTTTATCATAAAGGGCAAAGAACTGGTTCCAAAGAGACATCAAAATTTATCCAAAGAGACATCAAATAAAAAATTTGAGTTTTAACATTCTTGGATCCAGGCAGGGTTGGATTTTGAAAAATATCAAAATATTTCGCCTAGCAGAGTTACTTACCTAATTGAGTCAGCTAGGTTTCTGTCTCCAATTATAATCTTTTATCTGCAATTATAATTTCAAATATTGGACAAGTGCTCAAAAATTGTGTCAAAGTTATCAAATTGCCGAAACAAATTGGTTACTTTGTAAAATCATAGAAAACTATCGCGGCTGAAAAAAAAATGCGTTTTTAAAATTACAAGATTCCACAGAACATGATCAATGAGCTAATTTAGCGTTCGTATTATATGAAGACCAATAGTTCAGCTGACACAATTAAACAGCAATTTCATTTTCAAATCAACAAAAATAATCACTTATCACAGTTCTTCTAGTCAATTTCTTTGATGTGGGAAATCATGCTAAAGTTCATTTGCTGATAATCATTTATTTGTGCCTCTTAGCCGCCTGCGCTCTTTTCTCCGGGTTTCAGTTCAAACAAGCACAGTAATTTAGTTGATAACCTTGAACAAGTCTTTCTCTCTCTCTGACATATAAACACTTTCCAAAAACCCGCCCATCTTCTTATCTCTTGAAGTGGTCTCGTGATTTTTAGTCGGACTGCATATAAGGGCATGTCCAAGCCTCTAACATCATCATCATCGTACATACAAGTTCTCCTATTTCTGTCCTATTCTGTAGAGACTCGGAATGTCCTCAGTCTACCACATGGTCGTCGATCATGGCAAATCGGAGGCGATGTGAGAGGCGATGGATACTCTGGACGTCTTAACATCCCTTTGTGAACGTCCTCATTTGTGTTCTTGTTAGTTTGAGTACAATATTATATATTTTTGAAAATAAACAAAAACACGTGTACTCAATCTAACTTTGAATCTAATCACAGCTCATTTCCTATAGGTCATTCTTCATTTTCTCCGTCGTAAAGAAGACAGATGCTCCCAAATGGTCTATGCCAGGACCATTTGTGCCGATGCTCGCTTTCAAATGGAATCTGGAATCCAATAGATTTTCCAGAACTACCCAACTAATAGCATCAAATTCCAGAACTACCAATTCCCCAACATACCAGCACCAGTAACCAGAGAAATGGGTGTGACTACAGATCTAAACGTGCCAAAAGGCATCAAAGTTGTGCTCAACCCTACACAAGAGTATTTCGATCAATTCCAGGAGTGGATCACCGAAACGGAACGCTGGAACTACCGACGGACCGAGTATAAGCTGTGGTGCACTGCATTCGAGAAATTCTGGTTGTACATGGCCATCGACGAGGAAAACGACGAGTGTGTCAGTGTTGTCTCACTGGCTCTTCAAAGAAACTCTGATGGCAAGAAGCTTTACTCGATCGGAAACTACTACTGCGTGCCGGAATGGAGGGGAAGAGGTGTCAGCAACAAATTATTTGTACAGGTTATGAAACACGTGGGAAAAGAGAATTGTACACTGTTTGGAGCTGTCAAAATGTCCCCTCTATACGCTACACGCTTTAACTTTGCTTTAATGAACGAATTCTGGCACATGTTTGCCGATATCGATGTTGTTGATCTCGTGATTCCGGCTATGCCAAACGGGTTTACTTGCAAGGTAATTTAGAAAATCATTGAACTCGAGAATAGAAATATACGTACAAAAAACAAATGGTTTTTGAACTTTAATCAATCTAGTTAAAATGTTGTTACCAAATCATTTCATTCCAGAAAATTGAAGACAACGACTGGGAGAAACTTCACGAGTATGACGAAACTATTTGCGATCTCGATCGTAGAAAGTTTATGAAAATGAATTTAAGCGTTGCTGGAACGATTGCACGCATTGTTTTCAATGAATCAGGAAAAATCGTTGGATTTGGAGCCATTAAAATGGCAACTGGAAATGAGCTCATCATGTCCCCATTGTATGCTGAAACACTTGATGCCGCTACTGCTCTGATGTCAACTCTCCTGAAAGGAATCCCTGCGATCCTTTCGTTTTCTAGTCTAATTACGATCTACCCAGACGTCAATAACGACGTGCCACGGTAATCAGTTACAGTACTCTGGACCTATTAAAAATTCAATTTTCAGCTTGTTATCGTTAATAAGTAATAATAATTATGAGACACATCAAGCATATCGTCATCAGTTCACCGAGGAAATGATGGACTTCCCACAGCACAAGATCTACGGAACCGACGAAATTTCACACAGTCCATGTTAAATGTTTTCCAAATTCCGTTCTGATTTCTAAAATTCAATTTGAAAAAAAAACTTTAGATGTTGCTTCTTATAACTTGATACATGTTAACTATACTATTTTCTGTTTGTCAGAGAATTTTTATAGGGTTGAAAAATGAATAATTGGCCCGTAGAGAAGAAAGACTAATAGAAGGGATACGGTATGCTATCATGAACAAAATTTTTTGAGAATAGCGGTTTTTCAATGATCACTACATTTTTAACATCGCACAGTAGTTTACAGATCAATGCATTTCAGATACTAACATTTTATGATGTTGACATGTTTCATTAAAATGTTAATACAGCCTATATTGAAATGATTGTTGATACCGAAGCATTTAGATCAGGCTTTACAAACTTACGTTTGTTCTTACACGGGAAACCAATTAGTCTGTTGGCTTTGGATACGGTTAAAAAACATTCAGAAGAAAAAATATTTTAGGAGCACAGGTCTAGTAGTACTGTGAGTCTAATCTCCAATTAACCAAAAACACCAAACCTTTGACTTTTTGCCATAGTGCAGAAATGAAGCGAGATGCCGGCGTGAGGCGGGCAGGTTGAAGCCAGTCGTCAGGCCCTGAAACCGCGCCTGCCTCCCATGAAAGCCCTAAGTATAACTCCAGTAGAAACGAAGGTAAAATAGAGATCAAAAAAGAAAATACGGTATGTACATATAAACCAAGACCAACTGTTTGAAAACATTTTGACCGTCACAATTTTATTTGCAACCAATTCACGCGGTACTAATGAGGGACAGACTGCACTCCTATAGATGCTCAAACATCGATGTCTTCTACTCCTACCTAATAAAACATCGCATAGTAATGATATCACATAAACCTACACATGTTTGATTATTAGTTTTATCTTTCTTCCTCGGATACGGTCTTCATCTGATACTCAATTTGCGTAAATCAGCTTCTCGCCTACACAACGTCAGTTATCAGTGTGCAGGACGCAGTTCATAACACACGCCGATGAGGTGTGACCCTATAAAAAGCAAAGCCGATGCCGTGCTCTTCAATCATTCCATCATGCTCTTCTCACTTTTCGCTTTTCTTGTAATCAGCTGTCAAGCAGCATCAGGCGTCAACGGACCATTGACTACAGATTTTCAGAATTGGCTGAAAATGTGAGTTCAAATCCTATTTGTGTCTGAAAAAGAGTTAAATTTCAGTAATGGTTATGACAGCTATGATTTCGTTCGAAGCGATTATGGAGTCAAAGGAAGTTATGGTGGTTTTACTAAAACCATCACTAAAGCAAGTAAAACTCCTGTAATATTTATTCATGGAAACTCTGACAGTGCACTTAAAACATCATCAATGGCCACAGGTTGGGACAACACCATTTCATACTTTTCAACTCAAGGATTTACTTCTGCGGAATTATATGCCACATCTTGGCAGGATACAAATTCTCTAAAAGCTGAAACAAGAACACATGATTGCAAAGATCTGACTCGTCTACGAAAATTCTTTGAAGCTGTTCTAGCATACACAGGATATGCTAAAGTATCGGTGATCAGTCACAGTATGGGAGTGACTCTTGGAAGAAAGGTTATACAAGGTGGAATTGTGAATGGGACTGATGGAAACTGCAATTTGGGAGTATCAATCAGTGGCAAAGTTGATGTGTTCGTTGGAATTGCTGGTGCTAACTATGGTCTTTGTGGATGCGCAGGAACAGTCGGCTTGTTTGCTCCCACTTGCAACAAAAAGAATGGCTTTTGGCCTGGAGATTCGTGTGGAGGCTATACATCATCATTCTGTGGTTATTCATCTACTCCCTGCAATGGAATTTCCAAATACTCGAACCTTCTCAATGATATGAACAACTCGAACAAAAAGGAAGCCTCTTACATTTTCAGTACTTGGAGTAAAGGTTTGTTATAATTTTTTATTATAATTTTTTCTTTTCGTTTCATTTTTCTATCGTGCTTAGTTTTTATTTTTTAGCCGACGATCTCATTGGTAACAGTGATATTGTATGGGGCCGACCAACTTCTCTCATCCCACTCAGCGACGGAAAGATCATTTACGAAAAACTAACTCATATGCAAAGCAAAGAAAACACAGCGATCGACCAGTACAAAATGGTCACTTCTAAGAAAGTCTGATGTATTGAAACAGAAAGTTTCAGTTTGCATGTCTGTAAATTATCATTGTGTATGTCATTAATCTGTGTGTATCGGTAAAATAAACCCCTCGTTGAAAATGTGTGATGATTCGGGATTATTGTTGAGCAGTGCTGATAAGGTTTTTTTTTTCTCGTTTTATTTATGAAAGATTAAAATGTCACATGTTCAAAGAAATTTATGAATTCCTGCAAATGTTGAAAAAAATCACACAATTAATACGCTTCATCATGATACCCTGTCCTCGCACGAGATTGTATGAACTGAAAATCCATTATTATTATTTCTAAATTTTCTAATAGATAGGTTTACTTTTGGAACTTGATGACCGTAACGATTCCGGAGAAAAGTGTGATATTTAGAAATGAATATGATGAAGAGAAGACAGCATATACATGCAAAAAGGCACAGTCCCATCACATAAATAATGATTGTTTCCTCATACTCATCAGTCCTATAATCCTTTGAAACAACCAATATCCGCGCGAGAAGAACTCCAAATGCCAGAAGATTCATGAATATTCCGACGACGAGAGCCGTGAAGTTTGGCACCACAAACACAGGACGATAATATTTGAATGACAAGACAAGGATGAGAATTGAAAAAAGCCAAAATGATCCGAATCCGACATACCAAGCCATGCCGAGCTCTACCCAAGACTCACTCCAGATGGTTGCGTTGAATTTTAGAGTACCATTCTGAAATTAATACAGTAATCAAATGACAATTTATTCTAAGATTTACCGCAGCTGCCTGTGCTGTTGCATTATAAGGAGTTCTGGGATACACAGTCTGCCATGTTCGATAACGATCAAGAATAAGACCAGTACTTGAAAGGGTCAGCACAAGAACAATGAGCTGAAAATTGCGAATGTTTTTGATTTCCGTTAGTTGAATAGCCAAATTACCTGAAGACTGGTTACAACTCCAGCAGATGTTACAACATTACACCCGCACACTTTATCAGTCATTTTTAAAAAAAGTTGTTTTCCAAGGGGATTAGGAAAAAATAACAACGAAATAAGTGAAGAAGCTTGTGGAAAAGCGGGAATATGAGTTTCAAATAGAACCACTGAAGAATATTTAACGATAGTTTCTTTTGTTATTGAAAAATCCCCATTGTTTTTAAACAAACCAAAAACTCCATGGAAACGTCTCCACGCGTAATTGTACGTGATGTCTTCTTACGTTTCAAGTCAAAAACACAGGGAAATGGACAATGATTGCGTGGAAATCAATTATTTCGAAGTTTTCAGATGGGATTTTTCGATGATAAAAAACGGGATGAAGTTCGAAGACGAGAAAATATAGGTTTTCTGACAGACTATTTGGTTAGAAGGTAAGAAAACGTTAAGGAAACAATTCTTACTGATAATTTCAGCGAAGTGAGTGATTATTACCGCCTCCGGCTTCTCGTGAACTTTCTGTTCGGCCTCTTGATTTCCTCCTCCCTTTATCATGCTGGCTGGAAAAACTTGAACTTTGGAGATTTTGACTATACTTATGGGCTGATCGTTAAATGGACTATTGTTGCTTTCTCCACTTATGCCTTTGCAGTGAGCCCGGTTTGAAAAACCTCTAATTTATGAAATAAGTTAAAATTTTCCAGATTTTTCGATGTGCTCTGTTTTGTGTATTAATTGGCGCGTTTGGCAAACAAGGACAATGTAAAGCTTTGATAATTTATTTGCGGAATGACTAGAATAACTTATTTCTAGATCCGTTCACTATGTTAGTTATGAGCAACCTCCAAGAGGGACCAATTTCAAATATGATGTCAAACTATGAAACAACGTCTGAGATTGTGATGTGTCATATTGAGTTACAATCCAAGATCACTGCAAATCGTGTAGCTTTATTAACAGGGCCATTGGAGGAGTTGATCGAAAAGTTGATGGGTAACTATATTGTTAACTAATAACCTCTTTGAACAAAAAGTTATTTCAGCAAAAGGAATTCGAGCAATGAAAGCAGTTTCTCGAGAGACTAGAGCTCTGATAACACCTTTTATGGAACTTCTAAAAACTGAGAAGACTAAAATAGACAAGAAAATTGAAATTGAAAGAGGACAATTGGAAGATATCGAAAAACGGAAACAACGAATCTTGAAGATGTGGGAGAAGTCCATGAATCGATCGCTTACAGAGGAAGATCAGATTGCCGGGGAGCTGTTACCTGCTGAAGATCTTATAGACAATGTTACCATTGGAGAGCCTCCAGTCTGGAAGAAATTTAAGACACCGGTGGGTGCAAGTGAAACTGAAAAGGATTTATTGGAGAACATTTCAGCTTATTCAAAAAATGGCAGATAAGATGTCTAGAAACTGTGAACAGATGTTTAATAAGGGAATCGATAAGTGCAGAAATCTTGCTGCGGAGCTTGTGGTATGAAACGTTACACAATATAGTTATCTTATTTCAAGATAATCGTTTCTTTTCTCAAAATTATCCATTTTACCGTTCTGTTCGTTTTTAGAAAAAAAATTAAATGAACTTTCGAGAAAAGAAACTTTCTCGTAAGAACCCTAACTCTAATATTTTTCTCTCTCTCTCGGTGATGTTTCGATATGATATTTATTTTCAGTCTTCGTGTAAAGATGCAATTATTTGGCCTATTGAAGCATTCATCTGTCCCAAATTAAACGTCGAAGGCGTCTGCGATGTAAATTTTTCCCAATAATTCAACTGCCTAATCACAAATTTTCAGGCAGTCGAAAGAAGGGTTCAGTCCATGAATATTTGCAGAAATCAGCTGGAGGAAAGTCACGTGGATCCATCTATCGAAAAAGATGTTACTGATGTGATGAAATTGACAGAGGAACTGGAACAAAACAGTAATATTGAATTGCATTCTGTTAGGGTTGAAACGCCACGAGTAGCCATTGAATATAGACTTTCGGATTTGAAAATCAAAATTCGAGCTGCTAATCTTTATTTCAAGGTATTTCATTTTATTTTATTACTGCTATGAATTCCGTTTTCAGAGTATTGTTGGAGTTTCAAAGCAAATCTTTCAAGCATTCTTTATATACTTTGTCTATACCATTTTTCGCGATTCTGTCGGGATGATCCGGAAGTATCAGGAGGACGTCGCATTTTCCAATTCTTTTGTTACAAAGTTATTAATTCAATTTACAATTGGGTTCTCAAATGACTTGATTTTCAGAGAGTTTTGGATGATTGATAGATTTCGACAAGCTCGAGGACAAACTCACTTATCGCATTTTTCAAAGCAAGAGAAACGTGAGTGGCGAGTAATGGAAGTATTTAGGTGATTGTCTAAAACAAACAATATAATTTACTCAAAATATTTTCCAGTTTACCAACAAAAGCAGAAAGATCAAAAGCAGTTCGTCCATTTTTCCGATGGTTTATTCTAGCTCTTACCGTGTCTGTCATTATTATTCTCGACTATTATTTGTTTGTTTTCCTTGATTCGGTATGCTAAAATTAGACATTTAACTGCGTAACAATATCTATCTTTAGGTTGTCGAGTCGGCTAGACAACAGGTTAAGCAGAAAGCGAGTGCTCCCGCTGGACTCAATATTACTGGTGAAGGAGTTCTCGCAGATTTTCTCAAGACAATGACATCGACTAATGAAACACTGGAAGTTGATCAGGTTGGCGAGAAGGAAAATTTGATAACCTATTGATATTTTCAGACGCTTTCCAATGAGCATTGTTTGCTGAAGCCATTGGCACCGAATACGGATATTCTGATCTACTGGCTGGTGATTCCACTGTTGTTGTCATTTTTGTTTCAGGTACAAAATCTTTGGAGCTTTTCAAAAAATTACACTTTTTGAATGACTATAGCCGTTCCACCTATTGAGGCATAATCGGGTGCCTCTCACTCGTAATTTCACTCGCCCTCTTTGAAATTTGAATTTGATTGTGTAATTGAAACAACATGAGACATAGTGTCTTATAAACTCACTTGTTCCTTTCAGGTTGTGTTTTCATTTGCAATTCGTAGAATTGTGCTCAACTACTTTCTCCCCTTCATGTTCCCAATGCGATCAAAAGTTCGACTCATTCAATTTTATAACAAAGTTCATAAAATCATCATTTTCGCGATAACACACAACTTTTTCAGTGTCTGGTTAACCGTGAGAAGCATAGAAAAGAAGCAAGAGCACGGATTCGTTTTATGGTGGATCGAAGAAGAATCGAGACGCTGCGAAAAGGGTATTCTGAATTTGCAAAGTGTTTATCGTATGAGTTTTGAATTCCAGAGAATTTTCGGCTGGAGGCTCTTTTCTGAAACAACACGTCTTCGAAAGAATTTTCAAGACAGCAAAATGTTTTTTATGCCAAGAGAAGACTTATGCAAGGAAACTGTTCTATTGCGCTGAAGTAAAGTGTCAATCCAGTTTTTGTAAGGATTGTGTTGAGGACAACTTTGGAAAATGCTATTCGTGTATGTTTATCAAAAAAGAAGTCACTGATCAGAAATCCAAACTATTGGTATGCAATTTTAAATTTTAAAATTCTAGCAATCTTTTCAACTAGTTTATCTCCTCTTTCATTTTCAGAATCCCGACGAAGTAAAAACGAAGGATCAATTTTTGTCATATGGAGAATTTTTGGAAAGAATTCAACAAGATCATATGCAGAAGTGACGATGCTTCTAGTATTCAAATCTCATCAACAAAGAAATCATAAAACACGTTCAATTCAATTTTTATTGTAAATATTTCATGAACTTTTAATGAAAGATATAAATTAATCCCTTTTGTATTCATTTCACTTTTCACATATACCCAACAAAATCAAAGTAGTCTTCGTTTCCCATTGAGCTCTTTTTGGACAGTTGGGTGTCAGATACCCGACTAGGTTTTTTTCGGAGAGCAGGAATTGAACAGATGAGAGAAAATAAATATTTCCGGTAAGGTTTAATGAAAATAAAGCTGAAAATATTATTTGAAGAAACGGGTTGATTATAGCTCCAACCTCAACATGACGCTCAAAGCCGGATAAATAGAAATGACAAAAGTTACAAAATGTTTTATGAGTTCAGCAAAAGTGTCAGACTCATAGCTCATCACAAATGAAAATGCAACAAGAAATACGGGAAAAGCAATTACAACTGCTGGTATCAAGTTCTGAAACAATAGAAAATATGGTTCATAACTCAACGGTATATCCACTCACTTGAAAAAGAGCAAGTAAAGTTAAATGTCTGTGAGTTTCATAACTTTTAAAAGACATGTTATTCTTTCTTCTATCAATTGCTTTCCAAACCAATCTTGATCCACAGAGATTTGATACATATATTGCAGCTAGACCAACAACAACTGATAACAAAAGTGGAACAACTTTGGGCTTCCAGATATCCACGTAAAAGTACACAGTTTCAGATTGAGAAGCGTATTTTCCAAGTGCGTGTGTCATGTTTTCAGCTGAGACGACGAGTAGAAATTCCTAAAGTTTGGAACAGTTTGAACATATGAATTACACAATTTTAAAAGAATGGTGAGTGTTTTAACTCTTGAAATGAGATTTTAAAGTTTTTTTACAAATTGACATTGATATATGTTTGTTGAATTTTTGACTTTATCAACTTTTAGAAAACCATCTCACAAATGTTGCAAAAATGCATGAAAATAACCTCATTAGAGCTGGTTGCAAACCATACTGCCAAAGTTAAAATACCAACAATCACCACATTCAGCGTCAGAAATACGAGAGCACCTCTGAAATATTTAACTTTAAAATTCCAAATCACCAATTATTTTCTCAATAACTGACCTCCAAGAATATATTTTTTTCAAAATATGAGTCCATTGATAAAATATACAAACTCTCAAAAAGCAACAATCATTGATAGATGTGAATACTGTAATTGCAATTGCTATCGTTAGTGAAATCTGGACTTAAAATTATTAAAGGGCGTATAAACTAGAATTTGAATACCGTTGAAAATGCGTGAGCTTCACTAATTCCACCTATTGGGCTTCGAACAGCAACTGCCGATAGAGGGCAGAGAAGATCTGGGGTGACGAGTATTGCAGTTGAAAAATTGAGCAGCAGATCACAAATCTGAAAGGAACAATTATTGAAAGACAACTTTTAAAATATGTGAGCGTACCGCTAGTTTCAGTAGAGCAAATTTGAAAAGTTTCATATCTGCAGTAGATTTGGTCATAATTGTGAAAATAAAGAACAGAGATAACAAATCACTTATTAATACTAGTATTCCGTAAAAAACCGCAAACGCCGGCTCGTCAAGCATGACGTCTGATTCGACGGTAGATTCTTTAGCCATTTTATTTCTGGAAACAAGAAGTGCGTGAGTACATGTGAGAAAATAGGTGGGTGATCGATGTTTCGAAAACGACAACGACAACTGGTGGTGGGAGAATAAGTGAGTTATGGAGGGAGCAATTAGGTTATCGAAAAATGATTCGGAAGTATTTTACTGACTTTTAGCTTTAGTTAATTATGTACACACAGATGAACGAGTTCAATATTGTTATCTTATACCATTTATGATATTGATACATAGTTCAGCAGTATAAGAAAGATGGTAAGATGATTTTCAAATACGAATTGAAATATAATATCTATCAAAATCAGAAACCGCATAATAGAAAGTTTTTAAAATGTTCTTTTCATATTCCAAAATAAATAACTGACAAATGTTCATTTTCATTGGTGAGTTTTTCATTTTTTTTTTAATTTTCATGATTTCTGCTAATTAGGTTTTTTGAAAATTAATATTTAAACAATGGAGTTCGCAAATGCAACAAACCATAATTTTGCTAAATCTTTGTAAGTCTTTAAAAAAATTTGACTGCTCAATATGCTTATTCGTTTTTTGGTTTATTTTCAGTTTTCACTGTAAAAATTTCCACTGGAGCTACTACATCTTTAAAAGTCAAGTAACTTCCTCTTTTACTCTTTCCAACTAAACAACAAACACAATTTTGTAAGTTTCAAATCAGTGACGCGCAGAATTTTGTTTGCTGCAAATTCAGGCAACGAAGAATAAATCAGGCAGTGTGATTATTTTTTATGTTTCAAAGAAAACTAGAAAATAGTTAAATAAATGTTACGTAGTTGCTACGAGCGAGAAATTGTAAATTGATATGTTCTAAAACTTAAGAACCATTACGATTTATTTAAAATTAAAACAAAAATTATATTCAAGCCGTCTTTTAAAAATTGACATTTGAAGTGTGAAGTAAAAGAATTATTAGTGTTACATATAAAAATAACATTTGTGAAATGAGAAAAATCTCCAGAGATTAAAAAGTGAAACTAGGTGAGCAATAGAATTTGAACATTAATGAGCAATATATTTTGTTTGGAAAATTCCAAAAGCAATTATTTGGTAATTTTAAATTTATTTGTGTCAGACACTTTGTGAAAATTTACTTTTATTCATGAAAAATGATCTCTGCAGAAATAATTTTTGCTGCTATTTCACCTGAATGCTAACGAGTTTGGCAAAAATGAGATATTGTCAATTAAGGCAGAATATTGCTTCGTCTTAAAAACAAATCGTTATGATTTTAAAAATCAATGTTGAAAATCAAAAAAAAATCGGTATGTTTGCTTATTTTCTTAAAAAGAAAGAAAATCGACCAATGACGTGGTCTTTTTGCATTTCTGGAAAACTCAACAATTCATTTCATTTTTTGAAAATGTCATGCCAAAACAATTTTTCAATGCAAAATAAAACTTTGTGTGGTGTCAAAATTGCTTCTTAAAGTCAACTGAAAAAGTTACTGAGAAAGGAAGAATCTTGCATCGTATAGAAAAATATCTGAATTTTCAAAAATCGTGCTCATCGGGCCTAAAAGTTTTATCTCATTAAAGCTGTATTTTGGTCTCAGTAATGAGTATACAAGGAGGTAACACTGAATCATCTTGTGTTGAGAACGCCGTAACTTCAGGAAATTAGTTATAGATAAAAAAGTTTCTAGATAAAGAATTGTAGGTGTCTGAAACAGATTTTATCACATCATATGATTATTATTGTCAGAATCCAGATGCAAATTAGTTCAGGAAGTAGGCAGTTTTTCGATTCAGGTGATCAATTTTAAATTTCAGGCAGGTGTCTTAAAATAATTTACATAAATTTGAAAATTAAACATATTTTTTTTTAAAACCAGACGTGATCTTACAAATAGTTTTTATTTTCTCCAGGAATGTTCTCTAGGTTATTATTTTCAATTTCAAGTAATAATTTCTAAAGGTGTCGAGTGGATGCGAATTTTGCTTTAAAACACCCAACATAGTCTTAAACCTCGAAATACCCCATAAAGAACTTTTTAAAAAATTGAGCTTTCAAAAACGTGATTTCCCAATTTTGGTTAAATTCACATTCATTTCAAACTAGGTGTGCAGCTCTAATTTTTAAAAGATTTCGAATAGATAATTTAGTCAACTTTGAAAATTGTGAGAAGAATTTTGTAAAATCCAAGGGATAAAAAAATTGTTTTCAATGATATTCGAACATGTTTTATTATTTTAAGTGCATTTAGATCAATTCCCTACTTTAAGCATTCTAAATTCCCTGAGAGAATCCCCGAGAGCTTCCGTAGGCCACTCAAAGATGTTTCTCGATCTTCTACTGTGTTTCGTGGCACGATCGAACATCATCTCCGTTTTTTTCGGACTCTTTCAACCCTCATTAATTAATCATGAAGAGCAGCGAACCCGAGAGACAATAGCACGTTTAAAAAAAAGTTCTCTCTTGCACCCGCCTCGTCTAATCACTTCTTATCATCTTCAGTCTGTTCCGTGCACTTTTTGTAAAAAGACTACTGTCATTTAATTAAGATGCGTCTGCTATTTTTTGTGATTTTCGCGACTCTTTTCGCTATGGCAATGTCTGGCCAGTGCTCTCCAACATGCATCAGAAAATGCCAAGCGCTGGAAGTAAGTCGATTTTTCTCTTAAATTTGCATTGGGAAACGATAGGATAAAAATTTAACAAAAATTTAATAATTAATAATTAATAAATTGTATAAAACCAACTTTCAACCGTTTAGTTGAGGCGTTTAAAAGAAATTAGATGCTTCAGAAATCTAACAGGTGAAAAATTAGTCTTTGATGATTGCTAGTTCACAGCGTTAACTATTAAGGTAACTTTTTGATTAGTTCAATATTCCAATGGTCGTCTGAAAATGCAGTTGTTTAACATTATGCGCGATTTTTTCAAAACTAGATTTTTTCACAGCACCTAAAGTAAATAAAATTTCAGGGATGCTTTTTAGTGGACGACTTCAAATCACATTGCGAATGCTTATGTCCAGAAGGAAGAGGAATGATTTCTCCAAATAGAGCATATAGATGTCAAACTGAATTCTTTTGAGCTATTCGCTAGTTGTTAAAATTTGAAATTCGTTGTTGTTTTTTTATTATTTGGTTTTTTCGGTTGTTTTTTTAAGGTGAACGTATCACACATACTTTTACTCATTTTCACGCATTTAAATTTAACCACGTCTATTGTTGTTTAAAGTTAGTTCTGAACAGTTTAATCGAATGAATTTTTGTTCATTTGCACAATGAACGTTTGCACAAGGAAGCACAAGGAACACCAAAACACGCCAATTTTGTTTATGAACAAATATTTACTTGACATACAAAAAAACGAGACTTTTGACAGAAGTTGTATAGTTTTTAGTGATAATATTAACATTCCACTTATCAGCTAAATGGTTGTTCTCTTGGCGCATTGAAAGTTCGAACTTTTTGGTAACGCACTGTCCGTAAAACTAGCTGCTCGGCATTCAGAGGCAACTTCCTGCAACACTTTGGCAACTTCCTGCCAACAACCTGGCAACTTATTTAGTGCCACTAAAATAAGTTGCCAAATTGTTGGCAGGAAGTTGCCACGAAGTTGGCAGGAAGTTGCCCAGGTGATGTCAGTAAAAATTATTTTTTCGTTTTTTTTCAACTGATTATGGTTATTTTTGTATTAAGGGGATCAATAAAAGTCCGATCGGTCCAATCGGCTGGATATCAACTTGCACTGTCATGTTTCCCTTTTTCTGCCCTACCAGATCCCGAACCTGCTCCTTGTGACTGTCAGCCCAATTCCTTAACCTCTAAGCTATGCCCGCGGGCAAGATAAAGTAGAATAGAGTTGTTCAAATATGAAATCCAATGGAAACTTGTAAAAAAATGTTGAAGAAAATAGTTTCAAGGAGGTAAACACAGATAAGTAGCTCTGAAATGCCCAACATGTAATTCTAGAACATGGTGATGTATAGGACTATTGTAAGCAAGTTGATGTAACTGTTCTCAAAGAATAAACAATTTCGCATAGCTCGTTCTATCAAGTCGGGTTTTCTTAACAACATGTTTTACAACATTAATTCAGAAGCCGCGACGACATGAAGTTATCCTACTTCGTTTTTCGTGTAGTATGCGTTCTTATTCCCACTTTGCTTTCATTTTATGATAATCTACTAATTTTTCTATCACTGTTAGTTTTTTAAAATTCGAAATTCGATAGTTCCACCGCAAAGTTTGAATAAATTCAATTTTGAAGTTCGGCTGTAAAGCACCGATGCTCCGAAATTACGCCAGTGCGTCATGTTTACCGTAAATGTTGCCAAAAAGTTTGGCAGGCTGTTGGCAAGCTGATGCCGAAGTTTGGCAGACCGTTGGCAGACTGTTGCCAAAGCCATGCATGCTACATGCTGGCAGGATGTTGCCAAAATTTGGCAGGAAGTTGGCAAAATATGGCAGGAAGTTGGAAACAAGCAAAACTTGGCAGGAAGTTGCCATTTTTTGGCAGGAAGTTGCCTCCAAATGCCGAGTGAGTTGTTGACAAAGAGGAGTACAAAATTGGATAAGGCATACCTACCGGACACCTTATCCGGACACGGATCTGAGAGTCAAGTACTTCTTGGGTCACGAAAGTACTCCGGTCTTACCATAATTATGGTTCTAGGAGTGTCTTACTCCCAAATCCGATGTGCGTAAACTCTTGAGGAACGGATATTTTTAATCCTTCCTTTAAAATGAGCCACCAAAACTTAAAATAGGATTAAAGGTAGTGGTTGAGGCGGTCTTTTACGGTCACTATATCACGTTTCAAATATTGAAAGTGACGTTTTAGATGCCATTATTTTAATTGAATTTATCTTAATGCATCTTATTTTTAAAAAATCCTAGAAAAAAGATCTGAGCAAACGCAAAAGTGTTACATAGAGAACATTCCAAATTTCTCGAACTTCAGCCATTTGAGTTTCGTACAAATTTCAAATTTTCAGTTTATGAACAGTTTCTCATATCAGTTTTCCCATCAGAAAATAAAATCGGAAGCATTGGAAATTCGAATTTTTAATCGCAAACTAGCAATAAATATCATTTGATGACGTCCAAGTTACGATCGTAAATAGCAAACGGGGTACATGAACGCGTATTTAAGAGTCAGTAAAAAATGAAACGACTGATAAGAAAAATGAAAGGTAAAAATATCGAAAGTTTGAAATTGGAATTGCAGGTTTCGGTATTACAGCAGCAAACATTGTATATCTCATCCCCTTCTGATCTTTCAGCACATCCACTTCCCTAGAAATTGATAATTCAGAGTTACGTGAAATTTGGAAAAAATAGCTACACCGAAAAATTAATTGCAATTATAAAATTATGATAAATTGCGATTATAAAATTATGATAAAAATATAGAAAATTACCTTGCATTCCAATCCAGCAAAATGAGGAAGTAACGATACTGTGTCACAACCTTTCATTGTTATTTTTGTAATTTCTCCTCCAGCAGCAACTGAAAAAGAATCCTTAAATTTAATTATTTTAAGCAAAAATTTTAAAATTTGAAGCCTCAGTTTAATATTTTCAAAATAGATAATCGAGTGAAAACAAAAACAAACCTACGGGGCATGCCTAACTTGCCGTGATCATAAAGTTATTTTTGTAATTTTAAATTTGAAAATGTTGAAAATGAGTTCTACCTTCAAAAAATTTCACGAAAGTGAAACGAGTTATGGTTTTTGGAAATTTTAGAGAATGATATTTATAAATTAAATTTTCAAAATTCAATTGCTTCCCTAATCCCGAACTATATTTGAATTTGACTTACTAAAATGTGCAGTAATTTTTTGACAGTACTTGACGTCTGGTTCACATGGCTCGTGGCGCTGGCTCTCGTGGTAGTCGACTCCGTACAATTGACCTGTAGCGTTTTTTGACCGGTCATATCGTAAATCAAATTATCATCACGTTACCTTCAGTTTCTACATAACATACAAGCGGATTATATAATCTTTTCTTTGGTTTCTCTACAATTTCTGTAGCATTTTGCAATGGATTTAAAGAACATAATGTGAAAAGTGAGAGTAAGAATAATGAGTTAGAAATAGTGGCAATCATAGGGGGAGAAAAGAAGAAATAGAGTGAATGTGGTGGGCAATGAAAGGTTGTAAATTGATTTTTATGATAGAGCGTGGCTCTAGAAAGCACATGATAAGCGTGGCAATTTTTAGAGAAACCGACACTTTCTGATCAGTGGCAAAAATCAGCGAAAAGTCAAACGACAATATAATTTTTGAGTTGATTAATTGACAGAATTAACAGAAAGTAGAAGAAAATATCAAAAGATCAAAATATCTCTTTTCTTTGAAGTTGGAGACAAGCGCGGCTGCAAGTGCAAAATCTTGGTTTTCTTGATGATTTATTTCTAAATTGATGATGGCTAAAACCCAATTTGATTCAAGAAAGGAGCGAAAATGCTACTCAAGTACATAGCTCATTTGCGAAAAGAAAACCGATCAAAACTGTATTTTTCCTTTACATCAAATTTGGAATATTTTTTCTGAAGGTTTTGTGATAGTTCCCCAGTTCAATATGGCCTACCAGTTTATGTGTTTTGTTGTTGACTAACAATGCTAAAACCCTCTTTTGAAACTTATGAAAAAGCAGAAGATAACTATTATTTGTTTTATAATAAAACATTCTCGAAAGAATCCATACCTATATTGGTCATTAATATTAAAATTTTTTGGAGGTGCAGCAGGTGAAGGAGCTCAATTTTTTTAATTGGAACAATAATTTAAAGTGGCCCCAAAACAAAATTTCATAATCAGACAACTTCAAAATTTATCAAAAAAAAACACGAATATTCGAAATTTCGAGACAAAAACTCTTATTTTTGCCAACTTATAAGTGTCGGTATTCAGTTTTTATTTATTTTTTACCCTACATACCATGCATAATTTAGTCGTTTCATTAATTGAATTTTATACTTTTTCAGTGAAATGGAACATAAACGGTTAACAGGTTTGTGATTTTTGTATAGACTTACAACAAATCTAGTTCAGAAGAACACTACACTTCTAGCTATTAATTTTGTACTTTTTGGGATTTTTTTTTCAAAAAGTCACATTATGAAACTCGGACTTATTGGGCCACATCAAATCAATGGAACAATATTTACAAAATTACTTTTATTCTGAATATTCTAATTTGTGTTGGTTGCCGTTTTTGTTCCCCCATGAATTATATTCTCTTCAAAGCACAAGTTATAGTTTTTGCTATACTATCGACGCATTTGTATACAAAAATTCGGAGATAGATAGCGGCTAATTGCTCAATGGCTCAAAAGATGATGTCTGTCGACATCTCGCACATTACAGTCATAAAATGACGACGGCGCAACAGACGGCACCAAAAATATGCGTTCTGATTTGCATTCTAAATTTATATAGCAACTTATCTCTTTTTGGTCTTAAATCAGATAAAAATACAATTTGTCTCACCTGTCGGATAGTTTTTAAGACATTGTTTTCGCACCTGTCAAGAGAGTGTACTGAATCATGTGTTCTCTCAGAATTTGATTTATTGCGTAATGAATATCCGTAACAAATGTTACAGCGCAAACGAGATTAACACGGAGGAAGTGTAATCTGAACTGAAAACTCTTTGACACCATTTTTGAGCCTCTAATTAAATTTATATTTATTTGAATATCATAAAGTACGCTCTTCCTTGGTGGGAAGTTCTCCTGGTGAGTGGTATTTTGTAGGCCAATTTTCTTGATCACGATTTCAAAAAATTCTCGTGAAAATTGGCTAATCAGGTGATCTAAAAACTTTAACTTAAAATCAGGAATATTTTGAAATTATTTGATTCAAAAATGCCCACCCCTGCTCTGGACACTAACAAATACTCGCCCGGAAATAGTTTTCTCGTTCATACTTGCTGAACCACCACATTGAAAGATGCAAAACGTGTGAGTGTGGTTATTTTTCTGTAGAAGAGAACCATCCAAAAATTATTTATTTCGATGTCTCATTGTTTGGCTTGTGCAAAATATGTAAATGCAATGTAAAATAATATTTGTTACATATCCGCTGAAACTATCGACTTTATTAAATAGTCGTTAGCAAGTCTATCAAAATAGTATTTCTTGAAGTTTCATATTTTACATAGCTGCATTTCAACCATTTGTATTAATTCATTACTCCACTTCCAACTGGATGCAATGCTTGAAATTTTTAAAATTGTTTTTTTTTTTTTGAAATTTCGCCAAAACATGGGCGGCAAAATTTGAAGAAAACGAATGTTCAAATAGATTACCATGAGCGTAATCAGGTAAGATCCCCGTGTACTACCTTTCAGTGGTTTCCCACTCTTACAGCAAGCTATATGTGTAATTGACAAAAAATTTCTTGACCATACCACTAAATCAACTTACATCCCTCGATAGTTATGTTTTATTTTATGATTATTTCATTTTGCTATAGGATTACGGTATGTTGCTCCACCAGAGCCAAATTCATGGCTACGCTCCGCCTTTGCCCAACCCTCCCAGCAGTTTGCCATTCCAAACCTCCAAGCACTCTCTGTCCTTCATCACCCTTGGCATCGTGGGTAGAAAACGTCAACTGTTTGGTATTTTCATGAGCTCTCTCCTAGGCTCTCCCACTACGGTTTGATCTATAAACATGCGGGAATTTTTCGCACAGGAAAATGTGACTTCAGCACACTCTTATCCATGCAAAACCAGTTGAGAAATCTGCGTCTAGACTCCCACAATTCTTGTAGATCAAACCGAAATGGGACACTCTGACCCCACGTGTGTAGATATTGATTCCGTCCAATGAAGGATAGACCAAATAGTTGATGCAAATTTGATCTCTCACTATTTCAACTCATATATTTTCTCACGGTCTCTTGATGTGACCATGCAGTCTTCTCACATCGGTTTCTTTTGTTGTTGTTGCATTACTGCGTAGCCGAGGGTTGCACCTGTTTCGTAATGTCCTGCACCCCTCCATTCTTTGCAAACAAATAACATTTTCATACGAGCCATAACTTTTTAACCAGAAACTTTTTATTATTACGTAAAAATTGTATTAGATGAATTTAAATTTATTTTATTTATTTCGAAACTAACTAACTATTATAGTAAGTTAACGAGCTAATGTTCCAATTATTCTCTCTATTTCATTTATTATTTTTCCACCACGTGTCAGGTGAAATCCCGATACGATCTCTTTCTCGCCTTTTCTGGTTGACGAAATTTGCTCTTCGCCTCGAGTGTCAAGTTGTTTTTCGATAAGCATCACGCGGCAAAAATTAAAAAAAAATTAGAGACACAGATTTTCCATTTAAACTCCCTGTAAGATATTTTTGATATCAATTTTGATGGAAACGTCTCAGTTGCGACCTAACCTAGTTTTAAATGCTGTTTATTATGTTTTCGAATCGTTTAATACCAGCCGTTCGCACGCGCTGAAGCGCGTGCTCCGACTGGCGTACTCAAAATTGAAATCAAATTCTAAATTTTCTAAGCCTTCTTTGCAGATGGAACGTTTTTTCCTTGGTTACCGGAAATTTTCGAGCAACATAAATATTATATAACTAAGTTCTGAGCAATTACAACTTAAAACCTCAAGTTTCCTGGAACTATTTCTAATTTTCTTGAACGTATAATTTTCTCTATGTTCTTCAAATCATTTTCCGGTCCTTTCCGAAAGTTTTTGGCGAGCGTTTCTGAAAATTATAACAATTTTTGATAGTTTTTTAAAATTATTGAAACTTCAGAATATTCTAGGAGTATCAAAACTTGAAGAAACACCGTCACGCGCAAATGCATACACTTTTTTCAACGCGCTGCGTGAAAATTCCTCTTGCGATTTCAAAGTTTTTTCCCGCCATTTCAGTGTCCAATGGAGCGCGGGGTCGAGCCAGAACCCCGTGTAGAACTTTGCAGAAGTTTCTTGAATTTTTCCACGAAATTGAACATTTCAGAATTTTATCGAATTTTCTAGAAAGTTCTGGAATATTCCAGAGTTTTCCCGAATTTTCTAGAAAATTCTGGACCGTTCCAGAACTTTCTAGAATTTTCTAGAAAATTCTGGACCATTCCGGAATTTTCTCGAATTTTCTAGAAACTTCTGGAACATTGCAGACATTTCTCGATTTTTCTCAGAAATTGGAATTTTCCGCCAAAATTGTTTTTCACTGAAAATTTGAATTTCCCGCCAAAATTTTTTTCAGAGAAAATTTGAATTTCCCGCCAAAATTTTTTACACTGCAAATTTGAATTTCCCGCTAAAATTTTTTTCACTGAAAATTTTAATTTCCCGCCAACATTTTTTTCACTGAAAATTTGAATTTCCCGCCAAAATTTTTTACACTGCAAATTTGAATTTCCCGCCAAAATTTTTTTCACTGAAAATTTGAATTTCCCGCCAAAAATTTTTTTCACTGAAAATTTGAATTTCCCGCCAAAATTTTTTTCACTGAAAATTTGAATTTCCCGCCAAAACTTTTTTCACTAGCCGAGGGTTGCACCTGTTTCGTAATGTCCTGCACCCCTCCATTCTTTGCAAACAAAATCCATTTTCATACGAGCCATAACTTTTTAACCAGAAACTTTTTATTATTACGTAAAAATTGTATTAGATGAATTTAAATTTATTTTATTTATTTCGAAACTAACTAACTATTATAGTAAGTTAACGAGCTAATGTTCCAATTATTCTCTCTATTTCATTTATTATTTTTCCACCACGTGTCAGGTGAAATCCCGATACGATCTCTTTCTCGCCTTTTCTGGTTGACGAAATTTGCTCTTCGCCTCGAGTGTCAAGTTGTTTTTCGATAAGCATCACGCGGCAAAAATTAAAAAAAAATTAGAGACACAGATTTTCCATTTAAACTCCCTGTAAGATATTTTTGATATCAATTTTGATGGAAACGTCTCAGTTGCGACCTAACCTAGTTTTAAATGCTGTTTATTATGTTTTCGAATCGTTTAATACCAGCCGTTCGCACGCGCTGAAGCGCGTGCTCCGACTGGCGTACTCAAAATTGAAATCAAATTCTAAATTTTCTAAGCCTTCTTTGCAGATGGAACGTTTTTTCCTTGGTTACCGGAAATTTTCGAGCAACATAAATATTATATAACTAAGTTCTGAGCAATTACAACTTAAAACCTCAAGTTTCCTGGAACTATTTCTAATTTTCTTGAACGTATAATTTTCTCTATGTTCTTCAAATCATTTTCCGGTCCTTTCCGAAAGTTTTTGGCGAGCGTTTCTGAAAATTATAACAATTTTTGATAGTTTTTTAAAATTATTGAAACTTCAGAATATTCTAGGAGTATCAAAACTTGAAGAAACACCGTCACGCGCAAATGCATACACTTTTTTCAACGCGCTGCGTGAAAATTCCTCTTGCGATTTCAAAGTTTTTTCCCGCCATTTCAGTGTCCAATGGAGCGCGGGGTCGAGCCAGAACCCCGTGTAGAACTTTGCAGAAGTTTCTTGAATTTTTCCACGAAATTGAACATTTCAGAATTTTATCGAATTTTCTAGAAAGTTCTGGAATATTCCAGAGTTTTCCCGAATTTTCTAGAAAATTCTGGACCGTTCCAGAACTTTCTAGAATTTTCTAGAAAATTCTGGACCATTCCGGAATTTTCTCGAATTTTCTAGAAACTTCTGGAACATTGCAGACATTTCTCGATTTTTCTCAGAAATTGGAATTTTCCGCCAAAATTGTTTTTCACTGAAAATTTGAATTTCCCGCCAAAATTTTTTTCACTGAAAATTTGAATTTCCCGCCAAAAATTTTTTTCACTGAAAATTTGAATTTCCCGCCAAAATTTTTTTCACTGAAAATTTGAATTTCCCGCCAAAACTTTTTTCACTAGCCGAGGGTTGCACCTGTTTCGTAATGTCCTGCACCCCTCCATTCTTTGCAAACAAAATACATTTTCATACGAGCCATAACTTTTTAACCAGAAACTTTTTATTATTACGTAAAAATTGTATTAGATGAATTTAAATTTATTTTATTTATTTCGAAACTAACTAACTATTATAGTAAGTTAACGAGCTAATGTTCCAATTATTCTCTCTATTTCATTTATTATTTTTCCACCACGTGTCAGGTGAAATCCCGATACGATCTCTTTCTCGCCTTTTCTGGTTGACGAAATTTGCTCTTCGCCTCGAGTGTCAAGTTGTTTTTCGATAAGCATCACGCGGCAAAAATTAAAAAAAAATTAGAGACACAGATTTTCCATTTAAACTCCCTGTAAGATATTTTTGATATCAATTTTGATGGAAACGTCTCAGTTGCGACCTAACCTAGTTTTAAATGCTGTTTATTATGTTTTCGAATCGTTTAATACCAGCCGTTCGCACGCGCTGAAGCGCGTGCTCCGACTGGCGTACTCAAAATTGAAATCAAATTCTAAATTTTCTAAGCCTTCTTTGCAGATGGAACGTTTTTTCCTTGGTTAACGGAAATTTTCGAGCAACATAAATATTATATAACTAAGTTCTGAGCAATTACAACTTAAAACCTCAAGTTTCCTGGAACTATTTCTAATTTTCTTGAACGTATAATTTTCTCTATGTTCTTCAAATCATATGAAACATTTTCCGGTCCTTTCCGAAAGTTTTTGGCGAGCGTTTCTGAAAATTATAACAATTTTTGATAGTTTTTTAAAATTATTGAAACTTCAGAATATTCTAGGAGTATCAAAACTTGAAGAAACACCATCACGCGCAAATGCATACACTTTTTTCAACGCGCTGCGTGAAAATTCCTCTTGCGATTTCAAAGTTTTTTCCCGCCATTTCAGTGTCCAATGGAGCGCGGGGTCGAGCCAGAACCCCGTGTAGAACTTTGCAGAAGTTTCTTGAATTTTTCCACGAAATTGAACATTTCAGAATTTTATCGAATTTTCTAGAAAGTTCTGGAATATTCCAGAGTTTTCCCGAATTTTCTAGAAAATTCTGGACCGTTCCAGAACTTTCTAGAATTTTCTAGAAAATTCTGGACCATTCCGGAATTTTCTCGAATTTTCTAGAAACTTCTGGAACATTGCAGACATTTCTCGATTTTTCTCAGAAATTGGAATTTTCCGCCAAAATTGTTTTTCACTGAAAATTTGAATTTCCCGCCAAAATTTTTTTCACTGAAAATTTGAATTTCCCGCAAAAATTTTTTTCACTGAAAATTTGAATTTCCCGCCAAAATTTTTTTCACTGAAAATTTGAATTTCCCGCCAAAATTTTTTTCACTGAAAATTTGAATTTCCCGCCAAAATTTTTTTTCACTGAAAATTTGAATTTCCCGCCAAAACTTTTTTCACTTAAAATTTGAATTTCCCGCCAAAATTTTTTCACTGAAAATTTGAATTTCCCGCCAAAATTTTTTCACTGAAAATTTGAATTTCCCGCCAAAATTTTTTCACTGAAAGTTTGAATTTCCCGCCAAAAATGTGGGTCTCACCGCGAAGGGTCTCACCACGATGGGTATCACCACGAAGGGTCTCACCGCGATGGGTCTCACCACGATGGGTCTCACCACGAAGGGTCTCACCACGATGGGTCTCACCACGAAGGTGACAGGCCCCGCCCACAACTCTCACTGACTTTGGGTGTGACGTCACAGACTACAAAGACTACATAGACTACAAACTATGGAAAGACGAACTATATTTTTTTATATATAAGTAATGATACTTAAATTTTATGAAAAGTTTAAAATGAAAAGAAAAGAGAATCTAAAGTGCATTTTCTCTCTTTTCTCGAGGTCACTCGCTTGGCAATCAAATGGCTCTCTTCTGCTTTTTGTTTAATTTTTGAAACCAAAGAACCCATATTGCAAATGCATACCAATTTTCCTTGCGTTGAATATCCGAACTTTCTAATTTTGAGTTTTAATGTGGAGTATCTTCAACGGGAAACATTTATCAAAAATAAACCACTTCTATAGTTCTAAAATGGCCAAACATGTTAGTTAAAATTTCCAAAAATTCTAACAAATTTTTTTATTTTTCGCTGAAACAGTTGCGATTTTCAGTTTTCACTTACTTTAGCATAATTTAGGAAGTCGACCAAAATATATTTTAAATCCTAATCGTTTGAAAATTTAATAACGTTTTACTTACTTTCATCAATATTTTTCTACATTAGTATTAGTTGAACGCTTATTTTTAACCCTCACAAACTACTATTTTTGCGCATGAAATTAGTTTTTCAAAAGCTGTCCAGATAGGATGTTTGTCAAAAATTAAGAAAGTGAAACTTTAAAAATATGCAAGGGTAGGACCATAACTAAGCTCTTCCCAGAGAAACACCAACATATTGCTCACCACACTGCTGTACCTCTCCACACCAAGCAAACTAGGGAGGCAGTAACCGGCGGTGTGATAGTCTCTCAGTGTGATAGTGTTTGACGTAGAATTGCACGAAGAGGAGTTCATGTTGTGTATAATTAACCCATCTCGCTCTCACTGGGAGGTCTATTCGTATATCGCATTCTGTTTTCACGATATATACATTTGATTATATCCACGTGTATTACCCATTTGTCACTAAAAAAATTATTCTAAATAATATATGACAGTGAAAGTGTCAAGGACACCGATGTGGTAGATCAGATACTTCAACAATTTCAAAGTGTATGCCACTCTTTTTTCAAAGACGGGTTTCAAGACGTTTTATCATGTAATATCGATCTTTTTGGAGCCATTTTAGGCCTACAAAAATTACGAACTAGCGGGCAAGCGCGGGGCGAACCAGAAACTCTTTCTCTACTATTCCGCTCTCGCCTGTCAATCGTCCGTGCTTTTCCCTTGTCAGCAGTTGCCAGCCGTTGTCGCCCGCTATCCTACTTTCATGCTACAGGTCGTTGAAATCAAAATTATCACACTGGGGCGCCGTCTCCCATGGTGGGTACGAAAGTCGTTCCTCGCCATCAAAAATTGGGCAAATAATTGACTCCAAAATCATTGACTACCTGTTCTCATTGCCTACACTTGCTCATTGACTACCCTTGCTCTTTGCCTACCTCTTTCTCATTGACTACCTGTGCTCATTGGATTCCTGTTCTCATTGCCTACTTGTTGCTCGTTGACTACCTTTTCTCATTGCCTACTCTTTCTCATTGCATATCCTTTGCTCATTGTCTACTCGTTTTCTTCATCAGTCAAGAGGCACGTACAAGGACCGTATTCCAAGAATACATCAAAGGTACATCTACTCAATTTATTCAAAGGGTATACATATTTACAATCTTTCAATCTGTACACAACAGTTCGGGCAACAATTAGTAGTAGCTGAGCCTTGTTTTAATTTGTATTAATTTTGATAGGACACGCAAAGGCTGGGCAACATTCATTATCCATCAACATTAATAGCAACAATAGCAACAAAAAACAACAATTAAAAATTTGAAAAAAAAGTGGCAAAGAACGTAAAATCAATAACAATGAAATTTGGCATAAGAAATCCATTCGGAGTCGGAGTCAATCACTCGTTTTCGGCTTTTGAGCATATATGAACATGACGCCGTAGTATCAGACGTGTCAGACAAGGATGTACTGGAGTTGATGGTGGCTTTCGATCTAAAAATGAAATAACCTCCAAAACTCTCTGAACTGAGTAATTTCAAACTGGCGTATCTCAAAAAATACACATCTGGAAAACAAATGACCAACTAACAAAATGATCAGAAATATTTTTTCTTTCTAATTCAAAAGTTTTTATTTCAACACACCAACTTTTTGTAGAGTTACACGGAGTCAAAGCTATTTTTCCAAAATCACAAAAAATTTTTAGAACTCTTTTGTTGTACCCTTTATAACTCAACTTTCATTGAATTTCAGAAGATAAATTTTGTTGGACAGTGAGTGAATAATATTTTTCCACATTTTACCAGTTTCAAGTTTTCGGATATTTTCATGTTACGCCAAGTTACAGACCGTTTTTCAAAAAAAAAATCTAATTTCGCTTATAAACAAAAAAAACATGGTGTATCCTTTTGGGCGTATGTTCTTTTTGTTCAATTTTTAGGTCATTTCAAAAAAGGAATCATCTAAAATGAATATGAGGAATCATCTAAAATGAATATGCGTAATTTTTTTTTGATATAGTTATATGATGGATCTTCTGTCGAATCTGGATATTCTCGAGAATGACAGTACCTGCCCACTGTGTTTTCACTTTTATCTAAACTCTGAGAAAGAGGTGCATATCGAATCTAATCTTGATCACGGCAACCTGACCAAGGCTGACGGCCGTTAGATGCTAAATATCCTTTCATGTTTGCCCAAAAAAGTAAACTTTTCTCACCCCTTAAACGTGTATCTAAAGAAGGGCCTCGCCCGTTACAAGATTCCCATAGTTTTAGTTTTTTCTTCTCTGTTGCTTCTCCCTCTATGATGTTCTCTTTTCGCCATACTTTTTACAAGAAGTAGTGTTGTAAACTACGAGACGCAGATAGGAACAGCGAATATCGATGGAAAAACAAAATTTCCTTTCGCTTCTTTTTAACAGCACACAATTTTTATATGGAATACTGATAACAGTTGGAGAAAAACTACCTCAATTTTTAAACATTTTTCTTCTCTTCTAATTGTTGTCTTTTTCAAACTGGTTTTGATGTTCCTTTTTGCAGGATTGAATCAATACGTTTCATTGACTTCTCTCGAAGAGAATGAATAACTCATTTTGTTGTTCAGTAGCGAATGTTCAGTATTCACACCTTTAGAAATTGTGGAAAAACCTCATTAGCAACATATTCTTTATATTTGAATACACTAGCATCTCGAACCGGCAGCATTGCTCGAAATTACTCACTATTCCATATTTTTGGTAAATGATGACAAATCTAAATATTTTCAGAGTGTTTTCTTAGGTCTTCTCAATTTCCTTCCTAATATTAAAAAATAATTCCCTAAAAGCGCTTATTCATACTATTGTGAATTTTTTAATATTTGTTTACAATTATCATCAATTACTTTTAACGTTTGGTGGAATTTTGTTCAAAATTTTTGAGAGAAAATTTTTCAAATCGGAAACTATGTATTTCTTACTGTGAAAACGTTATCGTATTGTTAAAATTTTTGCATAAAACTAGTCCCTTGTAATTTTGTTATTTCAAAACTGAAACTAACGTAATTTGACAAAAAACATGTCAACGTATTTCAATAAACCCTGTGGATCAAAACGTGTTGCTAATATTAAAAAAAGTTCTCATATTTATACGGTTGCCTAGTACTCTTGAATCCATTTCAATATTAATTTTTATTTTACAGTACTTTGTCTGACGTTTCAATTTATATAGTTTCATTTTATCAATTACTACTTTTTCGAGCTACTCCTCACACACAACACTCGCCATGTCCAATATCACCCAAGTCACCAGCAGCATGGCTTCAGCCTCACTCTCCAACAAGGCTCCTCTTCCCGTCGGACATCAACCACTTGCAGAGAAAAAACCAAAAGAGGTCAATCAAGAAGGCACACCAGTCCAAATCGTCACAAATATGCGGAAAATCAGTGAGTTTCCAAATAAAAATATATTTTTGAAAATATTAAAATTGATTCCAGATCTCGAGAAGAACCACTCAATCTTCAAATACTCGGTGCAAGTCCTTTTTGTTTACCAAAAGTCGGACGGCACCGAGCTCGTCCTGGAAAAGTCAAAGTCCGTCGGTTCTGGATGTGACCATGAGCGAAGCAAGAGTCACTGCCTCCGCGTCTACAGAAAAGCAGCGAAGCAGTGCCAAGAACTGAAGAGTGGAGGCCCCTTTTGCTACGACAGCCAAGGTTGTCTCTACTCGTTCTCAAAGCTCAAAAATGACGTAAGTTTTTTTTGAATGTTTATGTACATACATATTAAAATAGTATTTTTTTGATATTAGTGTTTTTGTAAAAAGGCTCTCGGTATTTCACAAATAGCGACAGTTAGCCAAAGAAATTGCTTAAAGTAATAATCTTGTTTTTCAGGAGTTTTCCACCAACATCACCGGCTCAGATATCTCCAACAACCCAAAGTTCCTCCGGGTGGAATTTAAATTGGCAAAAGTTCAGGAATCGTTCCAAACCACAACGAATGATGTGGCAAAGTCTGTCAATTGCCGTCCAGCCCTCCAGGAAAAAACAATCCTGGAGGCGATGAACCAAATTGTGTCTACGGCACCCATCAATCAGTGGGTTTATTAATTGTTTATAGATCGAAATAATCATTTTAACTTTTAAGTCCTAACGTCCTGACAATTGGAAATTGCGTGCACTACCTGTACGATGACACGAATATCGATATCCGAAGCATCACGGGTGAAGGTGGAAAAAGTTCTGCAGTGGGAGCTTCGAAAAGTGTCCGAACTCTAGAGGGAACCGGAAAAACGCCGTGTCTATACATGGCAACTGAACGTAAGTTTTCAAGTTTTCAATAAAATATGTAAAATGTTTCTTGTAATTTCAGTCAAAACAACTCTCTTCCATCCAGACAACTGTTCATTGCTGAAAGTGTTCATGGATTACAGAGGATTCAATGGTTCTCTGAAAGCTAACTCACCATTTGTCTTAAAAAATAAAAATGCTTTTATCGGTTAGTTCACGTTTTCATCAGCTCAAACTAGGACGTTTATAGTAGGAATGTGATTTTGCATGACCTGGCGCCTGCCTATAACCGCCGTCTTTTCAGTTCTAATGTTTGGCGTAAATTATGATGTTGTCAGAGTTTAGATGTTTTTCCCACTTTAATTAGTTAAAAACAATTTAAGAAAGGAAACCGAGGTTCTTTGACAGAAAGCATAGTTGTAAGCGCGAGGCAGGTGGTGGCAGCCTTTAAGGCATGCAAACATTTACACAACTAAACGAAAGACGTTGCTGTAACTTCATTTTTGGAGTTTTTCCATTTCAACGGAAATAATTTGAAATGAATTTTTTGCAGGTTTGTGGTGCTATACCACTCATGGAAAATGTTCTGATTGGAAAGATGATCGTCCAATGATCAAAATAAAAGATTTTGGACTGTCTGCCAAAGAAACCACCTTCGAAAGAGACAACAAGAAAATTTCAGTCTTCAACTATTTCCAAGTGAAATACAACATGACACTGAAATACCCAGATCTATTCACTGTCGTTGCTCGAGGAAAAGACGGAAAAAATCAACATATTCCAGTGGAGTGCCTTGACCTTTGCAACTCTCAAACAGTTCGGACGGAGCAAATGGTCGGAACGGAACAAGCTGATTTGATTAAAGTGAGTTTTTAATTCAATATGTTAATATCAATCAATTGATTTTCAGCTCGCTGCTGCTAAACCCCATGACCGCAAGAAGATCACAGACACCGTGGTGAATTCCATCGGACTCGCTTCAGAGCCAAAAGGAATCATCTCTGTTGGTGCACCAGAGAGTGTGACTGGACTCGTTCTTCCAAAACCGGACATTTACTTCTCTGGTGGAAAAAAAGTATTTTGGAATGATCCAAAGAAACGAGGACCAGCCACCGATTTCATGCCAGCTGGAACATTCATCAAACCAACGAAGCTGACCAATTGGGAGGTTGTTTTTGATAATGGAGTTCAGTTGGTGTAAGTTTTTTTGAAAGCAAACAAATATAATTAGTTTAATTATAAAATTTCAGAGACTGCATCCAGCACCTCACGAGCACGATGCGCCAACTCGGCATGGAAGTATCGAATCCAACTGTCTCCCTTATCAATCGAGGATATCTGAGAGTGAGTTGCCAACCTCTTTAGTAGTTGAATTTAAACAAGTACAAAATATTTAAACTTTAAAAGTACACTCCCCGGAAAATTCTTGATTTTATTTTCTCTTCTCAGACTAATTTATTAACATTTACATATGTGTTTTTTTTCAGTCAATCTTCGAAAACGCCAAAGCTGCCAATCGACAATTGATAATGTTCATTACAAAATCCATGAACAACTATCACACTGAGATCAAGTGCCTCGAGCAAGAATTTGATCTTCTCACCCAGGACATCCGCTTTGAGACCGCCGTGAAGCTTGCACAGCAGCAGAATACTCGTAAGAACATCATATATAAAGTAATTTTTGTAATTTTTCAAATGATGTTTTCCAATTCACTTTTTTTTAGACGAATATGAAGCTCGGTGGTCTCAACTACGAGCTCAGAAGTGGCGTGTTCTCCAATTCAAAGAGGCTCATCATCGGATTTGAAACGTCACAGAGAGGCGGTTTGGGAGACGTACGTTTGAGTCTTCTAGTTTTTTTTCGAACAACATAATTTCAGGCTCCAATTGCCATTGGTTTTGCTGCTAATATGATGTCGCATAGTCAACAATTCGCTGGTGGTTATATGTTCGTCAAGAAATCGGCCGACGTGAGTTTCCTCACTCCTTGCCGCTATATTGAAATCAATTTCAGAACTATGGACCTGTGATCCCCGAGATTCTTCTCACCATCCTCAAGCAGGCAAAGGCGAACCGTCCAAATGATAGACCAGATGAGCTTCTGATCTACTTCTCTGGAGTCTCTGAAGGACAACATGCTCTTGTGAATGAGTATTATGCAAATCAAGTCAAGGCCGCCTGTGGACTGTTCAACGAGTCTTTTAGACCACACATCACTTTGATCCTCGCCTCGAAGGTGCACAATACCAGAGTCTATAAATCCGAGGTACGTTTACTAACAATTTATATTGATAAGTTTATAATTACATTTTTAAATCACCTTAAATGACAACGGATTCAAGGTTGTACTGTACAATGCATTTCCATAAATACTTCCAAACATTTTTAATAGTGGTTCAAATTTCTAATAGACAAAGTTTTAAAGTTTAGCTGAGTCTTTTTCAAAACTTCAATCCGTCATGTAATTTTTTTTTTTGGAAAAATGTTTCATTTTAAAACTCGGATTAACAACTTGTTGCTCAACATTTGGAATTGTCTTTTAAAAAAGTGCATGCTACATTTCAGAATGAAATTGTTTTCCTATCAAATAAATATTCAACTTTCAGAATGGAGGAGGAGTTTGTAACGTCGAGCCAGGAACAGTGATTGACCACACAATTGTGAGCCCTGTTTTGAGCGAATGGTACCATGCCGGCTCATTGGCTCGTCAGGGAACCAGCAAATTGGTCAAATACTCGCTCATTTTCAATACCAAGAAGAATGAGAAGTTGTCAGTGTACGAGGTGAGTTTATTTCATTTTTGGTTAGATTTTTTTATTGTTCCTATTTTCAGAGACTCACAAATGAGCTCTGCTACGAGATGCAGATTGTTTTCCACCCCACCAGTCTTCCAATTCCGCTCCACATCGCGGGAACTTACAGTGAAAGAGGCTCCCAAATGCTCGCTCTGAAGAAGTATGTTTTTCAAAAATCTAATAAGCAACTTTATTGAAATAAAATTGATTGGAAATTATAAATGATTATGTTTTCAGGCCGATCTACACCAATGGCGAATTTAATCAGGTTGCCACCAACGAACAGCTCGGCTACGCATCGAAGAAGTTGTTCGGTACGAGATTCAATGCATAAAATCATCATTCGAGTCGAAAATAACTGTTAAACCAAATAATTGTTTCACTGATTTTAAAAAATCTGTTTCCCTCCTTCTTCATTCTCCAACTCATTCCTTCAAACCTATTCGCCTATTGCCTTTTTGCACTTTTCTGCTCAAAATCTGAATTAATTTCCACCTGTATTTGTTTTGATGTTCCGGAAAAGGTTCCATGATTTGCCTTAATACTGACAGGTTTCATTGTATTTATTAAACCGCATTCCTGTCAGAACTTACTGTTTTCTTGTTTTAAACTCTGAAAACCCGCCATATCCTCAATATCCGTGTTTTTTGAAAAGGGGTTTTAGGCAACTTTTCTGATTCATTGAACTTAAAATATCAATAAACAGGTTATAAAAAAATAAAGTTGTTCAAGTTTCAATCCAAAATTAGTTTTAATTCAAATATGGAGTAACACCAGTGGGGTCGAAAAGCGTCATTTTATCAAAATACACCCACAATAAGACAAACAGAATTCATATCTATAAGGCTCTACAAGGCTAAGACAACAAGCCAAATACGTTTCGATTTTTCAACTATTACACTATATTTTTTAAAAATTTCCGATTCGTCTTTCTCAAAAATTCATTTTAAAAAATGGGAAAAGTAGAATTTAATAGCTAACATTTTTTCTACTCGATTCTGAAAAGAAATGTTGACTATCCAGTGGATTAACTCAAATTTTAAATGATCACCAATGGGCATCCTTTTGCAGCAAAGTTTGAGCTTCAAAGACACCACGTAAATGCATCAACAAAACCAGTAATAAACAACAATCAGAAGTACAGAAAAGATTTTATGTATTCAAATATCGGGAAATAATATGAAAAAGGGAATTGATAAAACAGAACATTTACTTCTTTCTGGAATATTTTGGGTACTCTGAGAAGAGAAGCATTCTCTGCTTGCAAGTGGGACACATGACGCTCTGCTGGAGCAATGGCGCGGCACATTTCTCGTGGATGCTCTTCGTGCATCGTTCACACTTGATTGCAGACTTGTCGTTTGTCATGATTTCATCGTGACAGATTGCGCAAATTGCATCGTGGACTACAGTTTGTTGGCCTCTAGTAACGGTATAATAATCTTCCAAAAACTTTGCAGAGAATACTGGGAACTCGGGGAGTTTTGGTAGTGTCTCCGGAGCAATGTTTGGATTTTTCTGAAAATTATTCAAGTTTATCTAAGTAGTGTAAATGTAATTACCTGAAGCATGGCCAAGTGGCGATCTACCATCTTGATGTACACCTTGAACTTAGCGGTAATCTTTTCCAGCTCATACTCCGCAGAGCTCTTCACAGCAGGATCAGTGCTCATTGCAATCAACCTTAATTTAATGTTTTAAAACTTTTAAAAAAAGTTAAGCTTACTTGTTAGCCATAGTTCCAGCTTTTTCCAACGGCTTCTCATTTTTCAGACGCTCTTGGGCTGCGAACAAGCCTAGAAGAGTTTGGTGAAGAGGTTTTTCAACCATTGGAGACGATGCTGAAGATGGATCTGGGACCTTCACATTATCTTTCTCAAGTTCAGCTTTTTCCTGTGCCATTCTCAATTTCTTGTTCTCCCTCTTCCTTTTATTCTTAGCCGCCCTGTTTGCAGATGTGCGTGGAACTTTTTGTTCCTCGTACGAGTCGTTTTCATATTCATCTTCACTTCATCACACAACCAGTTGTACCTCGACGGGTGCTTCTTCTCGTCCTCACACTTCTTACATTCAAGTCCGTGAATTCGGTGGCACGCCTTTTGGGTGTGAAGGAATGCAGCTAGCTGAAAGTTTGATGAACTAAATTTTCGTAAGATTAAACACCCCCATAGAGCAGTGGAAAAGATTGACGCGTATGAAACCTAACTAGCAGGAAAGGGTACCTGACACCACCATGTTCAATTCGCCACGTATTTCCAGACGTACCTTAGGATATCCATTGAACACTGCAAGCATCAGACAGATCTCTACTGCATCGTACATATCACAGGTTCTAAGAGTTCTTTTCATCTTCTCGGCGACCACCTTTTTGTAAGCAATTTCTGCGTAGTTGCGGATGTTCCGGAATCCCAGCAAGCCTAGGTATTCGATCTCGGCGCGAACGTCTTCATTTGTGAACCCTTTTGGAGCAACGTCTCGGATCGTTTTTGTGGTTTCCGGTTTTGCGAAAGCTGTTGAAAATGTCGAATCTACACTGTCAATCACTGATTCTTCGAGGAAGTAGATGCCTTGCTGAAAAAGAACTCATGGATAAAATTAGAAATCATAAACTTACAGCATATGGCTTGAAAATCTTAACGAGAGAATCCATATAATTATCCAAGAATGGCATGGTTTCTTTGTTTGGTGACTGAAACGCCAGCGAGCCAAAAAACATGTCTCTGAGATGCTCCAAGAGCACATCGGATGAAAGTTTGCAAAACTTTCCGTTCGACAAGCGGACCGGTACGGCGGTGTGCTTCGTGCGTCGGATGGATGATTTAACACACTGAAATAATTTTTCTTTAATTTTTCTGTCAATTATGCCAAATGCTGGGTTCTTACATAAAAATTATTCAGCAATCTTCCCGTGCTCGCCATAATCATGTCGACATCAGCAAAGTCCATGGTCTCGACACAATTTTTCATTAATGAAGGATTTGCGACCTCCACCTTGTATTCCATGGCTTTCTCAAGTTCATGTACTATGACGAATACTTGTTCTCCGTCATCGAAAACTCGAAATGTTGGTCTTGCTCTTTTGATCTGAAAGTTGATAAACTAGAAGCTATAGAAATTAATGTAGGTTTTTCGTCTACATGGTCTGAATTACAACCATATTCTAGTTATTATGTTTTTTGTAAAATCAGAAAGAAAGATTTACGACGCCAATTGTTTCTGGTTCTGCGGCCCATTACATACTCATACGATGAAAGTAACGTAAGTGACCAATCTCAGAAAATGTTGGGGATCGGTAGATATTCAAACTCACTTGATCCGGTAAAAACCATTTTGGTCGCTTAGACATAATCTTTTGAAGTCCGGGAATCATCATTCTGCAAAGCTGTTCCAACATACTCAAGTCGCGAGCTACCACTGAACGGGGATGTTTGGTAAAATACTCATTGAGTACTCCCATCAACGGGAGCATTTCTCTTCCAGTTCTCGGAACTGGCAGAATACTTCCCAATCTCTTAAAAACCGGAATCTGCGAGTCGAATCGGATGTCTGATGCCACTCCGAGTTCGAGGTCATCAATGCTCATCGTGCAGTCTTCTATAAGTTCGTCAAGTTCTTCATTGAGTTTGATAATATCTCTTTCGAAGTATTCGACAAATTCACAGTAGGTTCCAAGCTTCTTCTCTTGAGATTTGAGGAAATATGTGAGCATAATCAGCGTCACTCTATTTCTCTGAAAATTAAGGATTGATTGATTGAAAGTTTACATTCAGAATTCTCACAAGAGCAGGCATATTCTTGATCAGCGTAGTTTGAATGAACAGGAAAATTTCGTTTTTCAAGAGGAAGAACTTGTCGGATTCCATATCTCGGTTGAGATAAAACTGGTTCTGAAAAATTTCAGATTGAAAAGTATAAATGGGAGCACCGTGTCGCGTGTGCGATCTGTGATGCATCAAAATTCTATGGAATTTGTAATAAAGAATACTCCACTGTAGACCTACATTATACGGGACACTTGCATCGATTCCAAAATATTGATGATTTCCTGGAAAATCGATGTATTCCTTCAAATTCTCCCACAGTTCCTCCGGCGATCCGTACATTCCTGAATGCATTTAAGTTGAAATTTTGTTTTTAGACTTTCGTTTTTTGAGAACTCACGAAGAATATCTGGGTGTCGTTTCCCGAAAATTTGCATAGCCTCGATTTCTTGCCCGTCAGGTGTTTGGAGTTCGGTCGAAATTCCGCTTCCGAGTTTGATAGATTGACGAATCTGAAAATGGATTTTTCTTTAAAATTTTTTGTTTCCTACCACTTACCGTAAAAGGAATATACTTATGAGCCATTTTCTGAAGACAACCCACTCCAGGCGGCACGAAATTCAACTCACCGAATGGCATGGTTTGTCTGAAAATTATTCATTAATTCAAGGAACAAAGTTCACCAAACTGGCAAAAAGAAAACAGAATGGCGTCTCAAACACCGTTTGGTGGGGCATACGTGGCCACAGCCCGCGCATTCGAAAAGGAGGAGGTGTGAATGCGCGCCTTGTTGGTAGGCACAAAAGTTTTGAGACGGGAGAGAGTTAGTATTTTCTGTATTAGAGGTTAAAAAAATTTTAAAAATGAAAAATAAAAAGAAGCATGCACCAAAAGAGAAAAAGTAAAAGTGAAAAGTGAGGGAGCCTCTCAAAGTTTGATGACGTTGTCCACGTGTCCTGTAGGTGTAGTGTTGGCAAGGTCACGCGTGGCGGTTTACGTGAGTCAGCGTTCGTCATCCTTTTGTGCATCCAATAGAAGCACACAGTTTTAGTTAGGCATTATGGAATACTTATCTGGTAATAATTATCAATCTGTGGTAGGAAAGTTTATTCCTTCTCCGTACACAGGGGATTTCACAAAATTTTGTCAATAGCAGCTTCAAAAGGTAATTTAAAAGTGTTCCGGAAAAATCATCAGCTTTGAAGTTATGCTTATTTGAAAATAAGAAAAGAATGGAAAAAACAAGAAAACCACTTTATATCTTGGTTCAAATTGAAAATATTATCAGAAAATACACTAAGCGCTTGCAGAAGAATGTATAAAAAGCTTTGAAGTGAGAAATGTTTTGAGAAAAGAGCCAACATGCGCTATGAAGAAATCGAGCAAAAATGTGTAACACAAAGCGATAAGATACAGTATCTGTAGGGTTAACATAAAAGAGGGAACAAGTGTAATATTATCGCCAAAACGATAATGGACGGTCAACTCCTCTTTGTTGTTCCAATGAGCAGTGGGGTTGTAAACTGGCCACCAGATGGGCTGATCCCGCAAATGCTTGCCGATAATGGCCATGCCAACTTACATTTACAATCCAATAGTGAAAACAGATTGAGAAAACCAAAAACTATGGATCAAGAAAAACCACCAGAATTGACAGGAACTATTACACTCTCACATGGCTCCGTGAATCACATAAAGTCTTCAGAATACACTTTCTCCGGGTTCATCCAATTGTCAGCTTTGTTTCTGTTGTTGTTAAAAATTTTTTTCCAACAACTTCGAAATTTGAATGTTTCTGTTCTCATGCGTGTTTGTGAGAAAGTTCAGCCGAAAAAGTTTAAGTCTGCCGTCTTGAAAAAATAATTTCCAAAAACAATTACACCTGTCTGAATTACATACATATATACCTCCAAATGCCAATGCTAATTTAAACACGGTTTGTAAATATTTCAACAAATTTGGTAATTTGTGTTTGACTTTTTGTATTATGTATTTTCAAAAACATACACTGAATTTCACTTTTCTGATACCGTATTGCCTCTGATAGTGAGATTCTTACTGATGTAGACTGTATTACTATTATTAGAGACTACAAGACTAACTTTTCCAAACGGTAGTTGTAAATTAGACTTAGTAACTCTTTTGATATTTTCGCGGTGGCTGTGCCAATTTATATATTCTCATTCTGACGTTTTTTGTTGTAAATTTTCAATTACCAAACCTCCCTGAAAAAGTATATATAGTGCTCTCGCCTGTCTCTGCACAACTTTTAACGGTGATTCGTAAACACATTGTTTATTTTTGGTGAATACCTAACCATTTTATGATAAATTCCCCTCTAAATTACTATTGTTGGTAGACATTTTTTGCTTATAATTTCTGGGTATGCCAACTCCTCCCACTAGTGGTTGCCAAGGTAAAAGGAGAATATAAAATAGCAAAGAAAAGCAGAAAGTGGCTCAGGTGAAACAACTTTCTAACTGATTTTTATTCATTCATTCGAAATGATTTTTTTCTAAAATAATTCTTTCAAATATTTTAAACAAACTAAATTAGAAAAAACGACCAGAAATATTTTAAGTTAAAGAATAACATAATACGAGTAGGTGAAGTAATATTTGGGCACATTAAGCTTGCCGTTCAAAGTGGGAATGAAAGTTTTAAAACACAAAATGTTATTCTCGACGTCCTCGTCACCAAATTTACCTAAAAAGATAATCAATAACTATTATTACATTGTTCACTTTATTTTAATTTTGCTTTTTTACTCTTACGTTTCAGCCCGTGTTTGAACATCAAGCATTCAGAGCAAGATGGGAACTTGCTTCTCAATTTTGAAGTCTGGAAAAAGCGAGAATGCGGTGAGTTTATATATTTTTATTTTTTAGTTCAGCTTACTGGAAAAGCTACCTCGTAAGAACTTAAAATCATGCTTAATGTGTCAGATTGTTCGAATTCAACAAGGATTCCTCGAAGGGTTTTGTGTCCAAACCGCAAAAGGTGACCTCTGTGATGTGTTCCACGGAATCCCTTACGCAGAACCTCCAATTGGAAAACTGAGATTCCAGGTGACCTACTTTTAATAACTATTTGGTTGCTATTTTTACTTTTGGCGATCAACACGATTATATTTATTGGCATCATAAGCTTCCCTATCAAACAACTTTTTTGCAGAAACCTCAGCCACCTAAAGCATGGGAAGGGATTCGAAAATGTAACAAATACCCGAATCGTTCGATTCACAAAGAAATGCCATGGGATAAAGCTTTACCAAGTGCAAATCAGAGTGAAGATTGTCTCTACTTGAATGTGTTTGCTCCAAAGATCAGAGAAGATAAGGTGAATATTTTTATTTGTTAAATAAATTATCAACTTGATGATCTCTTAATTAAAATAGTGACCAGGCAAGAACATCTGCAAACTCCTTGTCTCACGGGAAATCATTGTGGTGACCTTCCATTATCGTCTAGGCTTCCTCGGCTTCCTATCAACAGGAGATGACGTGTGTCCCGGAAACTATGGACTTTTTGACATGCTTGAGGCAATGAGATGGGTCCATGCCAACATTTCCTCCTTTGGTGGTGATCCAGAAAATATCACACTTTCTGGACAATCAGCTGGTGCAGCTGCTGCAGGTCTTCTCTCATTCTCCCCACTCACCAAAGGTCTTTTTAAAAGAAAAATTGTGATGGGTGGAAACTCATATTGCCACTGGGCAACGACCTCCAATCATCATATCAGAGAATATTGCAAGAAGTGGGCGAAACGACTCGGCTGGAAACCCCAACTAAACTACGCGAACAAACGGGAAGAAAGTGTCGACATCTTCAATTTTTTCTA
Source organism: Caenorhabditis elegans (assembly GCF_000002985.6). NCBI lineage: Eukaryota > Metazoa > Nematoda > Chromadorea > Rhabditida > Rhabditidae > Caenorhabditis > Caenorhabditis elegans. The sequence goes on from NC_003283.11 coordinate 6,315,203, forward strand.
TGGATTGCCCACTTCAAAGTGAGAAATTGAGAAAGGGAAACTTGTTTTCCGGAAATCATATAATTTTCATAGTTTATTAGGGGTGAATATAGCTGAAGATTGGATGTTTGGAAAACGATCTTGAAAAAAAAAACATAATTTGCCTAATCACATATTTTAGTATTTCAGACTTGGTATGACAATGTTCTTCTCTAACACAATTTTCAAAGAGTGCCACTTGCACTTCCACTTCCACTTGCTCCAGTTATTGATAAAGAGATTCTCCCACACAACTGGAAACTTCTCCGAGAAACTCAAGAGCATGTGCCCTCAATTGTTGGTGGCGGAGAGTACGAAGGTCTTTTTTTCTGTGAGTCTTTGGTTAAAAGAAACCTACGTTGAATCCTTTCCGGACAGTAATTAAAAAGGATCATTCTTTCAGGTGCAATTGGTTTGCTACGGGGTACAGAGAAGGAAATTGACAGCGCCATCGACGTTTTGTCTAGGAAAAACGGATTATCCAGGTCAAAAATCGAAACGATGACCGAGAAGGTTTATGGTGATTCGCCAGCACTGAGAGCAGACTTGAAAGCCAGAAAAATGCTTTTTGTGCAGGTATTTTATCAAATTTTTACTTGAAAAAAACTAGAATCGTTTCAGCTCATTTCCGACATTTTCGCCAACTATGGGATCTATCGGTTTATGAGAGACTGCCAACAGCGAAGTGTCGAATGCTATGGCTATTCATTTGACCATCGAAGTAAACGAATGTGGGGATGGCTACAGCACGTGGCTCCATTTACCGGTGGAACTCATACCTCTGAAATTACTTACCTGTTTGACTGCAATGCCTTGTCCACGCCACTTGGAATGAGCAAAACTGACAAAGTAGTTAGTGGAATGACCGCCGATTACTATACAAACTTCGTCAAGTTTGGGTAAGTCACTTTTTTTTAAATGAAAACAAATTTGAAAACAATGATCAGTTTTTGACATTTTTTGTTTGAAATTCTAGAAAAAATTCAGAAAATTGAAGAATAAAAAATATAAAAATTGTTTCCAGAACACCAAACGGACTAAATTCCCAATTACCAAAATGGGAACGGATTTCACCAGACGATGAGCACATGAAATTGATCAGTATAAAACCAGAACCAGAAATGAAAACGGTAGTTTATGGATATCGCATGCAACACTTTGAAGATTGTCTCCAACAACCCGAAGTTCCTCCAGGTGGAATTAAAATTGACGAAAGTCAAGAAATCGTTCAAAAGCACGACGAATGAAGTGGCCAAGTCTGCCAATTGCCGTCCAGCCACCAATGAGTATATATTTTTGTGCAACACGAGGTAACTGGATACGGTAAATGCTTTTAGAGTATTGTTGAAGAGGTCAACATGAGCGGTGTAGGGCATCTTCACTAATCACAAAGTTCACCAAGTTGTATTGTTTTTTTTGTTGAAAAAGTACATTTAAAAAATTAGATTTGGATTGGTTTTTTTAATCTCCCAAAGGCAAAGAGGTTTGTTGCTCAAAAAATATGTTTACCAATAGCAACCCGATTTGTGAGCACTTACACGTAATATTTGTATTCCAACTCCACCTCTCAACGAATATAATGGATGGAAAATTGCCTCAAACATGTCCAAACCGAGCCGAAAACACCTATCTCGTGGTGGTTTTTAACCTGCTGTGAAACGGAAACGGAAGCCCATACACCCAACCCTCTCGTTTCAATCAGTTTTTCTCATTTCACACTGCATTTCAGGTAGACGAAAACGATTGTGAAAAGACCAAGAAGCACTAGTGGTTGCCAAGGCAAAAGGAAAATAAAGAATAACGAAGAAGAGCAGAAAAGGACTCAGGAGAGAAACAACTTACTAACGGATTTCTTATTTATGTAAGGTGAGTATTTTTTGTTTCTAATTCTTTTTAATTGTTTTTAAAAAAACTGATTTAAAAAAATTGACCAAATATATTTTAAGCTAAAAAGCATAAAACAAGCAGGAGACATTCATATTCGATCAATGCATAGTGGGAATATAAATGCATTTTCAGTTTTACTGTGGCTATATTGAAATTCACAAGGAAGTGTTCAAAAAAATTTTAACTAATTCTTTAAAAAATCAGGTGGAATCAAATTTTGAGCCATACATGTTTTGTAACGTGCCGTTCAAGCAATGCATAATGAAAATGAAATGATTTTTTAAATTTTTGTAATTTCGCGTTTTATTAAATAATAACATGTGTAACCTGTATGATACCTAGTGTCTTTTTTTTCAAATTTTTGTATAGAATTTTGGGAACAGAAAACAATTCACAGCAAAATTCACACAAGTGACAGTGCACATATAAATTTCATAACGTTTTTAGACACATTTTCAAAAACAGTTTCTTTAGATCAAATATCGGGAACTGTCTTGGCTTCAACGCTTATTCATTCAGCCAGTTTTTTGTTTCAATTTCAATACCAACTTTCTCATTGTGAGAGCAGAATAATCCGTTTAGTTCCGCTGTATCGCTTCTCGATTCTAGTGAGAAAAAAGTATTCCTTCGTGAATCTCATTGACCCCGTTCCTTCAAGATTCAATTTGACAATTTAACCTAGACTTTTTGATATTCTTTACAACCATTCAGTAATCATTTCCCCAACAGCTTCACTATCAGTTATCACAAGCTTTAGACCAGTTTGAATGACCTCGACACGTCTCAATTCTTCACATATTTGCGGCGATTTTTAATTTTAGATCGTTTCAAATTTAATCGAATTTTGTTCCGTTTAAAACCACAGAAAGAAAATGAAAGCATGCGCCACTGTGGGTCAAAAAGATTTTCAATAAACACTTTTGTCGAATCGAGAATCAAAAAAAACTGAATAGATTGCGCCAAAACCTACGTAATCCTGCCATTCTCAATACAAACCGGTTTCATTGAATAGTGTCCGAATATCTGATCAGCGTTAAGATTCGGAATTGCATTTTTTGCAATGAGTCTTAGCACAAAGATCAAAAATTAGAATGATGCGAGATTACTGTTGGAGGTTATGAACCAATCTAAAATTGGAAATACATGATAGTGTTTTCTATTTTCAATAATAAAAGTTGTAAGGTCTTTAAATATTTAAGTTTTGATAAGATGTAAAAAAATTATTTTAGTTGTATCTGTAAAATTTATTTTTGCAGTAATTTAGAGCGTGTATGAGTTTAGTTCTTTGAATGTTTATTTCCATGCGATTGTTTTATCCAAGTATGGAGCTGTTTTTCCAGATTTTAATCTAACGGAAGCTGACCAATAATTCAGCATTCTTTAGGTCAGTTGTCTTTTCAATGAAACATGTATCTTCATAACATTTGACACATGTTAACGTACAACCACACCCTGTGATGCTATTCAGTGGGAATTAAATACGGAAAAATATCATGGCCTTGATGAATTAGAAAAAAGGAAATTAATATATTTTCGAAAAATAGTAACCAAAATATCAATTATAAAATGGAATACAAATTACATATTTATAATTTTTGAAATTGTCATTTTTCCACAAATAAATTTTTAATCGTTTCAAAATAATAATTTTTGCTGAAATTTGTAAACGTGTTTTAAGAATGACGTCATAAACATTTTGCAGTGTAATTATTGTAGTAAAACTTTTCTAACGTCAAACTATAAACACCACATATTGCCAAAAATTTCCTTTTGGCCTGCGCAACTTTGTGTGAACACATTTGTTTAATTATCAAAAGCGCGTGATATGAAAGTATTTGAATTTCTTTACACGATAGGCATTAGCCAATTTAAAATTCATTTTGCAATTTTAATTTCAATAAATTGCAATACATTTTTTAATGCAAAACAACTATAGATCCGATTTGATAGTTTGTACAGGAAAATAAATTGGTCACATCCTGATTTTCTTCCAAATCGAAGATACTTGACTAAAGACTAACTATTACAATTCACCTTTATTGCTGTTAACTACCAAACTTCAGTGTTTGTTTTTGTTTTCTAGTAATCAATTCGTTGTTAACTTTTGTTTTAGTGGCAATCCAGAAAATGAAAAAAATACACAACAGAAACAAGTTATTCTTCAAATTATATATCTTCTAAGAAAATAAGAAGTAACAGGGGAAAAAGTTAGTTATGATTAGCCGCCTCGTATCGAACATCGACTGGTTCTGTATGCTTCATCTCTTGACGATCTGCCATTTGCAAATCCCTCTTCATCTATCTTTATCATCATTATTGCTGTCTTTGTCCTTCTGTTTCGTAATATCCTGTTGATACTTTGTGGTGATTTCCAAACTTTGATATCATCAAAATGTCTGGCCGTAGCCTCCTCCTGTATCATACTAATCGAGTCTATAGTCCTTCTAGTAGTAATGACTCTTGAACCATAAGATCATCGATCATCTGATCATTTCTCGTGTAGTCCAAAGTGACGTTTTTCTCCTTGGATAAAATGAAGAAATGTAAAAGGAGTAACAAGATTCTCGAAATTTCCCTTTTTTAGTTTAGGTGGGCGATGGTGGCGGTTTCAGTGAACCAAGAATAATCGTTCGATGAATCAATCAGAACACGCAAAAGGTGAGAAAGAACGGCAGGGCGTTGAATTTAATTTCAATACTCGCACTTTTTGATTGCTAAATGGTTTAGGGCAAATAACAAGTGTTATTGGAGTACTAAATAAAAAGGATTAAAAATATTATATGTAGTTGACCGCGCATTGTAAGTTCAGCATAAAAATAAAGTTTATATAAAAAAACTGAACACCTATTGCTAATTTATTGCGCATAGTTTTCAAGTCTTTGAGGAAGAAGCAACCAATTATATGTTAGCTCGAAAATGCTTCAAGTTTGGCATTTGGAACTCCGAAAACCATCAGAAAAAGCCTCAATTGTCCCGTGTAAGCAGAAAAACTGCCTGTCTGCCTGATTGGTAACAACTGCTTGCCTACTGCCACAATTCATGCAGACTTTTCAGTAGGTACATTACAAATAAAATAACGTTTCTAAAAACACCAGAATTAAAAAAATTAAAAATTCCTTTAAAAAATGCATAGCTTCTTCTTCTCACCTACCTCGTCGTTTCCTCACTCTACTCGTTTCCAGTTCTAATTTTTTTGCGATTTGACAACACACAACAGCAGAAGACGTTAATGTTTTCTGCTTCTCTTCAACTACTTTCCCTCTCTCACTCGATCTGCCGCGATCAGTCGTTTTCCTCCTTCTTCGCCATTGTACATTTCTGCTTAAGCCCAAGATGCCAATGTCGGCGGCCATGACTCTAAGTTTTAACCTTATTCGAAATAGTTCAGTACAGTTGGAATTGTTTTCTGTAAATTCTTTCGTTCTGTTAAAGTTTGATTCTTATAGTACTCCCGTTCTTTATTCTTCCCATTTTCAGTTTTTTAGAAGTTCATAATTCAATTTAAGTCTGATCTCTGATTAACTTCGCTCCTATTTCAAAGTTCACGTGACTTCATTTTTCAATAATATTCCTGATTGTACTCTTTTGTATGATTTCAAAACATCACATCATACATATGGGTTCTCGATTTCTCCATTTGTAATCAAAACATCTCAACAATAAGAAGACGTTCGGCAGAAAATAGGACGATAACAACAGTTCACAAATGAACAGATATTATTTACTCTTACTCTAACTATTCATTGATTTATTAAAGGTCAATCAAACTTTTTGATGTTTAATTATTTTTTGAGTTAGTTAAAGTTCAGTTTCAGCCAGAACCACATTTCGAAAAAAAATTTTACATTTGTATAATTCATTTCGAAGGGCGATCTGTTGCCAATTCACTTTTAGGATTCATTTTGTAAAAAAGAAATTTCACACAGGTTCTATAGTAAAGATTATGAGTAAATCTATAACATTCTTCATTTATATTTTTAAAAACAAAAATATTTTAGTTAATTCCTATTTGTTTAGAACTAAATTTTATAGAACTCTTATTTTTATAGCTTCACTGCTTAAACTTTAATTGAATTAAAATTGATTAACAAAAAAAAGTATAACAGAGGTTTGAAAAAAAATTAACAAAATAAGGGAATTTGTTCTTCTAATTAAAAAATTACTTAATTTTTGAACAATTTAGAACGTAATTCCAAAATAGACATAAAGAAAGTTTTCTAGGAGAGTATGGACAACGAAAATAATTTTTGAAAGTGTCCTTTCTAGAAGAAAAAAAAACAAAATACCTCCCTGACAATTATATAACTTCTTAATCTATGATTTGCTTACTTCAATAAAACCAGTTTCAATACCTCTACACAATTGTGTTTCGTGATATGAAAAAAATAACAGTGACAAAAGTTAGAGACGTGACTTTTATTCAATCAAGATTTCAGTTCAAGGGGTTCAAAAATACGTTTTTGTTTACAGTTTGTCTAGACTTTACGTAATCACGAATTGTTGATTTATTCACTAAACGCAATTACTTTTTGGCATGAGCCATTTGACAAACTTTTTTTAAGTACAAATAATCAGAATGGTCAATTCGGAAAATGCGTAGAAATGATGATTCACATCATTCTTAAATGTGTATGCTTACCGTAATGTGATGTGCTTTTGAAGAATTTCCACGTCATCAACTGTATTCCTTAAAAGTTGTTTTATTGGAAAAATGATTTAGAAAAGAGTTAGCCGATGATAGTATATTCTTTTTCAACACATTTGTGTCTGATCTGAAGGAAAGAAAAAATGGGAAAAATAGGAATTCCAATGTCACAAACTACAGGTACTCTTGTAGTGTGCGTTTTTGAAAACCTGTTTACCTGTGATCAGAACGAGTGATCAGCGGCAGGAAATGTAGCCATCAGTAGAAGGACTCGAACTTTCTTTTATCGAAAAAAAGAAGAAAATCAGATTATCAACTGAAAATGAATTTTGGTAACTTAAAGGGAAGACTCGAAGATCGGCAGAACTTGCGCTACAAAATAATAACAAGTGTTAGTTGTGCAAAATAGAGGCTGAAACATGTGATGTTGATGATATGGGTAATATCAAAACAAAATAGTTCATATGCCTATATGTAACGGAAGTGAACATAAACAATTTGCAAGACTGGAATAACAGAAAATAATACTTCTTGGAAATTGATTTCTAACTTTTTGTGTTTTCCCGGTAAATGTTGCACCTCCAAGGTTCCACTTTGACAAGTTATCTCGGTTGCCTTTTGATTTATCAATAAGCCTTACACTGGTCAAATATATTTTTTTTCTACATACGCATATTTTCTCTATTAGTAACTTTACTTGAAAGATAGTTTTCGTCATCTCGGTAGATTTCATTGTGTGCCAAAATTTCCAAGATATATTCTATCAAAGCTGAACAGCGGAAATGCAAACTTATGAAAAATTTAAATATTCAATCAGAAGTTTCGTGGTCAATATTTCACTTTTGTTTTTTCAAAGACACTCTTTTTTTCCTACAAAGTTTATGAAAAGTCAACAAATCTAATTTTTGTGAACACCCTTTTCATCAAGTTGTTCTTTGGCATAGGCGTTGACTTTCTCCCTACAGTTGAACATATTGGTGCTTCTTTAGTGTCACTTAAAAAAACAAAGTTAAAGGGTCAATCATTAAGATTCAAAAAAATACCTGAATTGGGATTTGAACGTATATAGCATTGAATTTAATTACTATTAAATCTCTAATCTAGGTCACCTGTACCTTTATTTATTTGTTGAATATTCCTACTCTTCCTCGAACGTAATCATCTGTTCATCATCTATGCATGTCATCATCATGTTTTCCTCATTCTATATACTATCTGATCCATGTCACATCATTTTTGCCCAACTGATTCCTCTATCTGTGTGTCCATTTGTGTCCACAAACTATAAAGTAAGGGAATATCTAGTATGTATCTTTCTGTGTTTTGTTACATGGGTAAGGGATGACTCTTCGTCCATCTGACCTGCAAGTCAAAGTCATTCCCCCTACACAAAAATGTCCTTCTGCGTCTCTTGATTACCGCTGCTTTCATCCATCTTCTCTTTGCCATTTCAGAAAACATCGGAGACGTTTACCTTTCGTCTCATCTCTGTGTCTCGTGATCTCTCATTTGGTTCCCGCCCACCTGAAATGTATTTCTCGACGTCCTCGTCATCAAATTTACCAGCCTGGTACTATTTAAAAGGACCGAGATTCGGAGGCGAGAGCCCATTGCCGTTTTGCCAATTTTCTCCTCCGGTTAGGCAGAACCAACATTTTACAAAATTAAAGTTAAAGCCAAGAAAAAATTATCGCTGCAAATTCAAGATGCCGCAATTACTACTTCCCATCAAAAAAGGTTGGTTTTAGGTTTTCTAGGTTAAAAATAAACAAGTGATAAGATAGTGTAAAAGATAATCAATAACTATTATTACATTGTTCACTTTAATTTAATTGTGCTTATTTTTAAATGTTTATGTTTCAGCCCGTGTTCGAACATCGAGCAACCAGAGCAACATGGGAACTTGCTTCTCAAACTTGAAGTCAGGAAAAAGTGAGAATGCAGTAAGTCTTTATTTTTCATTTTCGAAGTCAGCTTACTTGAAAAGCTATCTCATAAGAACCAATACTATAGTTACTGTTTCAGATCGTTCGAGTTCAACAAGGACTCCTTGAAGGTTTTCGCGTCAAGACCGCAAAAGGTGACCTCTGTGATGTGTTTCACGGAATCCCTTACGCAGAACCTCCAGTTGGAGAACTGAGATTCCAGGTGACCTATTTTTAATAACTATTTGGTCGTAGAATTTGACGTCAGCAATGTTTCTATCACACCTAGTGATAGGAATTTGCCGAATTCATTGAATTCATCTAGACAGATTTTCTAATCGAGTGGTCATTGGGAGTGACCTTCAACTGTCAAGTGCAGTTGCGTTCGGCCATCAGCCACACACGATTATATTCAATGGCATCATAAGCTATATCAAACACCAACCAACTTTTTTTGCAGAAACCTCAGCCACCTAAAGCATGGGAAGGGATTCGAAAATGTAACAAATACCCGAATCGATCGATTCACAAGGAAATGCCATGGGATAAAGCTTTACCAAGTGCAAATCAGAGTGAAGATTGTCTCTACTTGAATGTGTTTGCTCCAAAGATCAGAGAAGATAAGGTGAGTATTTTATTTATCAAATAAGTATCAACTTGATGATCTCTGAATTTAAAACAGTGACCAGGCTGACGTCAATCAAAGTTTAATGTCTTTTATTTCAGAAATACCCAGTCTTGTTCTACATTCATGGCGGCGGATATGTAATGGATTCTGCAGAAAGATATACTGCCAAGAACATCTGCAAACTACTTGTCTCGCGGGAAATCATTGTGGTGACCTTCCACTATCGTCTAGGCTTCCTCGGCTTCCTATCAACCGGAGATGACGTGTGTCCCGGAAACTATGGACTTTTTGACATGCTTGAGGCAATGAGATGGGTCCATGCCAACATTTCCTCCTTTGGTGGTGATCCAGAAAATATCACACTTTCTGGACAATCAGCTGGTGCAGCTGCAGCAGATCTTCTCTCATTCTCCCCACTCACCAAAGGTCTTTTTAAAAGAAAAATTGTGATGGGTGGAAACTCATATTGCCACTGGGCAACGACCTCCAATCATGATATCAGAGAATATTGCAAGAAGTGGGCGAAACGACTCGGCTGGAAACCCCAACTAAACTACGCGAACAAACGGGAAGAAAGTGTCGACATCTTCAATTTTTTCAATGGATTGCCCACTTCAAAGTGAGTAATTGAAAAAGGGAAACTTGTTTCCGGAAATCATATGGGTTTCAAGGTTTATTAGGGGTAAACATAGCTGAAGTTGGAATTTTTGGAAAACAATTCTGAAAGAACAAACAAATAATTTACCTCATTACATATTTTAATATTTCAGACTCGGTATGACAATGTTTTTCTCTAACACAATTTTCAAAGAGTGTCAGCTTCCACTTGCTCCAGTTATTGATGGAGAAATACTCCCACACGACTTGAAAGTTCTCCGAGAAACTCAAGAACATGTTCCATCACTTGTTGGTGGCGGAGAGTACGAAGCTCTTCTTTTCTGTAAGTTTTTGGTTTCAAAAACTTTACATCAAATCCCTTCCAAACAGTAATTGAACAGGATTATTCTTCCAGGTGCAATTGGTTTGCTACGGGGTACAGAGAAAGAAATTAACAGCGCCATCGACGTTTTGTCGAGGAAAAACCGATTATCCAGATCAAAAATCGAAGCGATGACCGAGAAGGTTTATGGTGATTCGCCAGCACTGAGAGCAGACTCGAAAGCCAGAAAAATGTTCTTTGTGCAGGTACCCCATTACTAGTCTAGTTCGAAAAATTAATTAGAGTTGTTTCAGCTTATCTCCGACATTTTCGCCAACTATGGAAACTATCGGTTTATGAGAGACTGCCAACAGCGAGGTGTCGAATGCTATGGCTATTCATTTGACCATCAAAGTAAACAAATGTGGGGATGGCTACAGCACGTGGTTCCATTTACCGGTGGAACTCATACCTCTGAACTTTCTTACCTTTTCGACTGCAATTACATGTCCGCGCCACTTGGAATGAACAAAACCGACAAAGTGGTTAGTGGAATGACCGCCGATTACTTCACAAACTTCGTCAAGTTTGGGTGAGTCACTTTTTTTTTAATGAAAACAAATTCGGAAAAAATTATCAGTTTTTTCTCATTTTTTGATATTCTAGAAAAATTCAGAAAATTGAATATTAAAAAATATAATTATTTCCAGAACACCAAACGGTCCGAATTCCCAATTACCAAAATGGGAACGGATTTCACCAGACGATGAGCACATGAAATTGATCAGTATAAAACCAGAACCAGAAATGAAAACGACAGTTTACGGATATCGCATGCAAAACTTTGAAGATCATCTCGGCATGCTTTATGAGGAAAAAGACAAATCTCCGTTCTCTCCCCGTGGAAATTTCAAACCTTCTATTGTATCTTCTGGTAGTGATAATAGTTTGCATATTATGGTTAATTGATTTCAATTCTTCCTTAATTTAACTCTTCATGTTTTTCATATTTTTTCTTGCTCCCTTCCTTGATTGTCCCGGTCTGCCTATAGTTTTACACGCTAGCGATCTCACACTTGATTCAACAAAGATTCCCGATTTCAATTTTCGTTTCCATTTTATAACATTTTATCTTTTCAATAAAATACAATGAATTAATTCTCATTAATCTGTGTACCACGAGTTTTGATTGAAACCTGAGGAAGATCAAAAAAGATTATTAAAGTGCAATGTGGGCAAAGAAACAATATTTTAATTTCTAGGTTTGTGGGAGTTAAGATTTCTTGATCTTTAGAAGAGGACGGGCTCCGCTGCGTTAACAGTGAGATAAAGAGCGAGGCAGGTCACTATTTTGTCTACCAAGCGAATTTCACAACACAACTTCTCTTCTCAACTTCTTAGCAATTTAATTGTATTTAATTTATCACACTAGTTGAAAGACATGACACACAGTTACATCAGAAGCATTTGGAACATATTTTTGAATAACGCATGCAAAAAATTTCATAACGGATAAAAACTTTATTATCCTAATATTCACGAGTTCAGTGTTTTGTTGAGTATTTCTTCTTGATCTGGAACCCACCCGGTTAATAAGCAGTTTCAAATGTACCGTTTTTAGTTCCATAGACAATTGAACCGGACAAGTAATTTAGAAATGAATTTAGAGCAAAAATTCTCACAAAATTTCATTCTTCAAAAACTGCGATAATTTTTAACAAATAATATGTTTAATGAGTTCATAAGACCAGTATCAAACAATACTATTGTCATTCTTGATTTAGCTCTATTGAAAACCACATTTTTTTGATGGTTTCTCATTTTTAACAGAATGAACTTTAAAATAACGAGCTATACTGTTTAAAAAATTTCCGCAGAGATGCTGGAAAAATGTTCACGTTTTTTATTATTTTTCTTACAATTAGAGTCTGTGACGTACTGAATAAAATTTAAAAAAAAAAAGATCGAGAAAGTCGAGTTACACGTGAAATGTTCCACATGAAAACAACTCTTGACCGTCCATGAAATTACAAATTGATTTATTTCTTGATACTTCGAAGGTTTTACAAATCATCGAAATGCCCGATTCATCAAGCAGCAACGGAAAACGTCTCAATAAAAGTTCAAACAATTCAGCTTCAATTCAACAGTAAGTTTTTTCACTAAGTCACTGTAAGGTTATGCTACGTGAATCTGGTTCATTGGACTGTAATTTTAAACAAAATCTGAGATTAGACTGTTCCACGTAGCCAAAACCCAACTGTGTATGCTTCTAATAAATATGTAATTTTATTTTTAGAATTAATCCTAAAGCAAAATATATCGTCAAGGACCCTAGAGCATTGCGACTCTGTATTTTATTTCAACATCTTCAAGGAGTTCCAGTTTTCAATGCATATAAAGCTATGAACAAGACATATGGAGATAATTTTATGGAATACCGACACTTTGAATATTGGTATATGGGAATTGCGAATGGGAGTTTAACCGTAGACTCATATGATAGGTTTGTGTTTTTTAACGAACATAGTCTTAGCATACGTGTTTCAGATTTTACGCGTTCGAGAGGAAAAAGTTTACCGATTTTTCTAATTTTGTTCAAAGGATGGTTTTGGATATGTTGAATCCAATTGATCGGTAATACTTGATTGCATAATTTGAAGTTTTGTGAAAATAAAATGTTTTCAGGTTCGCCGCACGTGCAGTTTGCCGTAACTTTCGGTGCATTATCGACAATCAACGCTCCGCCTTGAAGAAAATTGAGATGACCTTAAAAGAGGAATCAGTGGATTTGAATGTAAATGATGGTACGGTGTTCTACCACGATGACTTTGATAAAGGATGTACTGTAAATTATAAGAAACGGAAACTGTTTGTCACTGATAAGAAACCGTTGGAGGTTGCGATGGATGATGTGTTGGCACTCTTGAGTGGTCGAGATGTGAGCATGGATTATTTTGGAGTTATTTTGGCAATGGGCAAATGGCAATGGGCAATGGTCAATCCAAAAGTTTCCTTTAAAGCTATTCATGATGCTCTACAATTGATTGGAATCTTGTCGGCAAAGTCGGTATCTCTCGATTGTGCTCACACTGACCAAGTCGTTTCACTTCTCAAACACTTTGAGCCTGAAACTCTGGAGAGCTTACACATCGAAATTCTTGAATTTGATGAGGATTCCGTCAAAGAACTGGTGATTCTCGATCAATGGGAAGAAGCAAAGACTCTTTCACTCACTACTGTCGCTTATTTTTCACTTATCGTCAAGCATCTTTACCATTTCGAATCATTGAAGTTCAACTTTTTGGGAGAAACTTTTTTAATGGATGATATCATCAAATTTCGCGATGTGAGTTTTCTTCGACTTGTTAATTTTTCAACATACATTTTCAGGAAATTCTGCTAAAATCGTCCGTGTTCAAATCACTTACTTGTGAGAGTGTGGATTTCGATGCGAGAATGTTTGTTAGAGTCTTCGATCCAAACTCATCTCGTAGAGACTCCTCTGGTTCAATTGCTTATAAAACTAAAAAGGATACATTCATCATCACTTATCAACCGAATGCTTTCAATATTAAGAAGAAAATCGACTCGGAACAATGAACTCGTGAATATTAGGATAATAAAGTTTTTATCCACTTAAGGAACTCCTTTTATGGCTCCAAAGTTTCAGATAGAAAGCTGTTTTGGAAAACAATAGCAATATTACAGTTTACAAAGTTTTATGGCATGACATTGAGTGGCATGATGCAATGACATTTTGTGTCTGCGGGAGGTCAAAAAATCAGCTCTGGACAAAGTCGAAAAGACAAGTGCAGATTATTCAAATTTAATGCGGGATGATATTGTAAACTCTATAAAATGGCACACCAATAGAAATGCAGAATAGCAATGTTCTTGATCACATTTTCCTCTTTTCATTATCAATGTTTGAATGTTTCATTTTTATTTTTTGGTAGCGTTCATTTCCAGATCGTCGAGAAATGACGGATTCAGTTGGGCCATCGGTGGACAAAAAGAAAGAGGCTGAGTAAGTCGAGTTATAGTCAGTAATTAATAATTAAGCTATTATGTTAGAATGTCCGCTGGGAGAATATTGAATGAAAAACAGACTGATTGGAAGTCAATGTGGATTTGTATATTTCTTCAATTTATTGTTGGAGTTCAAATTTCTGTATACTACATGTCAATGTGGCCATACTTGAGCGGGGTAAAGTATATATAAATGTGATCAAAAACACAATTCGGTGTTTTAGCTTGACAAAACTGCAGATGTAGATTTTCTGGGCTGGATAGTTGCTGCATGCAGTATTGGATGCACAATTGTGAGTTTAAATAAATTGAAAATATCTTAACTAACAGTTGTTTTGCAGTCAAATCCAATTTACGGATTCTGGAACCAGAAGACAATGTCTGTGAAATGGCCAGCTATAACTGGTTTCCTTATTGCTGCAGTTGGTCAAGTATGGTATGGTCTTTTGACAGTTGCCACAAATGTCAAATGGCTAATGCTCTTCGCCCGTTTCTTCACTGGTCTCGGAGTTGGAAACATTGCAGCTCTTCGTGTTTATGCGGCAACTGCATCCACACCGAAGGATAGAATGAGAGCAATTTCTTTTGGAACAGGAGGATTCGTGCTTGGAATTTCATTTGGGCCTGTTATTTCGGTAGGAATTTGTTTATTGGAATCAGCCTATCTTGTTTATTTCAGGCAGTATTCACCCCTCTCGGAGCTTATGGAATTTCAATTGGACCTATTGTATTCAATATGTTCACTGTTGTTGCATACCTTATGGCTTTAATATGCTTCTTGTCATGTGTAGTCATCTATTTTCTTTTCGAAGAAAGTTACGCTGGAATTGTTACGAAAGAAGAGAAAGCGAATGACGATTTGGTTGTTCCAATGTTTGATATCCCAAGTGCAATTATTTGCATTTATCTTTTTATGATTGTCAACATTATCGCAACCAATGTGGAAGTGTAAGATTTAGTTCAAAAATATCAAAAGTGCATCACTTGTTTTTCAGAATGTCAACACCATTGACCACTGTTTTATACGATTGGAAGGATAGTGATTCGATTTTGTATAATGGAATTACATTGGCCTTGAGTTGTATTATTTCAGTAATCTTCCATGTGTTATTGGGTGCAAGTAGAATTGGAAAAATGTCGGTGAACTTCTACAGTTGATTTTTTTATTTCAATTTTTGCAGTGACAAGAGGAATCAAATGTTGATCGGAATTTTCGTATTTCTGTTGTACCAGGCATTCATGTATCCATGGGGATTCTACTCGGGACCACTGAACTTCTTGCCTCCAGGTGTTGAAACTACCGAAGTGGGAGGATGCTTGGTAGAATATCATTGGTGTCAGGAAACTACCAGGGTCCCACTGTCCGTGTATCTTTTCTGTTTTATTGTATTCTTTGGAGTTGCATTTCCATTTGTGGAGACACCGTCCGCGGCACTTTATTCGGAAGTTCTTGGTCCAAGGAAACAAGGCACGATGCAGGGATTTTTCTCACTCGGTGGAAGTATTGCTCCAGTTATTGCTTCTATTTCTTCAACGTAAGTATTAAGCTCCGCCTAAAAATTCATGTTTCATTTTCAGAGCGATCTTCAAATATACGGGTTATCGCTACGTTATTGTACTTCAATCAGTATTTCTTCTCGTTGGAGCGGCACTCATTTTAATATTTTACAAGAGACTTGTCCCATTGAAAGTTATTAAAAAGTCAGAAGATGAGAAGATTTCCAATTGAATGATAATTATAGCGTTTTAAATTGTTGATTTTAGTGTTTTCTAATTTGTTGAATTTTTGAGTCTTCAATATAATATAATGTAATAAAATCACATTTGTTTTTCAATTGTTATACTTCATATCTGAAATCCATTTTTTGCAAATCTTATAGTTATATTAACACTTTTCTTTGAAAAGATATTAAAAAATTTAAAAGTTCTAAAAAATAGACATTCCAATTTTTAGGTCTGAAATTTTTTTGGCGGCTTGGAGAAAAAACATTTTCAGAAATTAAAAAAAAAAAATCAAAAACTGTAATAATGTCCCCCATTCCCCTAAACACCCTAAAAACATTAAAACTCGTTTTTTAAGCTTTTGGAGCAATTATACGGGTCTCGGAAATAGTAATGCACTGAAAAATTTCAGAACTAAATTTTAAATGTTGAGAACGGAATATTGCCGCTCAAAATTTTGCATCTACATATTATTGGTAAAAAAAATTCAAATGGAACTAATGTATATGTCTCGTTTTTAAGTTTGAAGGTAAAACCGTTTTCTTGTAAGTTCTTTTAAAATCTTCATAATTGAAAATTTAACAAGCGAACAAATTAGATATTTAAAAAAGTGGCTTTAGTTTTGATGTCATCAAAATTTTAATAAATCACAATAAACACTTACACTGAACCTATGTACATGAATAAGAAAATATACTAAAATAGACAGAGGGTTCAAAAAATTCAAAAACAATAAATAATTCATATTTCCATAGAATAGTTATGATCATGTATTCCTAGATTTCTTTTTTAGAACAGGTTGAAATGTCAAATCTATTAGAAACCCGCATTTTGTAGTGTTAACGAAAATTGACCGCACAAAATACTGAAAGAGAGCGATTATTCAGATGATGTTGTGCTATATAAACACCGGGTAGTTGTCTATAGTAGAATTCATTCTTCGCATCTCCCTTATTTTCAAAATGACGCAGATCATTCTGTCCGAAAAGATTGAAGCCGAGAAGCGAACAGATTGGAGATCCATGTGGATTGCCATTGTTATGCAGTTTGTAGTAGGTGTTCAAATTTCTGTATATTACATGTCAATGTGGCCATATTTGAGTGGAGTAAGTTTTATAGACAATATGGAAAGTAAAAAATTTCAAACATTCCAGCTTGATAAAACAGCAGATTTTGATTTTCTTGGGTGGGTTGTTGCGTCTTGCAGTATTGGTTGTACAATTGTAAGTTGTTTTTTTTTTATGGTTTAGTTTATATTGGAGGGAAAATTCAAAAATTATCCTCAATCAATCTTTTGAGAAAAGCAATTTTAAACTGATATAATACTTGTCTGTAGAACTCCCAGTTTATATTCAAATCTTTGAATTTTTTTTTCAGAACAGGACAATGTAAATATTAGTTACCACATAACATAAACATCATGAAATTACATGCATATATTTTAACTTTATATTTATTCCAGGCTAATCCAATTTATGGATACTGGAATCAAAAGACAATGTCTGTGAAATGGCCTGTTATCACTGGTTTCCTAATAGCAGCTGTTGGTCAATTATGGTACGCACTTTTGGGCTTTTTCGGAAATGTGAAATGGTTCATGTTATGTGCTCGATTCTTGACTGGCCTTGGCGTTGGAAATATAGCAGCTCTTCGAGTTTATGCAGCAATGGCATCTACGCCAAAAGACAGAATGAGAGCCATATCTTTCGGGACCGGAGGCTTCGTTCTCGGTTTTTCATTTGGACCTGTTATCTCGGTAAGGCTCCGTTAACAATTTTTTATAGTGAAGTAAATTAATAATTATTTAGTCAATCTTCACTCCACTCGGTGAAGAAGGTATCCAATTTGGAGGTTTCATTTTGAACATGTACACAATTGTCTCTTACTTGATGGTTTTGATTTGCCTGTCAGCTTGTTTGGTTGTATACTTATTCTTCAAAGAAAGTTACGCTGGAATAGTGACAAAAGAGGAAAAAGAGAAGGATGAAGTGGAAGTTCCAATGTTTGATATCCCAGCTTCCCTAATTTGTATTTACCTTTTCATGATTGTCAACATGACTGCGACCAATATCGAAGTGTAAGTGAACTTATTTCAAACAACGATGTAACTTTTCTTTTAAGAATGTCTTCTCCTTTGACCACAGTTCTATATGACTGGAAGGATAGTGACTCAATATTCTACAATGGAATAGCACTAGCCATTAGTAGTGCAATTTCAGTGGCATTCAACATTGCTCAAGGATCAACGCGAATCGGAAGAATGTATGTTAACCGGAGCCTTGAAAATTTGAAAACGAATTTTTCCAGTGACAAAAGGAAGCAAATGTTATTTGGACTAACATTTTTCCTTCTCTACCAGCTTTTCATGTATCCATGGGGATTCTACTCTGGACCTTTGAACTTTTTACCTAAAGGAGTTGAAACAAAAGTCGCCGGAGGATGTTATTCGGAGTATCTCTGGTGTAATGACACAACTCGTGTTCCACTTTTCATATATTTATTCTGCTTTATTGTTTTCTTTGGTGTTGCGTTCCCATTCGTAGAGACACCTGCTCCAGCACTGTTCTCTGAAATCTTAGGGCCAAGGAAACAAGGCACAATGCAGGGATTCTTCTCGTTCGGGGGAAGCCTTGCCCCAGTTATTGCTTCTATTTCTTCCACGTAAGTATAAGAAAAACACCTTTTTAAAATTGGTTTTATTTGTAAGCATCGCATCTTGCTTTTGGGTTTACCAAATTGTGTTTTATTAACATTCAAATTAAAAGTTAATTTTGAAGTCAGTCGCCAAAATTAAAATCTTTAGACGTCAACGTAATTTATGCTTCCAATCTTCTAGATAAAAAAATTTATATTCCTCACATATAAAATATTTTCAGAGCAATATTCAAATACAGCGGGTATCGTTACGTGATTGTTCTCCAAGCATCAACTCTTCTTGTTGCCATAGTTTTAATTTTGATATTTTACAAAAGACTAGTTCCACTAAAAGTGGTCAAGAAGTGCAAAGATTCGTCATCGTCAATGTCATGAAAATACTTTTTTCTCATTCATTCATGTTTTTTCAATTCTAAATGTAGTATATTCTGATATAAATTAAATTCTTCTCGAACAAAACAGACACACTCGGATAAAATAAATGGGCACAAAAAGGAAAGAGATGAATGATTCTGAGTAGAAATTTAGTAACTGGTTCTGCAGAGAAAGACCCCAATAATGAAAAAAAGTTATGGTATTTACAGACATAATCATGATTCTGATGACACTTGAGATTAGGCGATGATCCACTTGTCATTGAACTTCATTACACACGTGTTGTATCCGCAATTTGTGGCGCAGCATCTGAGATTTTATGAGTTTCCAACAGAAAAACGAGGGGCTTCGTAAAATTTCAAAATCAATAATAATTGCGTTAGCTAAAAATGTGTTGTTTTTTCTTTCTTAGCTTCGTGCTCAAAGTACTATGCATTTGTGAAATTCAGGTTAAAAAAAGTATTTCAATAAATGAATAGAATTATTTTTTAAGTATTATTTTTTTAAAGAAAACAAATTGTTTGTGTTTTTATGCAAAAAAATATATATAGTTTTTAAATAATTTTTTAAATTTATATACCACCCAGACGCAAAGTTTTGCAATTTTTGAGTCAAATATACGCTTCCCGGTCTCGTCACGACAAGTTTTTATCGAATGCAAAAATGTCTGCGCCTTTAAAGAATAATGCAACCTCAAACTTTGGTTCTGCGAATTTCATGATTTTTTTCAGATTTTTTCTTACAATTTCTCAAAATTAATGTTCTTGTTTTGTTTTATTTTAGTTGTTGAATATACATATTTCTGTCAAAAAAACTATGAAAACGCAACAATGAGAGTTAAGAATTACAGTAATCTTTGAAGACGCACACCTTTTTGAATTCGGCGCCAGCAGGAAAAATCCTTTTACTAATCGAAGAAAAAAAACTTAACCGTTTATAAAATTTCGAAAATCAAATTTATCAAATTTATTCTCAGAAATAACTCACTTTCTTGTGTACAATCCACTACGGCAATCGCTATCAGTATAACACCAATTCGAACCTCTAGCTGCCACACATTTTACCCCTAATTGGTATGGATCTGGACATTGATCAGGTGTTGTAGCTGCTGTCGATAATGATTTGAAGACTGGAAGTTAAGGGAATTTTTTAAAAGCTGCAAGCCAAATGCTTATAGACTAACCAACGCTTCTTCTTGGGTGATATACTTGTGCACCAACGTGTACACACATGTTATAATTACAGCCAGTTGGACAACACATTGAAGCAGTGGTAGATCCTCCCCGACAGTCGAAATCATTGTTACACCTGCAAGAACAGTCTCTCTTATCATTCCTTATCTTTTCCGTAGAAATTTGTCTTATCGGCTAGCAAGTCAAGTTTCTTTCGTGGGGTATAGCTCAGTGGCAGAGCATTCGATTGCAGATCGAGAGGTCCCTGGTTCAACTCCGGGTGCCCCCTAAATACTTTTTTGCCTTTTAAGACCCACCAGTTCACACTTCTCAATTTTCTGCAGTTGATGTTCATAGATGTTACAGATGGGCAGCTAGCTTGGCTAGGATTCGTGCAACACGATCCTTGTTCTAATCCATTTGTGCATATCGTTCCTGATTCGCAAGATGTGGAAGTCATACAAGAATGGAAATAGTTACGACATAATGGGAGGGATCCAACAAGATCTGTAATTATGAAATTAATGGTTAGAGTAGAAGAATTTTCAAAAAAAACTAACCATTGGAATATGACCGAAAAACGTTAAATTGTGGGTTCACATTGTTACTGCTAGGATTATAACTGTTGAACCTGAATATAATAGTATTAAGAAGTGTATAATATTTTCTTAATTTCCCACCTAAAATTGTTTGGTGTGTCGTAAGATGGAGGATTGAAAAAACCAATATCCTTCTGTGGTTTAATAATGTGTCCACATTCTGATTTAGCTATTCCTAAAAAGAAAATAATTGACCTCAAAACTGGAAAATTATTTTTAAAAAAGTAATTGCTTCAAATTATTTAGCTCTACTCACCAAGTTTTTCATAATAATCACAAAGTGTCATGTGCTGTGATCCGACAACTGTGATACCAACCAACAGCAACTGTATCATTTCCTGAAAATATTAAATGAACGGAGAGAGATAGAGTTTTAGCAAAAACATCGCGAGAAGCAAGTAAGTTGTCAACATTTAAATGGTAAGTGCGTGAAAAAAATAACTTTTGAAAAAACGTGCTATGTGCTCTCTGTGCCGCCCGCCCCTTCCCTCTTGGCGCTTTTGTTTGTGTCTGCGTCTCTTCCTCTCACACACTCTCTAACTCTTTGGTCATTGGATTGTCTTGGTGTAACTGAGTCTGTCAGGCCAACACAGGCAGACTGGAAACAACATGAAAGACGATCCGGAATACGCAACGTGTGGATTCACGTGTGTTTACCGTGTCCATTGGCACCCAAATGTTTTTGTTTGTACTGTACTGGAAAGCAACGGGGTGCGGGTAAGCACAATAATATGGGATAAACTGGAAATTTGCGGGCTTAACGTACTTGTGCGCATAGTAAAGAAAATTCAAAACAAAATTTGGGAGGATTTGAATAAAATGGGAAAAATTGAATATTAATAAGATTTACCAGATGTCCTTTTGCAGAGGGGAACCTGCGAAAAAGCAAATAAATGTTTGTTGATTCGGACATAAATAGAGATTTCGAAGGGCAATTTTTTTGGAGCTTGATATGTTTTACCAAAATACAATGGTTAAAGATGTAATTTTTAGGGATTTCGACTCGGGGAGGTTTTTTGAAAAATTTCGAACACTGAATTCTTCCGAAGTAAGAAAAACAACATAAAATGTGGCGATAAAATCAAAGCGGTTAATTTTAAACAATATTTTGTGCTTCATTACTTCAATTTTTAAAATGAAATTAATCATTCAAATTTGATTTTAATTTTGGTAGCTTCATACTCAAAAATTTTTTAATATTTCTAATTGTACCAAATTGTAGAAAATATTATAAAAGCCTGAAACAGTATTTTAATTTCTGATTTACTTTATTTGAACAATTTTAAAACCAAAAGCTTGAAGCTTGAGAAAATTGGAAAGTAATATTTTATGCAAAAATTGTTCTACAAGATAATGGGACATTCAAAATTTTCAAATGGAAAAATTCATCAAAAATTTTGTTAAGATTATGATTTCAACGATATAAACGATAGAATAATATTTTAAAAATATCAAAGCAGTTAATAGCATTAAATTACTAATTGGAAAATAGAAACAATACAAACTTAAAAAAAAACAATTTTGAAAATTTTATAAAACAAAGTCGCATAATATTTTAGTTTTTGAAACTACATGCATTTATAATAATCAATAAGCAAAAAATTTAAGCTGAAAAGGCAACTGAGATTCATGCCAGAAAATGAAAACTTGATAACTCTAGAATGAAATGTTTCACGGAATGAGGCGGTACGTCCCATCAACCAACGTGATCCGGCTCATCTCAACAGGCGGTATTATACGTCAGAAAAATGAAAAATTAATCGTCTTCTTAATCTAATACAGTCATTAGGATCATAATACGAAGGTGGCAATAATTGGCCGAAACGCAAACAGCGGCTGCGGAAAAGGAGCGAGAGACTGTGCCAATCGGTTTGTTTCCGGTGATATAGGCGTCAACTGGTCTTTGGGGTGCTCTGGGCTCCGCGAGCAGCTCACCGTATCAAAATGTGTGAGTGCCCTTCACGCGATTTAGAGCAAAAAACACCGATTGGCTCAGAGATAAAGAGATATGAAAGAATGATAAATATATGCACTTTGAAGTGGGGGTTCAGTCTAAATACAGTGATCAGATAGATGTATTAGAAATTAATTAATGGAAAATGAGAAGGGGAGTGCTTGAAATGGGAGTACGTATGTTTTTGAAACTTTCAAGCCGGATTTTAAAATTAATTTTTCCTAAAAAAAACATTGAGCATAAATATTAAAACCTAGTTTTTCAATTTAAATTAGCAACATCGCTTGTGATGAATTTGCATTAAAACGCTCCTATGCGCCACAAATACCAAAGTAAAAAACAAATCAAAAAACTTTTCTAAATTTTTAATTCATTATTTGAAAATTGGAAAAATTTCAGGTTTTCCCTCAAAAAAGCGCGGTAATTCAAATTTGAATTAGAGGTAAATTGAAAATTCATCCATTTTCAAAAAAAAAATTAGATGGATTATCTTGTAGGGTGTCTTAAACCAATTTTCCCAATTCAGCTACTTTGTCAATTTGAGGTATATTTAGATTACAGCTTACCGTCAGATTTAAATAGTTATTTCTAAAATGAAAAAGAAATAATTCAATTCGCATTTTTAAAGCAAGCTCAAATTTTAAAAATTGTACATCAATGAAATTTTAAATTTGTGAGCTTTTTGGTCTCTACTGGAGCCCTATTTATATGAAAAGCGGTGCATTTTGTGAGGTTCATTGGTAACAATCTAGAACATGCTAGATTCATTGTTCAGTGAACATTTGAGCGTACGATTTATAAAACAATCCAGTACAAGTGTACAAGAACGGAGTTTCAGGTTCTCAAGCCTTGATCATTCACGTATCTCGTCGTTAGACGTGTTGATCTTTGGAACTCTAAAATTTTTCTCACGGGTCGGGGATTATCGGAATGGGGCGGGGGAGGTGCACAACGGTAATTGATATACAGGAAACGGCACGGCAAGACGACGGCCAATGTGTTGCATGTTTCACTTCTTTGCTACCCGAGGTGTGAAACGAAAGGAGATCGTATGCGCTGCGGATCAGAACAACACATGAGCGTACGGGAGGAGGAGGAGGGAGCACCGGCATCTGTATGCAAAGAGCAATAAACACGATATACAACACATTTTTGAGTTGTTGCCGACTGATGTTAGAGGAAAATAATGTTGGAATCATCGAGAGTACAAATAAGAAATTGAGAGAGAAAATGAAACAATTGAGATTGAAAAAAAGTTTCCGGAGGAATTAAAGAGAAAATATTCAGTGACGATTGGGGAGAAAAAGGTGAAAACAATTTCAGATAGTAAAATATTCGAAGGCAATGTATAGTGGATTAAATCAAAATCATATTTCAGTATTCAAAATTAGACCAAATAGGTCCAAAATACAGTACCATAATTCATAAAAATGAGATTTTTGGTCTCTAATAGTAGTGCGCTAGATGTTCATAATTGTGTCTAATAGTCAAATTAAAACCAATTTTTTTGTAGATTTCAAACACATGTTCATAGAAAATGTTTTTATATTTCAAAATGTTTATCGCTCACGAAGAATGAATTCGAGAGATTAAAAAAAATTTTTCATAATTTTTCAGACGATTGGAATATTACAGTTTTAATTATGAATTCGGAATACGTTTATAAATTTTTTTGAGAACTTTTTTTCTATGATAAAATGCTCATAAATGTAAATTAAGCTGCCAGACCAATTGAGCCAATGAGTGGCGAACGGCAGCGTTTTATGGCACGGAAACATGCACAGACCGAAAATGGTTTGTCTTATTGTTGACACACCAACAACGACGACGACGACGCTCAACCCATTCACCTCTTTTGTGTTCGCGCCGGCGCGCCCGGATTCATCTGTGTTCTTGATACATTGCAGTCAGCACAGACACGTGAAGCTGGATAGTAGCGGGTGTACTGGACTCTGAACCTGATCATACAGATCAATTTGTCGAGATGGAAAAAATGACTACACATTCACAAAAGACACTTGTCGACACATTCCTTAGATAGGGAGAAAAAAATAAAAAAAATTTTGAAGAGGTGCGCAATTAAGTTGAATATGTACAGATTTTGTCGAATTTAAACTCGCTGGGTGCCCAGGTCTGTCTTGAAAATGAGAACTATTTCCGAGAGTAGCAATTGCAATTCCGGCAATTTCGCTGATTGCCAATTGCTGTTCTTCAAAAAGTGAGACATCATGAAAATACAAAGCTTTTTTTCTAAATTTTCCTAAAATTTTAGAGCATGGTCACAGTATCTCAAACCTTGAATTAGATAAATTATGTCAAGTTTAAATTTTTAGATTTTCGAAATAGAGTGGAGTTTGATAGTTGCCGGAATTACCAGGAAAATACTACATTATTTTTTCCGATTGTGGCGAATTTTCCTGATATCCTGATATAAACAGGTTGTCTAATTGAAGTTGATATTGTGTTAAATTTTTTGTAGTTTTCCAGAGACGATCTTTTTTACCTGAAACCTAATGAGTCTTCTAACTTTTTCCCAAAAGTCAAGTTTTGTTTCTCATTTGGCTCATGATGTTGCAATCAGTCAGAATACATGATCTCTGTTTCAGTGCACTTTTTAGCTTTTTCGTATAGTAGCCGTTGAAGAGAGTTAGTTGTCGAAAGTGGAGCACACGCGCGGGCTGATTAATCTCAAAGCACTCGGATAAACCAAAAAAGATGAAGAAAATAAGGAAGAGGACAACAAGGGCAAAGGTGTGGATAATGATGTTGATTATTATGTGCATTATTATTATTAGTAGAAGCCGAGTCACAATTCAAATTTTGAAAACAATTAGTTGTAGTTTTGGAGCTTTAGTTATCTCAAGCTGATAACAAAGTTACTATAAATTTTTAGAAATTTAGCAACTCTAAGAAATATGTATCTATTTTCTAAAATTCTGACAACTTTGATACATGATTTGGGTACTACCATACATAGATCTGCGCAAAATAATGTAAGTGAAGGTGATAAGAATATTTTCACTGTTTTATAAACCTACACTAAGAAAATCGGAACTTGTGGATCATTTTCTATGAAGTAGTCTAAGTCGACTTATTGTTTTAATTTGTTCAAAGGATTTTTTATCAGCTTGTTATCAATACAACCTTTTTTAATTTGAACTTTCCTTCTTGGGACGATAAAAATCCATGAACCTGTCATTGAATAAAATTCTCCCTTCCAGATTGAGCTCTGAAAAGCCAATGCTGAAAACTTCTTCAACAAATCAGTGAGTTCTTTTTCTTGCTTTGCATTTCTTTTTTATTGGTTGGGAGAGATGCATTGGTGCCCACTCTCGGATCAGCTGACGTACTGCTTCGTCGTTTTTTTATTTCTTCCTCGAGTGTCCACCCAGTTGGTCGTCGACTGCTTCTCCTTTTTTGCCATCATCATCATCGTCCTTTTTCTTCATTTCCTTTCGTTTTTCCATTTCTTCCTTCCCATCCAATCTGGGCTTTCAACCCGAATGTCGCCATGCCTTAAGAAGTGGTCGAGTTGAGAGGCCACTGGCCGAAACTGAAAAGGGAAAGAGACTTAGAATGAAACAGAAAGCCTCCAGTGGTGACTGAAAAGGGAAGAGAAAGAGACGTCGAGAAAGAAGAAGAAAAAAAACGAGAAAATAAACGAAAAAATGCACACCGCACATAACATGACAGCACTGGCAGTTTCGAGTCCACAACTGCAGTGTTGACGGGTCGCCTCTTCTGGGAAAGGGTCCCCCAGTTTTTTGCTGGACAACCACACACTTTTGCCACCTTTCACACCTTTTTAGTGGGCATTCTTTTTGTTACTTTTTCGTTTTTTTTTTCTTGACTTTCTTGTTGTTGGAGAAACTAAGACTTTCTCATTCAATTCTACCGTAATCCCATGCACTATACTCGTAGATCAGAACACTTTGTTTTCTTGACTTTGGAAAATTGGAAGTGCACATTTTTCAAGTATACAAGTAATTACTAGCTTTGGTCACACTAAACTGGCAATTGAAATGTATTTTTATCAATAACCCAAGGGTTGTATCAAACAGAGTATCAGTGCGTTTTCATGGAATCTAATGATCATTCCAGGTTTTTGTGATTTTATTTTCAAAAAGTATGGAAGCCACGTGGCAGAATTTACTGAACAAACATTTAGGGATCCGCGATTAGTAGACGACAATTTGAAAGCAATCGCAAACTTTAATTTTTTTTCGTTTCAAATAACAAAAAACGTTCAAATGAAAGCTAATTTGAATTACAACGAGCTAATTGAGATTCTAAATTATTTTTTCAATGATTTGACAATTGACAGTGTGGAAAACCACTCGATCTGTTTGTCGACTGTTTTTTTTTTAAATAAAACAGCTCTATTTTTTCTTGAACTTTTTTGTTCGCCGTTAAAGTTTGAATTGAATTTCTTCACTAAAAAGTATGTATTTCTTCAAGACAAAGTTTTTTCCACATTTATAGTTTGACAAACTAGAAATATTGCCCTTTATTATTCAAGTTTCATCCAGTGCTTACTATTGCTCAAACCATCAATATTTCTAAGGAGCGCTGAAATCACATTTTTGAAATTATAATCGGTCTCCAACTAGTTGGCTCCGAAATTGCATCAATTGGGTGATATGAACAATGTCCATTTATGTTCATTCATTAATTCACCTCGTGATTCATATTTTTCAACCATTGCTCCCTTTCTGCTCACTTCTAATACTTCCCTGACTTGCTGCTCTAATCCTGGCCTCCCAAAGGACATGTTCTTGGTCGCCAGGCTCGTTTTTTTTCGGTCTTTTCTCGTGCATGTGTTCCTCGAAGCACTTCTGAAATCTTCATGGCGTGGAATGCGGGAGCTCGGAAGTTTTTTGTGGGTGTGTGTGTGTTTGTGTGTGTGTGTGCGTGGACAAAAAACGCGGTCAAACGAGCGGACCCATGCCGACCGGGAGAAGTTAGGCGGGAAGCCTGGAGACGCAGAGCAAAACAGCTGCTCGACGATGTGCGTATTATGTGTAACTGATCGAAAACACATGCACAAAATAACGGATGAGGAGCGGAGGAGAAGATGGTAGAGCTGAGAAAAGAATAAGCCTGAGATCATTTCCCGCTCTGAATTGCACATCTGGAAAAGAAAATGGGTTATGATGATGGGACAACCAACGTGTCCGAAAAAACATAGACCCTTTAAAAGATTTTACTATTCTAAGCCGGATAAAACATGATATCGATGTCAGTATAGAGCTAGTAAGTTGTTTGTTTGTAGATTCCTAGAGTTGAGCGAACAAATACAATCATATCCAAGGTATCAACTAGGGCTTCCAGGCCAGTAGTCCCACAAGCCTGTCTGGTTATGTTCGCTTTGTCTTTTTGGATTTCGTGACGGGTTACGGATCTTCAACAGCAGGTAACTGTTCAATATTTAGGAATTCCGTAATTGGAAGTTGACTTAGTGGTTGATCTATCAACTTTTCAACCCTTAACTGAACATGCTCTAATAATATATTTTGCAAATACAGAATAGCAATTAAAGTCTACAGAGAAACTCATATTTGACTTCGTAGTTTGAGCACCATTTCACTTTGACCTACTGGTCAAACTATCAGTTGAAAAACGTTCTATTGCCACCTTCACCTTGAATTGTTTTAATAAATTATATCTTATCTAAAACAATTTCTAGTTATTTCGTTGTGTTGATCATAAAGACAAAGTTCTCCGTTTCTTTTTTAACTAAACAAAAGCCTTTCTGTGCATTTTCAAGAACTTGGTCACTGCCTTCCATTTTTTTTCGTTTATTCTTTCTTTCTGTTAGGGTCATTTCTTAGTGAATCATCGTCAACCTGACGTGCCCATTACATGTCTCTCAGAACACCATAAAAAACCTTGTCTTCGTCAGAATTTGTTCCGTCTTCCGTTTCAGCAGCTCCCTTTCCATTTCTTTTACTAACCCTTTTGCTCAATACACATTTGTGTTCGCGTCCTCGTTTTTTATATACTATGTGTGTCGCAGCCGCACGAGAGGCGATTGCACGAAAAAAAACACAAAACAACAACAACACGGCAGGGCGATGAAAACGATGGCAGTGTGAAGAAACCGATCCTAGGGGACGAAAAAAGGGAACAGACGCACGCAAAAAACAACATATGACCATGTTGAAAAACGGGCGGCACATTTCAAAAATGCCAACAAAAAAACAACATTAAAAAGAGCAAGATTTGACACAGAAGATTTGGTCACCGAAAAACCAAAAAATTAAACTCTTAAAATTATCGAGTTTTTTTGGCAAACCTCTATGTTGAAGCCTTTCTTTGAATGGAATTTCAAAAGTTAAAAAAAAAACTTTAAACCGGTAATACTTAATTTTGACTTTAAGAGCTTACATACTACCTACAAACTGCTTTTGTCTTTGACTTTTGTTCAACTTTCCACTGATCTCTTAAACAATCGGAAATCTAAACTCTAGAGGCTTCAGTGAAGAATCTGAAAATAGATGCTAGTATATGTAGAATTGTTCTTGAAATATGATATCAATCTAGATATTCCAGACCAAACCCGACTAGCCTTCACATTCATATTGTAGTATATTTTTCAAGATGGGAACGAAAGTTCATGTTTAAAGTTTCGTGTTTAGCACGTGCTTTTGATGCTTCAGAATTCATATTAATTTTTCTTCACTGCAACGTTCTATTCAATAGCCCTTTCTCTCAAGTCAATAGGAACCTCCACCAAACACCGACACTTTTCAGAGGGAATACCCAGAAGATGTCATGCATTTTTGATATTTTCCGATTTCTCCAGGAACCTTTGATAAACACTTTTTTGAGCGACTTGTTTTTTCCTGGATAGCCATCTATTTGTTTTATTTTTTTTTTCATTTTTTTTTCGAAGTCTCAAAACAAATTGGTCTGATCCGGGGAATCATCAGCTGTCTATTGGTCCGTCGATCTATTTCGTGTTTTTTTTTGCGGGCTGGCATCTGTTTTTGAGTCCCTTCGGTCACATGCTTCTTGTTCTCGCTCCTGTCCTATCAACATGAACTGACCGACTTGTCGTCCCTGCTCTCTTGGTTTGGTTTCACATTTCCGACCCACGACAGTGAGGGACCATTGTTGGCGCCCGGGGAGAGAAGCTCGTCGCAGGCGCGAGAGTACATGGTTCCCGGGCGGAAGAAAAAACTGACGACCGCGGTTGCAGGAGGCGAGAAGCGGCCCTTAGAGCTGTGCTCACTCTATTGGTTATAAAAGAAACGCGAACTATACAAAAAGAAGCCGACGAGAGAGTGATGAGGTCGATGAGATGGCGACAACCGGCCAGCCGGGGGCGCCCCGAGCCCACCTCCTGTGTTTTTTCTCGTCTTTCTTTTTTGTGTGTGGTCTCGGCGGCCCGTCTAAGCGCGGCGCCGTTGCTCCAACATCCTCTGAGGCCATGGATGTCGTGAAGCTGAAGGGCGCGGCTGAAGAACGGAGAACGACCGACTATGTTGTGCAGATGTGTGTGTGTGTTCTATTTTTCCTTCTCTAGACTGCTTCTTCTTCCTTTGTTTTTGCTTTCACTGACATTTAAAGCTCACCCATTCTCTAAAAAATTGTTCACTCTAAAAAACATGATCACTGTAAATTATACTATTATCACAATTACAACACATTTTAAAATCAATTTTTAAACTTATCAAACATGCGCCAACTAATAACAATGTATTATCAGTCAAATTGTTTTTTGATAAAAACTTGAGATAATGAAAAGAGAAATAATCGAATGAAACATAATTTGTTGAAGAATCATTATCTTAAATTTCGAATAAAAGCTTAATCCGACCATTGTTAAAGTTCAATAATTTTAGCCCATTTTTGTTTAACTTATATTGGGTGCAAATCTATTATGACTATCAATCTATCCTTATCCCTGATTTCCCATTCAAGTAGCTCTTGTACAAAAAAGTCATTTATATTTTTCATATGTTGTTGTTGTTTTTTCATGTGCAAGCTAAAATAGAAAACGTTCTGACTAGTCAGCTATAAATAACACGCAATTGGCTTCATATATAGCTGAAAAGCGGAATCCTTGTTCGATAACTTTGACCTGGCGGTCTTTCTCATTGTCTTTTCAATTTTTCTTCTTTTCGAACCTTTTCTCTTTCTCTATCCCATGATCATAAAGTGAACCGAACCTTTTTTTCAAATTTGAGCTGTCATGACGTCTTTCGTCAGCGGTGCCCACCCAAACCCAGGATCATCATCTTCTTCACCTTTACGTTTCAAGCATCACGCACCTTCTTTTTCTTTTCTCTCTTGAAATTCCCTCACATTGTCTTCGAGTTTCTACTGCTCTAGGGACCATTCACTTGTTGTTTCGTGTGTATGTCTGGCGGTTGTTGGGCGGGGAAGGACCACTGAGAGAAAGAAGAAATGACAAAAAGTGCAAAAAATGAGGTGCGAGGTGGGAAAGATGTTTCCTATCAACACCTGCTGATCCAATGGTAGTCGATCGTTGGCAAGCTTCCCAAGGCCAGTTGTTTAGTGTATAGCATGTTTCATGTATCGGACACTTGATGATTTCCGGATGGTCCTCCTCTTTCTCTCTCCTTCGTCCATTTTTTTTCTCGTTTTTCTCTCTATTTTTTGTGTTGGTTTTTTCTCTTTTTTGCTCCCCTCTTGCTCTGGAAATTTGATCCCGTTGCCTGTGCTAGCTAGTCGTTTTCGAATCTACCACGCCTCCAGAAGATGGAGAAGGTCCTCCGGGCAGCAAATTTTTAGTTTACGATAGTATCGCGAAACATGATATCGACGAGACCCTCGGTGGGCAGTAGGCACACGCGGAAAAAAAAACGAAAAAAGAGAGAGAAAAGCATGCGAAAAGAAAAACGACTTGAATGAGTTCTCTTGTTTTAAAGTAGTACTTCGATTTTTTTTTTAAATTTAATTTAAATCAATATCAACTGATAAAATTATTACAAACAAGCAAAGCTACAAAGCAATATTAACTCTGAAACTAAAAATTTCAGTCTTTAAAAAACTTCCAATTTCTCAAGAAGGCAGGCGTAGGTCACCTTTTTTTCTTGATTTCTTTGAAGATATTTCTTCTAATAAATCAAGCAGATTGATTTTTCAAACTTGAAACAAAATGATTTACGGAGATGCCAACCAAAACGCTCGCCCTGAATATTTTTCTCATAATAGTCAAACTACCGTATTATTCACCAAATTCTAATTTTTCATTTCCGAAAACCATTCCTGATCATTCATTTTTCAATGAATCAGCCAGTGTCAATCATTGTCTTCTGTCCATTCTTTTCACATAATGTTAACGCAGTTGACCATTCTTATCAGTCCTTGGCGCTCGCCTGAAACACCGATCCTCTGCGCCCTCTGTGCTTTAATGTTATATGCTGTTTGTGCAGTCATTCTCCTCGACCCCGAGTTTCAAGTTCCAAATCGTCATCAGATCGACACACTGATAACGACGGTCACTTTCAGTTTTCGACACAATTTTTTTACCTCACTTTCCCTATTTTCGCTCTTTTTTTGCATGATAAACACCTGAGCAGTTGAGGTTTTTGTTTTCCAAATATCCAGTTTTTGTCGCATAATATATTCAATTGAATTTACAACACTATACCTGAAAAGAGAAAGTTTTGAAATCTGACCAGTTATCGTTGATTTCTTTTCATTTTTTCCGTTTTCTTTTTTCTTTTTTCATTTTTCCCATCCTGTTGTCTACCACTTTATCAATTCAATCATCTGACCACTCATCCTTCGAGACCTTCCAGACTTTTGCTCCTTATTTTTCTATTTTTGGTTTGCTCTTTCTTTTTCTTTTTTTTTACTTTTCTTATTTTCCTCCCTGTGAGCTAGTGACCAGAGGAGGCGTGGCTTGCTTCTTTTTAAAGAAACATACAGCTTGTTCGGATTCAAAAGTATATAGTGGGAGTGAGAGAGGAAGAAGCAACAAACTCATGCTTATAACCAGGAGAGATAGGCTCAGTGAGAAGAAGCACGGACCCTTTGCTGGCCAGTCGTTTGTTTGTGAGCTGATGAGAGAATGTATGAGATGAAGAGATGCAAACCGGGTTTGGGTGCACTTTTATGCAGAGACATAGTAAACATTTAAAAATTTGAAAATTTGGTGTTAAAAAATATAAGTCTTGCTTTCAGGGAATATTTTAGTATTTAAAATTTTTAGATCTCAAATTAAAATACAAAAGAAAAGGTACCAAGTCGAATTTTTTAAGCTTTCCTAGTATGAAAAAAAAACGATTACTGTCTGGTCGAAGTTTTGGAATTAAAAAAACATTGTTTCATGAAAAACTATCTAGATTTATATTTCCTCCCCTGTAAATACACTTGGTTTTCCCTCACTATGTCTTTGGATCAGCCCTTTAATTTTCATCATCATAATAAATCAGAGTCAACACTAGTCGGATCTTCCCATCTCCCCTATGTTATCCTTTGTTGCAATATCTTGAAATTGACCTATGCAAAACAAAATAAACGAGCCCTACCGAAATGAACAAAGACGATGTCTGAGAGGCGCAGGAGTGCGTAGAAGTATGTTGCGAGTAGCCGATAAGAGAGCGTGCGAGACGAAAAGACACAGGCACGTGTCTTGGTGGCGTGAAATTGAAAAATGGGTGGAGAAAAAGAAGGGGGCAACTGACTGACCGACGATGAGTGCACATGGGTGGCATATCACCCACTTTTTCACATGCACTTTTACTATTTTTCACCCTTTTTTTTTGGCTTTTCAGCTCTATGGTCCTAAAAGAGCCCGCTTCAAAACAAGAAATAAAGAAATTCACTGGAGTCTTTAGTTAGAAAGAGACCTCGGCATTTTTCTCTAGCTTCTTGCCCAAGTTTGGCCCAATGGTAACAAAAGTTGGACAAGGTTTTTATTCAGGATGCACTTAAGTTCAGTCTAAGTGCCAAACTCTTACCCAAATTCAAATCATCACAAGAAAAGTATAAGTTGAAAGCCTAAACCGAGTCTAAGCCAAATTTTGCTAGGAGCTGGAGCCAAATCCATAAACAGAAAAACTCGAAAAAACTCTGTGACGATATAGTTTTAAAAAGTCTAAATTTAGAGCTTCTGAATTTGGAGCCAAACATGCCTCAAAAAACTTCTAGCTATGCTCTTTAAAATTGAAATTCTGTAACACAAAATTTTTATTCGTTTCAAACTGACTATAATTTTTTGTTCTCTTTTCCTGAGTCGGTGGTCAGAAGGAAGCGACAAAGACGTCTTCTTTTTCTTCTTCTATCGACGGAAACCGAGTTATCTCTCAAGTGCGACATCTTTGCATTTTTTACTATTGCTGCCCTTCTCGACGAAGGAAAAGAAGAACGCGTTTGCCACTTTTCAGTGCAAACTCAACTAGTACAACTTTTTTTTGTGCCGGTCGAAGCAACAAAAGACGAGTTTCAGTTACCCACATGCTTCTCGAGTGCGTGATTTTTCCAAATTTTTTTTTTTCGAAAAATTATTCTGAAATGACAGTGCGCAAAGTGACTCATCTCGGTGACGCTGGATAAATTATGCATTGGCTTAAACTGTTGACACCGTTTCCTGATGCATTCTTCAAGAATTTTGATCGCTCGGAGTCAAATAACCATTTAAAAATGGGGCAGGATTTAGATTAGCTATAGAACTAAGCGTGGTTTACCTAGAAAACTATGATAAATTTGGTGTGTTATTACTATTTTTTAAGATCAAAAAACATCAGGAAAAAACTAAAACTCCCAAAATTTCCTGTTTCACTACTAGCTGTTCAATTTCAGAACGCTCTGAAAATTTCATGAACAATGATTCATTTTTATTCAGCTGTTCAAAAAGTGTTTGTGGGATTACAGAATTTTTTGGCAAATATTTTTTTTTCGAATTTCTGATATCTTCAAGTTTTTCATTCGATTTTTACCGCAACTCGTGCCCCTAATTTGCGCAGCCACGCCGTCGCGCGAATCGGAAAGTACATCAAATGTCATGAAAATTTCTGCCAACACAAACTGACCACCACCATCATTTTCTACTCGCTCTGACTGTCTATTTCGAAAATTCACTTTTTCACCGTCCTTGAACCGGGGGCCGCCGTGTGTCCACTCGCGTCCTTCAACTCCCATATATGTATTTTTCTATTGCCACGCATGACCAATCCCTGTTTTTTTTACTAACCATTTCATTTTCCGACATCTCGTTGTTGTTGTTTTTGTTTCATCCAGCCTGAACGATTCTGTATAGTGTGTGGACTGAAAGTCGAGAAAACACAGAAAAAGAACAGAAAAAAGAAACAACAGACACACACAGTTTTCTTGCTTTCCGGAGCCCAGAACCGGGGGAGCTATAGAGCTCTTCGGGGGGCTATCCAATTGCTGCTTTACTATTTTATTTTTCTTTTCTTTTTTCGCTTTTTCCGGCTGCCCCATTGCCGCTCTCTTTCTCCTCCAGAACAGCAAGCACAACAATCTGAAAAGCGGGAACCAAAGCAAAAGCAAAAAGAAAAAAAACGACTGCTCCAGGCTCAGGCTCGCCCGAGCTTCTCTTCCATGCTCTTCTCGACTGCTGCTCGTTTTCGTATAGTTTTGTTAGTGTCCGCCGTCTCGACCAGCGGCGGGCGCGGCGTCGTTGAACACACGACGCCGCTGTTGTGATGGATGGCAAAGTGGAAAAAGAAAAAACGAAAAAAAAGAAAGAGTGAGATAGGAAGAAGGAAGAATAGAAAAAGAAAGAAAAAAGAAGAACGCGGATGGGAACCGAATGGAACACCCGGAGCTGTAAGGGGGGAGGAGGAGCCGATGATGCGTCGAAAACATCAACAACATCAATAGTTAGAAGCACAAAAAGGTCCCACTAGTTTTTTTTGCTATGTGTGAGCGTTTTCATGTCTAGTAGCCTTCGTTATTCCGAATATAAAAAAAGGATGTCAAAAAAGAGTGCATTGATGAAATTCTAGCCATGGTGAGCAATGGGTGGTCGGTCACCTGCTACAAAAAGTACATTTGTGTGGACATCCAATATACTAGAATGAGAGTTTTTACTGATCTCTGCGAGATTTTTAGTCTATCTATTCTCCATTCATGAAATTTCTCTTTTCCTTTTTGCTTACTGTACCTTAATTTTTCCTAGTTTTTATATTTATCAAATAGCTGAGAATTTGCTGTTTTGGTGTACTCTATGATTCTCAAATTCTTTTCATTTTGAATGAAACAAAATGAACATGTATCTTGATGAAACAGTCTAATATTAAAAAAAGAAACTTAACGACAAAGTTTTGGCAAATTGCCAAATTATCTAAACTTTTATTTTTTGCCATTTTCAATGATTTTAACATTATTCCCAGTGACGATTCTCCAACTATTATCTTCTCGTTTTTTTTGGACTTTCGACGTTCAATCTTGCACTTTTGTCCACTCTTCCTCTTTTCACTTTCACTCTTTAAGCTACTGGCTATTGCCTCCTCACTTTCTCCCAATTTGATCCTCGCTTTCGCTGCTTTCACCGTAGCAAAAAATGTTGCAAGACAAACGCGCCAAATTCAAAATGGTCATTGCGCGACGACGGCGCCACCGTAGAAACCAGTTGTCAGTTGCGCAAGCGCAGAGAGTAGAAGAGTTAGAAATGGAAACTGAAAGTGCAAGTGGACACTGTCTACCGGGGTGGAAGAGGAAGAGGATATGTAATAGCTGGTGGCTAATAGAGAAAGTGAGCGAAAGTGGTGGAGAAAACTTGGCGGTGAAAGTGACATCTTAGCTAATGAAAGTGGTCGCTGAAACTGGTCAGATAGGAGAGTCTATTTGAATTTTTAGAAGCTCGAGAAACTGGAACAGCGACAGTACCATCTAATATTTTTACCTATAGTTTAAAGATATGCTAGTAGTTATCAAGCCAATCTGAAACTATTCAGTTGGCTCATTCACTTGCTTTTAAAATTTTTTGGCTCTTTCATGCATCTGCCGGTGAAGCCCGAGACTCCATTCCTATTTTTTCGCTATTGCAAACACCAAAAAAACTGAGCAATGCACAGCTGCCGCAAAAAAAGACAATGCTCTTCCCCCAACGCGTCATAATTGTGTTCATGGTGGTCTACGACAGAAATAAAAATTTTGCAACACAAAAAACACTCTGAAACCATTAACCTCGATTACGCAAGTATTCTCAAAAAAGGGAACAGTAATGCTCTTGCTGAAAAGAGATAATACAAAAAAAGGGAGTAACCGGTTAGGTGGATTGATGGGATGGACGGCACTGCAATTTAGGGCATGATTTTGAGACTACTGCCAACCGGCCGCCTGTCCTGATGCCCCCTGAGTTTCAACGAAAAAACACATTTTTCCTCACTTGTCCACTTTCACTTTATTCGTGATCATCTGTTGTTATTGTTTTTTTTTCTGTAATCTATCGGAATATATACAGTTTCGATGTGCTTTATAATACCGCGAGAGATTATCAGCAGGGAAAAGAACGAATGTACAAGAAATTGAGTTCTCATAGATAAAATATTCAAAACATTCGAATGTTTCTTATGCTGTCTTGTTTCTACAAACAACACTTCATCAAACACAATTTTTGAGACTTGAAACTTTGAACTTCAACCGAATTCGGTACCTTTCCCATAGTCTTACAATACTTCCAGATACCCCGTTCTACAAAACTAGCCCCTTCGCTTTCCTTTTGTAGTCATCCGACGCGTCATAATTCTTGATGGCATCCAGTCATCCCAATTTCGAATCCGTTCACTTTTTCTTCCCCCACACATATCTTCCTAGTTGCCACCGACCATTCTCCAATCACGCAACCACTTTCACTTTGATATCCATCTCTGACTTTCACTGCCGCTTTTCGCTTGCGTAATCGTAGTAGCCGGCAGGTGAAAGCTGAGAAAAGAAACGCTGCGAAAAAAAAACGTTCAAGGTTTTTGCAGACCACCATCAGGCTTCTTGGGTGGTGTTCGTTTTTTGAAAACTTCAAGGCGTGACTGGAATAAGATAGTGTCGAGCAAATAATATGTTAGTCAAAAAAATGCACTGTTCAGAATTGAACTCAATTAAAACCGAATTCTACAAAATTCTCAATTGTTGTCAAGTCATTTCTGAGAACTGCCAAAAGGTACGACAATTTCTACAAAGAGATTTTGAATAAAAATAGAAATCGTAAAGTTGTGTATATCTCATCTTTATACATAGTATGTCGCACTGAACTCTAGATCTTCCTAGAATTTTCAAAATCTCAATTTTTGACATGGCATAGGTTGGCAAATGGAACGGGAGACATTTCTAAAGAAGTAATGCATAAAATCTTAGAAATCAGAATGTTTTGTATATCTCATCTTATCAGTGTGTCGCAGTGTCCTCTTCATTACAAATGACTAATGACCGTAAAACTACTTAATCTGAAAAATTGAATATGTTAACACTATATTTTTCAAGTTCTTTGATCATCTCATACTTTTACCCGTTATTACATATTGTATTTAAGGGATTTCCTATGTTTCTTCGTGATATTTTCTGCTCTCGTCTTCACTTTTCTTCGCTCTCCAACCGTTCAAAAACACGTACTTTCTCTTTTCAGATTTCGCCTTCTACAGCCACAGCTGACAGCTTTTACTTGCCCACTCTCACTACTGAAAACGAAAGGGATGCCAAAGCTTTCACCAATCATTTTCTACCGTCCACATATACATCTTCCTTCTTATGCTTCCTCTCTCATCGAATGCCGACCAGTCTCCTGCTGCATGTGTGGTGTGCCTCATCACCATCTAGTTCTAGATTTCGCTCCTATGGCCATCCACTTTTGCCTCACTGCCATCGTCGTCGCTTGCGTAATCCTTCGTTTGTTACTGTCGCGATATGTATCGTCGCCGTCCCACCCATCATCCTCCTCCCTCCTCTTCCCTTCGCTTTCATTTTTTTCCTGTGTGTCCCATTCACTTTCCGCCAATCCTCACTTCACTTTCTCTGCCCATCGGATGAGATGGATGTTGAGGTTTTCCTGGTGACGTGAGGCAAACGCCTTCCTGATCGGTCGGTGCCTCTGCCAGTTGCATCCTGTATTCTGCACAAGCTTCGTGAGGTGTCCTGGCGGTGCATGTTTTCTCCTCCTATTCCTATTTTCACTTGGACGTTCTGTTAGTCTGGGTGCATTATATCTTTATATCCTATCGTATTCGTTCTACTCAAACTCTATTACAATTTAGGTGTTGAAATGTTAATTTCAATTTTTGTTTTGTTCTAATTTATTTTTGCCTCTCTCATTTGAGAAAACTTTCTTAAAATACTTTCTGTTTACGTCATTTTAAAGTGAACTTCTGTATGTGAATATTCCTAGACTTTTTTAAAAGTTACATTCATCTTTTCTGATTGTTTCCATATATTCTAGCCAATACTTTTCCACCATCTTCTATCCTCCTCATTGCTTAATTTTACAACTATTTTTCACCGTTGACACAACCTGCCACCTCCACCACCACTATATCACAAACATCTCTTTTTTGGTGGTGGGTATACTGTAATCCACCGGTTCGTCAATAGTACATGATAGAGAGACCGCCGCGCCACTTCTGGCATCCCTCTTCCACCGGACCTGATCTGGGCAGCTTGAGAGAGTGTGTGGATCAGAGAGACGGGGAGAAGCTTTGCTTTCGCTAGGTGATGCATTGCGCAAGATGACGCTTTCACTGCTTTCGCTTAACGTCTTCACTTATTCAATCTCATCCCTTATCCCGTCCTCCCTTTCGTTGATGTTTCTTCGCGTAACCTGCCCCCTGTACGTCAAAAGCCAATGACCAGTCGCTGCCTGGCATCTATTGCGCAACTTGTGTGCATACAAATATTGTGCTCTTCCGCGCGGAAAAGTGAGGGCGCGAAAGATTAGAGTGGCGTCCACGTGTACGAGCAGGGCGCAGGGCTCTCCCACTGTGTCTGGCCATTTTTTTGGGTTTTTGATCCTCATGTTACACTGAACTCGGAATCTTGCAAAATTATGCTTTGAACTGTAGCAGGTGCACGAACCGCCTAAGCCAGCCTCGCCAGTGGGTTCATAACTTTGGAAAGGGTCCTCAAACAGAAAACCTAAAGAAATAATATTTCCGTTCCCGTTCCATGACCATCGAGAAGAAATAACATACAATCACATAGAAACCTCGACCTGTGTAAAATACCAGTTACGGTCAAGATGACCAAAAATGACCGTATTGTGATGGCCGTCTCCGGTCTTCTATCTCTCGAGAATAGATAGAGAGGGACAGAGAGAGAGACCACGACGACCTGAATTTTGAATGGAATCTCAGGTGTATTTGTGAGTGAATTGTGTGTATGTGTCCCTCGCCCAAAAACTTTTTAGACAGAATGAGAGAATCCCCCCACATGTTTCACTGTCTCTCGATCTACTTTGTTTTCTGCGCCCATTTTCCTAGGTAAGAGTATCTCCTCTCACGTCTTCTTTGACAGTTCTTTTGTTGGTCACATGTGACGTGGCACACTATTTCTCAGCAGTTCCAGAACTCTTGTATACATTGTTACTGTCTTCTTTCTCCCCCTCACATGTGCATCTTTCTTCCCCGTTTTCAGCGGCGCCCAGCGCCATGAAACCGTTCTTCGCGTCTCGCAGTCTGCAACTCACGTTCTCTAGTCTTCTCTCTGCTCCGCTTTTTGAATATAAAAGCGAAATAATAAAAAGTGACTGTGTGGCTTGTGTATGTGTGTGTGTGTGCGTGTGTGCGTGAGGCCCTTCCGTCGTCTCCGATCACTTTCCTTCTCTCTGTGTCTTCTGGAAGCGCACACATTTCTACACTTCCAGATCAAGGTGGGCGCGGAAACGGAGAGAACTGTTTGCGCAGCTTTTCGCGTCACTTTCCGTGTGTGCTGCCAAGAGGGGACAGAATGAAACCCCGCCGATGATTCCTCTGGCATCACGCATTTTTTTATTGCAATGTATGCTCTTAGCTCGACGTCACACGGAAATGGGCGGATCCTTCCGCGCGCGCGGATCGTCTGCCCACTGTGTACCGCGGCGCCAGCATGTTTCAACGAGACATGAGTACTTGCACTTTTTTGCCACAGACACCCTAGGGCTTACGCTCCCACACCGCCTCATATTGTCCGGCAAAAAAGGACGCGGTGGGTGGCCGGCAGCTTCTCTTCTTTCACTCCAACTCTTCAGTTTATCTTCTGTTCTCTTTTTTTCGAAACTTTAGCTGAAATTTGTATTTTTTTAAATTAATTTTTCTAGTTCTTCAACTTCTTCTTTTCCGATGTTGCTCCCTTGCCTTTCCAATTTACAATTTGCATCCCAAACTTTCGACCCCAAGTTTCAGTTTTTTCGCCTTTCGTAATTCCACACTTCGTTTTTTGCCTCTTATCAACAGTTATTTCTATTGTCTTTCGCATGTCCATCGGTTTCCAGATCAACACCTAAAAAAAGAAACATATGATACCGCTTTTAGCATCGGCGGTTCTATTTTTAGCATCATGTGCTCTGAAATTTTGGGAAATTTTCCATTGTCTCTGGCGCCGGACGCCATATACCTTATCAGTAGTGACCATTTTTTACTACGTTGTCTTTCTTTCTGATTTTTTGATGCCTGGAGCACTAGGCATTACGCAATCAATACCCTTTGATAACAACGCCGACAGTTGCTGTCAATGTTTCTTTTTGTGCTTCTTCTCGTTGTTCGGCCGTTCTCTTTTCTCTTTTTTTCTCTTCTCCGACTTTTGTTTAGTATCTTATTTTATTAATTTTCTTCATTACAGTGTACCCTAACCTCCAGCTCTACGTTACGCGCGGCAGCACATATTCCTGCGTGTTTCGAAAATTTAAAAATTGATGTTTTATGTGTCTTGACAATAAAGTAAGTTTGAGCCAAAGTAATGAAAAGTCTATAACCAAAGTGATTTCAGGATCATCTAACTTCAGTTATTGGATACCAAACCATATTTAGTGGGCAGCGCTTTTACACAAAATTTCCCGGTTGAAAGTGAAAGAGCGACTTCACATGAGTAGTGGACGTTCAAAATCACAGGTAATTTTGGGATTCAAGTTTCTGTGTCGGCATTGAGGTTCAAATCTCTAAGAGCAGTAAATCCTTATCAGTTCGAGAGCCGCGTGACAAACTCAACTTCCAGCCTTTCGTCCTTTTTGCAAAAACCTATTCTTTTGTTCCTAGGTTTTGAGGGGCGGGGCCGATAAACTTTTGTTATCAGCGTGACAGTCTGGAAGGACACAATGACAAAGGGGCGTCCGTTTTTGGACACACAACTTGGTCCATTGTCAGTTATCATTTTTTCAAAATTTCTGAAATATTTCGAAACATGCTTTACACTAATGAGCTTTTGCTCAGTTCCAGAATTATCAAAGTGAGTTTAAAAATTATTTACAGCCCAGTTTTACTCTAGCTTACTTTTTGAAAATTATTTAAATCTGTATTGAAGACTTGTATTTCTTAATCTTAAATTTTGAAATGACTCACTAACTTTTCGTTACTTTTTTGTGCCGACTCCTCATCTCTGACAAAAGGCAGGTCAAAGTGAATGAACGGCCAAATTCTAAATGTTCAACCAACAAAAAAACGTGTCTCCCCAGTCGTTCTTTCCAAGTCTCGACCAATCGGCCTTCTCCTGGCAAAAGAGTATTTGCTCTAGTTATATTGTGTCTCTGATGCCCCCGAGTACTGTACACATACACTGTAACCTCGCGCCCCGGCGCTACGCCCCTCTGCCAAGTCATATGCTCTCTCTCACCTGCGACGAGAGCTCATTTTCCACGCAAACTTCTGCGACCCACCTTACATTCAATAATTTTGAAATCCAAGTGACCCTTGAAACATTTGATATTCTCAATTTGAAAACAGTGTGGCCTAAATCTGAAAATATTATCTGACAAAAATTATGCTACATCTACCGGTAAAGCAAAATTACTATCAGATTCCAATTTACGATCTCTTGTACTTTCAGACAATAGAAACGTCTTCGGCGGGGCGTCGGCGGAGGAAGGCGAACAGTGAAGTTGATAGCGGAGCTGAGGAGCCGACAGCCACAAGCAGTAGTGACGATAAAAGTGGTTTGTGTCCATTTTCTCATGCCTTCCGTAATTTGTATATTTTTCAGACTATCGTCTTGATTTGAAGAAACGTCTCACCACATTTTTAACCAGTAAGTTTTCCCTTCTTCTATTGAATTTTCGCGTTTCCCAATATTTTCGCAATGCACAATCGTTCCTTCCCATGCCGCACCTAGTTGATTTGATCATCATATCAATGACTGGACGTTTGATCACACGTGTTACGTCACACGCGGCGCTTGCGCCAAAATGTGTCTTCCGCGCGGAAAGCGACCGCAAACATTTGATCAGATCGACGACAATGCAAATATTCTCACAAAAAACCACAAAGTGCGCCATTGGCAACACGGTGAATGTTCATTTCCACACACACACAAAAAAACACATACTATAACAGAAAAAAACTGTCAAGAAAGGGAATGGCAAAGAGTTATGTAGACAAAGTTGACATATGACACGACCTAGTTTTTTTTTGCCTCCATCCAACTTTGCCAACAGTTGTAGACCATCATGATCATCACATCGCAAAAATCTAGTCTTGAAGAGTTGGAGAAAGCTTTGCAATATTTGAGTAATTTTTCGTGAGCACAAACATTTCATTTTCTTTCAGGTAACTCTCAGATGGCCTCATCGGATTCGGGGGTTTCTGGTGTCGAATCAACAGTTGAGCATGACTTGAGTGAATTGAAAGCATCGGATTCTCCGATGTCCCATGACGGAGCAGATTCGCCCAGACCAGAACTTGACCGGACGGATATTGTAGTATGTGGAGAATGTCATACAAGTTTCTCACTGAGCTGCTTTTCAAATTTCATCGAACACAAAGTAAGTCTTTTTACTTTGTGAGACCTAATGTCACTGTGAATCAAAATCACAATGGCATCATCTTTTAAAATGAAGAAAGCTTCAAAGACTTTCAATATCTAGTGATGTCATTTATATTGTTTCAATTCAGGTGTCAAACTGCGGCGGAAAGCTGACCCCATCGGATGATTGTGAAGTGACACCACGCAACTTCGACCGATCAAGACGAAGAACCTTCAACCCGGCGGCGCTGGTGAGTTGATGGAAAACTATTTTGACCAATATTTACCTAAAGAGCCTTAGCCCCACAGACCTCTGGCGCCCGCAACCCCATGACCAAGAGAGTTAGTCCCCTCTATTCCACGTCTTTTTTGTTTGTTCTGGACATTGAAAAACTGTCGGACGGGGCAGAGAGAGAGTGGCTCTGAAATTCTCCATAGAAGATAGTAGTACCTGTGCAAATAGAGAGACCCACAGGTGAACTGCAGAAAACTCAGCGCCAATGCCATCAACAATATTTTTTTGAAGAGGGAATGCATAGAAATTCGGAATATTTTCAGATCAGATGTGGTCGTTCAACATCAGCAAATGCTCTTCTTCCCAACTACAACATGGACGTAACTACGGACACAAATGACTTAGGTGAGTTGGTCAACTGATCATTGTGCAAAGAGCCCGCAAATGTTTGAACGTCCTTCTAGTACATGCACTTCCCGGACTTTAAGTCGGAGCCCTTTTGTAGTAGGCGCTTTGAGTAGGTAACTTCCAACTCTACTTTCAGTTTTTGTTTGTCCAGAGGGTTACGGTACTTGAAATTTTTTTCACATTTTGCCATCCATCCCCCGTTGTTTACCGCAGGGCACCGACTTTTTCTTGGCGGTGAGTTGTTGTAGGGTGATCCACAAGACTGTGTGTGCGTGAAGAGACACAGAGTTACCACGTTTGCATAGATAACTGAGATCAGAGAGACGAAGTTTGCCTATGTACCAACGAGTGGACCAGTTTTGACCAGCAATTTGAGAAGAATTTTGTGGGTTGAGACAGGGCGCTGCGCAACGCAACGCACCAACTCACTGCGAGATAGACTCTTGAAACTCGGCGCCTTTCTTTTTCTCGTACGTGAAACTGGGAGCCGAAGGGGGAGAGAATGTGTTTGAATAGAGCATCAATGAATAGAAGAAGGTCGTCAAAGACCGGTCGTTGGCTCGGCGCTCAGGGGTCAGGTTACTTGTGCTACATGTTGATGTTGCCACCACGTCATATCGGCGCCCGTGT
The DNA here is from genome assembly GCF_000002985.6 of Caenorhabditis elegans. Lineage (NCBI taxonomy): Eukaryota > Metazoa > Nematoda > Chromadorea > Rhabditida > Rhabditidae > Caenorhabditis > Caenorhabditis elegans. The sequence continues at coordinate 6,359,860 of NC_003283.11, forward strand.
GACCGAAAAAGACCATTCAACAATGCAGAAAAAAGTGAACAGTATATAACTACTTTCCGAGAAATTAAGTTTTAGTGTAAACAACTCTAGAGAAGAAGTAATGGCAATAAGTGGAGTCCACAGACTGACCGCGTATTTCCGAAATAGCCACACAATGAGTAATCTAAGTTTATCCAACTGCCATTGCTAAGTTTTGCAAAGATATATACTAATTACAGGGAGCTCTTCGAAGTCACTCACATGTTGCAATTGTAAAGAACGATTTGGAGATGTTTGGACACTTTTGAAACACAGCTACGACATCCATGGCCTGCGAGTATGCCAAGAAGCAATCCCAGAGTCGGATGTTTCGGTTACTTCAACATCTTCTCCAACATCAAATGAGTCAATGCACATGTCTTCAAGATACAACCATAATGACACCTCATCCAAAATCATGCATCAAACCATAAAGTCTGAATCAACAATGATGAATAGTTTTTGCTCAGAACGGCTGAAAGAGATTGTCACAAGAGCTGGAGAACAAGATCAGAAACCACTGATGGCGCTTAGAAGGTTGATGCCAAGTGAGGAAACCGAGGAAGAACAAGTCTCAGCGTTTACCTCAACGTCTCTTCTCAATTCTAGAGCTTCTCAACCGCAACTCCCAACAGTCTCCAGCTCGGCAGGCTTCCAAACTTCTGGATCTATGCCAAATGTCTGGATGCAGCCATCAATGCTAGCTGCTATGCAGGAATATTATGCATCAATTCAACAGATGCCATATCCAATGACAAATAGTACTGCGGTTGCTTTGTTGAATATTTCAAACAACCTTCAACAACAACAGCAACAACAACAACAGCTGCAACAACAGCAACAAAATCTGATCGCCGCTCAACCTCAGGTCGCAACTCCACAACCACCCGCACCGACACCTTTGTTTCAGAGTTTGAACAGATTGTAAGTTTGAATCATAATTGATGAACTAAAAATAACATTTACCCGATTTAGAAGTACCGCTGATGAGTCCTCATACACTCCACGACCTGCATCAGTTGCAATCAGACGACGTGCTTCACCGGAAGAAGAGTTGACACCTCCACGAAAAAGTATGAAAATTGAAGAAGAAGATCAACTGATCGTTGTCGATGATGGTGAGCTTGCTGAGCCAGCTGCTCGCAAGCCAAATAACATCAAGAAGGAGAGATGCAATTTTTGCAATAAGGTGTTCACGAATCGATCAAACCTGATCGTCCATCTCCGATCGCATACTGGAGAGAAGCCTTACAAGTGTCAACTTTGTCCATATGCATGTGCACAAAGCAGTAAACTGACTCGTCACATGAGAACGCATGGGCAACAGGGGAAAGAGACATATCACTGCTACATCTGCCGAATGCCTTTCTCAGTTCATTCTACATTGGAAAAGCATATGAGAAAGTGTGTAGTTAGTACTCAAGGTCGTCGTGAAGGAGGTTCTCCACCAGGTACAATAGTTCCTGAATTATTTTCAAAGAATTCAACAATACATTTTCAGAGCGATCAATTCGTCCAACACCTTCAGCACTTGCCGAGGCAACGTCGCTTTTGGCTCTTTCAGCACCATCAATTTCAGTCCCTCCACAACCTCAAGCTAGCACAGTGGGCCAGAATCAGAGCCAAAGCCATCAAATTGTCCTGAACTGGCTTCATGCTCTCAATGCAAGCAACAGTACGCCTACAGCAACATCGAAAGAAGATATGATTGAGGCTGATGAGGATATGGAAGAGACAGAAGCCAGCGATTTGCAGTCACACCAACCGTTAACAGTACGTCTCGTAGGAGTAATTTAAACCTCAAACTAATACAATAATTTCAGAGTGAATCAAATCAAATTGCTACGGTTGCTAACTAATCATCCAGTATCATCAGTCATTTCTAGCCAGTCATTTAATATTTCTCTCTCAATCCACCTACCTTTCAATCTTTCAAAATACCCTACAACTCGTCTTCTAGTCGCTCGTTTCCATCTAGCATTTCGTTCTTTTTCGCCTCAAATGTTCAGTGTTGTGCTTGTGTTGTCGTCCCGTGTGTGTGTATTTTCTTTCCATATTTCACCCAGTGACCCAGTTCCCTTTTCTCGCCTTGTTTAGTTGTCCGTTTTTTCCCGGTGCCAAAACGCACTCACTATATCCCTATCCCTTGTTTACTTAAGATTTAATCACTTGGTTTAGTGTATTCATTGGTTTCTAAAGCCTTTTTTGTAACCCCCATAGGACTTTCAACAAACAACATGCAAAATAGCCTTTACACGTCTTTTTCTTTCATCCTTAGTGAGTCTCTAGATTGATGTAAACTTTCATCCAACAATCCAAACTCAAAATTCCTTTAGTTTCTTTTAGAACCTACACACACTTTCAGCTCCCCCCAATAGATTGTGATCCCTTCCTCCCAGTTTTCCAGTCAGTCACTGATTATCTAGCCAAGCCTTCCTCAATCCAACTGATTAACATCCAGCTTTAATCTCGCTCTCCTTCAACTTTCAATTGCAGTGAATTGTTCCTCTCTTTCTTCTTTTTTTCTAATAATCCATCAATCGGCATCTCCATCTTCTGAACCCCTAAACTCCAATTCAATCGTCTTTCTGCTACCATTCACTGCTATATTCGATAATTATTCATTTAATCTTTTCTGGCGTCGCCCAGGCAACCATTACTCTTTCGCAGATACCCCCGGTGATTTTGTTGTACAGACCCTGTCCCTTTCCCCCAATTTGTCCCGTGACCTAGTTCTCCCATGGAAGTAGTATTTTTAGTCCGACTGATAGCCCCCTTGTACCATTTATTATACATACATATATATATAAATACGTCCATACCTTCATTTATTCCCTTATTTTATTGCTTTCTCATTCTCTACCAACCTCTTAATATTCTAGTTGTTTTTCATTTTAGTCGCTGATCCTGCTTTTTTGTCTAGATGGACCATCTTTGTGTTAACTATCTTCCTTTTCGAAGAGATTTTCATAAAGGAACCATATTTCATTCAATTTTTCTTTCTTCGGTTAGCTGGTGTACTTTAAAACTTGTGAAGCTATTTTCTTCCCTCTTTTCTCCCTTTAATTCTACCCAATTATTCTTTCCAATTTTTGTCTTCAAATAAATTGCAAACAATACATTCACACACATTGTTCACAAGAGTTAAAAATAAATAAAAATCGACAGAACGGTAATGAACTTTTCTTTTTTAGAAATATACATAAATTATATGAAAAATTATTGCAAATAGAGTTTTCAAACGGAAAAATCCACTTTTTATCCAATGTTTTTGAATGTTTTATTGGAAATTTTTAGTTCTTTCGGATATAAAAAAATATCCTTTTTAGGCAACTTTTTTTTTTAATTTCAAAAAACATTTTCTGACAGAGAAATTAACTTTGTCTCTAATATTTTTAAGGAGTTTTGTTACAAATTGTGAGTTCTTTCTGACATTAATATTAAAATCAATAGAAACCCAGACTTCGAGTTATAATGAAAAACCGCTTCGTTTTTATGTTAAATTTTTCAAAAATTTCAAATAAAGTTTTCTAACGAAATATTTTCATTACTTTATTAAACTAATTGATACAATATTTATTTTACATTGTAATAAAATTATTCGAACATTTGCAATTTTTTTTCTTCAAAAAAAATTAAATCTTTGCCGACTTCTTCTTTCCATAGACCAATTCTTGATACTTATCACTATCTCCATCGATTTTCTCCAAAAACTGAATTCTACCCTCGTGATAAACATCTCTCATTTCACATTTTGGATAAGAAATTCTGTAATGTCTCTCTGGACGGTTTAAGCTGTATTTCTCCCATATCTCGGCGGTGGCTCCTTTTCCATTTGGATTTCTTTAAAAAAACTCAATTTCATAATTCTGAATTCCTTTCTCACCCATATTTGGCAAAATTTGAAAATAATGTAGTCGTAGTCTCCATAACTTTCCGATCTTCCTCTGTTGGTTCGAACTTGCTGTAAACTCCTTCACCGAGAAGATATCTGAGCTCGGTGCAATGAACAGCAGCTGGAAAAGAAACGAATGAAATATTATCAGCTTCCTGATTACAAACCCTTGAACGGCATCATTCCATCCCACATTCCAAAACTATCTGGATTCACGTATTCGAAAGTGTAGAAGTACACCTCATTTCCATGCTTGGCAGCATTTTTGGCTGCCTGAATCACTCCTACGTTGAAAAATTCATCTCCGAGAGCTTCACATAGTTTCTTTCTCATCGCCAACTCATCTGATTTGTCAACTCCTTCGACGTATTTTTCATAGAAAATCTTCTGAATTTCATCCGGATTGCTAACCACATCTTTTCCATAAATTCCTTGAGGCATAAGTGTCAACCCGACATCAGCAGGAGAAAATGCTGGATTCATTGATGCTAACATAAGACCTTCATACTCAGTAACTCCAGTCATCATTTGCTTCTTTGGAGCTTCCTTTCTTAGCTCATCCAATGGTTTCGGGAAGAAATCTCCATCCAAGTTAGGAATGAATGTGAGGAATCCAGAAATCGATTTTTTGTATCCTTTTACATTTGACAGAGTTTCTGGCGATTGCTCTTGGTACCACTTGAAGAGTGCTGACGAATCTCTTCCAGAAAAACCATGAAACTCTGCAAATTCTCGGAAAATCTTGGCTTGATTTTCAGATGCTCTAATGGCAAAGTCACAATGAGCCGTTCCGGAAATTGGAATGAAGCGCTGGAACAAATCTGAAAATATTAGAAATTTATTATTTTAGAAAGTTAATTTAAACAGTATTTTTATTTTTATTTTAAAACCTCAAACCTCTTGAATGTGGGCTCAATGATAATAAATCAGTACTTGCTCCTCCTGCACTTTGTCCAAAGACAGTCACACAATTTGGATCACCTCCAAATGAAGAAATATGTTTTTGAACCCATTTAAGAGCCAAAGTCTGATCCCAAAGACCAAAATTTCCAGGACAGACATTGTCTCCAGTGGTGAGGAATCCAAACACACCGAGGCGGTAGTTAATAGAAACTACCACGACATCTTTAAGTGGGAGAGTTCTGAAAATTAAATATAATCATTCAGGAACTATTGTTTGTTTTATTTTTTCGCTAGTTCATACTATCATAATTCTCTCGAACGACAGAAATAAAACCTTATCAAATATTTTGCTTTATCGAATATGATTCTAACCCGGAAAGGGAGTAAGCACAGAAATCAGAGGATGCGCACAACTCGTATCCTCCTCCATGAATGTAAACCATAACCGGTCGTCCATTTTTCTAAAAAAAAACTAGATTTATTTTATTTCTGAAATTTCAGGTGAACTTGCAAATTCAGAAGATGCATTTCTGGGTGTGAACACATTCAGTGTGAGACAACCAGCCTCTTCCGGAGTTGGAGTTCTTGGACCAGCAATCTGAAATAAAACACAATTTTCAGATGGATTTCGCTTTAATTTTCAATTTTTAAAAACAACAACTAAATGAACTTGCTGTAAATTGAGCAACTAACCTGCTCAAATCCACCAGTCTGTACACAAGCTGGTCCATATTTATAACAATCTTTGATCTCTGTCCAAACATCAACGGTTACTGGCTTCTTAAATCGAAGTTCGCCGACTGGTGGTTTCGCATACGGGATCCCGAGGTACCCATCAACAATCACATCATCCTAAAAACAATGATCTTTGAGATATTAAACTAAATTTTAAATTCTTACATGTTTATAAATGTTTCCTCTTACGGGACCACAAGAAGCTTTCAATGCTTCAACATTCTGTTCAGGAGTCAGATGAGACAAGAATCCACCCATATTCTGTAAAAAAGATCAAAAATTAAAACCAGCAAAACTGGATGTAGTGAAAACAAATCAAAAAGTGTAGTTGATAGGTTTAATTTATACCTTTTAACTGTGAACGAGACGGTACGAAACGTGAAGAGAGATGAGAGAAAACGAGACAAAGAGAGATAGAAAGAACGCAATGACCACAAAAAGGACTACACTGTGCGCAATGTCTTTTACGTTTCCAACATTGTTGTTATTGACACATGATTGATGAAAAGTAAAAACAATGAAAAAAAGATTTCTAAAAAATCATAATTTTTTGGAAAAAGCGATCGGAAATGATTTCAACAAATATTTGTGATCTGCCAATTAATTTCTTCATTGTCAACGATACCGTTTTGCTTCATTGAAATAGACATCAAAGAAAAAAATTGGTATAGAAAATAACTTCTAAAATACATATTGCAAAAAAGATGTTTTCACAGTGGTTCAATTTATTTTGAAGCTCCAGGTTTATATAGCGTCGACAGGAATGTTTGCGAAACAATTTTAATGCGGTCTGCGGTGAAATGTAGTTTCTGCTTTCAACACGTCGTGGTCTGTAGCCTAGTTTAAATCAGAAAATTTATCATTTTGAAAATAATTTGCCTGCTGTTTCGAAACAAAAAATTTTACTTGATTTATGCACCTTTTCTCTTTATTCAAAGGATATGTTAAATGTTTCAAAACTCAAAAAAAAAGTTTTATTATTATTTTTAATGTAATAATTAAGTTTCATTACATCAGCTCTGTCAATTATTTGTAAATTTCTTTGTACCATACACCAGCTCCTGGGTCTTCAAGCTTTTTTCTTCGAGCTTCTCCAAAAACGGCATTCTCCCACCACTAAAAATATCTCTCATTTCACATTTTGGATACGAAATTCGAAAATGTCTTTCTGGGTTGTTCAAGTTAAACTTCTCCCAAATTTCATCCGTAACTCCCGTTCCATTCGGATTTCTGAAATACCGCCAGTTTATATGAATCATTTCCCCTTAATTCGAATTTTTGAGCTCTACGTAAAACAATATTTTAAAGATCTTTCTTCTACAAATATTGAATATTTGTTCCTCCTCACCCGTATTTAGCAAAATTTGAAAAAAGTGTGGTTGTTTTTTCAAGAACCTCCAGTTCCTCCTTCGTTGCATCAAATTTGCTGTAGAATCCTTCGCCGAGCAAATAACGGAGCTCTGTTCCATGCATAGAAGCTAAAAATTGAGAATAGGTGCTTTCAAATTCATTTAAAAAACAAACCTTCGAATGGCAGAAGATCTTTCCACATCCCAAAACCATCTGAATGATAATATTCAAATGAATACAAGAACACATCATTCCCATATTTAGCTGAACTCTTGGCTGACTGGAACACTCCAAGATTGAATCCAAGATCTCCAAAAGCTTCGCAAAGTCTCTTTTTCATTGCTGAATCGTCAGATTTGTCAACTCCCTCCACATATTTTTCATAGAATAATTTATGCATTTCTTCTGGATTTTCAGCAGTATCGTTCCCATATACTCCTTTAGGAAACAATGCCAATCCGGCGTCAGCAGGAGAAAATTCTGGGTTCATTGATGCTATCACACCTTCATACTCATCAACTCCAGTCATCATTTGCTTCTTTGGAGCTTCCTTTCTTAGCTCATCCAATGGTTTTTTTGAAGAAATCTCCATCCAAGTTAGGAATGAATGTAAGCATTCCAGAAACAGATTTTGTAAAACCATTCACATCAGAGAGAGTTTCCGATGACTGATTTTTATACCATTCTAAAAGTGTAGTTGAATCTCCGCCGGTGAATCCCTTGAACTCTGCAAATTCCCGGAAGATTTTGGCTTGACTTTTAGATGTTCTGAGAGCGAATTCGCAGTAAGCAGAGCCAGATATTGGAATGAATCTTTGGAACAAATCTGCAAACAAAAAATTTAAAGATATAATTTTTTTATTTTCAAGAATTATGTAGTCATGTATACAAACCTCTGGAATGTGGGCTCAGTGATAGTAAGTCCGTACTTGCTCCTCCTGCACTTTGTCCAAAAACTGTCACACAATTCGGATCTCCTCCAAATGAAGAAATATGTTTTTGAACCCATTTAAGAGCCAAAGTCTGATCCCAAAGACCGAAATTTCCATTGCAAACACTGTCTCCAGTGGTAAGGAATCCAAATACACCGAGGCGGTAGTTAATAGAAACTACCACGACATCTTTAAGGGGAAGGGTTCTGAAAATTGAATTTTTTATTATTTCAGCGTTGAAGAGCAAACCCAGAAAGTGAATAATCGCAATAATCAGCAGAACCGCCAAATTCGAAGCCACCTCCATGAATGAAAACCATAACTGGTCTTCCTCCAGTTTTCTGAAAAAATAATTAATATTCAATTAAAGTCTCAAAAAGCTTGGAACACTGCCAGAATTAAAATATCTCACAAATTCTAACGATGGCTGCCTGGGAGAAAATACGTTCAATGTCAAACATCCAGCTTCCTCAGGAGACGTTTCACGAGGAATAGTTAGCTGAAAACAAATATTGCAATTAGAAAAAATTAAAATTAAACACTTACTCCTCCAAAAGAAAACGTTTGAACACACACTGGGCCATACTTGTAACAATCTTTTGGCTCTGTCCAGATATCAGCTGGGACTGGTTTTTTGAATCTTAATTTTCCGGCTTGGCAAATGGAATTCCAAGGTATCCATCAACTAGTACATCCTTCTGTAATACACATGTTCAATGCTTTTACAAAAAATGGCTTCTCGACTCACATGTTTATACACATTTCCGCGAATAGGACCGCAAGTGGCTTTTAGAATATCCGAATTGTGCTCTGGTGCCAAATGAGACAAAAATCCTCCCATTTTCTAAAATAAAACTATTATAAATTGGCAGCATGAATTGGAAATATAAACCAATAATAAAACAAGTGGCATATGATAGCAGATCGTTTCGTATTTAAACGTTTTTACGGGGGGTGAAGATTAGTACTTATCACTACATGAGAAACAAAAAAGAGATAGAGTACGTTGACTACAAATTTGAACACATTGTGCCCAACTTTTTGTGCTGATCAACTATATGGGTTATTGTACAAGTACAACGCAGATTAAAAATTGATAGATCAAGAAGATGGTCAAACAAGTTTTGAAAATGTAAAGTTCAAACAAATACCTACCAACTCGGCATTTGGAGGCAACTTTCTGGAAATAGTTTTCAATTAATTAAAATAGTTTTTCAATTTTTAGAGAGTACTGATCAAAAATATTTAAGTTTTTTTTTGCTTACTATTTCTAAATTTTCAGCTTTCTAAATAGCAGTGGTTTTCTAAAATTTCAAAAAAAAAAGGAAGTCGTTGTGTCCGGTCTGGAACTCCATAGTTCACAACTCCCCCCATTTTCTCGGCAAATACTGAAATACTACCTTGTGTTAATACTACTTTTGCTTGAATACTACTATTGCTAGAATACTACCTTTGCTAGAATACTACCAAATTGCTAGAATACTACTATTGCTAGAATACTGCCATTGCTAAAATACTACTTTTGTTGCTTAAATACTACCTTTTCAGAAAATTTTATAATTTTATTCATTTTTTCATTGGAATTCTTATTAAGTACTATTTCTGGTCAGATATTTTGAATAAGAAATAATTAACACAGCATTTTGTATTGTAGAAGTGGCTTGATCGGTTTTATTTAGGGATCAAATTCGAGAGTATTCATTTGTAGTGAAATTGATTTAAATTCAGCTGTAGACCGTTCTCAAAAAGTAACTCCGCTTTTAGTTGTTAGCTATTTTTGATTGAAATGGTTGTAAAACAACAATAAACTAATTGCAGAATTCAAATATTTCTTCCCAGAGTGAGGTTGTAAATACCCACACTCGTTTATAGTTTTACGACTACATATCGTCTCCTTTTTGTTTTGATGACACACAATTATGATTATGATGATTATGATTATGATTATGACAATTATGATGACACACAAATACTGATTCAAACATATAGCTACTAAAGTATTTCACTTTCAAACACTATATCTACAAGCAAACATATTTGCTTATCAATATCAGCCATATTGGACACCTTAAAAACATATCCCATCTTCAAACTCTCACGATGGCTGAAGAAAAAAATTTTTTTTTTAATTTTTCAATTTTTTTTTTAAAGTTTAGGTATTAATTTGCTTTGATGTGTCTAGATATTAAACAGCTATTTGATATTTTCATACATTCTTGTTGTCGCATGTTGATGATGCTCAATCTCAAAAAAGGCTAGGAAAAGTTATTTTTAAATTTGACCGGCGCTCACTTAAGAAACTTAAAAGTTAGAAGAAATAAAACATTACAAAATCAATAAACATGTTAAAAGCTACATTTCTTCAGTTAACCATTTTCATGTATCTCTTTTCGTTGCTGAGCTACGTTGTGTTTATGTACTCAGACGCTGTTAAAATTTCACTTCATACTATTCCAAACTCTAGCCTGTAGCTCAAATTTCAGTTGTCTAATAAAAATGCTGTCAACTGACAAAACATTTGTCGCACTATTTGGCACATTTGGTTTACTGCGAATAATGTCAAATGGTGTATTCTTGCAGACTTATGTATGCTCAATTAAACATAAAACAAGATGAGTTTGCGAGAAAATGGTTAACATAATTTTAAAGAAACAATTAAAAACTTATATGAAAAAAATTTTATTTCTTACTATTAATCAATTAAAACTACTCTCTACGTATCCGCATTGTGTTTCCGTGAAGAAATCTGAAAGAGTGAAATTTTACAATTTATGTTGTCTTTGTCTCAAATTGAACATAAGTCTGCAAGAATACTCCATTTGACATTATTCGCAGTAAACCAAATGTGCCAAATAGTGCGAAAAATGTTTTGTCAGTTGACAGCATTTTTATTAGACAACTGAAATTTGAGCTACAGGCTAGAGTTTGGAATAGTATGAAGTGAAATTTTAACAGCGTCTGAGTACATAAACACAACGTAGCTCAGCAACGAAAAGAGATACATGAAAATGGTTAACTGAAGAAATGTAGCTTTTAACATGTTTATTGATTTTGTAATGTTTTATTTCTTCTAACTTTTAAGTTTCTTAAGTGAGCGCCGGTCAAATTTAAAAATAACTTTTCCTAGCCTTTTTTGAGATTGAGCATCATCAACATGCGACAACAAGAATGTATGAAAATATCAAATAGCTGTTTAATATCTAGACACATCAAAGCAAATTAATACCTAAACTTTAAAAAAAAAATTGAAAAATTAAAAAAAAATTTTTTTTCTTCAGCCATCGTGAGAGTTTGAAGATGGGATATGTTTTTAAGGTGTCCAATATGGCTGATATTGATAAGCAAATATGTTTGCTTGTAGATATAGTATTTGAAAGTGAAATACTTTAGTAGCTATATGTTTGAATCAGTTAGCCATAATTGTGTGTCATCAAAACAAAAAGGAGACGATATGTAGTCGTAAAACTATAAACGAGTGTGGGTATTTACAACCTCACTCTGGGAAGAAATATTTGAATTCTGCAATTAGTTTATTGTTGTTTTACAACCATTTCAATCAAAAATAGCTAACAACTAAAAGCGGAGTTACTTTTTGAGAACGGTCTACAGCTGAATTTAAATCAATTTCACTACAAATGAATACTCTCGAATTTGATCTCTAAATAAAACCGATCAAGCCACTTCTACAATACAAAATGCTGTGTTAATTATTTCTTATTCAAAATATCTGACCAGAAATAGTACTTAATAAGAATTCCAATGAAAAAATGAATAAAATTATAAAATTTTCTGAAAAGGTAGTATTTAAGCAACAAAAGTAGTATTTTAGCAATGGCAGTATTCTAGCAATAGTAGTATTCTAGCAATTTGGTAGTATTCTAGCAAAGGTAGTATTCTAGCAATAGTAGTATTCAAGCAAAAGTAGTATTAACACAAGGTAGTATTTCAGTATTTGCCCATTTTCTCTCCCCCGTAGAATTCATATCGCTTGTTGATAACTCTTTATCTAACTTCTGATGTATGCTCCTTCTCTCCCCACTTGGAAACGGCTCTGCCGGGCCGCTTCCATTTTACCATTTATTCATATTCGGCCTTCTACAATTGTTCTCTTTATGTTTCTATTTGTGCCATGAATAAATATAATAATTATTATTATTAAGTCAGGGTTAATGTTTTTGTCTTTTTCCCTTTTGAAAAATTTAAATCAGTATGTTTCTCATTTCATGGTTTTGCAGATAGTATTGCAGTATGTTTCTGACGATTTTTTCAATTACCTGTCAAGCTAACACTGTATTAGCTGAAAACAGGAAGATGACGTCTCTGGGTTGAAGATAATCATTACTTATTCATAGTTTTCTTGTTTTTCTTTCACAGAAATACGTCAGACTGACAACTTTTTCCACTGTCAGGAATGTACAATTGAGTCCAAACTCTTTATAAGAATTCCTGTTGGCCGTAGCGTTCAAAATAAATTGAAAATTCTATAGAAACACGCAGGGGAAAACTAAAACAATAAAAAGGGGAAAAAAAGGAAATAAATTTTTAGAAACCGTTTAGGCCCGTGTTGAGAAGAATACAAATGTAAAAGTCAGATATTAAAAAAAAATGCAAGCTAAATAAAATCAAGCAACCGGATTTTTCAAATAGAGAACATGGTTAAACATTAGAGGGTCTCGAAACGAGGCGAGTTTCAACCATCGACCGATCCGTTTCAATTCGAGACATTCGACCACAACGCATTCCTGCTTGAGAGAAATATGATTTTCGTTTTACTTGATCCGTTTGTATCACAGCCTATAAACATTTTATTTGATATGGTAAATTGAAAAAATATTATTTACCTTGATATACATAACAGTCATATGCCGGAATTGTTGGTTGCAGAAGAGGAAGACAAAGAATGGAATGGTGGCATTGACCAGAGATCCCAAATTGTTTCCATGATTAAGCACGCACATCAGAAAACTGTAGTTGTCTCCCTGAAATAAGTGAAAATATTTTATTTCTATTTTGAATAGCAGAGGGGGATAGGTTTGAAATTTTATGAACTTTGAACTTTGTGAACTTTGAATGAAGAGATTTTATAAAATAATTTTTAATTGGCCGTATTTCCTCTTTAATTGCACCACACTGTTTAACTTTTACAGCTTATATCTCCGATGTCATTTGTTTTAGTCAAAAATTGTCAACTAACAAAGCTTTATTTATTTATTTTTTTTTCTTCGTAGTTAATTATTTATTAATTTACTCATACATATCTTTTGAATTAACCGAGTTATAACCTTTCAGAAGGAAGTAGTGGGGTGCCATACTAACAGAGGAACAACTGTATTTTTATTTTCAATTTCTAGTAAAACCAAGCATTCTTATTTTTGAAATAAAATTGGAATTCATAACTCAAAATTTGCATTCGAAGTTATTTCCATAATTAAAGAAAATATGGATGTTCCATATTTCTCGAAATTCCAAGATCTCATATTTCTCCGTTCGCGCGCCAGAAAACCCAGCATTCTACGAGCTCATTTGTCTTGCATTGCTCAATGAAAACAAAAAAGCCCAATAGTCATGAATCATCAATAGTTGGAAATTCTTTTTGTGACAAGCATACCTGAATAGCACTTGCTGAGTGAGTTAACGTAGCTGGTCCTTCAAAAAACAAATGAGTGAGCGTTGTGGCAACTGTCATTCGGATCACACACTTCCGACGTTGAGAGAACGTTTCTCCGAGGTTCTGCAAAATATTAATTGCAGGTTGAAATTATTAGTCGCATGATAATACCTTGAACGTGAATTTCTTGATAATAAGCACTGTGCAAACAAGCATGGCAATTGTTGGAATGACTATGGAAACAGCCATAGTAGTGGTTGCATAGAACCGTCGATAAATCTCATAGTACGGATTATTTCTGGCACGAAACGCTGATTGCAGGAACCAACAAGGAGCATTTTCTTTCTTGAAATTTTGAATATATTGCCGCACTTGAACGATTTCTTGCACATCGGTCACTATAACAATAGCAACATGAAGAAGAGTTGCAGCAATTGTTGATAGGATTAGGACAATCCATGTCATTCTAAAAGATTGAAAATATTTGTTAAGTTGATGTAGAAGACCTTTAGTCTAAGATCGAAATATTTCCATAAAAAGTCTCCCTTACTTTTTTGTGCAATATTTCCGGAAAACGAATGGGGTCATGATGCACATGACGGTCTCCATTGTAACCATCAAAGTTAGCCACGTGGACATTGTTCCGCTAATGTTCGAAACCATCATCATATATGGTCGAGATTTCCAAAACAAGGGCTCCAGCCAATAAATTGGGTGAGGAGACGAGGCATGCATTACCTGCAAAAAACAATGAGTAATGTGTATTTTTAGTTTCAAAGAGTTAATTGCGAATTCTCCATGCACTTTTGCTCATCAGCAAAACTGAGTCGTCGGCTAATTGAATTCCCCTTTCCTATTTTGTTTCTTGTTCTTTTTAACTAAATTATTTTCTGCATTTTCAGAAGTATGTACCTCCAAAATTCGAGAAAACATGAACACCATGTTGGCGATTGCTTTCGCACGAAGAAAATGCACCGAGCTCGAGCCTTCGAAATACGGAAGTCCGTAGATGAGCACATTGAGCATATTTCCGATAAAGCAGAGCATCATAAGAGGTGGTACGGCGTATTGGAGATATGCTGAAAAATCAAAAAATTTATTATTTAAGAATGACAATTTTTCTATATCAAAAGTAACTCGTATGTTAGCAAATATTTAAAAGTAGACTAATTGAAAAACATACTGAGTTCCACGTAATCGCATCCTGATGTGAAATTCATAATGTGTCGATATGTTGGAAGAGTTGGTGATATCGAACATTTTGCCACTCCCTGTTCTTCGAGACTTTGTACTGTGGCAATAACTCTGCAAGAATTCCAAAATTCAAGGTGATTCTAAATTTAGGCAACATTTGCTCTTTTTTCTGATTTTTTCCGACCGCCGTGCAGAATACGAAATTCCAAGTTTGGATGCTAATTAAGAATTCTCCAAAAACTTTCTGAAACATTTTTTTTCTTTTTCAGATCCTAATATTAGATGAGACTTTGGAAATAGGACACCTGGTCGTTGACTTGAAGCATATTTAAATTGATCAAAAGTAGACCAAAACTCACTGAATGCAATTTATTGGTTCAAGAAGTTTGTCGAAATGATCAACACACATTTTGACTATATCGGCTGGTTTAGGGTCCATATTTGCTGAAAATTGAAGAAAAATGATAATGATGATGACGAGGAAAATGAGAAAAGAAAAAGAAGGGTCCAGTGTGAAATGAGACGAAAGAAGACTCTGGACGCGCTTTGCGTTTTTGAAGATGATGGGCGGAGTCGTCCACAGGAAAAGACGAAGAAATAGAGTAAAAGAGTTCAGAGTGTATGCAAAAAATGTCGTAGATGACCTGATTATTCAACTACGCATCAATTTATGTTTAGAAAAAAACAACGTCATTATAGTAGTGGTGATGCTGGAGGTCGAAAATTGGTGGAGCAGCTGAAAAATGCAGTTGGAATTTTTGATCAGGTATTAGTAGTGGGTGGCTGAAATGGAACAGAAAGAGAAATTGGGGATTGCGTGCCAATTTGGAGTTAGCTGGAGAAACCAAATACTAAAGACCCCACTTTATGCAGTTTTGATGACGTTGAACCTGGGATCGTGGGGGTGGCGTGTACAAAAATTATATTTTTTGGAAAGAGGTTTTGCAGAAAAGTCGGTAATTAAAATTCTCCCTTAGCATTTCACTCTTCAAGGTAGAGCAGAGCCAGTGGGAGAATTGCTTTAAAACGTACCTATATATATGGCACCAAAATGATCTATTATCATAATTAAAAAATTTTTTTTTAAAGTTATAAATTTGATATGATTTTTTTGAAAATCTGGGCAACATTAGTTTTTTTTTAAATACATTCGAATTTTATTGCCTAATTGTAACAACTTTTAATAATTTTTTTTCAAAAATTTTACTATGATATTTGGTTGTCTTGCAATTGACTACTCCACCTTCAAAAATATATTTTTAAATGGAAATGATTGATTCACAGAAAACGGTCCAGTCATAGATTTGTAAGATTCTAAAAACTTATTCAAAAATTTTCTGAGTATTTTCATTTTCATTCATCTAAATTATTAGAAATTGAGCAGGAAGTTTGAGAGGAACGCTTCTAGGATGTGCATGAAATTGTGAGTTTTGCTCTATGTCTAAAGTTTTTCTTGTGTCAAACAATCATGGAATTCTGGAAAACACGACAAAGTACAATTTCAGAAAAAAACGCGAGGAGAATTGAAAGAAATAAAAACGATTACGGAAAACGAACGTCGAAAACAACAAAAAAAAACCAAAGTAAGCTCGGATCTTTCAAGAACTCAACCATCGAAGGAAGCAAAAAAAATAGTTGAGAAAACTAATTATATGGGTTAATCTATTTGTGGCATCGCCACCCCAACCGCACGTCTTCGTGAAGACGTGGAAGAAAAAAAAGGAAGAAAAAGGAAGATGAGGAGGGCAAATATAGAAATGAGTAAAACGGCGACAAGAAATGAGTTTCGGTTTGGAGCTCTGGACTTTCTGAAATCGAAAATCGGATACCCTAGAAGCTATGAGATTTTTCATTTATTTTTATCAAATGACGGGATGAGATTTACTTGAAAGAGTAGGTGGAGTTGTAGAGGGAAGCAGGTGCAAAACTATGCAAATTTTGTGATATGAACGTGAGTATTTTGAATCGAGTAAGTTTGTTTCTATTTTCGTGAATGAAAATTTAAATATTTTTTGAGCCAGAAAAAACAGAGACAGAAGTTTACACAATTTGAACAGCTCAAAGTTGTAGTTCAATAACGAACCATTTGATTTATCTCTGATATAGAGAAACAGATATGCCCGTGCACTTTTTTCTCTATTTACACATTTATTTTTAGGAGAACTTTAATCGCTCAAAGTTAGCGTCGAACATTTGGTCATCGATATCTGCCGACTGACATTTATAAACTACTATGTCTTTTTTTTGGCTTCTTCGTGTTCTTTTCTAGCTCGTAGTGCAACATTTTTCTCCACCTTCACCGGAAGTTCGATTTCCGAATTAATTTTGAAAGGCGTGGTGAATCCGATGTTTCAGAAGATTTTCAGTGTTTTTTTCGGATGTATGATTTCATTCAGTCGGTGAGAAAAATAACGTGCAAAAATCTAGAAGCACATTGACAAATATTTGCGAACGAGCATCTCGAATATGGAAGCTGGAACAGGAACCAACACTAGGGATTTCTGCAAAATGATGTCCCATATAAAAATCTCAATAAATTTCTGGAAGTCTGGAAATCTGGAAAATGTACGTCACTTGGAGGGGGCTGAGATTTGAAGAAAAAAATGTAAAACACAAAAAAAAAAGATAAAAGCGGATCTATTTCGGTGTGTTATGTTTCCACATTAAGCTTTTTCCCGAGCTAAATGTGTCACTAATCTTGGTTTTTTTTTTGGATTAATGTGATCACCACCACGTTTTTAACACCTCGTCGTCAGAACGATGTGCTATGTTCTCAGTCAGTTTGAACTTTTAATCAAACATAATCTAGATGAACTATGGGGAACTAAGGGAAAAGTGGGTTCCCTTTCAAAAAGTTCAGATACGAAATATTCCTGTAAGCAGGTGTCAAATAGACAGTAGGCAGGAAAGAAGGTAAGGTAAGCACCGTGTCTGTCCTGCAAACTCTAAAAACGTTTAAAACCTCGAAAAATTGCCCCAGCATCTTGGCCACTTTTTTCCACTGACTTTACTAATCCGACAATTGCTAGAAACTAGTTGAGAAATTGCGGAAAAAAAACTTGTGAAAACTATACAACTGGCTAAAGTTGCCGTTTTTTCTAAACTGCAGGGATGTTTTAGCGCAGCATTATTGATTCGCTCATTGATTTCAATAATCCTTCTAGAACTTTTCTCGAAGTTTTGAGATTCAGATCTTGTAGCAGAAAAATTTTTAATTGTTTTGCATTGGTGGTAAAGTTCGAAATGTACTGCACACGGAAGAGAAAGACACATAGGATGCTCCTGGGGACACACCCCAAAAATGGATGACGAGTGGCTTGTTGTTTTCTTCCACCACAATTCTCTGAAGTCAGTTCGAGTGGAGGTGACGGTTCGCTGGTCAGAATGGACGTTGTTTCGTCGCCTCGTGACATTCTTTCGGTTCGTTCTCACATTCATAGTTGAACAAGTGGGTGGTGCCCGGGGACAACGGGACAAAGGACCATGTGGTTTTCCTCAACTAGCACTGGAAGGAAGGAAATGGAAAACGGAATATTGAGTTTGGATGGGTTGATTCAATTGGTGATTGGACACCAGTTTTGGGTCCTTTAGAAGAAGTTGAAGTGAACACATCTTATTCAACAGCTGTTTTCTATAGAAGTGTCATAAACATATTTGGAAGTTAAGCACAAATGTTTACAAGCCACAGAGAGTTGATTGTTTGGTCTAGAGAATAAAATGAAAAAAAAAGAAATAATAATTCTAAATCTTGAAATTTATTAAAATGACTATGGAATTCTAATTTTGGAATTTCAATAGTTTGATCATTTGATCTCTACTCATGCAGAGGGTATTGAGTTACTTCTCATTGACATTTTTCAAAAAGAATGCATAGTTCCTCAACAAAATAAGAACTTACTATGTCTCTTTTCAATAAATTCAAAACACAAAATACGTGGTTAAACTTCTACAAACGACCTACGTTTTTTTTTGAAAACGCTTAAACTGGCCCATTGACTGGAATTTATTGTTTCGTGGAACGTTGCGCCCACGAAAAAAATTCTTCGGCCGTTATTTCTCCAATTTCCAGGAAAACATATGAATATTCTGGTCTACTTGCTCACAACAATAGAGTCATCATATTATTTCCAATAAAAGAGTCTGTCTTCGAGCAACGATTCGATGTTTCAGAACATAGAATAGTGAGGGAAAGTGTTAGCATTTCGGGTTTGAAGTCATGATGAAAAATGGAATAAGGCGGAATTGATCGGTTAGAACACACAAGCTGTGAGGCTGACTTCTGTTACAGAACTTTATTTTGAAATTCCGGATGTTTAAATTATAGCTTCATATTTCTTTAAAGTTAGTCACAAGTTGAGTCGGATTTCTCAAAAATATTCGACAACTATCTATTATTTTACTTTTTTGTTGACACTTTTTTCAGTTTTACAATAATTCATACTTTCATGGAACAAAGAAATGAATCATAAAAGTGACAGCATCTGAGAGTTTTCAGAAGCAAAACAATTTGAGTAAGTTCAGTTCACCCTTAAAATATTCAAAGTTTCTCAGGAGTGGAACTTGAAGCAATCAGCAGACTTGAAAGAAGGACAAACAGACGGAAGATGTTTGCGGGAAAGGGTCAATGTTTTTGGAATGAGGTGCAAAGGAAGTTTTGTGACGTCAAAAAGGACAATTCCATGAGGCTAAGTGCAAAACGAGCATATGACATTTTTATACTTCTAAGGGAATACCTCTCTGCTTCTGAAACATATGACTCTCAGCTACCATGAAATGAATCACAAAATTAAAATTATGTTCCAGTTCCAACCAAAAACGGGGTTTCTGCACCCACATACGTATTTGAATAAGCGAAAAAACGAAGAAGCTAATCCCAGTAACCACGAAATTTTTTAATGAAAAAAAAATGGCACGATGACATGAAGAAATCCCACAATTTTTTTCTTCAATAGAAGACAAAGACTGGTGAGATCAAATTGAAATACTTTCTTTTTTGTTGATTTTTTCAAAAGAAAATGCTTCAAATCTGAGAGTGATCATTGATAGTGTAAAATGTGACGGTGTTTTACACCTCCCACCCGATCAAATCACAGAAAAAGTTCAAATGAATATTAAAGAACAATTGGGTTTTTGTAAATCACTTTGAAACTTGATCATGAACTTTTCAATAGTAGACAGGCATACCTATAGGCGCATGCGCCTACCTATTCCATTTAATGCAAACTTCAGTGCTTAGAAATATGTCATTTTGCGCTTACGTGGAAGGCTTAATTTGAAAATTGTAGTTTCGTAGACAAAGCGTGCCATTTTAGATATAATTCTTAAATGGGCACAGTTATGGACATCAGGTTACATAGAACTAGAGTATCCGAGAAAACACAAATAATAAACAAGCAGTTGAAAGTAAGAGTAGAATAACTCGTGAATCTCAGGAGCTCCGCGAAACAAACTGCAAAAATGTTTCGGCATTTGCTAGCAGCCTGTGATTATCTTACGGCACACATCTAATCTATGGTTTTCGTTTGTGTCGTCTAGAAAAAAATGCACAGCAAAAAGCAAAAAAAAGTAATAGTGGAACAAGAAGAAGGAAGAAAGAATGTATGCACTTGGACCATGAATAAAATAGAGCAAAAAAGAAACAGGAGCAGAATGATGACACAGCAGCCTGCGATCCAGAATGCGAATGCAATCTTTCCTCCTCCTCTTTGCACAATGAGTTTTGTACCCAAGTAGTTTGAAAAGAAGAGTAAAAATTAGAATGACGTGAATGAATTTAAAGAACATGTTAGGCAGAGAAAACTAAATTTCAAAAATATTTTGTGGAAGAAACTGATAAACATTTTTTTGCATGAATTAAGAAATCACAATCTTCTAAATTTGGCTCCAGAAAGATAAAATGTCAGAAAAGTTCAATCGAAAATAGAAATGTTATACTATTAGGAAGTTAAACTGAACAAAAACAGGAAAAATAATCAAAGAGCACAAAGAGAACTGAACTTGTAAAATTGAATAAAAACGAATCAAACCGTTCTCTCACTCGGAATGTTTTTCCACAGCAGACGGATTTTTTCGTCAAATGTGCTCAAAAAGTAAATACAATTTGCTAGCAATGATGTGCACAGACCTCCGGGATTAGACTTTATCATGTTTTTCTTTCTGACTATTGGAAATTTAGGAAATCTTATTCAAACATCCTTTTTTTGTGAAAAAGTCTAACATTTCATTTTCTGTTAAATGTTGAATTTCAGATTTAATTTCTGATCGAGAGTAGAGCTTGGTCAGTAAGAAATTTTAATTGTATTTTCAAAAATTCGTCTTTAAAATTTGTTGCCAAATTATTTGTGATCGGATTGTCAGCTGTCTTCAATTAGAAAAGGATGTTTGGATTAATCTTTGAATTAATTTCGAAAGTTGAAAATTTTCAAAATCATAAGATTCGTGACCAAAACTCGCGAGCCAAAATCATGCTCAAAAGCATCCACAAATTTTCTCTGGAACTGGAAGTCAAAATTGGTCGCTTGAATGGGAAAATAAATGTGAAAGTTATGATTCCTAGCCGACTTTAGAATTAAAGAGTTAGTCAGAAAACTACATTTTTAAGCGGAAAATCTGAACCAGCTTAAACGGTTTTAAAATATCCTACACCTACAAACAGTGAATGAAATTCTTCCGTTTCTTTGCCTTTTAAATGTTCATGAATGGTTATTTTTGTAATTCGATGCGAATGTATGTATATTACAAAATTTTTTTAACTAGATGACAAAAATCACAACATATAAGAGACCAATATAAGTTCTGTAGAATGCTTTTGATCAAAGCTCGCCAAAAACAAAAGCATTAAACGTCAATGAAATTTGAAACTCTTTTGGGGAATGTATGTATTATGAAAGTATCCATATAAAAAGTATCGGAAATAAAATCTAGTGGAACATATGGTGGACTCATTCGTTCTTTCCAGCTACTCATTGCCACATTCTCCAAAAATATTTACGCAAGGGCCGTAGACAAAATGAGATTCAAGATGGATAAGAAGGAACGAACTCTAAATAATGGGTATAAGAAAAGAAAAAGGAGGAGAAGAAATACGCAAAGAATGGGACAAAAATGGGGGAATGGATTGTTGTGAAAATCGAAGAAATTGTATAATCGGGGAAACGAGAAAATGAAGGGAGGAATATGACGAAAGTGAGGAAATGAAGAATTAGCAAAAGGAGGAGAAAACCTTAGAAATTATAATTGAGAAGGTGCTGTTTTATTAGAGATTTTCTAACATTCTAGTCTTCCAACCAAACTATTGCTAAGACATCATTCAAAATTGTAAGATATAAGGACTGTTCCATGAGAACCGCTACTGTACGTTGGTGCACGCAACCGAGCAATGGCTCACCTGCATACAAGGGAATTCTCCTAGGAAAGGCGCACCTACCCCTATTTCGCTGTAAAAATTGTGATATTTAAGAACAAAGTTGGTGTAGGTTTATTGAAATTTCCATTATTTTTCACATTGTTTTTTACTACAAATAGAATAAATACTAACCAGGTGCTTAGATTGTATCGAAATGGCGCCCAAGTTAGTATATACTTCAGAAATAGAATTATCCGCATGCCAAGTGTAAACATTTACCGTTAAATGTTACTATTTGAGAAAAAAAGAATTAATGGGAATAGGTTCTGAATTCACACTATCTCAGTTTCAGAAAAACGTTTATGCTAGGTTTTCTAGAGAATTGGTAAATGCGAGATTTGTTTTCGAATTTCAATGAGAATTTCATAGAATGATTTGATTTTGGAATTGAACAAACAGAAATGAAATTGAAATTTGTCTAGCTTATATGCTCTCAATACTAATGATAATTCATTGTGCTTTCAAAAACAAGTGTTCCTTCTCTCTTCTTCCCGCTTCATATTTTTTTATTCGGCGGTGGTTTTGTTTCCGTGTTATTCGCATGTTCGCATGGGTAATTATATAAAATTGAAGAGGAAAAACGAAAAAAAAAGAATGCTTTTTATACGATTGGCTCTCTGCAAACGTTGGCCGGCAGCGCATTGCTTAAACGAAAACTCAGCCGGTTGAGCTTCAATAATAAGCAAAAATAAGGTAATGGCTCCGCGGAGCCAGGTAGTGCCGGCTCAATTAGCAATACCGTTGGGACTGCTGTGAAAGATGAGGAAGCATGCAATTTTTCAGATGTTAGAAAAAACTATGATAGAACTATTGAAAAAGCGAATGAATAGAAGAGGAAATAAAATATTAAAGATGATTTTCTTAGAATAGGAGGAACAGAAAACAGCTTCTAAAATTAATTCAACGGCGTTGAAAGTGCAGACTTTGAAACTCTACGATAGAATATTCAAAATTTTCAGGAGGAATTTCCTTACAAAAATTCAAAAAATAATTTTGTGAATCAGAAATTTTAGACTAAAAGTTCCAAAAAACCATTCAAATTGAAAGAATCCAAAATTGTACAGTAACCAATTTCAATTAGGGGAACCCCCAAAAAGCATAATATCGATTTCCAAAGTATTTGAGGTATTTTATTTCCTGTTACATCAGTATAAAAATCCAAAAATTCAAGAAATCAAGAAATAAATCGTGCAATACAAGGTTCTATTCATCCACAATAGCGAGGGTGGAGGTGAGGGTGGATTCTAATTTGCTAATCCCTTCGTCGGATTTTGATAAAATGCAATCCACTACATTTTTTCTTGTTTACAAGCTTATTTGTTGTCAGATGATGTTGATATATAGCTGATAATCTCTACTAATAAGAAGACAAAAAAGCGAGATTAAAAGTTTTACAGTGGTGGTCACTCTTAACGGATTTGTGAGCGCTACGCTTTCGTTAAAGAAACGAAAATTGAAATGTCTACAGTAGGATGTACTAGGCGTTATTCGTAGAATTTACCCGGGTCTGTTTCGCTATTGATTCCATATTGTTTCTCAAACAATCAATTGCAAAAACAATAGTCTGAACTCGCATGAGCATTAATTGAAACAGAAACATTAAAGCCAAGAAAATTTTGGAAGAGTTTTTGGGAATTGCCCTTCATTTCTGGGCAATGATGGGTGCACCGAGTGGAAAACAAAGAAAGTGCTTTCCGATTCAAAGTCGTAAATATTCAGAAAAAGAAACTTTTATAAATAAATTGAAGGTTTTTCCGCATCTTTTTGGTTCATCATTATGTGGGGCAGTTGACTGTGGGAGAGCGATTCATCGAAGAAAATAGAGCAAATTGAGAAGTGGAAAACGAAAAAATGATAGAAAACAAAGAAAAATCCAATAAGTGCTAGGAGGTTCCATGGGGATATTCCAAGTTTTCAGATATTCCATTTAATGGATTTCATGATCTCTCGTATTTAAAACAAAAAAAAACAACTAAAAATTATCAGGAAGAATTCCTCGGCATTTCGAAGAGAACGTATTCACACAAAAATAGAGGAAATATAATACATGTGTCGAAATAAGCAAGAACCAAAAGAACTGGTGAAAAATTCAGGTGTTCTGCTCACTTAGAACTGACTTTTCTCACAAAAAGAAAATCTAACAATAGACACTTAAAACTGAAAACTAACGCATGTTTTTGGTTTAGTACATCCTCACTGTTCTATGTCCAGTCTTGTTCTTGCTTTTAGCATACCGTTCGAGTTACGTAATGTCGTTAACTGAGATTTCTTGGAACACCTGTAGTATATTCGATTAGCATGGCTAAAAGTTATTTTCAGCTGTGTTCGAATTTTCGGGTATAGCTTGAACGTTTGGCAATTTGACAATTCGGTAATTTCTGAAAATGTCAAATTGACGGAAGATTTAAAACTGCCTAAAATTTTAAAAATTGGCAATTGAATTGCGAGAATAGTGAGAAAAATTACAAATCTCGGAATAAAATATCAAAAGACTCTAGTTTTTCTGTGTTGAGAAAGAAAAAAGTTATATTTATTCATCAAAAGAACATCCACCACGGTAAAAAATAAGCTTTTCGCTCCTTTTTAATGCTCTAAAATATTTGAAATTTTTTTTTCTTACTCCGACTACTAAAAAATATCACTCTTTAAAATAGACTACAGCATTGCCTTTTTTAGAAAAGTAAGTTTATTTTAAAAAAATTCAGTATTGATAATAAGCTGTCAGTATACTATATAAGCAACCAAATCAGGTTTTAATGTAATAATAATTATTACAACCAAATAATAATTATTACAACCGTAATAATAATTATTACAACCAGGAACTAAAATCCTCTCTTTTTGAATATCAATTATTTGTTTTCGTTGCTTTTCGATCTTTAACCTAGTGTTCCAATATTCATAATAGTGAAGACAATTTTAAAAAAGGAAAACCCCACAATTAAATGGGTTTCTTGAAAATGCTAATTTAAATTATGCCTCTCATTTTCATGAAATGTGAACAATGGTCTCTGGGGTTGCCCTATTTTTGGAATTTCTCGAAAAAAAAATAAAGTGAAGAATTAAGGGAATTTTCCTATTGGGTATGCTGTAGCCAATATCCACTTCTAGACTCTGATTCATCAAGATCTGTGGTAAGGCAGGCAAATAATCAGGCAAAGTCAAGGACGAGTACAAACAACAAATGAAATGAGATTTTGGTGGCTCAAAATTAATGAAAATGAGTCGAAATTGAATCGAAGAAGACATCAATGAGCTGGGGATTCTTCTAAAGTACGCTGAAGGAAACGCCACGTCACATGATAATGAGGAAGAGTGGACAAGGCAGGAGACATCGTGTGTTAAATAATGAAGAAGGCTCAGAAGAAGCATTTGGCCTTTGGAATAAGAATATTCAGAATCAGAATGAGTTATGAAGTAAAGTGTCAGTTGTGATGACAAGTATTAGGTCTAGAGTTATGAACAAGGAACCTTGAACTTGAAATGTATCAGTTCGAGGATTGGGATTAGAATCAATTCCAAATAATATAAAGCGAGAAGTGTAGGAGAACTTAACTGAACTTTTTTTTGTTGAGAAAATCCAAGAAGTTTTACTGAATAAACAGCGTTAGTTTGGTCCAAAAAAATCTGTAAAGTTTCCAAAACAGGTGTAGATCGCCTTGAAGGCAGGTAGGCCTATGAATACAAATTGGAAAATGTATAATTTTACATCAAGATGTACCTTTAAGTACCTCATCGCCTACTTTTTTCAAGGAAATCAACATTAGTCATGAAATTTTTTATTTTGCTTTATAGAGAACACATGTTCCAAAA
The DNA here is from genome assembly GCF_000002985.6 of Caenorhabditis elegans. Lineage (NCBI taxonomy): Eukaryota > Metazoa > Nematoda > Chromadorea > Rhabditida > Rhabditidae > Caenorhabditis > Caenorhabditis elegans. The sequence continues at coordinate 6,385,713 of NC_003283.11, forward strand.
CCTATTATAATTGCAGATAAACTGATGAGTAGGAAAACATGGTTTTTTTTCTTAATTTTGGAGTCTTGTTTGTTGTAACCTCACTATTTTATTTTTTTTTAAATAATATTTTATCCTCACATTTACATTAAAAAATTAAATTTTCGAAATTTGATATTATAATACGAGTCCAGAGTTTTTTTCAAAAATCTGCATGATATTCTCAGGAGAACCAGAGGGAGAAGATGCAACAAAGATGTAATATTAAAAATAAGACACCGTTTACTTTTTTTAGTTCCTTAATAAATTGGGCGAGATACCAATTTCCTCACCTTGGCAGAGAATACATACATGTGATGTAAAAACAAGTGGAAATTGGCTTTTCAGACAAATAAAACAATTCTTAAAAGCACATCCCCCACGTGAGAATGGAATTCCAATCAAATAGAATTAAATTTCATCATTTTCAAAAAGCCAACAAAAATTTTCCGTGTTTTGATTGTTTGGATCATGCGTTGTTTTTATGTCGGAGAACATTTAACACTTGAAAAAATGAAGGGGTAAATATTTTTAGGAAATGTTGTGTACTTTTTGAGGGGGTGAATGTATGAAAAATCAGTGATTAAAGTTTAACACTTTAGTTTTTAATAATGGTTGTTTGAAATGTGTGAAAACTAGTTTTCTAGTCGTACATAATTCAATAAAATCTTGAGAAAATCCAGTGAGGAAGTGAGGGTGTACATTTCAATAGAAATGTGAATTAAATGAAAAGAAAAGAAATACATATCTATAAGGAACTATAACGTAGCTGGGTTTATTTATGTATTATTATAAAACTGGCCTGGCATGTCTTAAAGTTTATCTGAACTTTCCCAAAAGTTTCTTGAAAGTTTTGGAATCAATTTTCGAAGTTTGTATAGTGGTGTATGATGATACAATTTCAAATTCTCTGAAATTCTTAAATGTCAAAATTGTAAGGTAGCAATTATACAAAATATATTTGGTTTTTTTTAGAAATTGAATATACGATTGGAAAATTGCAATAAGCACAAACTTCAAAATTTTTATGTAGTGCATTACTATGAAAAAGTGCAACATGCACATGAGATTTCTTAATTTAGAATGAATGTGTGATTTTAGAAATTCATTTCTGAAAACAAGTTCTAGGAATTTGTAGTTTGAAATCTCGAAACTATAGAATGTTAAAATGAATGCAATGAATGAAATACATTTTATGAAAATTAAATAGAAAGATCAGAATGTTGTGAAGTAGTTTTAATGCGTGAAGTGTAAGGAAACATGTGTTCTAAAACGAGCAATAAAACAAAATTTCAAAAATAAAATTTGGAAATTTTTATTTCTCAAGATTTTCAGATTAATACGGGTTATTCTTTACAGTTTTTTTTGTGGAAAAACGGCCCGTTGAAAATCATGGTTTCTAAAATCTAGTATTAAAAAAATTGGTGAATTTCAAGAGGTCCTGAAAACATAATTTCTTTGCAAACATGGGTATTTTTTTAATGCTTATGGAAATGGTTTTTTTTTTCATTTTAAGCCATTGAAACCATTGAAAACAGAAAACTAAGAACATTATAAGAAGTTTATATTTTGATGTGAATGATTTAAAGTTGGTTCAACAGTTTTTGAGCAAACAGCTGTGGATATACAGAAATCAAGAATTTGGTAGAAGTTTACATTAAAGAGTGACAAGATTTAATATTTTCATTACGTAAACCCATACTTTAGAAAACAGAAAATCACATCTAAACCCTTCGAGGGAATTTTCCAAGTAAATAACGTTCCATGTGCGATTGACACGAGAAATATATAAATACGCTGGTACGTCATCAGTCCTTGCAGAGCAACAAAAAATGCGATGCAATTGAATAAAGGGCACACAATTGTGCAAAAAATAAACTCAAGGGATTTGTAATTATAGCAGGAGTAGTAGGGCAAAATTAGTGTGAATCAGTTCACAACTTGAAGAATTTGCACGCGGATTTTCGAATGATTTATTCACAGAGTTGCAGGCAGAAACTCGTGAAGAACTCGTAAATCATCTTGTGAAAGTGAAATCCGGTGAGATGATTTATGAAATAATTTTGAAATGAAAATTACAAATGGCATAACTTTTTGTGAGCAGAAAGAAACGCAGAAAGCAAAAAGAAAAAGGTTCGGCAGGCAACTAGGCAGGCAAATGTACATATCCTACCGGGGGAGCCTACTTGCTCACTCTACTGTAAAAAAGTTACTGATTTTTTTCCGTTTGTGCTACAAACTAATAGTAAGGCTTTTTAGATGTTGCTAATAGTAATACACTTCTTATCCTTAAAGTAGGATTTGATCACTTTAGCAATACACAAAGTAGAAATCCAAGTGATTCTGCATACTTTCAAAATTCGGAACAAGTAGATTTTGGAACATTAGAATTTTGTTGAAATTGGAGATTTTACGAACATCATATTCGTATTTCAATGAACATATGAATAAGTAAGAGCCACTGAAAAGTCAACAGTGGTCGTGTCAAAAGGGGGTGTTAAGTTACCAAAAAACAAAAAAAAAGTGTCCCCCAAGTGTCCCTCCAACAATTTTCAACTGACGTGGCGACCGGATATCTTGCACAATGCTCATCTCGGATCCGTGAGTAATCACGGTTAATTGGACTCGTGACATGGAACTTTTTGCATGCTCACACACGGCGCGGAGCAATTAAGGATATATAAAATAAAAGTAGAGCGAGTAGAAATGCAAAGTATGACGAAAATTGGCATGCGGCGTGGCGCACCGATCATAGAGTTGGTGGTGATGCCGAATGATGTGGGAGCACGGGGAGCAAATGAAAAGTTTCTGCAAAGGAAAGAGGGTTGAAAAGTTCAAAACATACTTTCAAAGGGAGATAATGAATGTTGATGTTTGCTTTTTAAAAGTCGTTGGAAATTGTTCCAGACAACGAAGCCATATTTTAGAAGGTATGACTTGGTTTCAGGATCATAAATTAATAATTGAATTGGTGAATAATCTCGAATAAGAACTTCTCTTGATGTTAATAGTTCAAGAGTCCAACGGAGGTTTAAACCAATAACTTATTCAAATTTTAACGTTTCGAATTGGCATTTTCACCTGAAAATACCTTTTTAAAAATTCTAAAGAACTTCGGATATTCAATTTATTCTATGGGTTTTCATTCAGAGTAAGCACATAAATTCGCTGAATTTTTGTGTTTTTTTCTCAGCTTTGGGCATTCCAGAATTATCGTTCAGGTAGTATCAGCTCCAACGTTCACTTTGGAAAAATTTATTGCAATTAGAACAAAAATACAAACAGAGAAAATCAAATAAAAAAGTAAATCACTTGGTTGCAATCACACGATGCGGTCCATTACGGGACGCACGGAATACGGATTTTCCATTCTTGTGGTAATGAGCAACTGAGGCGGCTTTGCGGAAGATTTTGTTATGCTTTGGTGGCCCACCTTCTCCATAACCTCCATCATCTCCATCACTCTTTTTTAGCAACTTCTGGCCTCCAGATCCTTCTCCTCCATCTCCATGCTTTGACAATGGATTTCCTTTCTTTTCTTCATCGGGATGATCGGATGACCCATCCTGGTTACCAGATCCCTCTCCCTCGTCTCCATGTTCTCTTTTCAGTGGATTTCCTTTCTTCTCCTTCTTATCAGATCCTTCTTCTTCTCCTTCATCTCCATCTCTCGACTGTGGATCTCCTTTCTTTTCTTGACCATCATCTTTCTTGGCTCGATAAAGTTTTCCGGGTCCTCCTTCGCCTTCTCCATAACCTCCATCATCTTCACCTCCTTTCTTCAACTTTTGATATCCTGTTCCGTCGTCATCTCCACCATTCTTAGCAACATAAAATTTTCCTGGTCCAGTTTCTTCAACAACATCGGTAAAATCATATAACTCGTCTGGTGCCGCAGTGGTTGCATGGTGCTTTCCTCTACCATTCTTACCAAAGGAAACTTGTGGTTTGGCTAGTGAAACCGCAAGAAAAACAAAGAAGACAGCCAGGAATAGAATCTTCATGATTGAAGTGATAAGGAACACGAAGACGAGGAACTCTTTTATATTCGGATCAAACGGTTATAGATCAATGGGGTAGACAGTGTTTTGATTGAAAAATCTATTGTTTTTTATGGTTAATACTGTTTGATTAGTGTGATAAGCGTTCAAAAAGCATGCAATCTGATTGTAATTTTGAAGTCAATCTGCTGACGTAAAGATTAAACATTTGAGAGCTATTTGTTATTCAATTTAGTTCAATGACTGGAAATTAATTTAATTTTCAAGAAAAATGAATACTTGAACTTTTACATTCACAGAGTCAAAAAATTGTGCAAAATACGTAATCAATCAGGCCAATGGAATAGGGAAAAAAGGAATTGAATTGTCAAATTCCAGTCGGAATTAATAAATCGCGTTTTTATATTTTCTTCGAATGTTCTGGCTATGCACTTATCGTGTTTTGAACCGAAGGTAGGCAAAATCAAAGACTTGAATATTTATTGCAAGATAAGATTCACTGGAAGACTGACTGAAGGAATTGGATGTAGAAAATAATCTGGTTTTTTTACAAAATACAAAAATTAAAGAGAGAAAAATATAAAACATTTGAGTTTAAAATGTAATACTATCATTAATTTTTTTAAAAGTACTTAAAACTAAAATCATGCGTGTTCCGATTTGCTCAAGTATTATTAAAAATTTCCCAACACATCCAACAAAACTATCGATATCTTGGCGTGAGTAAAATTCATTCCTCAACACTTCAAACTTCAAAACGGAAAAATAAATGTTGGCAAAAGCTGTGGCGAAGAGAGTTTTTCTGGTCCGTCATTTTGCCAAAATTGCATTATCATCGGTATGTTTTTTTTTTCATTATTTTCCAAGATCCAACACTATTTTAGACAGGGACTGCATCAAGTATTCAAAAACGTAATGTATATACAACTGGTGAAGCAGAAACATGCTTTTATCATGGAGGTGCATTGCATGGAGAACTACCAACAGAACCAGATATTCCAATTGATCTAATGGTTTCATCGATTTACGGACACGTTGCAAAATGCCGTCCTAATGATTTTAGTGACGAAGAAAAGAAGACCAAGCCGTTGACTCCACGAACCATTGCGCACAGTTACCGAAAGGTAGAAAATTATAAATGAATTATTCGGAGCAATTTAATTTCAGTTTGTGATTCCTCTGAGCACGGACAAAGAAAAACAGAGCCAATACCTAAGTGCTATGGGAAATGTTCGTATTGGGAAAATTCTCGAAGATCTCGATCACATGGCGGTCCATGTCGCTTATGTTCATAATTCGGAGAATGGTTCGCTTGATGGTCCAATGACTCTGCCACGTACTATTGTGACAGCTTCAGTCAAAAGAATTGATTTCCATAAGTGCGTAAGAAAATGTTTCGAGAGAGAGCGGAGCCACCAAATCAATTGGAACATTTTTCAAAAATCTGTGTTCGCGGTTATAGCCGTTTCATGTATTAGATTGTTTGTAAAATCTTTTAAAAACAGTTTGTAAAAAAACTAGCTGTAATTAAGAAGATCTAATTCTACGAGTCTCACGTCCACGATTTGCTGCCAAAGTAAATGTGAACATTTCTCTTCTACTTACATTTATTTTTAAAAACGGCGCCTAGACCCTTGTAACCTTACTATCATAAAAGCTCTAATTCGGCCAGAGAATTTTTAGTAATCCTTCCCACTTCATATTGTTGCGAGAATCCATTTTATTGACTATAATTTCCAGAGAAGATATCAATTCTTCGAGAGATGTCATCATTGACGGACAAGTTTCATATGCAGGTACCAGCAGCATGCAGACTTCGATTAGACTCTTTCAAAATGACGACAGTGGAAATCTCATTCTTTTGCTCAAGGCAGATTTCATCATGGTTAGTTAATTCCAAAGAGTTATTTCATCTTGTAAAAAATATTTCATCTAGGTTTCACGGGATCCGTTGGATGGAACTAAGAAGATTCGCGTTCACGGTTTAGTCGCCAAAAGTCCAGATGAAGCAGAGACTATCAATGAGGCAAAAGAACATTTTAAGACTATGAGCAACATTGAGGATAAGCAGCCATCAAATGAGGAACTGAGATTGATTCATAAAATGCACAATAAACTGGTTGGAAGAAGCCAAGTTAATGATATTCCTGTGTTGGAGGTCAGTGTCTTGTCAAGTTCAAGTATTACATCCGATTTTCAGAACTCTGAAATGTGGATGCATAGAACCAAACTTTCGGTTACTGAAATCTGTTTCCCTGAATACCAAAATATGTATGGAAAAATTTTTGGAGGTTTTCTTATGCGAAAGGCTCTTGAATTGGCTTACACTAATGCAAAGTTGTATTGTAAAGGAAGAGTTGCAGTTCGATCAATGGATCATATTGAATTTGCTAAAGCAGTTGAAATTGGTTATGTGCTTCACTTGGATTCATTCGTCACTTACACAGATGGGAAGTATCTCCAAATGAAAGTGGCCGCATCAATTTCAGACCAGAATAAGCTTCCTGAGCTTGCCAAGTTGAACCACCCAACTCTTGGACAAGAGGTTAGATTTAGTAATGTTTTTATATTGATAAGTTGAATTTAGGCCCGAGTTAACACGAATGTTTTCAATTTTACAATGGAAAGCGTGGAGAACCCAAATGTATTGACCGTGGTCCCGAAACACTATGTCCATGCCATCACATACCTCGAAGGTCGTCGTCTTTTGAAGAACACTCTCAAGAGAGTTATTACCTGAGAATGATCTGGTTTCTGGCATATTTCTGCTGAATGGAGTGAAAATTCTTTTGTAACGAATATAGTTTTGTCGAGAAATAAATTTATAGTATGAAAGAACGCTCAACAATTAAGATTTAGTCTCTTCAAGGAAGAACAATAGAAATAAGTAAAACAAAAAAATAAAAAATCTGCGCGAAAAAAGCACATACATGAAAGAAATGATGGAAAAATTCTCTATAGCTGGCCTAATGTCTAGTCAAAGCAATATATACAGCAGCGAAGAGAGCAAGAATTGAGAAGGTGATGGAAGATGATCCCTTTGTGGTTGTGGCTGGCGACTGTGTAGTAGCAGTTGATACCAATACAGGATTACTTGGTGTCAGCGAGGTAGCATTTGATGACAGAGTGGAAACAGTTGGTGACAATGTGGAAACAATTGGTGACAATGTGGAAACAATTGGTGACAATGTGGAAACAATTGGTGACAATGTGGAAACAATTGGTGACAATGTGGAAACAGTTGATGGCTGTGTGGTGCCGGCGCTTGGCAGCACGTTTGGACCAACGCAGTTATTAGTGCTACAACAGCATCCAGAGAGGCCACCGTCAATGGAAGCACACGAGTTGGCCAAGTCTGGAATTAATTAATTTTGAATTTCGAATAATAAATAATGGATTGCCTTGGAAAATATTGGCTATATATCAAATACAACTTACTCAAGGAGGTACAGACAGTAACTGGATCACATGTGTACAATGTCAGTGTCTGACTTCCTCCGTTGTATGGGCCAGTGTATGAAATAGACGCACATGATCCAGCGCATACACTGTAGGCGTCAGCTGTCAGAGCGATGTTATTGAGATAGATGGAAGAGCGGCACAAAATCATTGGAATTCCAGTTGGCTGAAATGGTATGATACGAATAACTTTGATTATTTTTAAGCAATGAATTTACAACTGGAATAGTGTTTGTGGTGTTTACGGCAGCTTCCTTGACGTTGCAGTTGGTTCCGGTTGTGCAGCAGTAACCGGTGATATCCTTGTCTGTGGAGATGGTCTTACGCTCGTTGTTTAATCCAAGGGACTTGCAAATTGTCTTTGGAACGCAATGATATGACTTGTAAAGAACATTATTGACAGTTGTCTCAAGAGATCCGCAATATCCGTCACATGATACGGTTCCTCCAACGTTGACATTTCCGTCACTGGTGTAGACTCCGACGTAGCACTTGGCTGGTCCTGGGTAAGTGTTGGTGAGTGGGTTGAGGCATCCATCGGTGTCGCAGCAACATCCGGAAACTCCTGGCTCAACGGTTTGGCAGGAGTTGGACATGTTGAGCTGTTGGCAGACAGTTGTTGGGTCGCATGTCAACAAAGTTGCGGTGTGATTCTGGTTCTGGATGGTGGTAGAGATGGTGATAGATGCACAGTCTCCGTAACATCCTTGAAGAGTCAATGGAGCACCGTATGTTTGGTTGTTGACAAGGAGTCCCTGGTAGCAAGCAGTTGGGAAATCTGGAAGAACTGCTGGTCCTGGTTTCACATTTGGATCCTTGAGGTTGCAGTTGTCCGCGTTGTTACAGCAGCAGGCAGTGACTTCTCTGTCACTCCAAAGTGGACGACAAGTATCCTTAATCTCAAGAGATTTGCAGATAGTATCAGCAACACAGTGATAAGTAGTGACATTGAAACCTCCGACGATTCCAGTCAATGAAGCGCATTGTCCGGAACAATAGGTCTCAGCTCCGAGGCTCAACGAATTGTAGGTAGATTGTAGACCAACGTAGCACTTGAGTGGGTTAGGAGTACGTGGTGGAGAAACAGTTGGGTCGAGGCAAGCATCGGTAGAACAGCAGCATCCGGAAAGTCCATTCTCAATGGTAGTACAATTGTTGTTCATTCCAAGTTGATAGCATGTGCTGACTGGATCGCAAGTGTAAATTGTAGCGTTGGTGAGAGCTCCATTGTACATGGTTGAGAGAGTAGCAGAAGCGCATTCTCCCTTACATGCTTGCCAACCAGCGATGGAAATTGGCATGTTATTGACGTAAAGACCAGAGAAGCAAGCGATTGGATAATCACGGAAGTTCGTAACTGGCATTGAAGTATTGATCTTTCCACCATATCCAGCCAAATCGACGTTGCAGTTGTTGTAGTTGTCGCAGCAGCATCCCGTAACTGTGGTATCATATGGAAGTGGTTTGCACTCGTCGTACATCTCGAGTTGTCTGCAGAATTGGGTTGGCACGCATCCGAAGATAGCAACTGGGTCTTGGTTGAGGGTAGCTTGAATTGAGGCGCACTTTCCTGGGCAGAAGATTTCAGATCCAGTGGCCTTTCCTTGAGCGTAGATTCCAGCGAAGCACTTGCGGAATCCAGATGGTACAGTCTTGTTCTTTGGTGGATCAAGGCAGAGATCAGTGTTACAGCAGCATCCGGAGACTCCTGGGATTGGGGAGGCACACCAGTTGTTCATGTTGAGAGATTGGCAAACAGTGCTTGGGTCGCATCCGTAAAGAGTTGCTGTGGTGGCAACTCCGTTGAGTGTAGTGTTCAATGAGATGGACGCACATTGTCCCTGGCAAGCTCCGAGAATGACTGGAGTAGATGGAACACCGTTGACATAAAGTCCAGTGTAGCAAGCAATAGCATAGTCGACTGAAGTTGGTGGTGGTGGTGGAGTGATGGTGGTATTGGCAATGTTACAGTTGTTGGCATTGTTACAGCAGCATCCAGTGACTTGGTTGTCATTCCAAACTGGTTTGCAGTTGTCGTAGAGTTCAAGGGAGTTACAGATCGAGTTTGGCATGCAGTGATAGGTGTTGACTTGGAATCCACCGACAACTCCTGAGAGGGATGAGCATTGTCCGTTACATGGAATTTGAGCTCCAACGTTAACTGCGCTTCCATTAACAATGTAGTTCGAGCTGATACCAGCATAGCACATAAGTTGGTTTCCTGGGTTACGAGCTGGATAGACTGTTGGATCAATACAGGCATTGGTGTTACAGCAGCAGCCGGTAATTCCGTTCTCAAGAGTGGAGCACTTGTTCAGAATTTTCAAATTACGGCAAACGCGGGATGGATCGCAGGTGTAAAGAGCAGCGGTTCCGGCTTGTCCATTGAATTGAGATGTGATGGATACTGAGACACACTCTCCTTGGCAAGTCTGCCATCCAGCCGAGCTGTAAGCGGTTCCGTTGATGAAAAGTCCGGAGTAGCAAGATATTGGAGCATCATTGAGTGGAGTGAGTGGAATGGTGGTGTTGATCACGTTGGCAAGATGGGTCTGTCGAACGTTGCAGTTATCAGCATTGTCACAGCAGCAAGCTCGGAATTCTGGGTAGTATGGCTCCATGCGGGCGCAGGAATCGTAGAGCTCGAGGGAACGGCATAGAGAGTGTGGAACACAAGCGAAGAGGGTCACGTTGTCATTGGCAATGCGAGCGTTAACCGAGGCACACTTGCCGTCACAGAGTTGTTCAGCTCCGGTTTGAAGTGATGGCACGCTGGTAGAATAGAGCCCGACGTAGCACTTGAGTGGTGGAGTTGGAACGGTCTTTCCTCTGTTCGGATCGAGGCAAGCATCACTGTCGCAGCAGCAAGCGGTGACTCCAGCTTCTGGGGAAGTACAGTTGTTATGAACTTTAAGTTGGTAGCAGACAGACGATGGATCACAAGTGTAGAAGGAAGCCGTGTGCAAAGTTCCGTTGATCGTAGCATTGATGCTGACAGAGGCACATTCACCGAAGCAAACGGAGAATTCCATTGGAGTTTGGTTGAATCCGTCAACGATAAGACCAGCTGGGCAGGTGATTGGATATTCAACACGTGGACGTCTTCTTCCGGGATTGTTGATTGGAGGTCTTGGAACAACTTGATTCAAGTTGCAGTTAGGTCCATTGGTACAACAACATCCAGTGATATCTCTATCATACCAGAGTGTGCGGCAGCTGTCATAGACGTACAAGCTGTTACAGACGTATGTTGGGACACAAGCGTAAACAGTGACGTTAGCGTTGGCAAGTGTTGAAGTAACAGATGCGCAGTTTCCTTCGCAGTATTGTTCTCCTCCGGCATTGAAGATGGTATTTCCCTTCAAATCATAGGAGTAAGCTCCGACGTAACAGAGGTTTCCATCTCCATATGGTTTACGTGGTGGGGTGGATGTTGGATCGAGGCAAGCATCGCTGTCACAGCAGCAAGTCTCGAATCCTTGTTCTTGTTGGTGGCATCTGTTTGTTGAGTTCATCATTCTGCAGATGTAAGATGGGTCACACGTGTAAAGAGAAGCAGTGGTAGCAACTCCGTTGTATGTGGTGTTCAAGTTGACAGCAACACAATCTCCCTTGCAAGCAGTCCATCCTCCGTCAGAGATTTGGCTTCCTCCAATGAAAATTCCAGAATAGCAAGCGCGTGGCATCTCATTTGGTGCAAGTGGTGGAATGGTGACGTTGAATCCAGACGTAGCAACGTTGCAGTTGTCGAAGACATCACAGCAGTACGCGTTGACGAATCTGTCCAAGTAGAAAGTGTTGTTCGAGTTGTCAAGTCCAAGGGAACGGCACATAGATCTTGGAGCGCAATGGAAGGCGGTGACATAGTCGGATCCGACAACAGCGGAAACGGTGGCACAATATCCGTCGCAAAGAACTTCAGCTCCTGCGATGTTTCCCTTGTGCTGGGTGCTGATACCGACGTAGCATTTGAGAGCTTTTCCTGGAACACGGTTGTAGGTTGGATCAATACACTCATTGGAGTCACAGCAGCAAGCAGTGAGAGAGTTGTCAATGGTGGAGCAGTTGTTACGAAGTCCCATCGCGGCACAGGCACTGCTTGGATCGCAGGTGTAGAGAGTAGCGTAGTGAGAGTTGTTATTGACGGTTCCTCCAAGGGAAACAGACACACATTCTCCGTCGCACATGCGGTAGTAAGGCTGGCTGATGTTTTGTCCGTTGAGATGGATTCCTTCGTAGCAGACAATTCTTGGGTCACGACGAGCTGGGATGGCAGTGACGTTGACTCCAGCTGGGGCAAGACAGTTGTCAGTTTCTGAGCAGCAGCATCCAGTGACTTGTGGGTCAGCTCCTGGGATTTGTCCACAGTTTCCGTAAGATCCTCCGAATCCGAGTCCGAAGTAGCGGCACATTCCAACTGGGGCGCAGTAGTAGACAGTTGCGTTCTTTCCGTTGACAACAGAGTTCAAGGATCCGCACCATCCATCACAGAATTGGTCTCCTCCAGTGTTGTATTTGTCTTGTGGAATAGAAACTCCAGAATAGCAACGAAGTTGTGGGCGTTGAGATCCTCTGTTTGGATCAATGCAAAGATCATTGTCGCAACAGCAAGCATTGACTCCTCCAAGAACGCTTCCGCAAGAGTTGGAGATTCCGGCTTGTTGGCACATTGTGACTGGATCGCAAGTGTAGATGGTAGCATTGTGAACTTGGTTGGCGAAGGTGGTGGTGAAGCTAGCTGAAGCACACTCTCCTTGGCAGAGTCCGTAAGCAGAGTTGGTGATGGAAACTCCGTTAACCCAGATTCCTCCGTAGCAGAGAACTGGATACTTGGCGGTAGACACAGCAGAGTTATTCACACGTCCGAGAATGTATGGATTGTTAACGTTGCAGTTGTTGCTAGCAGAGCAGCAGTACACCTCAAGTTCCTCGTCTTGTGGTGGATTGTAGGTTTGTCCTTCAGTGGAAGCAAGTCCGAATCCAGCGCAGACATCGTATGGCATGCAAGTGAAGTATGAAACTTGTTGTCCGTTGGCATTGAACCTGACACGTCCACATCGTCCTTGGCAGTTCATTTCAGCTCCGAGCCAGGTTGTTCCATTGTAAAGTCCGACAGCGCATCTGAGCTGCTTGACTGGGTAGACTGGTGGAACAACAGTTGGGTCAATACATTTGTCCATGCTGTTGCAGGCACAGCCGGTGATGAGAGCGGTTGGGACTCCATTGATGTTTTGGGTGTCAAGGTTCATGCATCCGCTGTCGAGGTTCAAAGCAGTGAAGACGTTGACTGGGTCGCAAACGAAGATCTCTCCCCATACATTGGCTCCATTGTAAGTGGTACGAATACGAGCAGATCCGCATTCTCCCAAGCATTGAGAGAAGGATCCTCCATACAAGAGAGCTCCGTTGACGGAAATTCCTTGATAGCATGTCTGGTTGTTCTTGTTCCATGGAGATGGAGTTGGTGGGTTGTTCATTGGAGCGAGGCTAGTACAATCTTGCTTGTAACAGCAGCATCCTTGAATGTTGGTTCCAGCGAGATTGGTGCAGGCGATTGGATTATTTGGGTCAATATTTGGGAAGATGCCGTCGCAAAGTCCTTGTGGCATGCAAGCGTAGGCAGCAGCGTCGTATCCGTTGTAGACTCCAGAAACACTGGTACATACATTTCCTGCGGAGCAAGTGACGGTGTCCCCTGATCCGAATCCTGGAGTAGTGTTGTTGGCATAGAATCCGACGTAGCAGAGGATATTGCTGCAAACACACAAAATCAGTATTTTACTATTTTTCTTTGATTTTCCTCCTAGGAAAATTTTGGCGATCGCCAAAAATATACTACATATGTATCAGTTTCTTATCACACGATTGGTATTTCGGAATTTAAATGCCGAGGAGCTATCGAGCCACATTTCATGGTTGTGTTGCATGCGCTATTGGCACAATCAGATAAGAAGCGCGCCCAAATGTAAAACAATTATTCCATTATTGTTATCAGTTTGACGTTGACTGTAGTCACAAATTGAAATTGGATTAAATATAGCAAAATAAAGCTTTGGAATTTTGGACTGGTTTTTGCAGTTTTCAAATTACAATATTTTATGAGAGTTTTTTTTTTAAATCAACGAATTTGAAGGTACACATTCTCAAATTGCATTTGCTTGAAAAAGTGTTAATGAAACACTCAAGATGAAAAATTGTTGTTTTGGTACTCATACAGATCTTTTAATCCAATAATTGAATGAATTGGTCCATTTTTTTTTGAAAAAGAAAGAAAGAAGATATACACCTCAATTCCTATCAGTTGTCAAAAAAACAGTGATAACAAAACTCACTTTGGGGCATTAATAACTTCGATTGGCTTTGGAATATTTTCTTCCAAGTCGACCTTGTTACACAACTCATCCTCGCAGAAGCATGATGTCTCAAGCTCACTGCTGGAGCAATCCTGTCCTTTGTTAATGAAAGCCATGAGCTTGTTCTCTTCGCATGTCAAGAGAACAAGTCCTCCGCTTGGAGATTTGACAGTTTGTTTTCTGCACAATCCTTCGCATTCTCTCTGAAGTAGTCAAATGGAAAAATATAGAATTTATATCGGTTGGACGTACCAATTCAACAGACTTTGATGTAATAACATTTTCCGATACAATTAGATTTCCGACTAAGCAGTTTTGTTTAGCACTAGCGAAACTACAACAGCCGGCAAGTGCCAGCAGGAAAATGCCCAAGCGCATCTGAAATTTGAATGTGTTAGTGGCAAATTAAATATTCAATTTCAACAAATGAAGAATAGGAAAATGATTGTTAAAACATGAGTGCGACTTCTCCGAGCGGAAAGAAGAAATTGAGTACCTGACTAATGTAAATTGAGTGAATTAAGCCTCTTATAATGTCAAAATTGTCGAAATTGGTTCATAATCGGCAATCGGTCCTTGTTAACTGTAGTTTCGATAAAACACAAAGTGGGTGGATTCTCAGAACCTTGAAGGCGAAACTTGTGAAGCAGAATACAAAATTATTGACTTCAGCTGCAAAAGAAACAAACAAAGAAAAAGAGCTTCAAAAAGGCATTTGGAGCAGGAAATTTGGTTTTATTGCACATTTTTGCGTCAATTCGTTGATTCAAAGGTGGTCTTGTGGGTTTATTGTCTCGAACTACAGTACTCGGTCATATTAGTAAGAATATGAAAGGGAAAGTACAGACAAGAGAAAGTGCGAGAAAACTTGACTGAAAAACTCAAAAAAGCCCACAGGGATGCGGAATTTGTTTTCAGATTTTTTTAACCATAAATACTGTGAAACTACGATGTAAGTAATAATTTGGTTATTTTATCTAAATTTTAAGAATTTTCCCGCTGGGGCTATTCGATTTTTAGCTTCTATCTAGTTGAGTACAGTATGCCAGTTTGAGCAGTTTGTGGGAAAAATACACCCATTTCCATAAAATCAGGTAATTTCAGAAACGCTTACTGACATTCCAAAACTACACCACTTATTGTTTTGTTTACCTTTTGCCACATCTCACTCGTTTGTTATCAGCACTGATCATAAAACACGGAAATTCGAAAGGAAATTTCAATATCAAAAAATCAAAATTCAATTTAATTATTTCTTTCTTTGAGAGCCTTGAATCTAAAAATTTTATAATGTATCTGAAACAACATTGATCGATATTTTAAAATTCCATGCTGGAAAAATTGGGTTTCATAGTGCGCACTGTGGTAATTTTAGTGCCAGTGTAATATTGACAACAGATCAACAAAAAAACTTAGTTAGCCAAATATCAGTTAAAAACACTACAATTCTTGTTTAATTTCAAGTTGTTTTCTTTGGGTTAAAGGTAGTCTAAAGGTGGCCTAAAGGTGGGTTTATTGTTTCAAACTGTAGTATTCCATCATATTAGTAAGGAAATTGCGAAAAAAAACGAAGTACGAGAAATTTTGACCGATGCCTTCTCCCGATCTTCCTTTAGCAATTTTCGAATAATTTTTTGTTTAATTTAAAAAAATCCACGGTTATACAGCTGAAATTTGAATTAATTGAAAATTGAAAACTGTGGCAACCATTAAACGCGCTCAATACCAATATGTATTAGTTGTTGCTAAAACGGAAGACCGACAAAATATGATATGTGATAGGCCACCTTTAATGGAGTGGCAATGCTTTTGTTTTGAATATTATTTTGTGTCGAGAAATAATTTTATTGTAAAGATCGCTCAACAATTAAGATTTAGAATCTTCAAAGAAAAGGAGAAAATTAAAAAAAAAGAACAAACAAAAAGTTATGCGCGAAAAGAGCACATATGTACATGAAAGAAATGAGAAAAATTATCTAAAGCTGGCCTAATGTCTAGTCAGAGCGATATACACAGCAGCGAAAAGTGCAAGAATTGAGAAGGTGATGGAAGATGAGCCCTTTGTGGTTGTGGCTGGTGATTGTGTGGTTACAATTCCTGGGCCATTGTTTGGACCAACGCAGTTATTAGTGCTACAACAGCATCCGGAGAGTCCGCCGTCAATAGAAGCACACGAGTTGGTCAAGTCTAGAATTGATTAATTTTGAATTTCGAAGAATAAATAATGGCCAGCTATGAAATATATTGGCTATACATTAAAAAAAAAAACTTACTCAAGGAGGTACAGACAGTAACTGGATCACAGGTGTAAAGTGTGAGTGTCTGGTTTCCACCATTGTATGGTGCAGTGTAAGAAATTGAGGCGCACGATCCAGCGCAAGCACTGTAAGAGTCAGCTGTGACTGGTCCTCCATTGAGATAGATGGAAGAACGGCACAAAATCATTGGAATTCCAGTTGGCTGAAATGGTATGATACGAATAACTTTGATTATTTTTAAGCAATGAACTTACAACTGGAATAGTGTTTGTGGTGTTTACGGCAGCTTCCTTGACGTTGCAGTTGGTTCCGGTTGTGCAGCAGTAACCGGTGATATCCTTGTCTGTGGAGATGGTCTTACGCTCGTTGTTTAATCCAAGGGACTTGCAAATTGTCTTTGGAACGCAATGATATGACTTGTAAAGAACATTATTGACAGTTGTCTCAAGAGATCCGCAATATCCGTCACATGATACGGTTCCTCCAACGTTGACATTTCCGTCACTGGTGTAGACTCCGACGTAGCACTTGGCTGGTCCTGGGTAAGTGTTGGTGAGTGGGTTGAGGCATCCATCGGTGTCGCAGCAACATCCGGAAACTCCTGGCTCAACGGTTTGGCAGGAGTTGGACATGTTGAGCTGTTGGCAGACAGTTGTTGGGTCGCATGTCAACAAAGTTGCGGTGTGATTCTGGTTCTGGATGGTGGTAGAGATGGTGATAGATGCACAGTCTCCGTAACATCCTTGAAGAGTCAATGGAGCACCGTATGTTTGGTTGTTGACAAGGAGTCCCTGGTAGCAAGCAGTTGGGAAATCTGGAAGAACTGCTGGTCCTGGTTTCACATTTGGATCCTTGAGGTTGCAGTTGTCCGCGTTGTTACAGCAGCAGGCAGTGACTTCTCTGTCACTCCAAAGTGGACGACAAGTATCCTTAATCTCAAGAGATTTGCAGATAGTATCAGCAACACAGTGATAAGTAGTGACATTGAAACCTCCGACGATTCCAGTCAATGAAGCGCATTGTCCGGAACAATAGGTCTCAGCTCCGAGGCTCAACGAATTGTAGGTAGATTGTAGACCAACGTAGCACTTGAGTGGGTTAGGAGTACGTGGTGGAGAAACAGTTGGGTCGAGGCAAGCATCGGTAGAACAGCAGCATCCGGAAAGTCCATTCTCAATGGTAGTACAATTGTTGTTCATTCCAAGTTGATAGCATGTGCTGACTGGATCGCAAGTGTAAATTGTAGCGTTGGTGAGAGCTCCATTGTACATGGTTGAGAGAGTAGCAGAAGCGCATTCTCCCTTACATGCTTGCCAACCAGCGATGGAAATTGGCATGTTATTGACGTAAAGACCAGAGAAGCAAGCGATTGGATAATCACGGAAGTTCGTAACTGGCATTGAAGTATTGATCTTTCCACCATATCCAGCCAAATCGACGTTGCAGTTGTTGTAGTTGTCGCAGCAGCATCCCGTAACTGTGGTATCATATGGAAGTGGTTTGCACTCGTCGTACATCTCGAGTTGTCTGCAGAATTGGGTTGGCACGCATCCGAAGATAGCAACTGGGTCTTGGTTGAGGGTAGCTTGAATTGAGGCGCACTTTCCTGGGCAGAAGATTTCAGATCCAGTGGCCTTTCCTTGAGCGTAGATTCCAGCGAAGCACTTGCGGAATCCAGATGGTACAGTCTTGTTCTTTGGTGGATCAAGGCAGAGATCAGTGTTACAGCAGCATCCGGAGACTCCTGGGATTGGGGAGGCACACCAGTTGTTCATGTTGAGAGATTGGCAAACAGTGCTTGGGTCGCATCCGTAAAGAGTTGCTGTGGTGGCAACTCCGTTGAGTGTAGTGTTCAATGAGATGGACGCACATTGTCCCTGGCAAGCTCCGAGAATGACTGGAGTAGATGGAACACCGTTGACATAAAGTCCAGTGTAGCAAGCAATAGCATAGTCGACTGAAGTTGGTGGTGGTGGTGGAGTGATGGTGGTATTGGCAATGTTACAGTTGTTGGCATTGTTACAGCAGCATCCAGTGACTTGGTTGTCATTCCAAACTGGTTTGCAGTTGTCGTAGAGTTCAAGGGAGTTACAGATCGAGTTTGGCATGCAGTGATAGGTGTTGACTTGGAATCCACCGACAACTCCTGAGAGGGATGAGCATTGTCCGTTACATGGAATTTGAGCTCCAACGTTAACTGCGCTTCCATTAACAATGTAGTTCGAGCTGATACCAGCATAGCACATAAGTTGGTTTCCTGGGTTACGAGCTGGATAGACTGTTGGATCAATACAGGCATTGGTGTTACAGCAGCATCCGGTAATTCCGTTCTCAAGACTGGAGCACTTGTTCAGAATGTTCAAATTACGGCAAACGCGGGATGGATCGCAGGTGTAAAGAGCAGCGGTTCCGGCTTGTCCATTGAATTGAGATGTGATTGATACTGAGACACACTCTCCTTGGCAAACCTGCCATCCAGCTGAGCTGTAAGCGGTTCCGTTGATGAAAAGTCCGGAGTAGCAAGATATTGGAGCATCATTGAGTGGAGTGAGTGGGATGGTGGTGTTGATCACATTGGCAAGATGGGTCTGTTGAACGTTGCAGTTATCAGCATTGTCACAGCAGCAAGCTCGGAATTCTGGGTAGTATGGCTCCATGCGGGCGCAGGAATCGTAGAGCTCGAGGGAACGGCATAGAGAGTGTGGAACACAAGCGAAGAGGGTCACGTTGTCATTGGCAATGCGAGCGCTAACAGAAGCGCACTTTCCGTCGCAGAGTTGTTCAGCTCCGGTTTGAAGTGATGGCACGCTGGTAGAGTAAAGTCCAACGTAGCACTTGAGTGGTGGAGTTGGAACGGTCTTTCCTCTGTTCGGGTCGAGGCAAGCATCACTGTCGCAGCAGCAAGCGGTTACTCCAGCTTCTGGGGAAGTACAGTTGTTATGAACTTTAAGTTGGTAGCAGACAGACGATGGATCACAAGTGTAGAAGGAAGCCGTGTGCAAAGTTCCGTTGATCGTAGCATTGATGCTGACAGAGGCACATTCACCGAAGCAAACGGAGAATTCCATTGGAGTTTGGTTGAATCCGTCAACGATAAGACCAGCTGGGCAGGTGATTGGATATTCAACACGTGGACGTCTTCTTCCGGGATTGTTGATTGGAGGTCTTGGAACAACTTGATTCAAGTTGCAGTTAGGTCCATTGGTACAACAACATCCAGTGATATCTCTATCATACCAGAGTGTGCGGCAGCTGTCATAGACGTACAAGCTGTTACAGACGTATGCTGGGACACAAGCGTAAACAGTGACGTTAGCGTTGGCAAGTGTTGAAGTAACAGATGCGCAGTTTCCTTCGCAGTATTGTTCTCCTCCGGCATTGAAGATGGTATTTCCCTTCAAATCATAGGAGTAAGCTCCGACGTAACAGAGGTTTCCATCTCCATATGGTTTACGTGGTGGGGTGGATGTTGGATCGAGGCAAGCATCGCTGTCACAGCAGCAAGTCTCGAATCCTTGTTCTTGTTGGTGGCATCTGTTTGTTGAGTTCATCATTCTGCAGATGTAAGATGGGTCACACGTGTAAAGAGAAGCAGTGGTAGCAACTCCGTTGTATGTGGTGTTCAAGTTGACAGCAACACAATCTCCCTTGCAAGCAGTCCATCCTCCGTCAGAGATTTGGCTTCCTCCAATGAAAATTCCAGAATAGCAAGCGCGTGGCATCTCATTTGGTGCAAGTGGTGGAATGGTGACGTTGAATCCAGACGTAGCAACGTTGCAGTTGTCGAAGACATCACAGCAGTACGCGTTGACGAATCTGTCCAAGTAGAAAGTGTTGTTCGAGTTGTCAAGTCCAAGGGAACGGCACATAGATCTTGGAGCGCAATGGAAGGCGGTGACATAGTCGGATCCGACAACAGCGGAAACGGTGGCACAATATCCGTCGCAAAGAACTTCAGCTCCTGCGATGTTTCCCTTGTGCTGGGTGCTGATACCGACGTAGCATTTGAGAGCTTTTCCTGGAACACGGTTGTAGGTTGGATCAATACACTCATTGGAGTCACAGCAGCAAGCAGTGAGAGAGTTGTCAATGGTGGAGCAGTTGTTACGAAGTCCCATCGCGGCACAGGCACTGCTTGGATCGCAGGTGTAGAGAGTAGCGTAGTGAGAGTTGTTATTGACGGTTCCTCCAAGGGAAACAGACACACATTCTCCGTCGCACATGCGGTAGTAAGGCTGGCTGATGTTTTGTCCGTTGAGATGGATTCCTTCGTAGCAGACAATTCTTGGGTCACGACGAGCTGGGATGGCAGTGACGTTGACTCCAGCTGGGGCAAGACAGTTGTCAGTTTCTGAGCAGCAGCATCCAGTGACTTGTGGGTCAGCTCCTGGGATTTGTCCACAGTTTCCGTAAGATCCTCCGAATCCGAGTCCGAAGTAGCGGCACATTCCAACTGGGGCGCAGTAGTAGACAGTTGCGTTCTTTCCGTTGACAACAGAGTTCAAGGATCCGCACCATCCATCACAGAATTGGTCTCCTCCAGTGTTGTATTTGTCTTGTGGAATAGAAACTCCAGAATAGCAACGAAGTTGTGGGCGTTGAGATCCTCTGTTTGGATCAATGCAAAGATCATTGTCGCAACAGCAAGCATTGACTCCTCCAAGAACGCTTCCGCAAGAGTTGGAGATTCCGGCTTGTTGGCACATTGTGACTGGATCGCAAGTGTAGATGGTAGCATTGTGAACTTGGTTGGCGAAGGTGGTGGTGAAGCTAGCTGAAGCACACTCTCCTTGGCAGAGTCCGTAAGCAGAGTTGGTGATGGAAACTCCGTTAACCCAGATTCCTCCGTAGCAGAGAACTGGATACTTGGCGGTAGACACAGCAGAGTTATTCACACGTCCGAGAATGTATGGATTGTTAACGTTGCAGTTGTTGCTAGCAGAGCAGCAGTACACCTCAAGTTCCTCGTCTTGTGGTGGATTGTAGGTTTGTCCTTCAGTGGAAGCAAGTCCGAATCCAGCGCAGACATCGTATGGCATGCAAGTGAAGTATGAAACTTGTTGTCCGTTGGCATTGAACCTGACACGTCCACATCGTCCTTGGCAGTTCATTTCAGCTCCGAGCCAGGTTGTTCCATTGTAAAGTCCGACAGCGCATCTGAGCTGCTTGACTGGGTAGACTGGTGGAACAACAGTTGGGTCAATACATTTGTCCATGCTGTTGCAGGCACAGCCGGTGATGAGAGCGGTTGGGACTCCATTGATGTTTTGGGTGTCAAGGTTCATGCATCCGTTGTCGAGGTTCAAAGCAGTGAAGACGTTGACTGGGTCACAAACGAAGATCTCTCCCCATACATTGGCTCCATTGTAAGTGGTACGAATACGAGCAGATCCGCATTCTCCCAAGCATTGAGAGAAAGATCCTCCGTACAAGAGAGCTCCGTTGACGGAAATTCCTTGATAGCATGTCTGGTTGTTCTTGTTCCATGGAGATGGAGTTGGTGGGTTGTTCATTGGAGCGAGGCTAGTACAATCTTGCTTGTAACAGCAGCATCCTTGAATGTTGGTTCCAGCGAGATTGGTGCAGGCGATTGGATTATTTGGGTCAATATTTGGGAAGATGCTGTCGCAAAGTCCTTGTGGCATGCAAGCGTAGGCAGCAGCGTCATATCCGTTGTAGACTCCAGAAACACTGGTACATACATTTCCTGGGGAGCAAGTGACGGTGTCTCCTGATCCGAATCCTGGAGTAGTGTTGTTGGCATAGAATCCGACGTAGCAGAGGATGTTGCTGCAATTAATACATTCAATTTATCTTCACTTATCTTCTTTGATCTTCCTTCAGGGAAGTTTTTTGGTAATTGGTAAAAATGTACTATCAATCTCTTATCACACAATTGGTTAAAATATTTCCGAATTTCAATGCCGAGGAGCTAACTAGCCACGTTTTATGGTTGTGTTGCGTGCGTTATTGGCACAGTCAGATAAGAAGCGCGCCCAAATGTAAACCAATTATTCCATTATTGTTATCAGTTTGACGTTGACTGGCAAATTTACACACGTAACAGTTTGTGGTCAGGAATTGAACTAGGACAAAGTATAGTAAAAGAAAGTACAGTGAAAAAGTTCAATTTTAGACTATATCGCTGAAAAGTCATACTAAAAAAATAATATTATATAGTAAGAAGTTAGTGCGATTTCCGGAAGGAGTTTAAAAAATTTAAGGCTACACATATTTTTGATCTAAAAACGATGGATTTCATATAAACGTTAAACATTTGAATCGTACAAACTTGAAAATGTTTTAAAATTTGGAAAAAAATTGCTCAAAACCAATCGCTAAAGTTAAAAACAAATCTACGGGAGAAATTTCGACGTGTGTTTTTAGTTTCTCTAATATTCAAAATTTCGAAATATTAAAAAAAGTTTCAATTGGTCAAAAAATTAATCTGATTTTGCATCAGTTTTTCTCTTTCGCAGCTGTTATCAAAAATAGTCGTTTATCAAAAGTTACTATCAGAGACTTATGCAAACCTCAATTCCTATCAGTTGTCAAAAATAACAGTGATAACAAAACTCACTTTGGGGCATTAATAACTTCGATTGGCTTTGGAATATTTTCTTCCAAGTCGACCTTGTTACACAACTCATCCTCGCAGAAGCATGATGTCTCAAGCTCACTGCTGGAGCAATCCTGTCCTTTGTTAATGAAAGCCATAAGCTTGTTCTCTTCGCATGTCAAGAGAACAAGTCCTCCGCTTGGAGATTTGACAGTTTGTTTTCTGCACAATCCTTCGCATTCTCTCTGAAACAGTTAAAGTAAATATATAGAATGTATGTATATTAGATGGACGTACCAATTCAACAGACTTTGATGTAATAACATTTTCCGATACAATTAGATTTCCGACTAAGCAGTTTTGTTTAGCACTAGCGAAACTACAACAGCCGGCAAGTGCCAGCAGGAAAATGCCCAAGCGCATCTGAAATTTGAATGTGTTAGTGAATAGTAAGATCCTTAAAAAACACAGTAAAGCAAGGAAGGCTCTCAGAAATAAAATTTGAGAAAAAAATCAGTAGGGCTTCTTCGAGTAGAGAGAAGAAGTGAAGTGCGACCTGGCGAGATGTAAATTAAATAGAATGAGGCTCTTATAATGAACAGTCAAAATTGGTTCTTGGTCGCCAATCGGTCCTTGTTATACGGTAGTTGCCCTCTCTTGATAAGAGCACGAAGTGGGTGGAGTCTCAGAACCTTGGAGGCGAAACCTGTGAAGCAGGATACGAAATTAGTGATTTCTGCTGCAAGAGAAACAATGAGAAAAAGAAAATGAGCTTCAAAAAAGTAGTTGGAGCAGGAATTTTGGGTGTATGTGAAGCGTTGGCAAACCCAAATACTTAGTCATCCGATTTATAGCTGTAATCTAGTTTCAGCTATCTAACTGTCAATTCGTCATTTGGTTAACCAAATAAAATTTTTACTTTACTGTGGTTTGCATTATTTTTTATCAAAATCACGCTAGTTGTGAAATATTGAAAAATGGAACGAAGATAAGCCTGAAAATGAGTCACTAGCGGATTTCATTCTGGCGGTTTGGAGTGTAGTTTTTTGAGAAAAAAAAATAGATTCGGAGATGACTTATAATCTAAACTCAACATTTTAAATTGCAATATTACACATTTGAATATCCACCAACATTAATTATATCCTGCTGAAAACTCCGCGGTAAACTACACTACTCATTTTTGAATTTACTTTTTGCCTCATTTCACTCGTCTGGTTGTTATCGAAACTGATCATAAAACATGGCAGTTTGAAAACCAAATCAAAGAAATTCCAATATGTATCAATAAATCAAAATTCAGTCCTGGAATAGTCATTTTAATTAAAAACCTATAAACCTTATAATTTGAAATTTTTTTAACTGTTCAGATACTCCTTCGTAGATATTTTATATCATATCTGACACCTTTATGCTCTGGGAAAACATACACCTCAGAACTCTTTAGAAAGTTATATTAAACACACTCATATAAAAATAGAGTAAGGGTTTCAAGACCATGTCTGAGTCGAATGATAATTGAATTAAAATTTCAAGCACAAATTTGTCAAATGTACAAAACACACCTTTTGGAGCACTTTTACTTGGGCTGTCTAATAAGTATTTTTAAAAAGATGGTGCCAATATAACCAAACGCAGCAAGGAGCAAGTTTTAAATAACATAACTTTTGAAATCAAGGAAAAAAAATGTGATTTTCATATTCTATGTATTTGTGTGTGTGTGTCTTTTGTCTTTTTTTTTCTATCATATTTTTATATAAATTGTAAAAAAATTTGAATATGAAATTATTTTGGGAAACTTTTAAAGTTCTTACTAGTGAACCGTCAGAAGGTACCCATTGGACTTGCATATGAGATCTACGCCATTCGATAGCCCATGTCTTAAAACGGTTACTCGTGAATTTTTAGCTGCAAAACTCCAGAACCAAGCTCACGGCGGGCTCTCAATGATCCTAAAATAGCACTTTAACGAAGCATTGGAGGGCCAATTTTCCAAATTCACTTTGGTAGATCATATCTCCGCGGATAATTTTTTTACAGAAAAGTCATCAACTGATAAGTTGTTGATATTGTTGTAAAGAACAAGTTTGTAGTTGAAAGTTTTTTCCCAAAAATTTTTTGTTTCAGATAGAAGCGCGTGAAGTGCGGCAACTGTTGTTGTTATTGTTTTGCTGCTATTCAGTTTCTAATGCTTTTCTATATGAGCTGCCAAAGTGAATATGAAAACTTGCTTCGTTAGATCGTTAAAGTTCTTATTTACAGTGCTATTTTAGGATCTTTGAGATCCCGCCGTGAGCTTGGTTCTGGAGTTTTGCCGCTAAAAATTCACGAGCAACCGTTTTAAGACATGCACTATCGAATGGCATAAGTCTCATATGCAAGTCCGATGGGCACCTTCTGACGGTTGCCTAGTTAGAACGTTCTCAATAATTTTTGAAATTTTTTGCTCGCTTTGCTCAATATTGCAACAAAATCCCTCCTAAGGTGTTCAACTTTTTTTTAAATTTCACAAAAAGCCAACCGTTTTCAGATTTTTCTCGACTAACTCAATATTTCACTGCAACTTTTTCTTTTAATCAGAATAATATTTTAAAATTATGTCTATAACATATTTTTACCGCCCTACCTTTTAGTAAATCAAATTTTACTGTTTCACCTAATTGTATGCTTTTAAGTGTTTATATTTTGATTGTGGCTTTATTGTTTTCATGTGCTGTAATTTTGTTTCATGTGCTGTAAAAAGGTGTTGATAAATTGTAACACATTCCCAATTTTATTCCTAATAGAAAGTGCTTTTGGTCTTTCTTTAGTACGTTTCGTATTTCTTAGTGCGGTGCCCTTTGATGACAAATTGTATTTTTTTCGTAACAAATGATAGTTACAATAAAAGCACCACCTTGTTTCCAATTTTCGTAGTTTGTATTTTCACGTGATTTGTGTTGGAATCACAGTTTCAGATACGTTTTCAATTGTTTTATTCAATTTTCCACGAACCTATAAAACAGCACTCAAAACGGTGATAACTTTTTGCACGTGTAATTTTGATAATTGATGAGCGGTGGCAAGATACACTGTATCAATGTTTCATTATCAGGAGTAAAGTATTCCGGGAATGCTTGAATGCCAACTTGTAGCGACACGAATTTTCCAGCATTAGGACACGATTTTTCTCGAACTTCCCAGGATATGGAAACAAAAATTAAGTTTTAGGTTACAAATCACGCAGTAGCATCCGTTGACCAGGTTCAGAGTACATTATTTGAATGATAAACTTTTTAAAAATTAAAGAAATATAATAGTTTACTACTTTACTTTACAATACATTATGATCTTCTTTTTCGTTTTATCACTCCAAATTACTGCAGTTTTCAAATAATTTGAGATTTAGAAAGCAAAAATTTTCCGCGCATTTTTTATCGAAAATGTTTTTGAAACTCTTATTTTTTAAACAAAAAAATTAATTCGTAATTGGAATATCATTTAGTTAAATCAAGCCTTTTGAAATGTTTCAACCTATTATTTTTCCGACGTTTTATAATATACTGAAAAAAAAATTTTCTTTGAAAAATGTTATCGTGTTAATAATTTTTCTGAGACAGTTTCCCAACTCCATCTATTATATCATTCTACCAAATGTTTTTTTGGTTTCACCTAGATAAAGTCACGAATAAAAACAGGTCAAGCACAGATCATACCTGTTTATCAAAATAGTCTCTTTTTTTTCTGCTTAAATAATTGTTCTTAATTTTTGAAAGCCTCATGGTTAACGTCTTTTGTTTTGTATTTTTGTTTCAAAAAGTGCACAGAATCAAATTCAATTCAGAAAATTTTTTAAAATTAATTTTCCAATTAAAATCAAAGCCAAACTTGTTGTCGAAAAATGTTCAACCAACAAAATGTTGTTATTGGTTCGGTCTACATGTTTGCACAATCTACTCTTTTATCCCAATCATGAAAATAAATACAGAAGCGGACTTTTTATTTTTTGGCAATTGTTTCTGAATCACTAATAACTTAAAATGTATATCTTTTCATGGAAAAATTTTGGCAGTAGAATAAGCTTTATGGAAAAACGACATTTCATTTTTTTCAAAATTTCAGGAACAAAACACAAAAGTAATCTAAATTCATAAAAGTAAAGACTATTTTATAATTGTAATTTTGGCATGGAAAATAACGTTTAGATGCAAGTGCAACTCAGACATCATTGTTTGAAAAATGTTTGTGAGATGTACGCCGATGTATCTCATATATGCATGCATAACGTATGCATAACCTTAATCAAAATAAATATTTCAACTATTAAAGTACAGATATTGTCAAAGTCTTTTCCTAAAGAAAAAACTCGGAAAACTACTCTCAAGAACAAAGTTCGCATTGTGTACTTTCCACCTTACGAATGGGTTTTTCTGCACGAAGGAGTTATTTGGAAATTAGAGAGAAATCCGAAAACGATTTTTCAACAAGTATATTTTGGGTTTTCAGCAAATATGTTCTCATATCAAGTTGGAAATTTTTATACGCATTTTCTGTCACAATTGTTTTTTTTTACTTTTCTTTCAATATTTTCAAACGGGTGCTCAAAACAGAATACTTTTGCACTACCTTCAACCGCATATCATGTGC
The DNA here is from genome assembly GCF_000002985.6 of Caenorhabditis elegans. NCBI lineage: Eukaryota > Metazoa > Nematoda > Chromadorea > Rhabditida > Rhabditidae > Caenorhabditis > Caenorhabditis elegans. The sequence goes on from NC_003283.11 coordinate 6,412,987, forward strand.
TCAAGTGAGGAGTCTATTTTCAATTTCCACTTCTGTGGTTAATTTCAGTTCAACACGCACATTTACAACTCATTACCACACCCTTTGTTTGATTTCTCTGCCAACTAGAGTTTTGTGTGGTAGTGATAATAATAAATGAACAAAAAATTCTTCTCACTACCCTATTATGTGGTTGAGGGACGATTGGCCAAAGTGCTCTTAAAATATAATTGATTTATCAGTTATGGCAGAAAAGTAAAAGAAAGCACGTTATCAGTTCATCAGTAGTCCTTCTCTTCAAAACGTGTAGATACATTTCAGCATCGTGGCAAGTCAATTTCGATGCCCTCTGAATTCTTCCAAAGGCTATCTTATCAACTATCCCGGAACACGTCAAAAAAAGGGAATCAAAACGATTAATACGATTAAGATATTAACTTAAAAGGAGGGAAGGGAGATACAATTGTTCGCCTTTCACACGTCCAAACGTAACAAAATGTTGATGGAGTCCGTTTGAATCGGATTAAAGTAAAATTTAAAATTATGCTCCAATTAAGAGTTTGAAGAGCAAGGAGCGATATCAATATGATTCATTTGGATTAAAAAGCATACTACACTGAACTCAAGTCAAATTTTTAGCTTAGCTGTAGGCCTTTAAGTTAGGTATCCAGAATCTCCAAGAGCTTAGATTTCAGGCTGCCAAAATAGGCTGAAAACACTAAATGCTAACAGAATAATTTGTGTTAAAATATTTTTAATAAATACTATGTATTAGAACCAGCGGTTAAAATGTGTAAAATATTTGGCATTCTGAAAAAAATCGAGATTTATCTGGAATATATTTTTGGTGCAAGTGACCTTTTAAAATAGAATTGTTCTCTTAAAATTAAGTTTTTCTCTACAATTTTCCCTTATTTTTGAAATTCTGGGAGCTTTTATGCTGGTATACTTTTAGCTTTTATGATTCTCAATAAATCCAATAACACTGAAAAAATTACAGCATTTCTCTAATATTATTTTTTGGTTTTTCTGTCAATTTTTCGATAAATATATGTATGCTAATTTTTCCTAATAATTTGATACATCGTATGTCACATTTTTGAATATTATTTTGTTTGGAATTGGGTATATTTGAGGCTACTTGTCTTTATTTTTAAAAAAAATAGCACTTTGATTTTTTTGTGGAATTTTTTTTAGTAAGGTTCATCTGAATATTTCATTTAAAAAAAAGAAATATCAAGTAATTATTATACTTCCAGTTCACAAACTCTGTAAGTCTATAAAATGTTGAGAATTCTGAAAACTTTTGAGATATATTTCTCTATTCTTTCTGCAAAATCACATTGTACTTTTGATTATTAAATTCCAAATTCTTTCATTTGTTTTGTACAATCAAAATTATCACACTTCTGTTCCATCACCTCACAGACCGCATTTTAGTACCATTCTCCCCTGCTTTATCACGTCGGTGTCGTTTCAAAAGGGCCATAAAACGTGGAAACTTGTGTAACATTCACTTCCAAGTTGGTTTCGTCTCATTTCCAGATGATCTACAATTATAGATCCATTCCAAAATTCATTGAGGAATTTGTACTAGAGATAGAATGTGGCTACTTTTTGTCGCCTCTGGAAACATTTTATTACCAAATGTTTTGTTTGCAAATGATATGGAAGCAATAACGTCAAAACTGATAATTTGCTGGATGGATTGCCATCGCTTTTTTACAATGATAGTGTGCTTGTGACCATACATCAATTGAAATGGCAGAAAACTATTTTTGTAGAATATTGAACAAATGAAACCTATGACATTTGAAAAGGCAAAAAGTTTAGTGACACAAGAGTACTTTAAACTGGAAAAATGTTGATCTAAATCTTTACAGCAAATTTTTTACATAAAATTTCCCAAAAAAAAAATCATCAAAAGTCTGCAAAAATCCACAATTACAATTAGTATACATTTTCCAAAAGCTCAAAAATTCACGCACCCATTTTATGGCATTTGAGAAACAGAAAACAGTCCGAAAATGGCTGAGCAAAGAGCAAACAAAACCAGTCGATGCTCGATTTCCTCAGTTCTATTCCGCGCACATTCCCCCCTCTCTAGCGCCTCCGCCTTCAATCCGTGTTTTGTCCGATCCGGTCTGTCGGCGTCTTTTCCGAAAAGTGACTCTCTTTGTACTTTGACTGACGCGAGCTTCAACCCGATGCAATTGCTTTTCCTTCTACTTTTCACACCTTATACGATCGTTGGTAAGTGTTTGAATTATCTAGAGCCAGTGAAAAAGGAGTACTGAATTCTTGATGATATTCCAGGAGAAAGCCCTGATTTCTGCCCCCAACATCCAGTTTATGGCAAGGAACCCGAAGAGGACTGTGCTCAAGCTTCTGATCCAAATGAGCTTCCAAAGTCTCCACTGGAAAAATGGTTTACAAAACAAATGTTTGAGGACTTATTTCCAAAGTCAAATATTGGAATGGGACCTCATCCGTGCTTACCGTACTCATATGAATCTTTTATAATGGCTGCTCGATACTTTCCCGAGTTTGGAGCAGCACATCCAAATAAACAATTCAAAGCTGATGAGCATCATAAGAGAGATGTAGCTACATTTTTTGCACACGCTTTGCAGGAGACTGGTGAAAATGATGCAAGTGTTTATAAGTGAGTTATAAAGATCTTAGTGGAAGATCCAGGTTTTGTAGTTTTTTTTAGTTGATTCATATTACCAAATTCAGAAGAAACTGAACTGAGACCTTTTCAAAGAAATGCACTGTCCTTTATATAGACGTCCCATAGAAAATAAAGTATTAATATTTCCAGTAATACCGATCTAACACTTGAACAAGCTCACGAGTGCTTCTATCGTGGCGGATTCTATAATTGGTTTGAACGTGGACCAAACTCTACATTCCTTTCTCCAGCAGCTCCAGGTATCCCAATCTTACTTTTCTTAAAATGAGTTTAAACCTGATATTTCAGGATTCTCTCCATTTGATGGTAAAAGATGTACTGACGAGGGAAGATACTGCAAGTCGGATCCGATTATTGATTTTTGGTATCCATGTAACTCAGATATCGAATCACATTCTGACAAAGAATATCATAAAGGATGTTATTTCGGACGAGGTGCTCTCCAACTTTCCTGGAACTACAACTATGGGCTTTTCCAACAGTTTCTGCTCACAAAAGGGGTGAAAGTTGATCTAATTGAGAATCCAAATCTAGTTATGACAAAAATGGATCCACCACTTGCAATGATGGCATCTTTGTGGTTTTATATGACTCCTCAACCACCAAAACCTTCAATGCATCAAATAGTAACCGGCGACTGGAAACCGTCTTCAAAGAATCGGAGAGCCGGATATCAAGGAGCTATTTTTGGGCCAACCAGTCTTATAATCAATAATGAATGTGGTGGTGAAGATCCAGATGAGCCTGGAGGTCCCGGAGAATCTCGAAGAATAAAAGCATTCAAATGGTTCTGTAAATACTTCAAAGTTCCAGTTGGCTCCGAGAGAACACTTAGCTGTAAAGGTATAAAAAAAATTAAAATATCCAAAAGTCTTCAATTCAAAAATATAAAATTAAAACGGACAAAATCCAGAAAAATTGAGGAATCCAGCATAAACAATGTTTGAATTCCCTCCAAAATGAGAACTGCATGACCAATCAGCGATCGGTCTACTTTTCAACCAATCAGACGAAGTGGTCGGAGTTTCAAAACGCTGATTGGTCCCGCCGTTCTCATTTTGGAGGGAATTCAAGCATTTTATTAGTTGAATTCCTCATTCTTTCTCGATTTTTCCGTTTCCCTTGTCTTGTGGTAGTTCTGAATTTGAGACTATATGCAACATATTTGACGGGCAAAATATCTCGTAGCGAAAGCTACAGTTATTCTTAAAATGACTTTTTTCTTGTCGAATTGTGACTGCGATATTCCATTTTCTTTCGTTTCTTCGTATTATTTCTGTCACTATTCGAAAAAAAAATTATTTCAAAAATCGAGCCCGTAAATCGACAGAAGCGCTACAGTAGTCATTTACAGACTCACAGTATATTTCGCTACGAGATATTTGCGCGTCTAACATGTTGCACAGTACGCATTCTCAGAACTTTGTGATCCCGTAATACTTCGCATTTAACCCTAAAATGACTAGTATTCAGGAATGCTGGACGGATTCGACGCTGTTCAACACATGTACTCTTGGCATCCAGATTGGGGGAATATGTGGAAATCTCAATCGTGTGATTGTGCTCCGGCTCCATATGGTGGTCCACTTCCATACTACGATCCGAAACTGTATCCACACGAATTTACAAAACAAAACGATCGAAATCGTTTGCGATGTGTCTACAGTATGTACGAAAGCCCAGAGACATTCCGACTTGATGCTGGAAACTCGCCTTGCTTGAAGCATAAACCGAAAATTCGCTTGACCAAAACTGGAATAAGGGGATAGTGGTCGCCAAAATCTCGAATATTTGATTTCTATGAAATGCTCTTTAACTTATGCATAAACTTATTCACGTTTCTTTGAATTTGTATTAGAAAACACAACAATAATTGGACAACAACGATAAAATCAACAAAAAATGAAACAACATGTTACTCTTCAGAATTGAACTTCTTTTTCCTCTTCCATTTCTTTCCAATAGCCTTTTCAATTTTCTCAATTGAAATGACGGCTTTCTGTTGCTCTCCGGCGAATTGAGGGTCTTTTGAGATGTTTTCCAGAATTGACAAGATCTGGAAAAGCGAAAATGGATTAACTAGGGAGTTATTCAACCATACGGTGCGATCGGGTAAAAGTAAACGTGTTATGCGATAGCTGGCATCTTAGGCTTTCAGAATCTGTAATTTGTTTCGGCGGAAGACCTCTGTGAGTCTGGAAATTTTCATCTGAAAATGTAGTACTGAAATCAGTGCATTTCCTATGGTTAACAGTGGATTTTGTCTCTGGCGCCAACAGAAGTCTCACTGCAATGGTGGAAGGGCGAAATCATCGCTTCGGTGGTCGAGTGGTGAACGCGTTCGCCTCTTGAGCAGAAGTTTGTGGGTTCGGTTCCCACACGTGGTTTAAATTTTGGCCTTTTTTTATACAAAATTTTTAGAACGGGAAACAAATGTTTAAAACAGTTTTTTGAGGTTTTTACATTACTTTTTTGCTTTTTGATTGAACCACAATTACCCTGGAAACTTTTCAGAAATTTTTATTTTTTCGAAAATTGCCACTTTTTTCTCCACCAAACCCATGAGAAAATTTGATCCAAAAATTTTTTTTGAATTTTTTCAAAAATGTATGAAATATTGTAGAGTGTCACAAATAACTTATTTTTCATTGTTTTCAATGACCGAATCACTAATTCTGATGCCGTATCAAGACGTTTTACCAATTCGATATTGGCAAAACACCTTGTCTTTGAGACTCCATATCTCCGCAGGAAAAAATTGCGCTTAAAAGTGATCAACTGAAAACTTGTTAAACACAATGTGATCTAAAACTTTTCAGTTGAACACTTTTTTGTAAAAAATTTGGTTGCTGAGATATAGACCTTTAACTATTTAGAATATTCAAAAATAATGAAGCTCAAATCAATTGGTTCCAACTCGGCAACCAAATTTTTTACATGAAAGTGTTTTACTGAAACGTTTTAGATCACATCATTTTCAACAAGTTTCTAGTTGATCACTTTTTTGTGCGATTTTTTTCTGCAGAGATATGGAGCCTCAAAAACAAGATGTTTTGCCAATATCCACTTGGTAAAAGATTTGGTATTCTGATTTTTTACATTTTTTACCATGTTTTTCATATCGAGATTTTTATGGGGATTGAATATCTAACAGATTTGGAGAAAAAAATTTCCGACCAAAAAATGAAATTTTCTTCATGTGCACCATGGCGAATTTTTTTTCGAATTTCCAAATTTTTTTTGTACAGTTCTATGATGATTCAACATATTTTTTGGCATATTTTATCAATAAAACGACACTGGAAAATAAGGCATTTGTCGAAAAAAACAGTGGGCAGCAATCACACATTTGGGCAGAGATGCTTTTCGTCGACAATAAAATGTGAGAAACAGATATATTCTTTACAACGGGCACAGAAAATGAATGCAAGATTATAACATCCTGCGAAGTAACACAATTGGCCTTCGACTTGTCCAAAACAATGCTGTGAAGGGGTCAAAAACGTGTCAGTTGAATCCAAGTAGCCACAACGCTTCCAAGAATACATCATGAATGATTGGAACTCGCGAGCAGAAACCTGGTGATAAAGCAGAGAAATCATCCAAATTTCATTGTTCCGATTTGCAATGAGGAAATCTGGATGGAAGTTGAGTACGTGGGTGGTGAACTTCTTGATCAAGTTCTGTAAAATAATCAAATAAAAGAAGTGGAAGAAAAAGAAAAACATACTTTCCACGGGCCATTCCAATGGCTGTCAAGAGGCTGTATCATTGAAGTCGTATGAGGTGGAATGTTCTTTATAGTGACGTCATATCCTGGAGGAAAGCATTGTTGAATTGTAGCGTGATCCTTAAAACTTGGCCAACTATCAACTATCATCAAGAGCCTTTTTGGGAGCGAAGCATGAGCCACACAAGTCTTGATCCAATCACACATCAATTCTTTTCCCATGATGTGGCTTTTTGCCGCTCTGACTTCCAAGTTCGGGCATTTGGGAATTGGTCGGCTTGGCGGGAAACATCCAGTGGCAGGTTCTGACATCTCAATAAACGCCTTCGGTCCAAGTGAGCCATTCATGAAGATCATCGGAAGAAAAGTGAAGCTGTGTGTCAGGGATGATTTTGCCTGGACGAGCCTCTCCACTACCTTATCTCCCAAAAATGCTAATGATCGTGCACCGTAGAGTTCTTTTTGTATGCCTGTTTGATCCGCATTGAAAATCATATATGGATCAAACGGAGACATTTCGCGTTTGGTGTCCCTGACAAAATCATCAGCTGTTTTTCGAATAGCCACTTTATCCCGCATACACCTCCGTGTAACAAATTTGGTTATTCTCCTGCTTACGATCCTAAAAACAATCGAAATTTGATACTTTCAAATACTTCAAAACTCGTACCGATGACTCTTCTTCCATTTCGACACCCAATTTGACGAGGCAATGAAGTTTTCGACTTTCGTTTCGTTATTGTTGATTTCGCGAGCAATTGATGCGAGATCAGAGTCATGAATCATCATACCTAAAAATAGTTTGATAGGTATACTTTCAGAACATCTAAACATACCCTTTTCCAACTTATCTTTAACCACTTCATAAAGTGTTTTACCGAGACGGCGCAGAAGATTTGTTCGGCTTTCTGTGAAATCGTCTCGTTCCTTCTCATACTTTCGAAGCTTGCTCAAATCACATTCTCGTTTGATCCATTTGTACTTCTCCATCATCGAAGAGAGAGTTCTTGATCCTTTTTTGGTTCCACGGAAAAACACAATTGCCTCATCAAGTAATTCTCGAGTAATTGATCTGTCACCAAACATTACATCGCGATGTGATGCAAGAACTACGTCGTCACTCGGCTAAATTTGTAAAATTAATAGTTGTACCATTATTAAATTCATTATACCTCAAATTCTTCTGGAATCCAATCCTCGTGATTATCGTCAACAGCATCGTCATCTTCATATACTTCTATATCTCCGTCAACAGCTTGATTGATAATGTTCCAACAATGAGTTGCCATTTTCTCCTCCTCGCGAGTGATGGATGGTGCAGACGGTAGCGGATCCGGGAATTTCTTCCGGAGCAAAAATATGACATTCGCAATAGAAAAAGTCATTAAAAAATAAATGAATAATAATAGAGAAAGTGTTCTCTGCCGAGTATTATAGAACGAGTACTGAAAACAACGAAGGGCAGAAAATTTCAAAAACCATTAAAACAAATGAAATGCAAAAATTACCGCAAATTGTTCTAATTCGCGGTGTTAAATATGCCAAAAAATATGTTGAATCATTATAAAACTGTACAAAAAAAACTTGGTAGTTCGAAAAAAAATTTGCCACATGGTAAAAAATGTAAAAAATCAGAATACCAAATCTTTTACCAAGTGGATATTGGCAAAACATCTTGTTTTTGAGGCTCCATATCTCTGCAGAAAAAAATCGCACAAAAAAGTGATCAACTAGAAACTTGTTGAAAATGATGTGATCTAAAACGTTTCAGTAAAACACTTTCATGTAAAAAATTTGGTTGCCGAGTTGGAACCAATTGATTTGAGCTTCATTATTTTTGAATATTCTAAATAGTTAAAGGTCTATATCTCAGCAACCAAATTTTTTACAAAAAAGTGTTCAACTGAAAAGTTTTAGATCACATTGTGTTTAACAAGTTTTCAGTTGATCACTTTTAAGCGCAATTTTTTCCTGCGGAGATATGGAGTCTCAAAGACAAGGTGTTTTGCCAATATCGAATTGGTAAAACGTCTTGATACGGCATCAGAATTAGTGATTCGGTCATTGAAAACAATGAAAAATAAGTTATTTGTGACACTCTACAATATTTCATACATTTTTGAAAAAATTCAAAAAAAATTTTTGGATCAAATTTTCTCATGGGTTTGGTGGAGAAAAAAGTGGCAATTTTCGAAAAAATAAAAATTTCTGAAAAGTTTCCAGGGTAATTGTGGTTCAATCAAAAAGCAAAAAAGTAATGTAAAAACCTCAAAAAACTGTTTTAAACATTTGTTTCCCGTTCTAAAAATTTTGTATAAAAAAAGGCCAAAATTTAAACCACGTGTGGGAACCGAACCCACAAACTTCTGCTCAAGAGGCGAACGCGTTCACCACTCGACCACCGAAGCGATGATTTCGCCCTTCCACCATTGCAGTGAGACTTCTGTTGGCGCCAGAGACAAAATCCACTGTTAACCATAGGAAATGCACTGATTTCAGTACTACATTTTCAGATGAAAATTTCCAGACTCACAGAGGTCTTCCGCCGAAACAAATTACAGATTCTGAAAGCCTAAGATGCCAGCTATCGCATAACACGTTTACTTTTACCCGATCGCACCGTATGGTTGAATAACTCCCTATTACCGGTACAGAGAGGGTATATAGTTAGAGAGTAAATGATGACAACAAGGAAAATTTCGTAAATCGACACAAATCGTCTCTTCCGCGCGCCCCGCCCCATTGGGTCCCGGATGTCTGGCACTCTCTAACTATCTACACTCTCTGTACCGGTAATAGTAAGTTTCATAAATTTGAATCACTAACCTTTTTACTACAAATTCTTGCTGCAGAAGTAGCCGCTTTACACGCTTGCTCTTTTCCTTTTTCTCCTCGTTGATATTTTCGTTCATTTTCCAAAAGACTACAAAATACTTGTGCCAAATAGTTCTTCTCCCATCTATTGAATCGACCACTCTGGAAATATTTCGTCATTGGCAGAGATTATATTATATAAAATTACATATTTTTTAATTGAAAAATTAGTGTCAAAATATAGAAAATCAATTTTTTTAATCTGAAAATTACATTTATTTCAGTTGAAACATCTCAGAAAATGCACAAAGACTGCCTGAAAGTTGCCAATTGTGGAAACTACGACAACTTGCAACTTTCAGGTGATTTTTAGCACCTTTTGAAAGTGTTTTAATTGAAATAAATATTATTTTGAGATTAATAAAGTTATTTACTTTATTTTGAGATCAATTTTCAATTGGCAACATTGGAACAACATGGCGCAATAAGTAGATATTTATTCTATGAACTCACATGAATGATAGAAGCAATCCACATGTGCAGGCCTTCTCTTGTGAAAAGATCATGAGCCACAGATGGCATTTGAACGGCATTTTGAAGAGTTCGAAGAATCAGTGAACGACTTTTCCGTTCCAGCCAAACACTCGAGAACGAACTGAGCAGCAATTTGATACCAGCTCGGTTTTGTAGAACTTGATAATCGATGGGTTCGAGCATTGCCTCGGAGATCAGAGTAAGTACCCATTCACGTTCTTCATTATGGTGTTCTGGAGAAGACGAGAAGAGAAGTTTGTAAAATTCTGGAACCTGAAAAATGTTCTTCAAGTAGTGGAAAACCCCTCTATCACAGTCAGAAACATACATTTTGAATGTCAAAAATTGGTTTCATACAGAGAAAAGCCATGATCTGCGGATAAACATCACTTGACGGATTCAACATTAACTTTGAGACTCTTGCGAAGAAATGAGTAATGACTGAAAAAAAAATAATTGGAACTTTTAAATTCCTCGCAAAAACTTACTACTTGAAACTCTCGGCACTGACGAATCGAATCCATGTTTGAAAATTCGAATTAGATAGAGAATCAGTGCTTTTTCAGCGAATATTTCAGTGTTCAGTTCTTGTAAATGATTCACAAACTTTTGAAGACATGCAAACGCCAAAGTTCGGACAGAAGAATCCGATGAAGATGTACACGAGAACAGGAGGGCAAGGCAGTTATGTTCAACAAATAGTTTTGAAGTAAGCTGGAAAATTAAACAGATTATTTTTAATTGCACCTAAAACAATAACTTACCGAAGATGCAGGATGTAGAATCGAGTTGAAGAATCGAAGTACAAATCGAACATCGTAGATTTTTTCAGAATTTTCTTCTGTCAGCTAAACAAAAACCATGAGATAATATAATTTGTGATAAGATAACTTACCGGCCGAACATGATATTTAGTAGTATTCCAAAGTGTTGCTGCATCAAAAAACGTCTTAATTGCCTGAAATTAGGAAATTAAATATTTATTTGAAAGATAAAAAGATTCATTTACATCGTCTGGAGTAATTCTAACATGCAGGTCGAGTCCCATTTTCCGCAGATTTTCATAATTCTTCCTAGCTTCTTCGCCGAAAACAAGTGGTTGTAAATCGCTGAAATCTGTTCCATACTTCTCAAGACTTTGAAGAATTGCAAAAATGCTCATATCGAGCTCACAGCACGTTGCTCGGTAGACAGTGAGCAAGCTTGCGAGCACTTTCAAATCGACGTCTCGAACTTTTTCTTGTGTAGATATCTAAAGTCTTTAAATTATTATTATTATCATCCTTAATTTCTACCTTACGTCGTCTTTTATATCATTCAAAAGTTCAACGAGCTCTGCCAATTCTTCTTCATTCGGAGTCCAGTCTACCTCGCCGAACTTGGCTAGTTTTGCCAAAATCTTTTTTTTCGTGCCCATCTGGAAATATGTTTCAATGCTTAAATGTTTAAAGTTGATCTATACAATTCAGGTACTTATGGAAGAAAACCACTTGGTCAATCCACACAACGTTTTAATCAAATCATTTATTCGTTGAACGGCATTGGATGATAAAATGGAAATAAATAAAGTTTCTGCAAATTGAAAAAAGGCAATTGAGAGATGAACTGAAATTAAATGAAAGAAAGGCACATTAAATTTTAGAGTATCGGCGAAAGGAATGAAATGGGTTGAGGGAAAGAGATGAAAATTAGTGGAATGGTAACTTTAATTTTTAAAAAATTTTGGAGATTAGGAATAAGGACATGATTTACAATAGAACAAGAGTAAATTTGATCAGTAAATGAAATACGAACAGAATTTGAGATAAGACAAAACGAAATTATATATAGAATTGCGGGGAGACGAATAGATGTTCTTCTTTGGAAGACGGTTGAAAGCTCTTGATAGTAGATAAAATCCGTTAATCGGTCAGTTTTTGCATTGGGATTTGTGAACATTGTAGTTGTTGCTTCTGCTGCGTGGTCTTTCTTAAAATTCGACATCACTCCAAAAGTCGGATCCCTTGGCCGTTACGAAATCGTTTTCTTCTTCTGATTTTGAAGCTCGACGTGACCTGCTCACTTTTTGAGAATTTGTGCATGGTAAGACACCTTTGAAAGCATTCTCGACCGCTTCGTTGTCGTCCAAGAAGAACTCTTGAGGACTCTTTTCGTCTCTAGAATAATTCATTTTAATATCGGGCATTTTATCAGAAAAACTCACTCAATGAAGGGTGAAACTATTTTCTTTTTTGTATCGAAGCGGAGAATGCTAGCTAAGCGAAGATTGCTCAATGACGGTGAGCTAAAAAATTTAATTTTAAAACAACATAAACCATCAAATAATCCTTACGTAACGATTTGAGTCCAAGCAATTCGCATTCCCTGCTCGGCAAATAATTCGAATGGAACCGAGTCATCCGATTCGTCAGAAGCATCTAAAATACGCTTATTGATAACTGGATTATTAAAATTTTAATTTAATACCGCTCAACTCGAGTTCCTTCTCATTCGAATCGAAGAAGTTGCACAGCGAGAGAAGCTCCTGTTCTCGTTCACTTCGAGTTTCTTTGTCGAGATTGCTGGAAAAATGGAATTTTAAAAAATAGTTTTAATAAATTACAGCTTGAAACATACAAGCAATCAGCGACGAACGTCCATTCCTGATTCGTTTTACCAACAAATTCGGATGTTGACTCCACAGTTTGTGTTTCAAATCGGACACTCTGCAAAATACGTTTATTAATTAATGAGTTATTATTCATACTTTTATTGCTCAGGAAATGTGTTTCTTTAAATGGAAATCTTACCAGATCATAAGATGAATGCCATAGAGAAACTGTTCTTGTTAAAGTATTTGAACAACGCATAATAACCACGTAGCAGATACGCAAAAAAAAAAAGAATCCCTATCTTCCGACGAGCATCATGGGGTCACAATGATGTCATATCGAACGGTTGACCTTCCAGTCTTCCATTAGAATCCCGCCTACACTACTTCCCATCTTATCTGTTACATCAGTAACGAACCTTTCGCTTCGTGAGCTCTCGTTTCTGGACATGCGATATTTGTCGTTGTGAGTTTACAGAGACTCTGGTCGATGACTCCTTTGAAAATTCGACCATCTTAAATATTGGAAATGGAATTTTAAAAATGCGTGAGAGAAAAAAACACAAACCTTTTATTAATTTTGAAATGACTAGAGTTTTGAATCCATTTCGGCGGAACGAAAACCTGCAATTTGAAATCGTGTGGTATATGAGTAGCAAATAAAAGGTCGTCTGTCGCGTCTGCGCAATGGTGCTGGGTTAGTGTCTGTGTGATGACGTAGGAGGCTTGCGGACAGACAGGTCTGCCTAATGGTGCACCCCAAATCGGCAATGGGGTGCCGTTCAAAAGAGTATTCACGGGTTGGGGAAGAGTTTGAATATGTTTGCTCGTAGAACAACTGTACAACCCATGATTTGATTGAACGAGTTTAAAATGGCTGATAACAAGCCACTTTATCGAAAAATTTTGAATGAGAATAATAAAAATAAGCTTCGTGACTAAAACAACAAAGTTTACAAAAGAACAGAGAGAAATTTCAAAAATTAAGGAACAAAAACGTTCATTCGGTCTATAGACGATCTATTACAAAAAGAAACAATACACCATTCAAAATCGAGAGCTTAAATTTATTGCTTGAGGGCAGCATTACGGGCGGCTTGTTCGGCTTTCTTGGCATCACGGGAGGCAACATATTCAGAGTGGTCCTTCTTGACTCCTTCAAGAAGCGAAGCCAATGTTTGTCCTTCAAGAGCGGATTGAACTGCAGAGTCAACCTGGAAACGAGCATTTTAATGTTTTTTTTTAACTCAGCACTTGGAACAGCCTATTAATAATCTAAAATTTATAAGATATACATTAATCGGGTTACTTCTGGTTCTCAGATTATCAAATATATTTACAAAAACAAAAGCTGATTTTTTAAAAATTATTTGAAACTATTTTGGTTATTAATCGACAAAAATAAGGATGTTTCTTTAATTTACTTCGATAATTCATTTAAAAATTGTTCAATCGAGCGATACTTTTGTAACTGAAATTTTTTTTAGCTAATTTTATTTTTTAAATAAATCTTTGTTTGTTTGTCTTCATTTATATTACCTTAGCAGCTTCAAAGTTAGTTGGGAGCTTCGAAACAACATCGGCGTTGGCGAGCTGGAACTTGGTGGCCAATCTGTTGAGCTCTTCCTGGAGAGCCTTCTTAACGGCTGGATCAGAGTTAGCCAGGTTACCGGCGTTCTTGGCGATTTCGCGGATCTTGGTGACGAAAGTCTGCTGGATCAAGTCCTGGCGGCAAGCCGCGGTGGTCGAAAGAGAACGGACTGATTGGACTGCGCGGAACATACCTGAATATAAATTTAGAAATTGTTTTCTGTTCAAAGGATGTTTATAAGTATCGAAGAAAAGGCACCGGAAACCAGGAAAATCAAACAAAGCGCAAAATTCCACAAAACAATGATTTATTAAAATATTTACAAAAATAAACATACTCAAGAGAGGGGAGGAAAATTTAAAAAAAAAATGAAAATGAACGTTTGGCGGATCAATGAAGATTGCGAGCATATTTCTGAAAATATCGGGAATGAAAATTAATAAAATTATTGCTTTAAATTGAAACTACACGAATTTTTAATATTTGGGGACACTTTTCATGCGGGAATTGGTTATGGACTAGAGTTTATGGAATGATTAGAAGATCCGGTGAAAAAATTGACTAGGAATTTGTGAAAAAAAAAAGAAGTTAAAAAATAGGGCGAGACGGAAGAAGAATAGTGGTGTGAAAGTACGTAAGAGTGAACATTGACCGCACGACTAGTCCGCAAACACCGAGCCTACTGTACGCCATTTCGCGTTTGCCACCTCCACCAGCATGTCTCGATTTTATGCCGAGAAGCGGAAAATGAACTGAAACTAGTATTATTTTTTCTGTATTTATTTGTTATCGAATTGGTACTAGTTAGCTGAAGCATAAAAACAAAGGATGTGAAGGACCTTCGAAACATAAGGAGCCTTTGGAGGTTACAAACGGGAAATATCCGTACAATAACTGATTTGAATAGTTTATTGTTAGATGTTTGGACATAAGTTAGTGAGGCAAATTGGAAAGCAACAAAAATATGTGAATATGATAAGCTAAATATCACGTATTTTCGCAGTAATTAATCATCCTGTACATTTCTAGAACATTTCTGAAAAATTGTACTGCGATTTGTGAATTAATCTAGTGAAGCAGGTGCTGACTGTGTGAGAATCTATTGAGCTGATTTTCCTCTGCATACCTGGAAGAGCATTCCAAAAACGAATGAGGCCATTACGATAGGAAGAGTCGCAACATTCATCAGATTCAGAGAGATTCGTTTTCCCGTGAGGCGTCGCATTTGATCGAGCTTTTGTTGGCTTAGTGGCGGGTAACGAGCTCTGAAATTAATGCGATTAGGTATCGAAGGTTCGGAAAAAACGTACGCTAAAAGAGATTCTCCGAAGAATCCTCTGTGAAGCACAGACTTTTCATGGGTGAATGTGTCAAATCCATACTTTCCACGGTAACGTCCCATTCCAGAGACACCTACTCCTCCGAACGGGAGAGTATCAACTGTAATTCAAAAATTATTCAGATATTTTAAAATTAAAATAGCATACCAGTAATGTGCATCAACACATCGTTAACAGTCACACCACCACTGCTAGTCTCATTCAAAAGGCGTTTAACTTTAGCTTCATTTCTTGTGAAAATGTAAGCAGCCAGAGGCTTCTCTCCATCAGCAATGTACTCAAGCGACTCCGAGAAAGACTGGACAGTGATGATGGGCAGGACTGGACCAAAAATCTCATCATGCATGAATGGATCAGATTTCTCAACGTCAAGGACAGTTGGAGGGATGTAGAGATCTGCACGATCACGTTCTCCACCGATAAGAACAGCTCCTTGAGTTTTATCGAGAAGCCCAGAGATGCGACTGGAAGAAGAGTTCAGATTAAATTATATAAATATTGTAAATAGTTAAATAAACTAACTCGAAATGTCTCTGATTGATCATTCTCGCGTAATCCTTGCTTGCTTTCACATCCTCGCCATAAAATTCGTTCACATATTTGCGGATTGCGGCAACAAGCTGAAATTTTTGGATATTCTTTTTGTAGTCTAGTTAGCTGTAGGGTGCGATATCAATAATTGTTTATCAAACAGTTTGTATCTCTGTCATCACCAACCATATCATTGATCAAAAATGGAGGAAAAATCAACAAAAAAATTAATTTTTTAACTAAAACTGACCTTCGGCTTCACAGTGCTATTCACAAGAATGTAGTCTGGTGCCAGACAAGTTTGTCCGCAGTTCAGCCATTTTCCCCAAGCGATTCTTTTAGCAGAAATATCAATGTCAGCATCATCTTCAACAACGACCGGGCTGAATTAATTAAATTTTGAAATTGTTCAAAAATCAATCTATAGACTTACCATTTGCCTCCCAATTCCAATGTGACTGGTGTCAAATGCTTTGCAGCTGCTGTCATAATAATTTTGGCAACTGGTGGGCATCCGGTGTATAGAATATGATCGAATCGCTCTTTGAGCAAATCGGTAGTCTCTGGGATACCTCCGTTCACGACAGTCACGTATTTTGACTCGAAATACTTTGGAATGAGCTTCTCAAAAGTTGCGGCAACATTTTCGGACAGTTCGGATGGTTTGATCACAACTGTATTTCCGGCGGCAATTGCTGGAACCATTGGGAGAAGGATCATAGAGACCGGATAGTTCCATGGGGAGATGATGAGTACAACTCCTTTTGGATCTTTCTCAATTACTGGCTTATCGAGAGCAGTTGTGAAGGTCTTCTCAACGTGGGTTGGCTTCACCCAGTCATCAATGTTCTTCAAGAAATAGTCAATCTCTTGAATGGTCATTCCGATTTCTAGAATTTCAGTGGATTCATGGCGCTGAAAATGTTAGAAATTTGAATTTTATACTTGAAAATTCTAACTTACTCTTCTCAAATCCTTCCAAACAGCTTCTGACAAAGCCTCGCGGTTCTCCTCGATAAACTTTTTAAGTTTCAGAAGTTGTTGTTTTCTGAATTTGACTGGTTTTGTCTCTCCTGTACGGAAGTACTTGCGTTGGGTTTCCACTAGTTCGGTGAATGCCATTTCTGAAAAATCAGCAATGAAATTGAAGGAAAATTAAATTTATAGCGAGCGTTTTCAGAATGGTCAACGTGACCTTCAAGGGTCAGCCTGGGGTTATATACTGCCTAGTTATCATTATCAAACGCAGTTGCCTAAATAAATTTTCTGGTAGATGATGTATGTTTCATGAAGGACAGAGAAGGCGGAGGGGGGCAAGTCAACGAAAAAAAAACGATATTCGGAGACGAGAAGGAAGCGGTCAGAATAATGATGATCACATGACGACAGTCGCGCAAACAAGTAACCAATCATATAGAGAAATGCCAAAATATTTTAATCGCCGTTAGCAAAATATTTCGTGAAATTGAAGTCTAGAAAACTGATGAAATCTAAGTTTCAGTTATCAACTGCCGAAATTTGGAATGATGATTTGTTGGAAACGTTTTTGTCTATAACAATTTAGATGTATACAACTCATTGAAACATTAAAATACGTTCAGTATAAGAATTTACGCAAATCTAAAAACAATAGACATTTTACAAAGTTAGTTAGGTTTGAATGATGTCACTATTTCTATTTAATTGGGAGGGTGGAGATTGTTTTCGGGTATAGTGTGAGATCTAGGCGCAGTTCAATTCAGTGATCAACTTGTGGTCAAGTATGTAGATGAAACTTCATACGACTTGACTCATTTTATAGATTGATCTCAAGTCTAATCTCGAAAAAATGTTAGATTTATGTTTTCAACCGTAACCTATCATTATTTTAACAGACAGAAAGTTCGACCAAAAAGAAGATAATTATCGATATAACCGTCGAGAACTTGGATGTTTCTCGGGAGGGAAAGGGAAACTTCAAGGACGAAATTTCACGGCGTTGTTTTGTTTGCTACTAGCTACAATTTCTCGGCACTGAAACAGGAAGAAAATGTGAAAAGGAAATTGTAGAGTAAACAGTTGTGGAACTGTAATTTCGGATTGCATGTTTGTTCTACACACTTCAGCAAAAAGTGACCCTTTGAATAGGCTGCACATGGTATCAGTTGTGGGAAAATGTATGATAAGAAAGAAATGGAATGGAGGCCATGTCAATAATTTCTTCTTTAAATATAGTTTTCTCAATTTTTGGAATTAAATCCATAATAGAAACGTTTTTAAAAATACAGTTTCAGGTTTTTGGATTAGGAGATCAAAAGCGAAACATCCGAACCGGGTTCAATTTTAAAAGTGAACCTGATCCCGATTGGATACAATTCTTGCGGCAAAAGTGTAGCCATCGTCCACCGGACACTGACACAAACGACCACATATTGTTGAAATGGGGGGGAGTTGGAAGAATGGGAAAGATAGAAGTGAGCAGCATGCTAGAGTGTAGCTAGCGTTAGATATTTGGACAAGACAATGACTATGGCGAACACACAATTTCTCCAACATCATGTGATCATTGACTCTATATTTATTGGGACACAAAAAATAGAGAAAAAAATAGGAAAACAATATTACAAGAGGGAGACAGACAGATGAAAAACAAAAAATTAATGCAACGACTACTTCGTTCTCGGCATTTTGAAGACAGGCTGTAGCTCTTCGTCATCTTGATCTTCTGGCTCGACTGCAGTTTCTTGGAAAATCTTCTTTGGCTGTGTCTTTCGATACGCTTTATCAATGTACAATGGATTCTCTTCGGCGTCTTTAGCATGTTTCAGGATGCTTGCACGAACATCGGTATCTTTTAGGAACTCGGCATTACGAGCAGTTCCGATTTGCTTTGCCAAATACGAATGAAGACTTCCACCACTTGCAGCCACACGTCCATTTGCGCTCTTTCCGTTGATAGGCATATCTGCAGGCTTCCGGAACTCGGGACGAAGCTTGTTATCCTGCATTCGGAGATACTTCTTGATTCTCCATCCAGTGACTTCCTTTTCTTCTCCTTCCTCTCCGCGCGGTTGGAACATTTCGAGGGAAAGAGCTGAAATATGAAGATAAATATTTTTCGAAAAAAATTGTTTAACTTACGAGAAAGAACCATATCTTCTCGAACAACTTCAGATGCGCGATTTCTTTTGAGTGGCTTCGTCACACATGACATAACTCCTCGCTGTGACATCGTTTGATCGTAGTACACGTGAATGGTGCCATCCGAGAGTCCAGCGATAATTTGATTCAATCGCGGGTGCCACTGAATTCGGTGGCACGAAATTCCAGGGTAATCAATTTTATAGACAAGATCAAATGTCATTGGATCAAAGAATTGTAATGTTCCAGGTGTATCCTTGTTGGGTGACGATGTACCAGTGAAGACAACCTCGGCACGAGGGGAGAATCCGCAATCAGTACTACAAAAAATATACTTATGGTGAAGTTTTTAATAGAAGGATACCTTTTGAAAGCGTTTTCGAGACCGGTTTTCACAAGAAGCGGCTCTTTTGGGTTATCTAAGCTCCACATCTTCAGAGTGTCATCAAAACCTCTAGACAGTAATCTCTTTGAATCGGGCGAAAAAGCAATAGAAGTAATCGAGCCGTTGTGAGCTTTGCGTACAAGGTAATTTACATTGACCTAAAATTAAAATATGAGAATAAACAGTGTTTTTGAACTTCAACTTACATATTGCGATCCATACTTCCATGCTTGAACAGATCCGTCATCACAACCGGCGGCAATCCATTTTCCGTCAGGAGAAAACGTGCAAACTTGCGGGCTGACACGTTTTCCATTAGCTCCTTTTGTTTTGATGACTTTCCTGTGCTTGTTGATGCATTTGGTGATTACTTTATGATCATCGAGGTTCCATAGTCGTAGACTTCCATCATCAGAACAAGAGATAAACTCGTTCTTGTTTAGTGGATTGAATTCGACACAGTTAACTGTTGCTGTGTGTCCTTTAGTGATGTTTAAATCAATAATATACTGATCTCCACGAACTGTTTCAGACCATTGTTTTCCTGCTCGATCCAGTAGGCGAATGATAGCTTCTCCACTAGCTACTACAAGAGTTTCGCCGTTCGGAGAGAATGCCAGGGAATTGATAACGTGACTTTCTGCAGGCAGAAGCTCTTTGTCGTATCTCATTGACATGTCCATTTTTTGAAAATCGAACAGCTTCACGTAATAGTCAAGCCCTCCACTGGCAAACCGAACACCAGGAGGCTCAACCCGAAGTGCACTGATGGCTTGAGTGCCATGGCTGATCTTCGCTTCACATGCAGCTGGAATCAGTTTGATGATGGAGATTGCTTCTGTCTCGTCAAAATCGCTATCATCACTATCTTCGGGACCTTCAGCTCGAGACGAGGAGGGGCCCGCTTCAGACTGTTGCATTTGGAATCCTGGAGGTAGATCTGGCATGAAATCTGGAAAAAACAAATTTGAAATAATTAAAACATTATATTCGGCTTACCATCTTCATCATCAGATACAGCTGAAGAAGAAACACCAGATTCTGATTTAGAAGACACCGATACCGACTGCGGAACGTGAGTTGGTTCCTCAGTTCTGGGAGCATTGCTTATCGTTTGCGCGAACATTGCTTGGAGGTCAAAGACGCGTGCCTTCTTTTCAGAATTCTTTTTTGGAGCCGTATTATCATCCATTGTGGTGATCTGAAAGAATTATTGAAATTCGTTTTCATCTATTAGGCGGTAACGGGAAAAAAAGAGTTAATAACGAAAAGAAACGTGTAATACAACCAATATAATGAACTGCCGTGGTACATATATAATATTTTGGCGAAAAAAACTAATAAATTCTGGAAACAGTCCTGGAGTTCTGATGAAAGCTGAAAAATGTTTTCGAATTTCGAACATTGAGGACGTGGCTGACTTGTTTCGGAGACTAGGCCGCGGAGAAAGTGTGGACAATCGGACATTACTTCGCGCCGAGACCCTTCCACAAACCGTATTCGTGTTCCTTGGCACCATTTAAATTCTTTTCCCATTTTCAGTTTTTAAAGTTTTTACGCGTCATCAATTATCGATTTTTGCAGTTTAAATTGTTCAGAAATGTTTTATTCATCATTTTGTCATTGCTCAGAGAAAACGAAATACATTTTCTTCTAAAAAAATCAAATTGAAACCATTGCAACATGTTGCACAATATTCTAATTTTCCATCACAACTCTGTGCAATGTAGAATAACCAGTTCTCTATAAATATCTTTTTTTTCGCATTTTTGAGTTTCTTCCCCGAATTAATTACTTTAACTCTCTTTTCGTGTTTTATATAATACAATTACAGGTAATCGGTGACGTGCAGCACAAATAGAATATGAGCGCTCCCGCAGCAGGTGCTACCGCCGGAGGCGATGACGCCGCCGATAGAAATGTCGAAATGTGGAAAATTAAACGGCTCATCAAAAGTTTGGAATTAGCCAGAGGGTAACTATTTTCGTGAAGCGTTTATTTTACATTTGTTTTTTTACAGAAATGGAACTTCTATGATTTCGCTGATCATTCCACCAAAAGATCAAGTGGCTAGAATCCAGAGAATGTTGGCCGAAGAGTACGGAACGGCATCTAACATCAAGTCTCGTGTCAACAGACTTTCCGTTTTGGGAGCTATCACATCAGTACAGGGAAGATTGAAACTCTACAACAAAGTCCCACCAAATGGATTGGTCGTTTACTGTGGAACAATCATGACCGACGAAGGAAAGGAAAAGAAAGTTAACATTGATTTTGAGCCATTCAAAGCAATCAATACTTCATTGTATCTCTGCGACAACAAATTTCACACCGAAGCTCTTCAAGGTATTTCTAATTTTCATCATGCATCATAAAATATACCATTTTTCAGGTCTTCTTGCTGACGATAACAAGTTCGGATTTATCATTATGGATGGAAACGGTTGTCTGTTCGGAACACTCCAAGGAAACACTCGTGAAGTTCTGCACAAGTTCACTGTCGATCTTCCAAAGAAGCACGGTAGAGGAGGTCAATCTGCTGTCCGTTTTGCTCGTCTCCGTAATGAGAAGCGGCACAATTACGTCCGTAAAGTAGCTGAAAATTCGGTGGAACAATTTATCAAGAACGACAAGGTTACAGTTGCTGGACTTATTCTTGCTGGTAGTGCAGATTTCAAGACAGAGTTGGGACAATCTGATATGTTTGATCAAAGACTTCAAGCCAAGATGATCAAGACTGTCGATATTGCTTATGGTGGTGAAAATGGTTTCAACCAAGCTATTGAACTTGCTGCCGATACGCTGGCAAGTGTTAAGTTCATTCAGGAAAAGAAACTGATTGGTGGATATTTCGATGAAATCAGCCAAGACACTGGAAAATACGTTTTCGGAGTTAAAGACACTCTTGCCGCACTTGAAATGGGAGCTATTGAAACTCTCATCTGCTGGGAGAATTTGGATATTGTTCGGTACAAGATGAAAAATTCACTCGGAGAGGACATTCTTCTGAATCTGAGACCTGACGAGGAGAAGGACAAATCTCATTTCACCGACAGTGAAACTGGACAAGATATGGAAATTATTGAGACTATGCCACTTTTGGAATGGTTTGCTAATAACTACAAGGTGGGCGCTCGCTTTATCGAAATTTAATTTTTTATTAATGTTTTGTAGAACTTCGGAGCAGCTTTGGAAATCGTCACAGATAAGTCGCAAGAAGGAGCCCAGTTTGTTCGAGGATTCGGAGGTATCGGAGGATTGCTCCGTTATCGCGTTGACTTGGCTCATGTAGACCTTGAAGACGAGCTCGACAACATTGACCTTGATGACTATTGATCACGGGCGGCAGTAGTGAGCCATTGGGCGCCATACTCGTTTCTTTTGTTATTTAAGCTTGTATCCTCTTTTTTCTTTATCAATCTCTTCATAAATTATCCAGCATTGTCAAATTATAATATTTCCCTTTCTCAATCATCATCATCATTAATTGCTATATCCCATACCACACTTTATTCTAAGTTTCTATTCCATTTCATCGAGTTTGCGCCCCGTGTCCCTCACTACTGTCGTTTCGTTTGGTCTGTTGATGCTTTTAGCTCAGCTGGCAAGGCATCTCACGTCTGCCAGCATACTGAAAAAGAAACGTTCCACGCCCGGAACGAAGATGCTATTGGCGGCTTGTTCAACCGGACAAAGGTGAGCTGATTTATCATGATTCTTTTAAAAATATCTAATATTGATCGTGATATTTTTTGTTGTTGTTGTTAAATTAACTAGGTTTTCACGCTACAACTAAAGTTGTAGTCGTAAACTTTATTTGAAACAAGTTTTTTTTTCAGGTAGAGGCACGGGCGACACACTCACACTCGATGACTTCAACCCTTTCGCTTCCTTCGGTGGATGTTTCTACTCGCAATTCCAATGACTTTTAATTGTCAAATTTATGGGTTTTTCTAGGTTTTCTAAAGTTTGTTTTGGAAATACCTAGAATTAAACCATTATTTTATTTTTCTTAATTCAAATTAGTATGTGGTTGAATCAATTTTGTATTATCGGTGACTGTAACTGATAAATATGTTGGTTAAAAATAAAGCATTTATAAAATAACAATTATTTGTAAAAGTTGTAACGGTTCAATTTTCCTTATACATCAGAATTGTGACTTTGTGGTAAAGTACAGTTTTCCGAATAGAATGGCGAGAGATTTTCTTATCAGGTATTGATTGATAACGCAAGAAAAACGTGAAAATGAGAAAGAACTACTGGGAGAGTGGGCGCATCGAAACGGTCGCCTTTTTTTTAAATTGAAATTATTCAACTGCAATTTGTTAATAAATTCATCTATTCAGAAATGGTGGAGAATAACACTCTCATAATCACAGGAGGAGTGGTCGTAGTTTCGAGTATTGCTATCTACATTTATTTGAAAGCAACAAATACATGCCCCTTCTCACTTTGTAAAAAGGTAAATTTGATTTTTTTTTGTTTTTCGCGGTTATTTTAATAATTTTTTTTGTTCAGAGCAAGAAACGAACTCTTGTCGATGATTCTGTCAAGTATCCACTTCCGTTGATTGAAAAGTTCGAGATCAGTCATGACACGAGAAAATTCCGATTCGGATTACCATCGAAGGATCATATTCTTGGGCTTCCAATCGGCCAACACGTTTACCTCACCGCAAATGTGAACTTTCCAGATCCTTCATTCATCATAAATATTAACATTTCAGATTGATGGAAAGATTATCGTTCGCCCATATACTCCAG
Source organism: Caenorhabditis elegans (assembly GCF_000002985.6). Lineage (NCBI taxonomy): Eukaryota > Metazoa > Nematoda > Chromadorea > Rhabditida > Rhabditidae > Caenorhabditis > Caenorhabditis elegans. The sequence continues at coordinate 6,437,062 of NC_003283.11, forward strand.
TATCCAGCGATGAAGATCTAGGATTCGTTGATTTGATGGTGAAGGTTTACTTCAAGAACACAAATGAGAAATTCCCAGAAGGTGGAAAAATGAGTCAACATTTGGAGAGCCTCAAGATTGGAGACACGGTAATATATTTTCACATTACCTTCGAGTTTTTTTGTTGAATTCGAATTTTTAGATCAATTTCCGCGGGCCACAAGGAAATATTGTTTACAAAGGTCACGGATTGTTCAGCATCAAAGCCGATAAGAAGGCCGAGCCGAAGAATCGAGTTTTCAAGCATCTTTCCATGATTGCTGGAGGAACCGGAATCACACCAATGCTTCAAGTCATTGCTGCCATTCTTCGTGATCCAACTGACACCACTCAGATCAGACTTTTGTTTGCAAATCAGACTGAGGACGATATTCTGTGCAGACAGGAACTTGACGATCTTGCAAAGGAGCATCCAACTCGTTTCCGTGTATGGTATACAGTCGATAGACCACCAGTGATGTGGAGCTATTCCTCTGGATTCATCAATGACAGCATGATCAAGGTGAGAAAAAAAGCTGAAACATGTTTTCTGAAATTGTATAATTTATTTTCAGGAAAACCTCTTCCCACCTGGCGATGATTCTGCTGTTCTCTTGTGCGGACCACCACCAATGATCAACTTTGCTTGCATTCCGAACCTTGAGAAGCTCGAATACGACCCAGCAAATCGTCTTCTCTTCTAGATCAATCAGGATCCCCAACTACTTTCTGTGTTATTAATTAGTTTCATCGCCATTCTCAATGTTCATGTATTTGACTACAATAGTAAACCTTTTTCTAACATATTCCAATTTTGAAAAGAAGACGATGCATTTCAAAAGCTAAGAATCAAACTACCAGTTCGTTAGGAGCCAGATTTTGTCAGCACTATGAGAGAGCGGTCATCTTAAGAGAGATGTGAGTGGGACAAATTAAAAAGCGACTACAAAAATCACTTTTGAAACTAGTTTACACACTTTTACTGAGAGACAACCTACACACACACGCACTTGATGACTTCAGTGTCTCCTCATTTTTGTGTCATTTTGTATTTATTTTTAATGTTCGATTTTTTTTCTATATTTCGTTTTGAAATCCTCAAAAACTCCAGTTCTGTTCCTATTTTAGAGAGAAAATGCAAAATATCCAAAAATTTACACATTTAAAAGTATAAAATCCAATATTAAACGCAGGCATTTATTTTATACAATCTGAAATTTATTGAAGTGCAATTAAAACTGGCAGAATTCTCAACAAAAATGCTATTACCTAGACGCGAAATTTTACAATTTGGCGCCAAAACTACGGTACAAGGTCTCAACACGATAATTTTTTGGTTAAGTTCAAATAGGTACGCGTCTTTAAAAAGTACTGTACTTTCAAACTAACTGGATTTTTTTACTCGTTTTGTTTTCAAAAGTTTTTCGTAGTAAAACTATGAATTAATCTAAAAACAAAATTCTAACAAGTTTTGAGAAATTAAATATAAATATAAAAACGCAGCAAAATGAGAGTTTCAAGTTACAGTACTCTTTAAAGGCGCACACGTTTTCGCATTCGATGAATACTTGTCGTGTCGGTACCGTATTTTTGAGCAAAAATCATTAATTTTCGAGTTTGATTAATATGATAAATATTTTCGACGGGACCAGTTTGAAAAATGCATGCGCCTTTCAGTAGTTGTCCATACAGCTGCGAAACAATAATAATTCCAAATGAGTTGGTTATTTTAATATTATATCCCGATTAGGAGACGAAAAAACAAAGTATTTTTTTCTGATTCTTTTCTTTTCGACCTTTTAAATCGAAAATTAATTAATATTTTAGGCCATTTCAATCTCGACACTTTTTTTGAAATGGTTGAGAACAATACACTTGCGATAACTGGAGGCGTGGTACTTATTTCAAGTGTTTCTCTATTTTTGTATTTGAGACAACTCAGGGCTGAAAAAGTGAGTCTTCCATTCTTTTTATTTCCTAATACAAAAAAGTTTAGAAATCAAAAAGAACGCTTGAAGACGATTCGGTCAAATATTTGCTTCCTCTCATAGAAAAGTTCGAGATCAGTCACAATACGAGAAAATTCCGATTCGGATTACCATCGAAGGATCATATTCTAGGACTTCCCATTGGACATCATGTGTATCTTAGTGCCAATGTATGTTTTCTTCAGATGATATAATTAATTATTTTAAAATAATTTCCAGATTGGTGGAAAGCTTATAGTTCGATCCTATACCCCAGTGTCTTGTGACTTAGACTTGGGATATGTAGATTTGATGGTTAAAGTGTATTTTAAGAATACACATGAAAGATTCCCGGATGGTGGGAAAATGAGCCAACATTTGGAGAGCCTCAAGATTGGAGATACTGTAGGTGATTTCTGATTTGGTAAAAAAAAATTAAACCATGTATAGGTTAGCTTCCGTGGTCCACATGGAAGCATAATTTATAAGGGAAGTGGTCTATTCACTGTACGAATGGATAAGAAGGCCGAGCCAAAGAATCGATTTTTCAAGCATCTTTCCATGATTGCTGGAGGTACCGGAATCACACCGATGCTTCAAGTCATTGCCGCCATTCTTCGTGATCCAATTGACGCTACTCAGATCAGACTTCTGTTTGCAAATCAGACCGAAGACGATATTCTGTGCAGGAAAGAGCTCGACGAGCTAGCCGAGAAGCATCCAACTCGTTTCCGTGTATGGTATACTGTAAGCAAAGCGTCAAAAGATTGGAGATATTCTACAGGGCATATAAATGAGGAAATGATCAAGGTGAGTTACAGGTATTTCTAGATAATTTTTTCGACCCATTTTTTGTTTCAGGAACATCTATTCCCTTCCAATGAGGAATCTGCTGTGCTGTTGTGTGGACCACCAGCAATGATCAACTGTGCGTGCATTCCAAATCTTGATAAGCTTGGACACAATTCAGAAAATTACCTTATATTCTAGTTTCTTATTCAACTTTCTCATTGTTTTGCATAGATTTATATATAAAACCATTATGTCAAAAACTTAAGTTTTCCTGGCATCAGAGGCATCAGACTTCTATAAGACTTCCTCTACAATATGCCTTTAAAACCAGGGGATCGTCAAATTCAAAAGCTTCATTATCTGACTGTAACCAAAAATTGTGTACATCACTTGAAGTTTTCTTCGTCCTCATTTATTCAATAAATCACACCTTTCAAACAATTAAGGAAATCAGGGAATACCATAGTCGCTGTACGTTCTTCCGTCATATGTACACTTCCATCCTGTAGCATAAATTGAAATTCGATCATCCATAATGCTGAGAGTTAGGCTTTCATAAGGATCAATTAAACTATAAACTTGTAGACAATCTCCACGACCACAAACTCGCTCAAAATCTCCACAGAAACCAGATCTGAAAAAAAAAAACGTAAAACTTGAAGTTAGAAACTCTAATCGAATGTTTACGCTTCTCTTTCAAAATCCCCCTCCCACTGTCTAACTTCAAATCCTCGAATCAGTACAGGTTTATCTGCTTGCCGCCTACTCCATAGCAGAGCTCGACTGAATCCAGGAACTCCTTTTCCATTGATCCAATTCTAAAAATTAAGATAACTTTGACGAATGAATCTTGAAATACCTTCAGGAACTGATTTATTCCATTATCAGTAATATTTACAGCATTAAAGCTCATAGACTTCGCCTTTAACTCGAGAAATTGTTCATCAGAAAATGCAGCTCGACACCAGAAGTAGAGGCTCGGAACAGTCATGATTTGCGGTAAACCCACAAAATCGCCAGGAAGCGTTAATGTGTTTCTTTCTTGCTCGTGTGTTAGCAATTGAAGCGAATCTAGCTGTTCTGGAACTTTTTGTAGCCACCAGCGAAATGCATCAAGATCGTCTGCAGCAATTCGAAGATCCTTGCAACATGGTAGAAATTTAATTATACTGGATGCCATTGGATATTGCGACTGGAAATAAATTCAAAATATTTTATAGTTAAAAAAATCTTACCATTTCAACTTTGAGGACGGCAATTTCAAAATTACACCTTTTCATCCATTTCTCGGCAAACTTCGTAGCCTCCTCGTAATAATTACAATTTTTCAGGATAAGACTTCTAACATCCGCTCTTCCCATGTATTTGACCCAACGAATTTGAGTGTCTTCTCCAAGTTGAGAGAAAACCAGCTCAAATCGTTTTCCAGAGTTGAAGTCATGATGAAACTGAACTCGAACTAGCACGTTGTCCTACAATCTAAACAATTTTTATGTGTTTTGTTTCGTCGCTCACAAAGTCTTCCGGGCTCAGAACATAGTGACTTTCATTGTCCTGAACTTCAATACTATGAACTTTGATGGGAGTTGTATTGACAGTTTCATGATCAGCCTTTGAACATGTTCCTAGTCTGCTTCTCGTCCAGTAATCCATGTTTTTGACAACTTCTCTTCGGCAATCTTCATTTAAAACTGACCATTTCTCAAATCCACCAATTAATTTGCACAATACATCGAATTCTTTTTGAGTTGCTCTTCTGGTTGCTAGTGTCGGTTGATCGGAGATATCTTGGTGCATTTCGTCAAGGAGATCTCCGAAAAGCCCGAAGGATAACTGCTCACCTTCGTCGTCAGAAGACATTCTCAGTTTAAATCTGCAGATAATTCATGTCTGATATACAATATTTTGCTCATTTACATATATGAGATAATATGTCGAAATATTATTTGCTTAACTAAATGGGAATTGACCAATATTATCAGAAAAATCAAAAATTAAAAATCAAACTGTTTAAAGCGAATAACTGTTTTTGAAACAAACCTGGCAAAAGAGCCCAGGCTTAGGATAAAAATTAAAACGTGCGTTTTTTTAAAACACCGACACAAATATGCCTCGTGCAGGCTGAGTGAGAGATGAGAGATCTAGACGTGCTGTCAATTTAGTGTTTACTTGGTTGGCAATACAAACGTTTTGGTCTTGTGAACTTTGCATAACCGTCATACTCGATGAAACCACATTTTTATCAGTTCTGGTAAACGATTTTCAGGAAAAATGACACCATATTGAATTCTCCCCTGGGGGATGTTTACTCGAACAACTGAGCCCCTTAGCTACTTATAACTCAAAAATATAATCTAGTGGCAACCAATAATTCACACAGGAAGTAGAAGAATCGAAAAATCGAAGGTGCTCTCTTTTCTTCCTCAATATCCAATATCCGGAAGCTTGCTCACCGAGTCGGAACGGTGCCTGCCGCTCACCGTCATTTGTGCTCAAAAATGCCAAATCTTTTGGCGACCGCTTCACAAGTCGCGAATTCTCTATCTAACTTAAAAGCTAAATATATAAAGTACTTAGAAACATTATGTTCTGCAAATGGCATCGACATCTCTACTCTAAAAGTGAGTTATGATCACTAGCTTTTCACTTACACTTTGCATGTTAATCGCTCACAAAAGACTTGACCGTATTCTCAGACCGAAGGAGATACTCACAAAGTTCTAGAAATGTATTTTGGAGGACTTCCTGTCCTAGTTGGTCTCAAATACTTTTCCCATCTTTCTACACTTCGACTATTTGGACAACAAATCACATGCCTTAAGCCATTGGGAGAGGTTGCTCCAACCCTTGAAGAACTCTGGGTCTGTGAAGGTGCTGTTAAAGATTTAGCAGGAGTTGATCATTGCATCAGACTCAAAAAGCTATTTCTATATGATAATGCCATTGAAGACGCCAGTTGTTTGTGTGCTCTGACAAACCTACAGTACCTCAATATTGCCAGCAACAAGCTGAAGAGTCTTACGGTTTGGTTTTATGATTTCTTCAGTTTATTTCCAAATCTCTACCATTTTCGAAATCATCAGAATTGATAAAATGTTTTTCAAAATGTCAAATCAAATTTTTGGTAAATTGCAAAACATTTTGAATAATTTTCAATATGTCATTGTTTTATTACGCAAATTGGAAGTTACCAGATTATGTTACAACCTGAAATGGGAATTTTACTTTTTTCAGTTTCTCCGAGATATGAAAGATTTGACAAATTTATCTTTGGCAGACAACAAAATGAAAGATTCAGGTATAATCACCATCTTTCCCTATTCCTAACCTGCAGTTTCAGTTGTTGCAACTGCCATCTGGCCTGAAAGCATACAACATTTGGATATATCTGCCAACTGTTTCTCTTCAAATCGAGCTTTATTTTCATTAACAATTTTGTCATCTCTGAGATCCTTGAATCTAGATCCAGTGATTTCCAAATCTACCGTAGCCCCGAATTTATTTTTTGCGTGGATTGCTCATTCATTTCGGTTTATCGAGTCATTGGATGATGATCCGATTACTGAATCATTTGTTCCAACATATCGACCAATGGCTGATACTATTTATGCCGAAAAACTGGCAAAATTGGCAAAAGCAGATGAAAAGTATTTGAAGGATTTGAGAATGGCTGAGAAACATTCTGGTAAGATTGAAAATCGGTTGGCATGTCTCGCCGAGGCACTCACTGCCTACAAAGATGCAATGCAGACAAAGGATGCAAAGAAGGAAATTGTGAAGAGAGTTCATGAAATATGTGTGAGCAATTCAAAAGCAGTGAAGAATATTAAAAGTAAGAACATTCACCGTATTTCTCCTGTTAGACTTGCTCCCCACTGTCTTAAAGGCACTTAAAATAAAAAAAAACTGTCTTCATAAATTTTTTTCGCTGTGAGACCCATCCGAATAGTTTTGAGCGCCTTGAATACAAATTATGGAAACATTCGAAATTATGATGTATTCATTTAAACTACATACAGAACTTGTCAGTATCCTCATATCTTTACTGTACCCCCACAGAAACCAAATTAAATCACAACAGAATTTCATTTTTTTTCATTTTCAAAGGTGTTAGAAAGTTGGAATAATCTTCTTATTCTAATATATTACTCAAAAAATACAACTCTCATATTTCTCACGTTCCACTAGAACAATCCTACAGTACCTCAAAAAATATCCTATGTATTTAAAAACAAACTAGAACCTAGGAAAAACTTGAAAAAAAACTCAGATTGGTCATCTGTTCACAATTTCAAGTTTTCTATTACAACAACTTCCAGAAAACTATACGGTACTTTCTGAATACATTCGATCTCTATCAAAATATCAAATCTCGAGTGATATGGAGTCTTGTCAAACATTTCAATTAAGAGATGGAACGGCTGAAGAAATTGCTTTTATCACTCAAACTTTGAATTACAGCTGCTCGATGAAAAATAGTTATGAGGTACCAATTGGGTTGCTATAAAAGAGTGAATTATGTTATTTCAGATTATTGTCAAATCTTGTTCTGTGCTTGGAAATATAACAAAAAATGAAACAGACCGTCTATTCATCTTGGAGAAGGATTCAAATGAGAAGTTATTTGATTTGAGAACAATTTTTAATTTATTGGATAGATTTACGAGAAAAGACTACACAAAGCACGCGGTACGGCTGATTCGAGATTTCGAAGTAATAAAAAAACAAGAAAAAGATCGAACTATCATATTCTTTCTACCACTAGTACTATCGAAAATGGCAGCTGCTCGTGGAGCAACCAAATTCATAGATGAAGAAGGAGTTTCATCATCGAATGACAATTTGAGTTGGTCTGATATTAGGTTATTGGCTGTTCTTGCGGTAGAAGTACAGCCTATCGGACAGTTAACAACAGATCAATTGAGGCATATGGATCAATTTGAAGAGTCATATAATGAACAATTGAAGAAGTTGAATGATATGAACATAAAATTAGATGTGAAAGAAGAGAGACACAGACGAAACGAGGAACCAGCTGAAACTTCAATTGAAGCAGTCAGCAATCAACAATCTAAAATCAGGAAGGTATCCGATGTGCTTGCAAATATAAGTAATCTAACTGGCAGAGCGTGTGATGAGAAACTGCCATTCGATTGGTTCACAATGAGAAATCCTTTGGAAATTGCATTGGCATATTTTGATTTTAGGCCGATCAAGGAAGTTAGCGATTTGATGGTGAGTGGCACCTAGCTAGAGAGAAATTTCATATAGTAGATGTAAGTGCCTGCCTACTGCATTTTGACATAAACTCCGGTGTTCGGTTTTTCAGATTGATATTTCTTGTTACACTAAAAAGCATTTTCATACCTTGAGCTTCAAACTTTTTACTTTTGAAAAGTAAAAATTTACCTTTTTTAGACTCGACTAACTGCCCTCGAACTATGCGATCAGAAGTTGACAAAACTGACAGGAATTCAAGAACTTGTCAGCTTACAATTTCTTTCTGTTCGCAAAAACAAGCTGACCTCTTTAAAAGTAAGTTTGGGCCCTAATTTGACATATCATTTTGAATTTACAAATTTCCAGAAACTGAATCGACTTCCCTGCTTGAAACTTCTAGACGCATCTTTTAATCATATTTCCAAAATCGAGCAACTCCCAAGTTCTCTCCTTCACGTAGATTTGAGCCATAACAAATTACAGACTCTTGTGTTTTGTCAGAGTTTAGGAGTTTGTTTGATTATTTACTATGTCAATTCACAAGTTTTAATAAATTCCAGAATACTAGACATCTTCTGCTTCATCGAAATCAAATCAAGTCTATGAAAGGTGTAGAGTCATGTGTGCAATTAGAAACTTTCTTTGTAAATGACAATTTGTTGAAGGATAAAAGTGATGTAGAGCTGCTCAAGGTTAGAGCCAAATTATCACTGAAAACTTAACTAATTACCTGCAGACTATGCCAAAACTTACCCATCTCGACATGTCAAATAACATTCTCAGTTCTGCAGAAGGATATAGGCCAAGAGTTATGCAGGCAGCACAGTTTCTGATATCTTTGGACAGACAAATTGTGTGTTTTCCTTATACAATTTAAGCTAGTCTCTATTTCGAAATTGTTCTAGATTCCATTGGAAGAACGACATGTTAACACAATGAAACAGACCACGAGAGGATTAAGCTTGGAATTGATTGAAAGAATGTTAGTGGTTTATTTTTTGAAATCATATATAAAGTTGATTTTCAGATGTCCTGAATGGAAAAACAAAAAGGAATTGATGATTTGTGATCAAAAGATTGAGCAGATTATTTTGGAAAAGTCACAAATGGAGGAGTGAGTCAATTTGTTTTTTTTAGATACCAAAACGCAGTTCAATGATAAATGTACATACCTTTTCATACCTATAGGGCACATAATTTTCTGGTTTTGTAAGTTTTTTAAATTTCTGGTTTTGAAAGTTTTGCATGCAATCCCTTTCTGAACATGTACATATGTTACTCAAAACGTATAATAAAATTTCAAAAAAACGTTCCAAATTTAAAAAAAAGAGATTTTAATTTAATTGCAGATTATCCCAAATCCGACTAATTGACCTGTCTAAAAATCGACTGTCAAGCGTTCGTGAAATCAGTTCCTTCAACATCACCCATCTTATTCTCAATAACAATTGCCTGAAATCGATTGCAGTAAACGATGGCCAAACATCATTGCAGCCATTTCCTTATTTAGAAAACCTAGATATTTCGAATAACTCAATAAGCAATACATCTATTCTGAGACTTGGAATCCCACTTTTATTGAAACTTAAAAACATTAATTTGTCGCAAAATGCATTGTCAAGGTTGATAGTTATTGTAAATCTAGTCACACTTGAATATTTTCAGATTTGATTGTTCTCTATTTGATCTTCCGAATTTGGAATCAGTTGATTTGAGTAACAACTCGATAAAAACAATTATCAGACGCCCATTGAAAACTTTAACTTCCTTGAATCTTCAAAATAACAAATTGACAACTCTAACTCCATTGTCATGCCCTAATCTAGTGTCATTAGATATTTCAAACAATAAGTGAGTTTTTGATAGGTGCCTAACTTTACGATTTTTAGCAAGTTCTATACTCTTTAGCTATTAAAGTTTCAAATTTGTAGACTTGCGTCTTGTGCATCTTTGAAGCCTCTCTGCGAATGCAAGACTCTGGAAAATTTGGACTGTAGGAACAATTCAGTAACGGAGAGAAGGGTTTATGTTGATTTTATCAAAGCACAGGTTCCATCTGTTAGAAAACTAGATGACGAGATTATGAGCAATGAAATTGAAATTACGAAACGAAGATTGTCTCGAGCAAATGATTTGATCTCGATGAGCAGAAGAAGCAGGTACTTACAATTAGGAATATCTGATATTATGACTCTTTTTACACTACACAATTTCAGTATGGTGACCTCGTCGATGCTATCTTGGTTCGAGAGAGAAGAGGGTGAAACTCTGGAAAACGTGAAAAGGGCTTCAAGTTTTCTAGAACCAAGTGCAGCTGAAACCCCCATGAGACCACGACGGCTTGAACCTCTTCCCGGAAGACGTAAAACTAATAGTGAAAGCAATGGATTAATGTTGTTAGGTACAAAGTAAGTGATTTTATATATTAGTTGAGAGATTATGAAATGTTTCTAAATTCGTTTTTGTTCATTTTCAGAGCTGTGCAACATCGCAAGTAAAAGGCCCAATTATGTGGAGAGTCTGTCGAATATATTTTTTTCTAAACTATTATTATCATTTTTCAACTAAATATAAATACTATCTGAATAAGTCTCATGATAGGTATTCAAAAGTTAGTAGTGCCTACCTTACAATAAGAGTAACTACGGTAGTTGTCTGAGTCTATTTTGGTCAGTGTTCTTCAAAATGTAGAATTTTGGAAACATCATTTGAAATTTCGATTTGATCTTACAATCAGTTCAATATAATACCACTTTTGGGGTTTTCACAGGAATTCTGCAGACAGTTTTATTGGGAACTAGTTCAGAGCAGAGGTGGGCGGATATTTTTTCGGATATTTTCTAATAATGAATTTATCAATAAGTATTGATGTAGTTATTCTGGAAAAAATGTATCCGAACAAAAGAGTAACTATTAAGAAACATTTTAATATGATAAAACCTAGAAAAATTCTACAAGTTTTCTGTATAAACGATATGCAAGTCCATTATCCGATATCCGTAATATCCGTAATATCCGATATCCGATGTTGCTCGGCTAATAAGTTTTAAGGTCTCGGTAAGGAAAACTTGTAGAATTTTTCTAGGTTTTATCATATTAAAATGTTGCTTAATAGTTACTCTTTGGTTCGGATACATTTCTTCCAGAATAACTACATCAATACTAATTGATAAATTCATTATTAGAAAATATCCGAAAAAATATCCGCCCACCTCTGGTTCAGAGTAAAAATCCATTGTTAACCATAGGAAATGCACTGGATTCTATACTGAATTTTCAGATGAAAATTTTCAGACTCACCGTGTGTTTAGCAGGAATGATTTACAGATTCTAAAAGCCCAATTTGTCAGAAGATATAACATGTTCAACTTATTTCTTATCATACCACACGGTTACATAATTCCCTAGTAGGCTATAAGGTAATGCAGGTTTCACCCCACTTTATTTATTTCGGCATTATCACTTTTTTTTTCAATAAATATCACTTTTTAATTTCACGTTTTTAAAAAAATAGTGAAATAATTAAAACATTTTAGAAAGCCAAATTTTAAGTGAGCGTGAAACGAAAAAAAAAACCGCCCATGAAATTTCAAATTTATTTATTTCTTGATACTTCGCCAGCTCTACGAAGTTTTTCCAAATCGTCAAAATGTCCGATTCACCAAGAAGCGACGAAGAGGATCTCAGTGAAGGTTCGGACAGCTCAGTATCACTGCATCAGTAAATTTTTCACTATATTATGCTACGTGGATCTCTTTTATTGAATTGTAATTTCAAACAACTGCCAACGTAGCAAAAACTAAACTGTATGCTGTTATGAAAAGTTTTATTCAAATTTTAGAATCGATCCCAAAATTCAATGTATCGTCACGGACCCACGTGCAGTGCGAATCTTGATTCTACATCAACATCTTCAAGGCATTCCAGTTTTCAATGCATATAAAGCAATGAACAAGGTATTTGGAGATCACTTTATGGAATACCGACACTTTGAATATTGGTATATGGGACTTGCAAATGGGAGTTTAACCGTAGACTCTTATGATAGGTTTGTGTTTTTTCAATGAACATAATATCACAGTACCTTTTATAGATTTCATACATCAGAGAGAAAAGAGTTCACCGACTTTTCAACCTACTTCCAAGCAATGATTCTGGATAAACTGAATCCAATTGATCGGTAAGAATTGATTGTATTTTTGTTTTGTAAATACAAAATCTTCAGGTTTGCTGCACGCGCAGTTTGCCGTGGTTTTAAGTCTATGATCGATTATCAACATTCTAACCTGAAAACGATGACTATGTATCTAGAAGAGAAAAGCGTTGGATTGAAGACAAACGGTGGCTACGTGACCTATGAATTGGAGGATGAGGACTGTCAAGTGAACTATAAGAAACGGAAAATGATTGTTAAGGATAAGAAACCATTGGAGGTTGCTATGAAGGATGTATCAAGACTTTTGAAGATCAGAGGATTAGATATGGATTACTTCGCAATTATTATGACGGAAATTATGGAAGAAGAGTTCGTTTCATTTGATGCTATTAACGACGTTCTTAAATCAATTGGAATCCTGTCGGCAAAATCAGTATTGCTCGATTGGTTTCACACTTTTGAAATTACTGTACTTCTGAAATACTTTAAGCCTGGAATCCTGGAGGACTTAACAATTAAATGTCTTGAATCCGATGAAGAGTTCACAGGAAATCTGGTGTACCTGGAACAGTGGAAAAAGGCAAAGAATCTGAAATTGTCTAAAGTCCCAAATTTTCCAATTATCGTCGAACATCTCGATAACTTCAAATCTTTGAACTTCGACTTCCATGGGGAACCTTTCTCAAGAGATGATATCATGAAGCTTCGAGATGTGAGTTTCCTTTCATATATCAATTTTCCCAAATAAACTTTCAGGAGGTTCTTCTAAAATCAACCAAGTTTGAATACTTTTCTTGTAAAAATGTGAAATTCAACACAAAAATGTTCGTGAAAGTTTTTGATGCTCGCTCAACTCTATTTTGTTCGTCTGGCTCAATTGTTTATGAATCGTCCAATGGAATATTCGATATTGCTTATCATCCGAATGGGTTCAACATTAAGAAGAAAATTGACTCGCAAGTTTGAACTCGTGAATATTAGGATAATAAATTATTTATCATTTATCAAACTATTTCAGTGTCGAAATATACCACATTTTCAAAAATAATGGAATTGAATTAAAAATATAATCATACCGTATCCATTCAAAACTTCCTGAGCGTTGCGAGACCTGTCCACAAAAGAACACCTCCCTCCAAATTTGGCTACTGTCTTGCTTCATTTTTCATACTGTTTTTTTGTTTCTTTTTCGTTCTTTTTCAGCCTTGGTCTGTTTTTTCCTTTTCACCTCCTTATTCTCTCTTTTTCATACACAAATAGCAAGAGAATAAGATGATAGAAGAGACGCAGAGTGCGAAAGGACGGAGCCTCGTTGCCCGCCGAACACTGAGGTTTATTGACTTTTCTACTGCTTTTCGAGCTGCTTTCGCGGAAAAAAAGATTGAGCTTTCTTTCGAGAGCTTTCGACTGTGCTTCTCGACTAAAAATATCGAAATACAACTTTTAGTTTGTCTTGCTAGCCTATCTTTTTGAAAATAATTTGTCAGGAAGCTGAATTGGGAAGAAAACGGAATAGTTAAAAATTTTACCTGTGATTTGTGCGATTATACGCATTTTTAACCATGTGTCTCGATAATTTCAATTATAACATTTTCCTCTGTCTCTTTCTATTTCGTTATCTTTTTTTTCTCATTTACAGTTGTTTCTTATTACAGAATAATCTCTCTCCAACAGAATGACGATATGAAAGTAATAAAAGGCGTCACGTTCATCGTTCTCGTCTTCTTCTCCTCACTTCTCGGAACTGTTTTTCTTCTTTTTCCGCTTATTCCTCTCGCATGGTTTGCGCCGAAATTATGGAGAACATGCGCCGATCGTCTTGTTGGATTCTGGTTAACTTTTCCATGTGTAAGTTGTTATTTGTGGTTAATTTTCTAAAAAAAAACTGTAAACTATAAAGAAAATATTTTCAGTCCCTCATCGAATGGGTATTTGGAGTGAATTTCCGAGTAACCGGTGATCTGATCGAACGAGATGAGCCAGCAATTTTGATAATGAACCACCGGACCCGACTTGATTGGTTATTCTCGTGGAATGCTCTTTACAAAATGGATCCATGGCTTCTCACCACAGAAAAAATATCTCTGAAAGCTCCTCTCAAAAAGATTCCCGGCGCCGGTTGGGCTATGAGCAGTGGATCTTACATATTCTTGGATCGAAACTTTGAAAATGATAAACCAGTTCTGGAAAGGATCGTAAAGTATTACTCGGGCTCAGAAAAGAAATATCAGATTCTTCTTTTCGCCGAGGGAACTGACAAAGGAGAGCGAGCAACTCGTTTGAGCGACGCTTTTGCCGATAAAAATGGATTACCGAGATATGAGTATGTATTGCACCCGCGAACGACGGGATTCAAATTTTTGATGGAATTGATGAAAAAAGGTGAGAGAGAGAATTTCAATTTTTGAATGCGACTAGCGACGAACCAGGGGATTTTGCAGAGAATTATATAAAATACGTTTATGATCTCACAATTGCGTACAGTGGAACTATAGTCGACACAGAAGCAAAACTTTTGGCTGGCAATTTTCCAGATGTAAGTTTTTATTGTAAAAATATTTAAAATTTTCTACATTTATTAAATTGTCATAATTCAAAATTTAAATTACAAAAACCCCAAAAATAATAATTTTAACAAAAAATTGTTTTTCAGAAAGTTCACTTAGATGTTAAAAAGTACAAGCTAGACGAAATTCCAACAGGAGAAGGGTGCGAGAAATGGCTCACCGATTTATGGGCAACAAAGGAGAAGCGACTGAAAAAGTTTTACGAGCAGGAAGAGCGACTAGAAGCAAGTGGTGATAGATTCGAGTGGCCGGTTGGTTTTTTTGTTGCGAAATTCAATGATTAATCCAACATGACATTTCCTACTACAGGAGACAACTACTGGTATCGGATACTACGTGGCGTTTGCCTTTTGGGTTCTCGCATCGCTTATTTGGATGGGTGCCATCTATTCGCTGCTATGGGTCAAGGTAATTAACCGGTTTTATGGCGATTGTTATTCGTTCGCATGATATTAGATATCGTGTTCCCTTTTGTTAAACTTTTTTTATTAATCTGCAGGTTTTTTGTCAAAAAATGACAAAAATCAGTATTTATATGCCAAATACACCTGAAAAAAAAAATTAAAATTGAAAGAATTTTTTTTTCTAATTTTGCAACAAAAAAAACACTGAATTTTCTGATTTTTCCGGCTAGATTAATAGGTTTTTTAAAAATATTTTTTTCTTTGATCATTTACTTGAAAAATAAATAATTCATAAATTTTTCAGAGGACCTTCCTAAAAAACAATTGAAAAATATGCTAAATTATCCATGTTGCCAATTTTTGGGAGAAAAACAAACTAGTTCATTTCGAATAGCGACAGTAATATGCCATTTCCCTTTGTTTCTTCGTATTTTTTGCTTGATTTCAATAATAAGTTTTGAAAACCGATCCCGTAAATCGACACATGGTATTCTAATATTTTTATTTCAAAAGTTTCTTTTTCAAAACAAAGTGAATTGCTAATAAATCAATTTATTTCAGATTTACGTCTCAATTGCGATCATCTTCTACCTGGCATCTCTTCGATTCTACAACGGAGCTGAATTCGTTTTCCTCAGATGGTTTGAAGCAAGACGCGACTGTGATAAGACTAGTAAAAAGGAATAGACAAAGTGATTGTATCATTGTAAAGATTGATCGTTCAAATTGTACCTTGCCCCCCCCCCCCCCCCCCCCCCTCCTCCATGTCCCCCAATCTTCTTTTTTCTAGTCGTGATTTCCCATTACAGATTGTATAAGCCATTGACATTGTATAGATATTTATTTGATTTACTTGTTGTGTTTTTGTCTCTCAGAATTTGATGATTTCAAGAAAAAAATATTTTGAGATTTTTATAAATTTTTATTTTAATTTTAATTTCCAAGTGGCACTCTTGTTTATATCTGGTATTTGTGGCCGGACAGTTTATCTTTTTAATTTTTAAAGTTACATTTCTCGAAATTCGAAATTGAAATTTCAGTATGAGTTCGTTAAACGAACCGCCTGTCCTTGGTGCAGGCCAGCAGATCGGAACTCGATTAAAAGGATGGTTCTTCGGTGCGGCTATGTTGTTATCCGCATTTTTTGGTAAGGAATGTTTTGCTGTTAAAAGAGTTTGAGTTTAATTTCCAAATTTTTTGTATTTCGCTAAAAATGTGGATTTCCAGGCGTTCTCTACATTGTCACTCCACTGGTCGTCTTGCTGTTCCTGAAGCCACGGCTTTGGCGACAAATGCTTGATCGACTAGTCGGAATTTGGGTTATCATGCCCGGTGCCCTATGCAACTACATCTTCGGCGCCAACATTCGAATCAAGGGAGACTTTATCAATCATGAAGAGCCTGCTCTGATCATTATGAACCACCGAACCAGATTAGATTGGCTCTTTTTCTGGAATGCTTTGTATAAAATGGATCCATGGTTGTGCACTACTGAAAAGATCTCACTGAAAGGAATGCTCAAATATGTGCCTGGAGCTGGATGGGCAATGCAAGCCGCCTCGTACATCTTTTTGGATCGATCATTTGATACTGACAAAACTAAATTAGATAATATTCTCAACTACTACGCAGAAACTGAATACAAGTATCAGGTAACAGACAATGAAAAGTAAAACATGATATTCTTTTAAAAAATGTTTAGCTTCTTCTGTTCCCAGAAGGAACCGATAAATGCCCGAAAGCCACCGAAAGAAGTCGAATTCATTCGGAAAAGAAGGGACTCGTTCACTATCAATATGTTCTTCATCCACGTGTAACTGGTTTCGTGCACATTGTGCAAGCAATGAGAAGAGCCAATAATATCAAATACATTTATGATGTCAGTATTGGATTCGGAGATGCCATTGTACAATCAGAGTTGGACATTTTCGCACACGGAGTTTGTCCGAAAGAGGTCTTCTATCAAGTTATCAAATACCCAATCGAGGCAATTCCGCAAACTGATGAAGCTTTAGGACAGTGGCTTGTCAATTTATGGAGGAATAAAGAAGAAAAACTTAAGAGGTACTGAAGTCAAAATTCGAAAGTAAATATCTGTATTTTTCATGGAATCTCTGTGACTTTCTAAAATCAAGTCAAAAATTTTTGCGTGTGGAATCATCGTTGAAAACGATTTTAAATATCAGTCTATTTTTTCAGATTCTACGAAATGCCACGTAACGTGCGACAGTTCCCAGACACACCGGATGGAGTTGAATACGAGCTGGACAACAACACAGACCGCGCACAAAAAGGGCTTATTGGATTCTGGTGTTTCACTACTGTTTTCTGGATGTTTATGTTCTTTGAGGTAACTCATATTCTGTCAACATGAATATTCATCAACATATCCTATTCAGAGTGCCTTCATGTTCTACTGGGCGATTATAGCATGTGTCTTCTACGCAGCAGTTCACAAGTTCTACGGAGGACTTGAATTCCTCGCAATCGACCGATTTAATCATTCGAAACAATATGGAGTTGTTGGTCAAGAGCCGGAAGTTCTGAATACATAGAGCTTTTAATGTTTTTTATATACTATTTCTTCTCGTGTCTCGTTACTTGAGTGCTTGCCATCCCAATTCTCGTCCATTTTTACGCATACTCGAAACCTCGATTCAATCGATTCAAATGCTCACTGTCGAATGATGAATGACAGAATTTTAAATATCACGCATATATGCATTGGAACAGTGTACGGATTCATGTCTAATGTTATGTCAATAAATCATGATTTTCTGCAAAAAAAAAACAGTGTACAACATAATTGGGGTAAACTTGTCAGGAAGGTTTAGCCAGTGTGCGAAAAAGTGACACTAGCTTCTAAATGTTTTATAATAAATCCAGGTTTTCAAGTTACACTTTCAAATTTGAAAACCCTATTTTCTATTACAGGAACACTAAATTCTGATAATGCGTACTTCGCAACATATTTGACGCGCAAAATACCTCGTAGCGAAAACTACAGTAAATCTTTAAATGGCTACGGTAGATCAAGTGTCGATTTACGGGCATGAAAAAACTTTTGTAAAGAAAATTGAACATATCTGTCACAATTCGAACAGAAATTCAATTCAAAAATCGAGCCCGTACATCGACACTTGCGCTACAGTAGCCATTTAAAGAGTTACTGTAGTTTTCGCTACGAGATATTTTGCGAGTCAAATATGTTGCACAATATGCATTCTCAGAACTCAGTGTTCTTGTAATACACCAAATGAACAAACATGTTTAACTTGCCACCTGCAGCAACCACTATGAGGTGCCTTTTAATTGATACCAAATTTTCATGAAATTACAACAAGTTCTCTTCCGCACTATTCATGTTTTGAAGCTTCCGACTCGTCTCCTCTTACATCGAAAAAATAAAAATAAATAGGCCGCCATCGACGAAATTGATCCGATCGGCATTCAACTTCAAATATTTACCAATGTCTCAGTTTCTGTTGTCTTTCTCTGTCTCTGTGTTTTTATGTTTATTTCTCTATGCATAATGCTCATGTTCATTATGATTTCTTCACCCTATCAATTCATAGAAAATCAGAAGTTATCCACAATTGATTCACGCGCCTTCTCCCTTCCAATTTCCTTCAACACCCTCACCGACCCTAAACTTTCGACCGTTTGCAACAAAGTGTCCGTCGTAATTTGCATTTGAATGCCTCTACTCACCCACTATTTGACCACTTACAACTAGCTGACTGTTCTAGATACCCCCAACTTACAAGGAACAAATTATATAATTTTTTGAACAAAAAACCAGCTCTGCCAAAACTTCTTTGGAAATATTACATATGTGGGACATTTTATGATTTAGCTTGAAACATATTTACGGTCTCGAAGCGACCCTTTTTTTAATTAAAAAGTGTGTGCGCCTTCAAAGTGTACTGTAGTTCCTAACTGTTCTTTTTTTTTAAACTTTCTTTGATTTTTCATAGTTAATATTGTACTGTATCAAATATTCATAATTCAGTTTTGAATAAATTTTGAGATGAAACTATTTTTAAAAAATCATAAAAAAATCCGCAACATAGATGAGTTAGGAGCTACAGTACTTCTTAAAAGAGCACACATTTTGGCTTAAAAACCTGCCTTGTTTATACCGGGGTACTGTATTTTTACGGCCAAAATTGCAAATTTTTGCATCTTGATAATATTTATTATGTTCAAGTAATCCCGCAAATATATAATATTGATATGAGAGAGTGTTCATTCAATAAACCTGTGAATTACCGTACTCTGGTTTAAAGACGCACGCCGATTCTCGGCCTCATCTTCAAAACACTTGATCGTCGCTAGACCCACAGTTCATTTTTTCTACTGTTTGATAAACATGTAGTCCTTAAAAATAAAAACACCAACTTTTTCAAATGAACAGCAAAAATCTTGTTAGTTGAAAAATGTAATTGAAATATATGTACTAGATTCTGATAGTAAGAAACAACGAAAAGGAAATTGCAAAACCTGAAAATTGTCCCGAACTACGGAACCAACTAAACCTGCTCTATAGATTTCTGATTTACTTTCTATCGGCTAGTTTCTTCGATGCTCTGTAGTTTGCCATAACGATTATTTACTACTTTAAAATATATCTATTATATTTTATTTCGTTGTGTTTTAGCTGCTCCGTAGCTCCAAACGACTTTCTTTTATTGTGTTCTTCTCCTTTATTTTATTCATTTTACTATCTTTTTCATCCCACCCATCTATCTTCACACAGTTTTTTGGTGTATATGTCGTTCCCAAGCCCGTGGACAATGGTCAACGTAAAGAGGGCGGAGGAATGGGGTCGGTGTGATAGCACGAAAAGTGAGGAGAATTGGAGGTGACAGCCGTTCCCTCTCTGGAGAACAAGGTGCCCCAACTACTCTTTCTTGTCTCCAGTGGTCATTTATTTATCAGTGACACACTACGTTTCTCTCTTTCTTAACAACTCCACCCGCCGCCGACAGACAGACTGAGAGGCAATTACTGGAAATACATACGTTTTTCATATTTTACAATTAGTGTCTCCACTTTTTTCTAATTTTTTTTTAATTCTGGAATTTAATTTTCTAAACTTTTTAAACTTAAATTTTTTCAGTTAACTACATTTGCTCAGTCAAAGTCTTGATAAAATGCCAAATTTTCGGAAATGAAGATTTTTTGGGAAAAAAAATGTAGAGCATTTGTGTACGTACTAGGAGTCCTACAGTGTTTAATTATATACCCTTACTTTCGAAGTCAATATTAATTTTCCACAATCACTTTGATTTTGTTTTGAATATTTATATTTAACACCGTATTTAGGGATACTACCGTACAAGAATGCTCCAAGTTTCTCAAAAAGTCTTCATTTCAAAAGATTCAGAAATTTACCAAAATTTTGACTGAAAATCTTGGGAAACCTAAAACATTCTAAAGTATTTTATTCAGATATATGTAGTTTTTATCATCTCGGGCGCTCCATTTTAGAGTTTTAGCACTATTGGAAAATGTTCAAATTCCCAAAATTTAAATTCCATAGCAAAAAGTGCAACTCTCAATTTCTCTTCCATTTTCAATTAATTAATTGAATGTTCCTTTGAACAAAAAAAAATCAACAGAATCAGAGACATACTCGACCCAATTCACACTTGCAGTGTTCTTCTTCACTCATTCGTTAAAACGTATCAAGTTTTAATTTATCTCGAAGGAACATCTCACAATTAAACTTTTTTCTAAAAGTGGTTTTCAAAGTTGAAACAGTTTTGTACTAATTGCAAGTGAAATCCATTTTTGAGACATCTTTATTATTCAATCTATTTTTATAATGTCTAGAAAAATTTGCTTATTTTAGTTATGAGTATGAGTATATGCGTTAAAAGTTTAAAAGTCAAATAAGGCTTTATCCCTGTAAATTCATAATTTTGTCACATGCCTCTGTAATTTATGAAATTTAGAGAAAAATGCCTCAATAAATCCATATATTATTCTGTGGACAATAATTTTTAATTTCTGTTAGTTACTTGCATATGAATCTTGCATATGAAAATAATTTACAATTTGTTTCAAATTATTGGCGCCTATGATATCAAACAAGCTCCAAAAATTGTCAATTCACATTACTCCATATGTTTCTAATATCTTACTTCTTTAAGGATGTGAATTTCTAGACTAGAACTGTTCAGTCTTCTATGCTTCATCGTGAACATCTTTCATTCCCCTCCCCCCGTTCTCATCAATATTCTTTTCTTTCTTGCCTCCCACTGGCTTCTCCGCTCCCTCTCTCTCACGCCATGGCGCCAAGCACCCGCCAAATTCAAATGATCCTCCTGTGGGCACTGTTTGTCTGTCTGTTCACTCTCTAATATCACACTATTTCCCTCTCCAGTTCTCCTTACTATCGGTTACTCGTTCCGTTCTATTTTCCTTCATTCCCTGCTTTTCCAAATTCTATTATTCTACAGTCAATTTCACACATTTCCTGACCACAAATCTCCTTCCGATCACTCTTTTTTATTCATTCCTTTTGAGATTTTTTGATGATTGATAGACAGCTATCATTTATCAGTTCCAAATATGTTTCTCTCTGGCGGTCCCGGCTAATTGATTGCCTATCACGGTGTCGGTGTCACTGAAGAAGACAAATCAGCGAATTAGCGGAAATAGTTTTTCTTTGGAGGCAGCAACAGTCCTTTTTGTAATCGGAATTGATTGCAACATGTCTTTTTGTGTTTCGAAATTTTCTTGAGACGTGCCACCACCAAGGGTTCAGGTTCAAATTTCAAATTTGCAGTGATTTAGTGAAACAGGGCTTCGGACAGATGTATCTACATTGTCTAACTTCTCTATCATATTCCATTGTCTTTTCGTAGCACCTTTCAGACAGGTGCCCAGTCACTCATGTACCTGTTGTCAGCTGGGTTAGTTGACGATTATGTTGCATAATTTGGGTCATTCTGAGGATGTATTTAAATTTTTCAAAAACGATTCTGGTTTCGAAATATATTGAGAGCAAAACATTTAAGGAAGGCTGATACTTTTTTCTTGGTTTTAAAATTGATAAAGAGTTTTTTGTAAAAAAAACATCACCCTAAATCACAATTTACGGGAAAAGTATTTTCATCTAGTCATTATTCATTTCTTTGCTTGTCTATTAGTAAGAATTATTGTATAATGCTCAAATCTTGTTAGCTTCGATGAGTTTTTTTTTCCGAAATTGACTTTTAGGACTCCAGTTTAGGCAGGTACATCTTCTTTATTTTGGCAGTAGGCTATGTAGGCTCACGTGTAGGCGTAGGCACCAGGAAAGGCATTACATTAGAAATTGCAAATATTCAAAGATGTTTTAGTCTCCAGAAGGATTTGGGAATTCCCAGAGTTTTTCGCTTTATTTTCGGTTTTTATGTTTCGATACCGTAGAAAAAATTTCAAACTCTCAAAATTTTAATTCAATGTAATTTCAAATATTTTTACTAATCTTTATAGCCTGTATAATTACCGAAAAATCTCCCGTTTTCTCTATAAAAAATAACATTTGGTTACAATTTCTTCCAACTGACACGCCAATTTGTCGTGGATGCGATCCCTTGCCTCTTCATTTTCTCGTCGTCTCAAATGTCAACATTTTTGCATAGTCCGTTTTCTCTCTTGTTGTTGTCCACCACTAAATGCCATCACGTTCTGATATTCCTTACACTTTTCATGGCACCCAGGGCCTGATCTCATGCGATTTGATTGAAACCGAGACATGCGTTTGTATGTGTTGTCTGTGATCCGCCCCAGTGTCTCTATACAATTTCGGATCGCCGCCACTTACGCGTGATTTGCACTTTTGTTTGTTTTTGCAAAAAAAAGATTCCTATAAAAAAATGAAAAGGTGTTACGACTCTTCTTGAGTGAAATAAACTGCAAAGTTTGTGCTTTTTGCCCTAAAAATTAAATATTTCTTCAAAAGTTTGAAGCTCAAAAAATAAATTCTTTCTTATATGTAGTTAGGTTTTTTCTAAAATTTTGGCAATGGTGAAATTAAAATTTTTGCTGATTGTATATTACAGAGTTTTTCTGAAGAAACATTGATTTATGAAATTACATAAATTTCTCTTTTGGCAGAAAAGATTGATCTCTTTTTTTTTCAAAGATTGATTTAATAATTTTCAAAATATTATTTTCCCCTACAACTATCTCTTACACGACTATTCCCCTTCATGCTCAAAAGTAAGTAGTTTTCGAGAAAATAATACGCTTCTCGCAATGCTCTATGCTACGCAAAGACTCCGCGAGCCAAAGAAGCTACCGTTTGCGTAAGGTTTAACACGCAGATTGCTCATTTCGCGCATGTGCGTGAGTCTATCATGACGAACAGTCGCCCTGTGAATTGCCACCCACTTCGTGCTCATTTATAGATTTGTGCACTGATTAGAAGACACTTGATTTGTTTTTTACTTGTTCCATTCAATTGTAACTAAACAAATCTTTGTTCTTTTCCTCTTTTCAACTTTTAATGTTGACATTCTGTGTCTTTTCACTAATTGAACAATCTGCTAATTGCAGCAGCATTTTTTGTTCTAATGGCTTTGAGAGGCGATAAAAATAGTGACGTCTCTTACAACTTGTTCCCACTTTTTTCCGTTCTAGATCTGTTTCGTCTACTATATTTTAAAATTTTTCCAACTGCTGATATAGTGAAATTTTAAGAATGAATCTATAATAATGTTTTGAAAGCAAATTTTTTGTACCTCTAAATTCCCCAAAAAATTAATTATTTAGGTTTTCAAAGATTCAAATAGAGAATATATTTTGCATCACATAGATTCTTAAAGCACATAAAAAATTCCAAAATTTATTCAAAACGATAATATTAATATTGGAAGTTTTCTCTTCTCTGTTAAAGTTTTTCATACCTAATTAAAAAAAATAATTTTGAAATTGCCTCTAGTGTTAAATATTGAGTTTTCGCTTTTATATTTTTCAAACGTTTTGAATAAATATAATAATTTTTGGTATTTCTCGTGCGTTTCTTTCTATTCTTACTATAACAAAAAACCTAAAATAACGTATTGTGGATGTGCATTAAATTCATCAGTAGTGAAAATTGAAAAATTTCTTCAATGATTCATAACATTTTAACTAGAAAATAAGCATACTCGGATTAGATAACTTTTCGGTTTTTGATGTTTTCCCGTACAAGTCCAGTTAAAAACCAAAAAAGTCACAACTCAGCACATAATAAAAGAAGTCATCGTGACCATAAACGGGTCCATTTTACGATCTCGTCGCTCGTGATTGCAGCAATCATCAAGTCGCAGTTTTTACGTATTTCCGCGACCACCGGTGTACCTGCTTTTATTTTTGACCGAAAAATTGGGACATCACAAGAAAAAGCGTTAAACCAAGCACTATAGTGAGCTATAAATCTACCTGTTGGAATGTCTCTGTTCACCTTTTGAATTGCATTCCACTCCCTGTCCCCGCATGTTGACCACCCATTCAACATTGATTCGATTATTATGATGGTAATTTCGTATCAATGTCGGAAATGTAATCCGAATCCCTTCTGGATGAAATAAAAAAAATAGACGGAATGGAGAAAGTGTGTAGGAAGCATTGGTTTGTTGTCTGAATCATCTGTACTACCGCCATCAGCCTCACCCTTCACAAAGATCATTCCAGCTTCCCATTTTTCTTTTATCCGCTAGAAATGAAGCGTATGGAAGGTGATTTTTGGGGATTATATGTACTGTTGTATTGGACTGTAACAAAGTACGTCTAGATTCTGCTAACCTAGAGGCTCTTGAAGTTATTTTCTCTCAACTCCATTTTTGGTCCGCTTTTTAGAGCTGCAAATATTTCGAGCACTTGTTGACAATAAATAAAGTGGTAGTTTTTTTATAACAGCACAGTTATAATAGGCATTTGGCTCTAGTTTCTTGGCCAAGCTTGGCCCAAAAATATTAGCTTACTATTAGAACAAAATTTGGTAAAACTTGGGGAAGAGTTGGTTTAGGCTATGATGAAGTGTAACCCAACTTTGGCCGAAGTTTTGTCCAAAATTTTTTTGAACTTGGCAAGAGTTTGACAAAAAATGGGTCAAACTTGACCAAATGTTTCCAAAGTCTTCCCAAAACTTGCCCATCGTTTGCCCAACTAGTCCCAACTTTTGACACAATTTAACATTTATTGAGTTCAACTTAGATAATTAGCTAGAGCCAAACTAAACATGTTTTTGACATTTGTGATGCTATCAGAAAATTATTTTTATGCAATTAAAATAAAATAAACACTACTTACTAATTTTCTATAGAACCTCGTGTTCCTTTCAAAATTACAATACGATCCATCTTGTTCCCACAATCACTCTGCTTCTCAATCATCTGTCTATCTATGTCAGTCTCTATAAATATATTCACATGATCAATTTCTCACATTTGAAAAAATTGGCACCCAGCCAGCAATGTTGCACTGTCTTCCTCTCAACCCTTCTACTCCCACACGCTTGCCCTAGACTATCATTCTTCAAAAAGAAAACTAAAAACAGCTCGATAATCGAATGTGTGTCTCCTGATGGTTCCCACGTCGTCAACACAAACTGTTTGACTTTTTCAATCATGTCTTTGACTTCTTCAACTGTCTGCGTTTCTTCCACACATACACAAATTATCATTTCTTTGTCGTTTTTTGTCTTGGTGCTGACCGCCTTTAGTTACAGGCGCCCGTTGTTTTCTTGCATTCCTGCCAATTTTCACAGTAGCAATCGAGATAGTATCAGGTGGTAGTAAATGTTTACGTGTCGACTGAGTTTTTCAACCTTTATGACTCCATTGGCATAGGAGTATCAAGTAAATTATCAATGAACTGATTAGCATCATGTTCATTTTGAAGATGACATTGTTTGAAAGGTTTTCGGAGAAAAGGAAGTATTCTGAAATATTGGAATTTAAATTAATTTCTATTAATGTGCTTACAATTAATATTGAAATTTTAAAGTGTTTTTGGAAATTCTCTGCTGGCATTTGAACACTCAAAATTCTTCAATTAACTGATCAGCTCAGGCATAATTTTCTTTTGAAAACTTTTTAATGGCTTTACGCATTTTGAGAAGGAGCTGAAGTTTTCTAACTGTTTTTGAAAGTGTTACCCCTCTATGAGTCACTGGGGGCAAACGAGAAGCGCAGTTTGGGCGACATTTTGTTGCATTATCAAATAAAAACGGTTGTCTCTTCTTTTTTATTATCAACCAATGCAGAGCCAACATTCTACCAAATTGATAGTAATGCAAGTACTTGCCGTAGATTCCCTCAAACATTTGAGACAAAGGGCCTAAATAGTTTTAATTGTGAAACAAATTAGACACGACGTTCGAAGTTTATTCTGCAGTTTTGGTAATGCGTTGTAATTTTGATGTTAGTCTAGAAACAAATGTTTTCTTTTTGAAATTTTGCAATGTTCTTCAGAATATTTCAAGTATGAAATTTCTAAATTGTACTTCAAATCATTTCTAAAACTCGTAAAACATTCGGGCACTACAAAGTGTTCCTTTTCTACTTTAGTATCACAATGTTTCGCACATTGGTGATAAATGAG
The DNA here is from genome assembly GCF_000002985.6 of Caenorhabditis elegans. Taxonomy (NCBI): domain Eukaryota; kingdom Metazoa; phylum Nematoda; class Chromadorea; order Rhabditida; family Rhabditidae; genus Caenorhabditis; species Caenorhabditis elegans. The sequence continues at coordinate 6,463,769 of NC_003283.11, forward strand.
CCGGGGCTGTCTGCCGTTTCCGACTCCATTAACTTGGGTCCATTATCCCATCGTTTCACTGTGTTTCTATCACATTTATTGGGGGAACTTCCTGTTGCAACAAAACCAATAAATTCGAAAAGTGTCAGGGCCATGTGCTGTTGGACATCTATTCGTGAACATTTTCAAAATTTCGATTTGTTCCTTTCCAGTTTTCCATAGATTCAATTTTAATTGAAAAATGAATGGGTGGAAACTTGAATTTAAAAAAAAGGAATTTAATTCAATTTTCAACAAGTTCAAAAATATTTTTTCCAACGTTTTGTTAATTGATATTTTCCAGAACTTTCTAAATCAAGTTACATTTTTTTTGAAAGCTACAACCTATTTTGTAGTAATTTGGAAATTTCTTGGACCTCGTTGTGATAATTTCCATAAATTTTGCTTAATATTTTTTATTGGAAATCACGAGACTTTTTCACACAAAATAAAATCTTCCAGCTGATTTCCCTGGTCCAATCTCTTTTTTATCACTTTCACACCTATCTCTTCATATTTTCATATCTTCATAAATCTTCATAAAAATTCATAAAACAATATCTCCATCATAATTATCATCTTTTATTATTTTATCAGGTGTCGAAAAGAAACGAAAACTGTGTGAATGACATGATAATCCATCATCATCACAAGCTTCTCTTCCCAACTCTCTAGATTCTCCTCTCTCATCAGTATTATTGTTTATTAAGGCGGAGACTTCGGATTGGGGGGCAGATTTCGAGCATCTCACACTTTTCTATGTTTATCTTTTAATTTGCGAACATTTTTGCGGGCGATGGCTTGTTGTCCAGGGCATGAAATCCATGGATTTTTATTTGGATTTTCAAAAACTGGCCTAACAAATTTTATGGAAACCGTACTATACATAAGTAAAACATTTATGAAGTTTTTCGTGTGTTTCTACATTTTTATTAAAAACATTTTTTATTATCTTTAAAAGGATGTTTTACTGCTCGACACAATTTTCATAGATTTTTGGTAAACTAGGCTAGTTTTGAATTGAGTATATATTTTGCAAATTTTCTATCCTCAATATGACTTGAATTTCCGTTTCTTGACTTTGATCTCAACAGAAATCTCTTCTTGAAATTTATTTTCAGCTCCAATGAAACAACTAATCTCTTTTTCTTTGTTTTTCACGAAATTTTTCCTATTTTGTTCTACACACAAAAAATTGTATATACTTTTTCTATTTTTAAATTTTCACCTCATTTCGTTTTGATTAAGTATTTTTCCGTCTAAACTAAATTTTTCCAGATCCGTTTCTCATCCGTGATCATATTGCGCAGATGCGTAATTGATCGTCCACCCCTACCAGTACAGTATCCCACGTCTGGATACAAACTTCTCTGATTTTTTTATTTTTATTCCTGGACACCGAAAGTAACCCGAAAACAGGTTACGAATGGACGTAATGGACTCATTCTCGGAGGTCGAGATGCCCAATGATATATCATCGGAGGACCATCTTTTGAAGGTGAGGCAGAGCTTTAAATTTTACGAAAAAAAAATACTTTAAAATTTTCAACGCATTTTCTTGCATATTGAATTCATTTGAAAAGTAAAATTTCGTTAAAAGTAGGAGAAAAAAAATTAAAAGTTCGATTTCTTTATTCAAACCAAAGTAGAATGTAGTTTTTTTCTAAACCAAAACGAGCGAAAATAATTTTATTTTTCAAATCTATTTGATTATTGAAAGTGCCTTTTTGAAAAATGCTTGAGCATTTACCCTTGCGCCATCAATTGTTTGCAAAAAGCTGTCAAAAAGCCCGAGAGGCCGAGTTTTCAATTTTGGCGCAAAAAATCCCGAATTCCACGCTATCTTTTTTTTTCTTTCGATTGACTAAAGACGAACGGCTGAAGTTTTTTTTCGCTGTGCTTCAAAGATTTATAACTGGAGGTGGAAAGAGTTAGTGTCGCACATTCAAATTCCGCATCGTTTAGTTTTTCTTATCGAATGTTTTGATCTGGTGGGGGACGACGAAGTAAATTGAATTGAAAACTGTGGTTATCTTGAAAAGAAGTTTGAAGGAGAAAGTGTAAAACTATTGATGACGGGAGTTTAAATTTCAAGAGATTTTAAGACATTCCCATATTTCAGTGTGCGAAAATTTATCATTAAAAAATATTAATTATTTCTATGTGCTAAGTACATTTATTAGCAAAAAAGCGCAGAATCAAGTTCAGACAACATAATTATATTGATCTTCAGAGATTTTGCACATAATTTTGAGAGCCATTTTTCAGGAAAAACATAAAAGTTATCAAAATTGGTCCGCTAAATGATGTGTAAAACCTTTAAAATGCGATACTTTTTAATATTTAAAAGATTCGCATGAGAAATAATTGACTGACACCTTAGGTTCCTTGTAAAATATTTCATTGTATTATTAGTAAGTATAGGTATTTCCCAGATTTCCTTGTTAAGGTACCGCAAAGTCAACACATTCATGGACACCTTTTTTTGTTGACTTACCCCATATTTCTCTTTTTGTTTCCAAAAACAATATGCGGACCATTGAATCCTCACGCCATTCACACACATTCCCAGAGCGCGACTACTAGTAACTTTGTTTGGCAAAAGCTGTTAGTAAGAAGAGAATGATTCCGAGTGCCCAATACCATAAGTGTTTCTCGAGGTGCGCATCTCGGCAGTGAAGAGCAACTTGCAAGTTCGAGTGCATTTCTCCAAACTTGGTTGTTCCTACACAACGATTCCTGTGCCATGTTCCTTGATCCTCTCAATTTTGGCAATTGAATCGATTAACGTCAGGTTTACTCTTCGTTTTATTGCAAAGTGGGCCGCCCGGAAGGTCGAGAAATCGTAAATTGACTCGGAATTACCAATTTTACAGTCACACTGAAAGCAAAGCACTTCTTTTTGGTAGAGCGGGTGGCCATTGATTGTCGTTAAATCGTTTGTGAGGGTCATTTAGAAAAATGGGCGCATATTTTAATTTTTCAGAATAATTTTGACAATTTTAAATAATGAAAATAACAAATTACATTTTTTTGAAAATCTTGTTTCACCTTTTTTGGTTTTTTATTTGTATCAAATTATAAACTGTTTTATTAAATTGCACTACGCAGCTGTACAAGATCGAATTGCGCGTGTACAACCATCGTTAAAAATATCTCCTAGATATCTTTCCAGCTGTTACTTTGCCCATTTTAATGATCAATAATTTAATTTCCAGGTCATCGAATCGTCGGCTGAGGAAGTGGATATCTTTTTGGAGAACTGCTCCTCGCTCTACAATTTAATCCTCGACTCGTTGCACAACCTCACCTCAAAAGTAAGTCTTATTTGTTTTATTGCTTGTGTCGTTTGGTTGCCATGGATCAAGTGAAACTGGGAGAGTAATTAGGTGTAGCTGGCCTCAAAAGAACCTCCTGTTTTTCTCGATTTTCTTCTAGTTTTTCTTTGAACAAAGTTTTTTGCTTAGCCCTCTGATATCAAGATCAAGTTTTGCAAACTTGAGGCAGTTGTCCATTTGATTGAGCAAGAGATAGCAATAGTTTAAGGGGTCATCAATTATCAAAAAGAGAAACGTTACGAGCCTGTCAATTGAACACAAGCCTGGTACGAAAATATTACGGCAGATGTGGTGATGGATAACTGAAAACATTCACTTGACAAGCCTTTTGCCTGTGCTTTAGGGAATTTTTGAATCTTCCAAATACAGTTTTTACATAAAGTTTACCAGAATTAATTTCTGGTTGAAGTTTCAAGACTTGTTGATCTAGGAATGATAAATTAAAATAAACCCTTCCCATTCACAAAAACATAGCTAACTTATTCTTGCTCTAACTAGTAAGTTTTGTTCACTCCATGAACTACATCTAAATTTAAGCGGTTAATCATAGAGTAAACAACAAAAAAAAACCAATTTTTGAAGGTATAAAGTTGTACTTCTCAATATCCGATGATTAAAATTTTTAAAAAGAAAGTATCCTCAAATCGTTTGCTCTTTTTCAATGAGATAACAAATGACCACTGCAACTCATCTCTCTGTGCTTCTTATCCTCCCACACTCATTCAATATACTCACCCAATTTTTGTGGCAATTGCCGTTTGTTTGGAAGGTCACCCATTAATCAAATGTAGTTGGTTGATTGTGCAACCTCTACTACTAAACATTTTGATGAAGATCCTTCATTTTATCTGCCACTGACTCCTGAGAAAATGCCACACATTTCGATTCAATTAGCTTTCCTAAATTATTATACCAAATAGTATCGAATAACATCTCGCCCCCCGAACCACAGAAAAGTGGCCCCCAATAGTGTGCGCAGTTTTGCCGTTCCGAATGAAATTGGAGATTGTTGAGAACCAAGAGATAGATGGGAATTGAGTTGAAGTTATTGTTAGAAATTTTAAACTTTTCAATGATAAATTTTGACACAATAGGGGATCAGGTTGTAATTAGAAGATTACCAATTACTTTTTATTTTCATCACTCCAAAAAAGTACAACTGAATTTTTCAAATATCTAGTGGTAACCCGAAAAACTCATGTCAACTTTCTGAATCCAAAAATGCTGCAAATTTCTTGTCAAAAATGCTGTCCACAGCAAATCCCCAATGGACGTGTTCCGATTGAGGCAGTGTTTGCTTACTTGGGATGTGTTACTCTCGTTTTCTTATTCGAACGTCCTCCTTTTCTTTTGGGGAGTAACATAATCCCGTTCAGACAGACACAGATTGAGCAGATCATTTGTTTCCTTTTAAGTGGGTTGGCACATTTTGCTCTTTATTTTTCGCTTTTAGATAACTGAGATGCTAATTTTTTTCAGATCACTTAACTTCTTTAGTGAACTTATAATGTTGTTTTTGAAAAATTGTTTCCAAATTCTCAGAAAAAGATATCAGAATCTGGATATTTTCAAATTTTAGAACGAGGCGCACTTTTATGTTTTTTTCAAAACTTTTTCAATGTTTTTTTAACTGATTTTGTAAAATTCATTTGCCTTAAATATCAAATTTTTTGAAGCAAAACATAATGAAATTCTTCTCAAACTTAAAGCCTTCCATCTTTAGTTCCAAAATTCGTTCCGCATTGAACAATAACAAGATATAGGGGCGCGAACATGCGTGAAGAATACGAGAACAGTAACGGAAGAAGAATAAGGAGAAAAGACACGGAGTCATCTCATGTTTGCGGATTGTTAGTTATACCACCATCGGGCACCCGAGTTGTCGTTGAGCATGCTTAGCGACAGGAGCACCAGCGGTACACTTCACGCACCCGATACTCGTCTTATTCGTCCACTCGAAGGGGGGCTTAGACTCACTGTACTCTTCGTTCTAGGTTAGAGCATTAGGGCAAAAACTATTTCATGAAAAATTAGAAAATTTTCGAGGAAACCTCTAGTTTCCATTGCTGGGTTTCTGTCTTTGTCTCTGGTTCTCAGCCATCCTTCTGTTACTTCTTATTTTTATGGCATTATGTTTTCGCGTTTTGGCAAAAGTCTTCCTCGATTTTACAACCGCCACATGTTTTGATATTGTTGCACATTTACTCTGATTACATTCCGATCTTACTCAAAAGCTTTCACATTGCCTGTCATCACAAAGTGCCTTCTTCTTCTCCTCCTTCCTCATCTCCTAATCTAAATTAATGAGTTTTGATCGGACGTTTCCATGGGGGTGTGTAATAAAAATAATGAGCTGGTGTGCTCTTTATCAACAGGGCCGATCGAACCACTTACCGCCATCCATCTTCTGATCCGACTTCCACCACCACCACCATCACCTTTCTTCAATTCCGTTGCTTTTCGTTTGGAAGTGTATTTTGGAAATATGTCACATTATGTATTCATTAGCAAAACGACGCAGTCCGTTGGTCTGTTTGACAGAGAGCTGACAATATGCATCATATCCATTGAAACTGAACCCAGTGGAGAAAAGAAGCATTGTTTCACTGAAATGACTCATTCTCCAGGTTGTTTCTTCTGTTCGCAGCGTCGTTGGTGAAAGTTTTTGTTTTAGCAATTTTCCAATTTCGGCATTTTTCTACCAGACCCTACAGTTACCTACCTACTTGCACAACTCAGTTCCAATGGAAACATTATTATAATTGTCTTATAACCTTATCAGTTTATGCAAATAGTGTTCCCTTTCCTTGGTATGTTCATAACTAATGTTCCAGGCAGAATTTGTATTCTCGACATCACGTTTTGAAGAATTTTCTACAATTTTTAAATAGTAACCACATAGTAACCACTAAATAATAAACACATATTTGTTACTACCACATTTCCAATATTGAGCCGGAAAGCTGACCACTTCTTTTTATTTTCCGCTTGCTTGAACAACCACCACCTCCTTCATTAATTTTGGGTCACCACTACTAGTTTGCCCGTCATCGTAGTGGGAGAATGAATGAGTTTTTATCGTGGTATGATGAGATTCTGCACATCTGGAGCCCCCCGCACACACACACATACCACCCGGTGCGCGGGACATTGCACCGGTCCAAGGGTTAATAGCTCCGTCTCTGACAACACATGTGCACTTTTGTAGCAGGAGGGCACACATACACTGTTTCTTTCATTGTATCGGTTTTTTGACAATGAGAATAATAGAGCTTTGATTTAGTTTTTAGGTTTTCATCGTTCAAATTCTGAATCTAGCTCTCCAACTCAAAACCTGAACAAGTTTGTATATGTATACGTTATACCCATAAATAAACATAACTTTCAAATCCGACAGCCCTCCCCTTATCCCGTCGCTTTTCTCGATTTGTATGCCAATCGGCACATATAGGTATAATGTGATTAGAAATCACACCCGTCAAACAAAACCTGGGAAATGCTTGTATCATTCGAGAGATCCGGCTGACCTTATTTTTTGGGCCCACTCGTATTATATATTCGGGTGTCTCTAGTGGTGCAATTCCTATACTAACAGACCTTATCGCCGTGTTGCATAATATTAGCTACCATTTCTTTAGAGAGGGTGTGCCAAGAGACACTAGATAATATCTTTTTGGAGTTACTTCCCAAATGACCGTAGCTCTTCTTGTAAACTATTCGAATGCTATTAGCTTTTTGTACATTTTTGAAGCCAAAACGTTAAACTTTGAGATTGGAAATGTATCTCAAAAGCTCGCCAAATATGAAGTCTCAAATAAAGATAAGGTCGAGTCTTGCATTTCCAAACTTAAAAAAATCTTCCCTATCCAAAAATTACCTCTTTTTGCTTAAAAAATCGTTATATTCATCAAAGCTCAACAAAAACTATTTAAGGTGACTTTAGTGACAGAACCCAGAAAAAGCAATCATAGCTCGCGATTTCTAAAAACTCATAAAACAACCGCTACCAATCAAGAAATGTTATTTTGTATCGTTCAGCTAATTTTCTATGTTTCAACTTAACCTAACGTTTTTCCCAAATCCACTCTTCTCTTGTCAATCAAATAAAAATTCTCACAGTTTTTTGCACTAATCGAATTAGCAAATTTGGGTTGCATGTCACATATATTCCTATTCTCTTCCCCATTAAAACAGAAACATCGAGCACTGATAGCCATCATCATCATCGGAATTAGATGGTGCGAGAACGTATTCATTTATCATCGAGATTATATTCGTTGCCTTATTCTTCTTTGACGACGACTTCTTATTTTTCTTTTTCCTCGTCCGTTCCTTCTCTAGATGAAGACAGATGATAAACCATAAGAGAGAGAGAAAAAGCTCATTAGGTATTATGCATTTTATTGTTTGTGGGAAAAGAAATTGGAATGAAAGATTCAAGATGAGCCCTCCTTCTACCCTTTCAAGGATTAATTAAGAGAGCACAAAAGTGAGGACCACTTGAGAATTTTAGGAACGTCTTTTGAACTCTTTTTCTTTCTATTCTAAACACCGCTTTTTTCCTTATTTCCGATAAAAGATTTTCCACAGTCGGATGAATACATTCTCACCTTCCACCCATTTCCATGCCATTCAAATTTGATTCGATTTCTTTTTAATCCCCCCAGTGATCCGCAACACTTGGTTTGCAACTTTTAGCTTTCATTTCCAATTTTTTTGTTGCTATTCACTTTTTTTTCATTTTTATTATTTTTCAGACGATATCATGTGAATGTCTCGACGAAATGACATCTACACTTGAAAAATCGGCAAAGAAAATTCTCGCCGAACGGCCCGAGGCCGAGAATTCGGTGAGTTACGCGTCTGAATATAGACTTTTTAAAACTTATTTTAAAAATGAATTATTTACTTTAAAATTGATCAAAATCAAAAAATAATGCAGTTTTATTGACAACTGCGAAAGCGTTTTTTCCAGAAAAAACTTATAAAGCTTTTAAAGTCGCTCTTACTTTGTTTGAAAAAATATAAAGCAGCGTTGCAAATCGTGAAAATTTGAAAAATCTAATGAAAAAACTAAAAAAATTATTTTTTCAAGTTTATTACAAGTCTAGGGAATCTATAAAATTCTTAAATAACTCTAAAAGTCTTTCAAAAGTGTACACAGCAAGTGCTCCGCGATAGATTTTATTAAATATGAAAATTAGGTGAATTGTCGTTTTTCAAAATCTTGGTATTTATTCACTTACATTTGATAAGGCAATAAGAACTTGTGTCAATGTTTGGGCAACAATAAACAATAGTTGGACTTTTTTTTAACAAACTGATCTCATTCAAAAGCTCAATTGCAATTTTGACACATACATAATTCAAACTATTTCAGTTCCGATATTATGATACAATTTTTAAACTTCCAACTCTCGAACAAACTCCAAAACCTATTCATCAATTTTCGAACTTCGTTCTAAAACAATCACATTTTGCAGGTCCTTCTCCGCCTTAACACAATATGCTGCGCAATGGATCAACTACGTGTCCAGCACAATTCACGAATGATGAGCGGTGCCGATTCGGACACAGCAAGTAAGTCTTCCTTTTTTTGAAACCTGTGCAGCCGCACCTTTGTTAAGTCAGGTGTCCGCGAGGTCCACTTTTTCTCTATTTTTTGCGTTCGCTTTGCGCATGCCGGCGATTTTTTTCTCCGTGAGATTTCCGACATGTACACAAATTATTACAGGCTCAGCACGTAGTTCCACGTCATCATCGACAGGCGAAATGCGTTTGTGGTTACACGAGGTCGAGAGAAGACTCGAAATAAATGAGAAACGGATTCGAGTGGAGCCAAACTTGCAGCTGTTGCTCTCTGATCAACAGGTTAGTCTTTTGGAACTCTTAGATTGTTCTTTTCTTCTTCATAGAAAAATGGCAACATTCTTGAGTTCATCCCTACCTTATCGTCATTTATTGCGAAGTTTATGTTATTTCTAGGGGTTTTATGTAGGCGCCACGCCGCCTGATATTAGGGCAATTTTTTTTTGAAACACTCATAAATTTTTCTTGTTTTTCAAAATTTAATTTTCATTAAAATGAGTGAAATGAAAAATCAGACTTTTGTGACTTCCCTCCGTAATGCAAAAAAGAGACGAGAGGCCGGCGATGAGCAGGCAGATTTCAGGCAGGCTCTCTAACGGCGCCTGCATACCATGGAAGCCCTAGTTATTTCCCTCCTGAAACTTTTTGTTTTCCCTTTGTTCAGTATCCTCCTTCGAGTACTTTAGTAGTATGTGTTGAATAATTTCAACGTCAAGAATTCTCATTGTCAATTCTTTTTCTGCTTCTTCTTCTTTTCCTTCATCTTTCCCTTCCATCCAAAAGTCCATCAATTTTGCATCGAGTGACCAGTCCCCTCCTTTTTCGTGTCGCCGTGCATTTTCAGATGACGGATTGCCGACATGAGACAGGCGGTCGCAGCAGTCCATTTCTCGTTTGACATCCGTGAGAACCTTTTGGATTTTCCGCTCTTGGGTCACTTTTGACCGCTTCTTTCGTATTCCAAAAATAGAAAGAAGCTACTGGACGCGGCGGCAGGTGCGGATTGAAAGGGTCCGTCGTGTGTTTGCGTGTCGCTCAGCAATTCCACGCACTTTTGTCCTCTTCTTCTCGACCTTCATCTGCCTCGTTATACTATACCTCCAAACAACAATTAACATTTTTCTTCCCTCACTTTTCATCCTTCCTGTTCCTCAACAAAACCTCACGCGCCCTGTCGTTTCGCCTTCTTACCTGTTGTCCGGTTCTTACGTGCATATCAGATTTCCATTACCTTCAGCAGTTATTCTAATTCCTTCCGCGCATATTATCTTGTAGATATCCCTTGCCGATACAATAATGTTTATATATCAATCAAATAATACTCTTGAAGATGGACGAAGACTCTGCGCCCTCCGATTATTCCGTGTTCTTGTTTCACGTGTGTTTGTATATGTTAGGGAGGTTGTTGTACTGTGCAGTGTCACTAGAAACTTACTATTTCTCCCTCATCTGTCTTCATCAGTCAATTTGTTGGTTTGTCAGATTTTAATTGAAATCACAGTTTTGAGAGAATCAAGAACCTTAGATTCAAGAAGATAATTCAATAATGCTCTGAAATTTTTTTTTAAAGACTTACTAATCAAAAAATTTACAATAGCTACATATCCTGAAATTTGCTAAACAATTCATTGAAATGGTACAAAATTTAGACTTTGATTGTAACGCACCTTGTCATAAAAGATTAAACTAAAAAAATTTCAGTAAAAATGATGAATAAGCAACCAATTTTTATGATATTTCAATTCAGATTTTGGAAGTTTTCACAAACTGTTCAAATTTTTTAAAAGACATTTTCAATTCGAAATACCTTCAGTAAAAAACTGAGCAATAGTTTTATATTCTTGATATATCAAAATCTGCCCTTTCAATCTTGATCTAGCCCTTATGGCGCTTCATCTTAACCTTTGTGCAATTCCAAAAAAAAAAAACTTGAGAAGCACATCCTCTTCTATTCTTGAGTCAAGCATTTGCTCTTTCCAAACGACCAGCAGGAAGTTTTCATTATTCTTCGTGTTGTGTTCTTATTGTTTCTTGTTTTCTTCCGACTTGTTGTATATCGGAAAGACCCCGGGATTGTTATGTAATTCATCCATTGGTGCTGACAACGGCATTTCCCCCTTCACTCCGCCGCGGATCGTATTATTATTTCTTCACCCCTTGCCGATTGCCCTCTTCCGTATTACAAGACAACATAAAAGAGAGATGCGCAACAAGCACACTGTTTATTTTTGGAATTATATAATCTCTACAGACCTCTCCTACCATCACATCATCTTTTGTTACAAATTATTCTCTTGTTTTCGCCTTGCTCAGAGCTTATCAGAATCTTCCCTAAATTTATGATGATGTACTTTGAACAAGCTTCTCCCTAGGAAAATTTGAAAAATCATTTTATTCAATTATGTAAAACCTTGTAATTTTACATTACTTTTAAGATTAGTGTGTAGACCTACATAACGTTCTAAACTCCCAGCAATCAAATCTTTTCCGCATCCACGAGTCTATTTGTATTCGACATGTCGTTGTCCTCGTTTTCTACCTCACTTTTTTTCGATACCTCTCTCGCGTCAAAATCCACTGACCGCGGTTCGCAGTTTTGCAGTTTTTAGTGTCGACATCCCGTCGCCAGTCACCTCGTTTCTTTTGTAGTAGTAGTAAACGAACCTTCATATTTCTATTATTATATTTCTAGGTTTCAACTGACGAAGGCCGTTCTTCCGTTCCGTTTTCTTTTGCGCACCACAATCATCACATTTTTTATTACCATCCATAGATATGTCACAGGATCATTGTAATTCATATAATCTGTCTAAGAGTGGAATATACCAAGTTGGCCAGAACTTGCAAAGAAAAATGCTAAAATCTGCTAAACTGTAACATTTTATCACATTTTTACAAATAAGTAGATCGCATTTTATCATTAGCCTTTTCCATCACCATTGTTTTACTTTGGAACCTGTCTCTGATTTTATCAAAACATTTTTAACGGACAAACTACGTGCAAAAAGTTTTTTTTTTACATTTCAATAGTTGAGCACATTTTTGATAAAATGAAAGACATATGTCAAAGTAGAGCAGGAAAAAGCCTAACTAGTAAGCTTAATAGAAGATTTTCTGCCTTTTTTCCAAAATCTAACAAACTTTCCGGTAGCTCAATGCCTGAACGGTGCACACTTGAAAAAACGTTCGAATGGCATATAACCACTTGAGATTTCTTTTCGTTTTCCGATCACTTCCCTCAATAGTCAATGTTCACCCGGTTTTGGCCTATCTTCTTCATTTTACTGCTCTTGGTTCCTCGACGCCTTCTTTTCTTTTACAACCAAGTTGACAGATATCCGGTTTTGATTTCAATTTTTTCTACATTTTTCCTCTATTCTTTTGAAAGAATTCAAATACAATCTCGTCAACATTCAAATTAATCAGTTTGGCGCCAAAGTTCTCATCTCTCTTTCTTTTCCCTCTCCTATCGGAACTCTTTTGAATTCAAATGTTCCTTTTTTTCTGGTTGCACTTTTACCTCTGCACCATCTCCATTCAACTCTTTGTTTTATCGAAAAAAGACGATAAGAGACGGACGGTTTCAGTGTTGTAGACAAGAACACTGAAGACTTTAATGTTTCCAATTTTTTGTCATGTTTTTCATTTTGTTACAAAAAAAGTGAAAGTGTGAGAATAACTTCCCAAATAGTTTCGTTTGAAATAGAGATCGAACACAGCCAAAACAACAGATTAACTTATTTTCAAGTATATTTCTTAACTAAATGTTTGGCATATTTCTTTGTTAAAAAATTGCTGAACTTGAAAAGTTAACGACACGGACACACCTGTTTTTTATTTTAAAATTCAACTTTTATTAACTTTTTAATCTATACAATTACTAATTGTTTTTAAAATGCCGCACTTCCCCTTTAAGTCTTGCACCATATCACTTTAACAGCTTATATCTTGGTTCGCAGTGACCGTATCTAAAAGAAATTGCCTAGAAACCTATAAAAAGAAAACAAAAAACGTTTTCACAGTTGACAACTTTTTGATAGAACGAAAGATAACCGGGATATGAGCTTCCAAAGTTGCAAACTAATGCGGTACGTTTAGAAAACTTACAAATTTTTTTTCCAAAGTCCTCATTTATTGTAGTCGTCACCTCGTTTTACGCCAATTTAATACCCATTCCACTACCACATTACCCTTATCTTCCTCTTCTTTTTTCAGTTCTTCACATATTTCAAACCATTTGATGTTCGCTTCGACAACTTTTACCTTGAAAATTGCGCGAATTCATTGGGGCGGCCAATTATAAGCCATACCTTCCGGGGTGGCGACTATTTTGAGAATTTAAATCGATAGTCCCCCCCCCCCCCCCACCGTCCGCGAAATTTTAATCCAATTAGTTCGCAAAAACTGGTACTTTATCTTTCGATTTACAGGCTCTACAACTTGAAATACAACACGAAGGTCAACTATTGGTTAATCGACTCAACAAACAAATTAAGTGAGTTTAGGAGTTTTGAAATTTTCGATTTTAATCTTCTGGAATTTTCAGAGACGATCACGACAGCGACTCGTCAGAAGAAGAGAAACGGAAAACTTGTGTCGATGCGATCAGAAAACGGTGGCATACTATCTACTTGAATAGTTTGTCTCTAGTCTGCAGAATTGAAGAGCTTATTAACCATCAGGTGAGAATTCATTTTGTGTAACTTGAAGAATTGCTTTAAAAAATGCGTGTTGTGGTTCAGAAATTCGTTTATCTAAAACTGTAAGCGTAAATGTGTTTTTTTGTGTTAGTTTTTTTTTTAAATCTACTAACTTCATAGCGAAGCCTTGTTTAGAATTGCATGGATCTATTTAGAAATTCTATTGTAAAATATCGATATCAAAAGTTGCCCTCTAGAGTTAGTGAATTTTCAAGTTCCATTCCCCTTTCTTCATGCCTTTGTTTTGATTTTTTTTTCAAAATTGTGTTTCGTTTCAAACCACAAATGAACCCATTCTACGATCACATAACTAAAAGGGCTGGTCTTTTCCTACTAATTTAAGGCGTTTCCCTTAGGAGTCGGTCTCCTTGCAAATAGGTTCCAAATGTGTCAGGTGTATGAAGTTCTATCACTAACAAGCTGTTCAAGTTTTTCTTTTGCTTTTTCCGTTGATTATTGTTTGTAAACAACTAAAGTGATAGAGTGAAGAACACATTCGTTCGTTTTCCCAGTGTGTGTGAGACACAACAAGCAAAAAGTGATCCAATTCTCGAATCGTACAACACTTTTCCAGCGAATAGTGCTTTGTGTTGAGAACTGCCGACCGATCCATGAAACCTTCACTATTGCTTTTGAAAGAGAGACTGTTGTGTTCACGGCAAACGAGACTTTTTTCCCAAAATATTTTTCTCTGAATTGAAGTCGGCCGTTTTGTGTATGCACCAGTTGCAGTCATTCAATAGTTTCACTGTTTGAATTATGCAAATCAATTCCCTTTTTTGGCAACTACTTTGTACGTAATAACGATTTGTAGTAGGTGGTGATTTTTTTTTCCGGTCATTCCGTTTTTGATCAATTTTGGTACGGTTTCTAGAAATTGGCTATAAGGGATTTCTATAAGTTGATATATGATATATATCGATAAGCTAAATCACATGCATTTTCATGATTTAAAAATATTTAAAACTAACAAGGTGACAAATCATGTTACCACGTGGATAAGTTGGTAAGGTTCATTCAAATACTCGATCTAAAAAGTTATGTTAAAAATTTTTATAATTTAGAAACAGGCATTCAATAATAGAAAGAAAAAAAATTGATACGGCCCAAGTTGATGGTGTAAGAGACTTTTGATTTTCTTCTATTTCAATATCATATTCGACATATGAATTCGGTGCCAACAGCTGCCTCTCCGTGCCTATCCCACCTCCGGGCTGCCAGTCATCTCGTTATTATTCGCACTTTTTGTCACTCATTATTATATATCTATACCTCCCTCGAGAGGACCTTTTCGTATTTTTCCGCGTAAATTTCATTGAGCTTTTTTCTACGGTTTATGCTTATTTATTAATAGATCAATTTCTCCCAGTTCTTCAGAATTTCTGGATGCATATTGCACCTGTAGGGGTTAATTAATTATAGGTTAGGTTGTCTCTGCTCAATTTGTGGGGGGAGGCCAAGCATCTAGATATAAAGAATTAATCGCGCCCAACTGAACCCAACGATTTCCTATTTCATTTGTTTACCAAAGTGTCTTTTGCGGGCGGTTCTTGGCAGATATTAGAGCCACATTACACCCTCGGTTTCCCCGTGTGCGATCTCATAATAATTATAACTATCCACCCTTCATAGAACTATTATAGAATTGCTAATTGACTAGGTTTCAATTGAATAGTTTAGTTCTGCCAGTGTGGTGTAGTGTCCAATCGAAACCGACTGGGCAATCAAAAGGCAATAAATCTTGCGAACAAGCCTCTCACACACACTCACCTCCACACCAGAAGAATTTCCGTTACAATCCCGACAATCATTTTATCATTTCTCTCGTGTAATTAGGCTTGATGCAGTGATGTGGTGGTCCGAAATGCGGCGGCGGTGGTTGTGTAACCATACGATGTGTAAGAGTGCTTGGAAAACCCGTAGTATTTGCATGTGGATACGCTTCAGCCATCGGTTACTTCACACGTTCCTTCCCCTCCACGCCGGTTTTCAATTTCAATTGTGAAAGTGGAAGAGACTGAACTTTTTCATTAGCCCAATGTGTTCGAATAGAGTTTCAATTTAAAACTCAACGTTCAGAAGTTTAATTTTAGAATTTCTCAGAAAATATTTATTTCCTACCTATTTTTTCGAAACAACAAAATCAAACATCTCGTCCCCTCAAAAAACCGTGCTCATATTGCATTTATTGTTCCTAAAGCCTCGCCGCTCACTTTTTCGATTGTGTGCTCCACCAAACAAATGGTGAACACATAGACAGGGCATTGCCCGATATTTGATGCTGATTCATATCGGTCCGGCTCCAAACAAGGCTCCCCCGACTGTCATTTCTGTCACCCAACCACACCCTGGGTCTGGCAGAATTTTTTGTCACAATTGTCTCAATTTTTGGTAGCTACAGTTTTCCGAGTTGTTCTCATTCAAAATCCAGTCATTAGATTGTAAAATATCAAGTCTGAGTTCGTCTAAATATTGTAAAAGTAGAAACAATTTTCATTTTAAAAATTACACAAGCGCAAATATGTGTCTCGGTCAGCCTTCAAGGCCCTACCTGCCTTACCTTGTACGTAACCCACTTTGCCTTGTTGCCTTGTCTTGCCTACCTTATGCCTAAACGACATATTTTTCAACAAGTTTAATCGAACGTTCCAAAAATTAATGAAAAATAGGAAACTAAACAGTTTTGAGGTAAAACAATGCCCGGTAGGTAGGCACACCTTAAAAACTTTGCCTACCTTCCATGAAGCGCTACTTTCAATGCATTTATTTCCGGCGCGCTGCTTTTGTCTCAAAAACGTCTTAACCTTTGTCCCAATACTCGTCAATTTTTTGTCGTTTCATTCAACATTTTCGTTGTTTGCGCCTGGTATTAACCGTCTTTTTTGCATAGTCTTCGGCTTACAAACATGTATCAAGTACACGGTGTGTATTTGATAGTAAACCAAATTTCCAGTTTCTCTAGTTACATTTTCTTCAATTTTTTAGAATTATTTTTGTTTGAAGTTTTGAAGATGGAGTTTTGGCATTTTTATAAGGAATTTTGAAAAAAAAATCAATTTAATTTCTGGTTGAGTAGAAATTACCATCCCTCACACCGCCCGAAAGTACATTAGCGGATCCTATTTTTGGGTTGAGATATAGTTTGCACAGTTGCATGAATCTATGACACGCAAATAGTATCGTGACACACATTTGCGCATATGGGGCTTCGTCAGTTCTTCGTCACTCACTCTATTTGTTCGCAAGTGCCTAGGTACAATTACCTATGCATGCGCCCTCTTCCTGTCCACAAAAGCGCATCTTCTCACGATACCCCCTACTCTCTTGTTCGATTCTATGTAATTTTAAATTTTTCAGCAAGCATCAGAAGACTCGGAAAGTGATCCGGACCTCGTCGGACCACCGATCAAACGGGCTCGCATTCGAACTGTTGGTCACCTGACGGCTTCTGATACGGAAGAGTCTGAAGCTGACGAGGAAGACAGACATAGTCAGACTGAAACTGTGGTCACTGAAGACGATAACGTTCTTCCATTTGCGGAGAACGAGTACGAAAGTATTATGGATGGAAGGTGAGTCTGGCAGAGGCTTTACCTCAAAATTTTGTTGATTCTTACTAAAAGTGCGTATACTTTTAAAATTGTATCAGTACTTTTAAATCGCACCTTTCTCAAAATCCTTGACAGCCATTCGAATAGTGAAAACTCCCGAAAAACTAGAAAAGCTTCATCCCTTATAAGAAGTCCCGCGCAAGCAATTAGAAACGCATCTTTTCACCCATTATGTTATTCAAAAGTCGTTTCATGGTAATAGCTTTGTGACAGTCAGGTGCGCCTTGGCAAAGGATTATCCGGTCCGTTCTTTTTCTCGCAGAAAATAAATGTGTTTCTTTTCGGGTGCTTGCATCGGTTGCCTCCTCCTCATCCTCCAATAACCCCAGAGCCACATAAATTATCGCCCGCCTAGATTTTGTCTCACAGTCGGAGGATAATATTTTTAATTTCAATTCATATTTCATTCGTTTAATAAATCTTCATTTCAGAGTAACTGTCGATTCGTGTACCTCTTCGTCCGAAGACCAGATGGTTGAGCAGTCGACGAACAAAAAATGGGAGAGTGTTCTACAAGACGTCGGCTATTCAAGCGGAGAGAATTCAATTCATGAAGCTTTGAACACATGTGCTGATCATTTGTAAGTGACCTCGAAACTTTGTCGAAAACTCCAAAAGAACATCTGTCCAATGGCTGAAGGATTTGAAAGGAGTTATCCTGAGACGATTTGTAATATGAAGGCTAACTGTTAGAAGCAGTCAACCCGTTTAAGTTTACCTCAGATTTTTAGTAGCTTTCTCAAAGTTTCTGCTTGCCCGGCTACATTCCATGAACAGACAAATCAGTGCTAGACACACGCTGGAATGGTCAGCAGAAAGTTGGCATCTGTTAGAGGCTGACCGTAGTTTTGCAACATGTGGTAGCACATTTTACGATCAGTTGGATAGCCAAGGCGGGGCGCGATAGGCTCGCAGACATTTGTAGTCATTCATTATTTTATAAGACGTGTGACAATATGCTCAGCAAATTTGAGCGGTAAGTTATAGGAAATATCTTGGATACGTGGGAACAATCATTGTTGTCAAAAGAAGTCATGTTTTCACCCAAGTAATTAGTTAATCGAATCCTTCCAAATGTCACTATGACCCGAATCGGAGTGGTTTCCCAACACCTTTTTAAAATAAATGACCAGCAATATTTTGCGCGTGTGCGCACGCCCGGTTTCTTATCCGCATAAATGCGAACAAAATAAATCAGCGGCGGACACGTTGAAGAACACAGCCTTGAAAGTGATGAGTGGCTCGGGGGGACAAGTGATACGTGATATCCTACTCCCGGGGAGTCCACACCGCATACTTATTGGCCTCCTCCCGCCAAACAAACGTTTCTTCAAAACGTCTTGTACGCTGCCCCCTCCTTCGACACAACTTTTAGATTTATTAGTTTCGGGTTACGTCGTGGATTTTTGAGTTCCGCTGGGATATCTTTTTTGCCCTTTTCTAACATTTATAATCTACAACTATGTTTGTGTTTATACAAATCATCTCAGAGAACTAGATGATCGAACTATAAGTTTGAAATATTTTTTGAATCAAAATATTTAAGCCCAAGCGTTAGAGTTTCTAAAAACAATTGATGGTAGAAATCATGGAATCAATCAGTGGTTTGTTTATAAAAAGTTTTATAAACTATACAAGAAATCTGATACTGGGTATAGTTGGTTTTTTTTGCTCGAAATTCTAAACATCTTCCCCGCCTCCCTCCAGTATTCCATTCCAAACACCCCACAATTTGCAGAGTTCCTGAAACCAGTGACATGCGACGAAAACGCATCGAATGCTCCCCGGTCAAAGCCTTTTATCGGACTGTTCAGTTGGAAGACATGTCGGATCTAGAAGTGACTAAAGCCATCAATCACGATGTAGAAGAAGAACCAAACTTGTCTGATTCGATGTATGTCAACCATGATTCCACGTTCTTGGCCACTCAAAACCTTCCAGAATATGGTGAGTTGAAGCTTCTGTGAGCTTTAAGTAAATTAAAGTTTCCAGACGAAGTAATGGCTTTAATGGATGATGATGATCTACCAATGGACATGTCAATGACAGAATCATTCAATACAAAATGGCGGGAAATTCATGGACAGAAGAAGCCATTGCGACGTGCATCTCGACCAAGTCGTGAACAAATGAATTTGATTGCCAAGGTTAGATCTTAAATCTGCCAATCTGTTTTACTGAGTGTGACTGAATGACGGATGGTTGGCCGGGTAAACGGTTTCCGTAGGTGTGATTGATGTCGCACCTATCCTCATCTGGGTAGTGTCCAGAATTGTAGATGATCTCATTTTCTTATCAACTAGTACTCCCTACACCATGTTATCTGATATTTCCGAGCAGAATGAGCAACAGGTGCTTTGCGTATAACTAGTTGTAAATCAGACTGATCGTAAAATTTTGTTTATTTATTACAGAGCTCGTGCGACGCATCCTCTGAAGACTCGTCCGAAGGAGAGAATCAAACGAATTTGGAAGATGATCCGGAGATGATGAGTGTGTAAGTTGAATTTGATTCGTTAATTTTGAAAAAATATTTAAGATAGAGTTATTTCCGAATCAATTTTCAGTTTTTCCCTTTGCGATGAAGTATAGAAAGCTAATCTTGTCTAGGAAATGTATCTAAAATTTTAAAATTCATAAACCGATTGATAGAAAATAATTACATGTTTCATACAATTTTTCCATTTTTTTCGAGCAGTATTTTTTTGCCAAAATTTAATTTTTTATTTTAAAAACTTTGATATAATTTAAAAATTTTTAGTCTTGTTGGAAATTTTTCTAGTTACACATTACTCTTTCCAGATCATTCAACTCTGCCCAATTCGACACATCCTCCCCATTGAAGCGCCAACGATCGGCTCGCGGACTCAAGAATGCTTCCTTCCTTTACGACAGTCTCGAAATGGACGGATCATTCTGCTCGACACGTTCCGAGATGCTTCCACCGTGCAAAACGAGATCCCTTGCACGCCGCAAGCTTCGAGTTCGCAGAATGCCACGTAGCATGAGTGACGGAGAGCAATTGGGCGTTGTGAGCAGTAAACCAGAAGGAATGATGACTCCAATGATCCGTGTTTCCCCACCTTCTACACCAGTCCGCCGACTTCTCAGGAAGCTCGACGAGCAGATTAGAAACCGGGATAGTGACACGGCGCCAGAACATAGTGATGCTGCACAAGCCTATGAATGGGATGAGTATAATGTAAGTGTTCAAACTGTTTAATGCAGAAAAAATTGAACTTTAAAACTTTGAAATTTAAGTACTACTAAGTCTCCTAAAACCACTGTTCCTTAACAATTCGCCTACACATCATTCTGATAACACAAGTTTTATGTGTGATTGACATCAAAAGCGACACATTTCTTTCCAATTTTTGTCAAATTTGTCTGATACTCATTCTAATTGATTTTCTACGATAATCTAATTTGCTAACGGTTTTACTGTTTCACTCCCATTTTCACTATTTTTTAGAATTTCTCAAGAACAAAAAAGAAATATAGAGCAATTTGTGCTCCGTGGCAACGGGAAACACTTTGCTGCCTGCCAAATGTTTCTATTGACAATTTTTCGTGTGTGTTTAAAAGCTGAGGATGTTTTTGTGCATCCGTGTCACGAAAGCACAGTCGCATAGAATTTGCAATTTTTTGTTTTTGAAATTTTTTGAAATTTTTTTTTGCCAAAACTTTATCAGAACTTTAAAGCTAAACATAATGGGTTTTTGTGTAAGAAATTTTAAAATAAAAAAGAACATCACCCTTGTTTTTTTTTGCTCAGAAAAATTATTTAAAGCTAATTTAAAGGTCCAAACTTACGTAGCGAAATATACCAAGACAGAAAAATTTTAAAAGAGTTATCAAAAAATTCCGGAAATCTCGAATTTGTTTTTTTTAACCATAATTTAAATTTTTTAAGTCCTATTTTCGATTCAAAAGTTTCAATTAAAAAAAATACAAATAATTCTCACACGATTCAATCTGATAAGTTCCAAACGGCGGCACTGTGTCGCCTTTTTTTCACCTGAAAAAAGTAGATCATCATCTTTCTCTCACTCTCAAGAAAACAACAAACACTTTGAAAATTTGTGACCGAACGTTTTCCTTCTCACATTTGGTTTGCTTTTTGTTGTGTTCTTCCACTCTTTGGTCAGACAACGATTAAACGAGAAGCTCTATTTCCTTCTTTTTGTGCACTAATTACAATCTCATTCGTCTATTCTACCCCCGTAACAATCTCGCGCAGTGACCCCGAAGGCTCTAATTAAAGGTGAGAGGGGTCGTCCAAGCATTGGCAATTCCTCACCAAATTCAATATTCGCGCGAACAGCCAGCCAGGTGGCTGAACAGACTTCCCCTCCTCTCAGGAACGCATGCATAATAATAATAAGGGTTGAGTGCATTTCATTTCACATTTCACCTTTCCCTCCCTCTTCTTCCTGTAAACATTATATTACATTGGGTTATTGACATCGTGCATGCTTGCGCGGATGACACGTAAAACTATAAAATTGGTTGCTGTAGCTTCTCCTATTATTAGAAAAAATATTAGGGTATGATTTTTGAATGTGTTTTGGCCAAATATTTGTATCGATATTTTATAATTTTGATTTTTATATTTTTCATTTTTCAGCCACCACAAAAGGACGACTCAATTTCCGACCGCCACATTCAGACAATGACTGATATCTCCGATCAATTGATGAATATTGATGATGATTTCGCAGAGCATTTTGGAACTTCCAGTGCAATTCGACTGATCGAAGAATCGAAATCACATTTGAGAGTTGTCCTAAAGGCTCTTGAGGAGAGTGACTCGAATATTCCACAGCTCTCAAATTTTGAGCTGATAGCCCGCTCAAACCTCCGCCAGGTCGATGAGGCTTTAAAAATTCAATCTGGAAACCAACCATCATTTTTGGAAACCAGCACTCTCCAGGATCTCCGATCAGAATGGGCTAATTTATATGAATCGATTCGCAGCCCGTTTGCTCGAATTATGCATCAAGTCAAAAAGTTTGCAGCGACATTGCAAGAAGTTTCATCGATGGCTTCTCTTGGTGACGTTGATATTCGTTCAAAAGAGGACGTGGCAAAGACATTGGACGCTGTGACAGCTATTGAACGACGTCTGAGCAGTGAAAGGCAAGAATTGAGGTGAGTCAGATTCTTTTGTTTACTGTATGCAAACAAAAAGCATTTGTTCTTCTTGAATTTTTAGTTTTTTTTTGTCTTTTTATTTTTCATGTGTTTCCAAACTTTATATTTGCAACTTTCAAAAACAAAATTTACAATTTCAGAGACCTCTTAGCTTCATCAAGCTTCCGAGACGTCGCCAAAGATCTTTCCTGTGAATTTGAATCCGTCTCTGAAGGATACGACGACGCTGTCGACAAAATTGGAAAAATGGCTCACTCATTATCACAAGTGAAAGGAGAATGGGATGCTTGGAATAGCAGACAAAATGATATCAGAAATGCAATGGTTCGTATTGAATCCCATCTGAAAGAGGGTCAAATGGACAATAAAATGATTGCGGATGAGATGGAGTTGTGTCAGGAAAGAATGAACAGTCTAGAAACTATGTGCAACTACTTGACAGCCTCGTTGGGATCAATTCAAAATGAATCCAACTCAAAGAATCTGCCAGATTTTAAGGCGGAACTCTCGATTTACAGCAATGCGTTGGCCAGGCTGAAGGATAGGTAAGACAATTTTTTAATGTGATAAAATACTCCAAAAGCTGATAGATTTTTGAAAATGTTAGTCAACGTTTTGACAAATTGCCAAATTTTTCAAACTGTAGCGTGCTTTCAGAAATTTAGAACATTGCTGCAGAACCTTGCTTGGAAAAAATGTTATTGTCTAAGGCAAAACTGAAAAATTTTCACTTTGTGGCTGAAAATTAAAAAGAAATCAAGTTTTTTGAAACGTTCTATGCGAAAAAATTTTGCTATGATAATTGTGTCCACCGGCGCAACTCTAAAAATATCTCCGTTGAAGATTCGAGCAAAACGTCTCAATTTTAGTATTTTAAATTTCAGATTCAACGACATGATCCGAGTGCCAACTCCCCCAACAGTCCAATTCCACCCTCCGGAGCCACTTCCATCTTTGGCTCGAAGCATGACAACTCAAACAGCTGAAATGGAATCGGAAACTGAAAATGAGCCACTCACAATTGCGGAGGCAATCTCTTCATCTCGTCTCATCAAATTCACATTTGCCCTTTCTCTTCTGGCAGCGCTCGCAGCGATTTTCTATTATCACGTGTTCGGAAAACCATTTGGTCCGCATGTAACCTATGTGAATGGACCACCACCGGTTTAACTGAATCATCAGTATTCTGATTGAAATCCCTTTTTGTTTCTATTTTTATGTTGTAATCTCTGACCCGGGTAGGTACAAAATTAAACCAGTAGATTCGATTGATTGTTTTTATATTTTAAATTTCTGAAATTAAACATTTAATTTCAAAAAAGAAAAAAATTGTTTTTTAAAAATAGAAATGTAGGACTAGATACTCAATATTAATCACTTACCCTACAGTTTCTTTCGAATATCCGAAAATCTTCCAAACTTTCCCCCCAAAAAAATCTCCGTGTTCAGGTATTTGTTTCATTCTCTCTCTTTTTTGTTTCTCCACTCATATTGAGAATATTTTATATCTCCACTTAAATCGGTGACTTTCCTGTATATATGATGATTTATTTGACAAAAAATGTTATCTGAATATTCTCATCTGAAAAGAGAATCCACTTTTGATGTCAGTTATTTTATTTACGAACTACCTTTTGGTTTTATCCTATTTTGTTTTGAAATTTGATTTATGTGCATTCGTTAATAAAAATTAATATATGCCAAACACATGTGTATCATGAAAAAAAAGACCCCCTGACTGACTGCCTAATAGGCGGCCTTCATGCCTCCTGCCAAAATACACATAAATATTCTTCATAGATTTCCAGTTGAACTTCCAGAAAACTAATTCTACACTTTGCAAGCATCTGAATATAGTTATTCAATTCCCAAATTAATAAATTAAGTGGTAGGCGAGTAGGTATGAGGCAGGCACGCAGACATAAAAAAAATATAATATTGACTTACTGTTTTAAAATTCAGTTTTCTTTGCGAACGTTTGAAAGAAAATGGAGAGCAAAGGCTTCTGAGCATTAGCGATTTTTAAATTTAAACATTTTTTATCAACAAAAACTCATAAGACATGCAAAATTTATAAAACAACTTGACAATTAACGTCGAAAATTCCAAAAAATACATTAAAAAAATAAGATCCCCGATTTATCTGTATGGGTTGAAGTTTTGGACTGGTGGTGGTGGTGCTCCGTATGGCATAAAGTTTGGCTGAACAAACACTGGAGCAACATAGGTTTCAGTTCCATAGGCATTGTATCCAGAGTGTCCATGATCGACATGTCCGTCCCAACGACGTTGGAAGTGGAATCCTTCGAAGTGAACCTTGTCAACATGAACGTCTCCCTTCAATCCGATGGCTTGAACCGATTGGTATGGGTAACGATGTGGGTAGTCGGCGAGGTGATGACCGTTCACAGAGATCTGAAATTGAATACAGTTAACTATAAAATTAAATACGTTAAAACTTACATGGTAATATCCAGCGTGAACCTTGATGCTAAGGTGGAAGTGCTCCGAGTGGTGAAGTGGGTTTTTGTGACGGATTTCTGGTCCCCACATTCCACTGAACTGGGAGTTCATGACAACGACGTGTTCATGATGGAAACGGAAGTTGACATGAAGAACAACATTTGGTCCGCTCAAAAGCTCGACGGCAAAGTTCTTGTGATGTCCGTGACGAACATGTCCGTGAACAGAGATGGTGGATCCATCTTGAAGTGGCTCGAAGATCGAGAGAGCGGTTGGGACACCCTGAAATTTGGTTTATTGAAAACTTGAAGTTTCCAAACTGGAAAATTCTAGAAAATCAAAAACTCACGGGGTTGTGATAGGAGTGCATGTTAGTTGATAGTAAGACCGATTGAACCGATAGAGAAGTGAGGAAATGCCACGACTTTTATTCAAACTCTTATCGATATTTCTATGACATCAGGCGAGTTTTATTTGCTTAAAGACTAAGAATCAATGGGAGGTATCAGACACACTTCTACATTTGGGAAATCAATGGCAAATAAAGAACTGAATAAGACTAAAAGTTGGAATTCAATGAAAGAGGATGTAATTACTCAACTGATGGGGAAGAAAAATCAAATTCAATCGTTGCGTCTGATTAGGAATGAAATGTTTCTGTTAATAATTTGCAAGTAATCAGCTCGAAGCATAATTTTTTGTTGGTTTATTTTGTTTTTCAGCATGACGGAACATCATTTTGGAAATACAAAAAGTTTTAAATATCAAGTTTTGTCTAATAGAGGGTATAAAAATTGTATTTAGGTTACAGATCTAAATGATTTCTCACTATCATTACATCATTTTACAACATAATTCTACATACAAATGCCACGAATTTTAAAAAATTAGATGTTAAATAATGTTTTGAAAAGGTGTTCAGATTTCTGTAGTTATGAATATGAAAGGATTGTTGTCCTCGAAAATGTTTCGTTACGTTTGTTAATTTGGATTAGTTCATCTAGAAAAGGGTGCGAATTCAAGTCACATCAACAATTTGTCAGCTAAACAAATAGTCAAGTTTGCAAACTTTCCAGAACTGTTTCCATGATTTCAAAAACCTACCGAAAAGATTGGCAAAATTTCATATTTAATCTTAAGAGATTTAAGTTTCAATTTCATTCATTTTCAGATCTTTTTCCATCTTTTTTGGTGCACTATAAAAACCGTTTTTTGCAGTTTTTGTGCTAAAATCATCTTTCCATCGGCACACACAACGTGATGCTATCAAAAATGAAATTCTCGTACAATTGCCATTTTTGATCGGAAACTCTGTTTGACATTTCACCAGTTTTACATGAGTCATAGTCTGGTGTACACCAAGAATTGAGCATAGATCGTGAACTGGTCATGAGTCATTTCAGGTGATTTTTGAATGGGTCATACACGAGAGAATTTTTTATTTAATAAAAATTATTTTATTGACTGAGTGACAGTAATATATGAAACAGGTTAGAATGATAGTGCAGAATGAGTTCAAATTGGTACAAGTTATGGGTATAAAACCGTTTGTTACAAAATGGGATGGTTCAAACGAAAAGGTTTGAAAGTTCGTGGAACGATTCGGAGAGCAACTTTGCAAACTTTGTTGAATCAGTGTTGGCAGCGGAATGATAACTTGTGATGTTTGCAAAGATTCCGTGGTTTCCTCCAAAGCGATAGCAGATTCCGTAGCCATCAGCAGCGACTGCTCCGAAGCATGCTCCGAGCCAAGTGTTGTCTGAATCAGTGTCCTCGTCGCATTGATTAGTCACGTTTGGAACCTGGAATAGGATATGTTCAAATTGTAAAGTTAAAAAAAAAATAATTAGGAAAATCCAGAAAAAGCAATTGTTGAAAAATGTTTGAATTAAAATCCTTCAGCTCATTATTAGAAAGTTACGTGATACAACTGCCAAATACATAGCACTATGTCATCTTATTTTAATGATTACTCACATGTGAGGTAGATAGCTTCCACTTTTGATTAATATAATTGTCAAGGAAAGGACTCTGAATCCCCGTTCCTTGAGATAAAATATACAGAACAAAGAGATGACGATCGACTCCTTGCCCAACCATACACTTCTTGTTTCGAAGAACATGAGTTTCACAAGCTTTTTTCAAAAGAGCAATCTTGGCTTCTTTCTGAAATTTGAATTTTTCATCGTCTTAATAACTTCAAATTAACTTACCGTTTCATTTGCATTCAACATAGCTTCCACAAATTCACAAGAGTGATCGTTAACTGTTCTCAAAGTTTCGGTCCTCGAGTTTGCAAAGAATCGAGCTGATGCTGGTTCATATGTGAGCACAAATTTGCCTTGATCTCGATAGTTGGCAAGTTGAATAGCCATTTGAATGAATGCATCTGGTGAGACACCACACTTCTTGATACGTCCTTTTCCAAAATCACGGAATGCAAGGGCATACAGGTCAAGGTCATTCTTGGCGATTTGATGAGCATCGTAGCAGCGAGTGATCTCGGAGAGCATCTGAAAAATGATTATTTTGACCTGAAAGGTAAGGCAAAAAATGAAGCTTACCTCTTGATCTGGAACTTCAAAGTTCAATGGAGTAGCAAGCTTCAGAGATTTCTTATCATTCTCTTCAATAACTGCCATTTTCTCTTGCTCTTCAATTGATTTGTATTTCAAAACTTCCAAATCTACATATACAAAGTTTTCCATAATATGATCAAATTCTGCTCCATCCGCAATAGAATGCTCAGTTGTTCCACCGCATCGAGCATTTTTCGAACAAATATAATTAAGAGACTTATCAACCCATCGATTAGTTCCATCTCCAGAAAGACAATTGGCAAGGAAGTTGCTGAGAACTTCGGGTTTCTTCTCATCATATCCATAATCATCATTCTCATCGAGTGTGAAAAAGAATACAGCACACTCGATTTCCTTGAGGATTTGAGCATTTTTCACGTTTCCAAGGAAATACTTTTGACGGTTTCTGTGCCAAGAGTCCCTGGTATCGTGGGTCAATGCTGCGATTTTTCCAATAACCCCTTCCTCCTTCTCGTCTCGGGAAATCATTTCGTGGAAAATTCTAGAATTAATTATTTATATTGATTTTTAAAGCTTTACTTGGAATTTTTATTAAAATGTTTGGCAAGTTGCTGACATTAAATTTTGAAATTTTTAGCATGTTTTTTTGACGCTTATATGCATCTCAGTTCAAAGAAATTTAAAAATCAGTGCACATTTGAAACTCCATATTCACCATTATTCTCAGTTTAAAAAAAATTGAAAATCAGTGCACATTTGAAACTCCATATTTTCCAAAATTCTCAGTTTAAAAAAATTTGAAAATCAGTGCACATTTGAAATTCCATATTTTCCATAAAGATAACCAAATGCGTTTAAAATAAATTTTTGAAATTTCGTGTATATATAACGTGTTTAAAATTTAAATATGTAATTAACTCTGTATTTTTGGCTACCCCCATTTTTTGAAGTTTCAGTAGTTTTAGCGTTGCTCTAAAATAAATTGTTGCTGAGCTTATACTTTGGAATTTTTAAGAAAAAATGGTATTTAACAGTAAGATGTTCGCATTTTTCAGCATCTCTGAATGAGTTGTTTTTAACAAAAATATTTGAATTCAATTTCGAAGATGATATCGGCAGTTGCCAAAGTTAGCAAACGATAAAACTTTTAGCAACTTTTTTCTTCATAGCTTTTGATGAGCTTTTAGAAAATATGCCATTTGCTTTACAATTTCCATTACACCATATGCAATTTCCTGGTTAGAATATTTTTCCAACTTGCGTCTTGCGACTAATATAATAAACTCTGATGTTATAAAATATCAGTAGTGCAGATCCTTTTTCGATTAACTTTTACGTACTTCGTCAATTGTTCCACAGTGTAGATGTTGTTCTTATCATCAACCACGTGAATCTTATAGTATTTTCCACGCAACACCACTACAATGTGCTTCTGAATTCCGTGCAATATCAGCTGATCAATCTTCTTCCCTGGTTCTCGGGTTACTGCATACATATTTTTGTAATGTCTGGTGCAGACAAGTCCGTCGCCAAGCTGGAAACATTCATATTGATGATAAAATGTTATCAAAACAATTGTTTGGTTTTTTTCGGTGCAAGATTGCGACGTGTAACATTCACTGATAAGAAATAGGGCAAAATACAAACGATCAGGAATCACAAAAAAAACATACCGCCTTGTACTGTTGACGATCAATTGCAAGATGCGACATGACTTCAATCCAGGTTACTCGAGCTGCTCTGTGAGCTCGTGTTGCTTCTTTGTCTCGGAGCAAGTCACAATGAGCAACACTGCTATTAATCATAAGTGGGTATCTCCCATGAAGATATGCATACTTTTGCCAGAACGAGGTGACATAGTTGTCGGTGAACAAAGAGTAGATCCACGTGTATCTCTGAAGCTTCTTTCCCTCGTTTTCCAGAAACTCATGTGCTTGCTTGGCGACAATCTCGTACTCTTGTTCTGATAGAATATGTTTCATGGAGTCAAGGTATTCAGAAATAGTGTCTTTGAGAGCTGGTACCGGGAGACTCGGAAGAAGGCGATCACAAGATTCAAGGATTGGTGGGGAAATTGAGAGAATGTGTCGGACAATCTGAAATTTGAACAATAAATTCTGATGGTGTTACAAAATAACTTACACCCCAAATTTTCGTTTTCAAACATGGCTTCTTTGGGTTGTCAAACAAGAATCCTTTGTATGAGAAGTAGAAGTGCTTGAGAAGTTTTCGAAGTGTGAATACTCCTGCGTAGGATCCAATTGCCGCGACTGCAGTGGTTTTTGCAATTTCAGCAACTTCCGATCCGAACTTTGGAAGAAGATCAAGAATCGCATTTTCTGGGTATTTGTAGTGTAGGGTGGCCGCCAGAGCAACGGTTGTGGCAACGAATGGAATCGGTTTGATAGGCCAAAGTGTGTTCTCAATCCAATTCTGAAAATATAGATACTTCATGGTTGTTTGGTAACTTTGAAAAAGGTAATGTTTTAAAAAAAAATTGTTTTCTGTGTTTTGTTTCCTAAACTAGATCCAATTCGAAATTCCAAATTCTACCCACTTAACAACTAGTTTTTCTCTGACTTCCCACAACACGTAGAAAAGGTCAATTGAGGTAAATTAGCCAATTTTCTGATTTGATAAAACTTACGTAGGTCTTGTAGGATGCTTGTTCAATTGGCGATGGGAATTTTGTTGGAAAAGGATATGGTGAACGAACTGTTTTCTTTTTGTTGGACGACATCTGAAATTATGGTAAGGTTTTTGAAATTGAAGAGTTGAAATTGGCAGGATAGGTAATAAAGTTTAGAAGGCTGCAGACGAAAAAACAACAAATTTGATGAACGTGAGTGATGTTGTGGTGATAAAATTGGGGGATGAGAATCACAAAAAAAGAAAACTAATTAATCTACATTATCAATTTAACTTTGCCTTTTCTCCAGTCTCCGTCTACACTTATTGCTGACTTTTTAAAGGAGAAAGATCAAAATTGTATTCTGATCGTATTCTAGTTGACTTTCATTCTCATAATCTTATCGATAGGAAACAAAATATTTCGAGAGAATCATGTGCTGGAAACTCTTCAAAAAATGGCTGAGATAAGAGAACGATGGCTTTTGAAGCAAAAAGAGTAGAGTACAAAGTGGAGTAGAGTGAGCAGAGTCTGCTTCAAGCAAAAAATAAGATGAAAAACGAGAGTTTTGTTCCGTGTTGTTGAATGAGCGAAAAAAAAGCCTGAGCACAACAAATATAGGGTTTCTAAATCCCATCAGAAAATGGAGAGATGTAGAGTGAGAAGGAAATACGGCATATTTTATGAATAGAATTTATTTTCTGTCAACCAAAATTTGGAGAAAAACCTGCAAATAAAGCATTGCGGAAAAATAATTTTTTAGAAAAAACCCGTCATATATTCTTCAATATGTTTTTTATTTGGAAGATTTGAAAAAAGATTTCAGTTTCAAAATTTTTGAAAGGCTTTCTGAAAAATTTTGTAACACAGAACAAATATTATTCCGGAAAAATCAAAAATTCTAGTTAAACAATATGCATTTCTAAAAAAAATTTTACTTTCAATGCTTTATAAAAAACAAAAACAAACTGAAAACAAAAAAGTAGAACACGTATCTGGAAAAGAGGAAAAAGGCAATATTGAACACCATATGGTGTGCACAATTCTAGTCGATAAAAGGAACAATGGGACAAAATCTAGATAGAAGGCCGATCAATATCTAGATTTAAAGGGGTCGTAACTAGATTGTAGTCAGACCTGTGAGGTTTGGTGCAGGTGGTTTGAAAGAATATGGTGCAATTTATCTACTAAAAATAATATATTTTCATTTTGGAAATAAATTTCAGAAGTAAAATAATAAGTTGGGATATCAAGAGTTTTTGATAATTTTAAAAGAATTGGGAGTACTGTTTAAAACCAGTGCTAAAATTACCTACTATAAAAAAAAGTTCAAACATGCCGCATTGCTCCAAATTCCTCAAAAAAACCTGTTTTAAATTTGGTAAAATTGGCTATTTACCAAAATTTTTCCTGAAAAATCTGAAAAATCCAAGAATTTTCGGTAGTTTTAAAATGATATTCGATTATTTCAGATTATCGTACGAGTATATAGATGATATTCCCTGGTGCAACTCTAGATTTAAGTTTGAAAGATCTCCCAGCCCTATCAATTGTGTCACCTGGAAATCGAGCAAGCTACAAAAGAACCCGCCAAAATTCAAATGAAAGTTCAGCTTAAAAACGCACTGGAAAATTATAAAAGTACAATAACCGCCGGTCAAAATGTCGACGAAAAATATGTCCGATAACAGTTTGATGTAGAGTAAGGAAACACACAAGCAGGGCGAAATGATAGAGAGGGAAAGTTTGTCTGGTTGACCTACTATCGGAGAATCTTCACTGCAGGCGGTTATGAGAAAATTCGTGGATGCAAACACAGCTGGTCGAAATGGGAAAGCTTTAGGGTGCTACGATGTAGCCTAGGATTAAAAAAAAAGTTTTTATCAGATGGGAAATATTTTAAACTGCGGGTAGAATCCCTTCATACTGTAGCTTAAAATAATTTTAAAAAAGTAATCAAATATGTTTCTTGGAATTGTTTCCTGCACGACGGTATGTAAAATAAAATATTTATTTCATCAGAATATCTTTTTTACCTTACAGAAAGAGCTTTCCACAACATTTCTGATAATGGAAAGTGCACAAACTTTAAAAAATTAGTAGATCATAAACTCAAGCTTTTCCCGAATAATTCCAAATAAGACACAATACTGGGGCTGCACTTGTAAACAATTTTCAGAGGGCTGTTTTGTGAAAAACCAGATTACCGTATTACCTGGACTAATAAAAGTTAGAATTTTTTTCATATCCTACGAACAAAAATCTCAATTATTTAAATTAAAACTTAAAAAAGGTAGTCCTAAGAATATCAGCTACCCGGGAATCAACATGAGATACTGTAATTTGTTCCCAGCACGGCGAAACTTTTGATATGACGAAAATTCTCACTTTTAGACGTCATCGTAATAACAGTTTGCACAACTAAAGTTTGTCCCTGGTTCTTGACTACCAAGGAATTTAATTTTTACCAAAGTTTCAGTAATCTTGAGCAATTTTTAAATCTTTAATTAGTTCAGTTTGTATTGCTGTCCTGCTTTAAAAACATTTGTTACCAGTTCAAACTGTTTTTTCCAGATTCCACAATGTTCTTAACCCATGCTTCTTCAGATGGTACAGGTACAAACATAAGTACAATACTGGATACTCTCCACTCCTCAGACATCATCATACTTCTCATCACATGCAGGAAAAAACAATTCGATGATGAGACAAGAGTACTCGTGAGTCATGAACAAAACACTTAAAAACACCTCTAACCAAAATCTTTTTGAAGACGTTCATTTTAGAAACACTTATTTCATTTTTGGTGAAAATTCACGTCGATGCGATAGAATATTTTACTTGTTTCTAATTTTAAAATTATTAATTTCGAGATTCGAATATTAAGCATTCCTTTAATAGTTGGATAAGATTTATTTTGAAAAGTATTTAAAAATAAAAATAAAATTGTTTAAAAAATGCGAACTACGGTCAAAATCGTTGCGAGACCCTGGTGGGATAATGCATGCTCCTTTGTTACAGTAACCGGTGGGTGCCGAGAAAATTTTCCTTCACAGTTTCTTTCTCTCTCGTAAAATATCTTTTTGATGGCTTTTTTTTATTATGTTTTTTGTTTTAATTTTTGACAAATTTGAAGTTAAAAAAAAACAAAAACTTTCAAAATAAGCTATCGTATTAAAATGCAAGAAGACGTTGATTTTTGGGGGTACTCATGTTTTTGCAAGCTTTCTTCCCTTTCAGCTTTTCTGTTGTCATGGTAATTTTATTCGATGCAGCGAATTTTTCGTCAATTTCCAGAAATGAGACTCCGGCTGAGCTCGATATCTGGAAAGGCGAAGCTTCCCGATAAAGAAATATGCTCATCAGTTTCGAGAATATTGGCACCATTGCTTGTTCCATGGAAGCGACGACTCGAGACTCTTGCCGTGATGGGTTTCATTTTCATGTGGGTAATCCTACCAATCATGGACCTCTGGGTATGCCGTAAAACAAATATCAAGTAGAAAAATTTTAAAAATATTGCAGGTTCCATTCCACGTCTTGTTCAATACTCGATGGTGGTTCCTTGTTCCACTCTACGCTGTCTGGTTCTACTATGATTTTGATACACCGAAAAAAGCTTCAAGAAGATGGGTAAGAATAATAAGTATGTGAAATTTGAAAAAGTATTTTCTTTCAGAATTGGGCCAGAAGACACGTAGCCTGGAAGTACTTTGCCAGCTACTTCCCATTGAGATTGATCAAGACTGCTGACCTTCCGGCGGATCGTAATTACATCATTGGCTCTCATCCTCATGGAATGTTCTCGGTTGGTGGTTTTACTGCAATGAGCACCAACGCGACCGGATTTGAAGACAAGTTCCCGGGAATAAAATCTCACATCATGACGCTAAATGGGCAATTTTATTTCCCATTTCGTCGAGAATTCGGAATAATGCTCGGTGGAATCGAAGTTTCGAAAGAATCACTTGAATACACTCTAACTAAATGTGGAAAAGGACGAGCATGCGCAATTGTCATTGGCGGAGCCTCGGAGGCTCTTGAAGCTCATCCCAATAAAAATACATTGACGTTGATCAATCGACGTGGTTTCTGCAAATATGCTCTGAAGTTTGGGTTTGTTTTGGAAAATTATTCATTCATTCTGTTTAAAAATTAACAATTTTTCAGAGCAGACCTCGTACCAATGTACAATTTCGGAGAGAATGATTTATACGAGCAGTATGAAAACCCGAAGGGATCTAGATTGCGAGAAGTTCAGGAGAAAATCAAGGACATGTTCGGATTGTGTCCCCCATTGCTCCGCGGTCGATCGTTGTTCAACCAATACCTTATCGGATTGCTGCCGTTCCGAAAACCAGTTACAACAGTCATGGGAAGGCCAATTCGGTAAGAAATTTTTTTAGGAACTTGAGAGAAATAAATCATACTTCTGATTACAGAGTCACCCAAACCGACGAGCCAACCGTTGAGCAGATTGATGAGCTGCATGCAAAATATTGTGATGCTCTCTACAATCTGTTCGAGGAGTACAAGCATCTTCACTCCATTCCTCCCGACACTCATCTCATCTTCCAGTGACTTTTTCACAAATTTTGTATATTTTGCACACAGATTGTTTTATCGCCAAGTTAATGTATAGTAATCTTCTTGTAAATAAATCAGATAAACATTAAACAATTTATTCATGCCTATCGATTGTATACTTTTCTTTTGTAATTAGTTTCAATGCATACTTATTCATGTTTTCTAGCGTGGTCTGTGGCTAGAAATCTGCGTATCTCTTAAGTAATCTCATCTTTCAATATATTTCGAATCGCACTCGACCTCTAGCTGATACAGAACGTGGTTTGTGTGTGCTTTGTGACACTTGTTTACTCCAATTCGTCTTGGACGAAAAGAGAAAAAAGTTGCATTGAAAGAAAAAAGAGAGAGAACGTCAAAAAGTGAATGCTCCATCATCAGTTTCTTTCTTTTTCGAATGTTTCTGCCGCAAAATTCCATTATTTTGAACATGAATAATAATTTTTATTTAGAAGGGCAAAATCTGCAGTTTTCTTACTTTTTTTTTGAACAAAAATTTACTGTCATTAAATATTTAACTTCTCAATTTTTCCGAAACACTGTCATTTTATTTAAATATTCAACAGTTTCCCGCTCAAATTAAGTTCACATTGAAAAATACCAGAATCGTATTCTCTGTAGTTTCTGTGACTCTCGCAACGAAATTGTGACTACACTCTCCTGTTTTCGTTACCTTATCGCTGACTTCCAATATAAAAACGGGCGCACAACACAAACAAAATACCATTTTCCTCGATTTATCTGTTCCATTTCGTCAACCGTTTTCTTATTTTGTGAACTGTTTCTTTTTTTTTTGAAGATTTTTAGAAAACAATTTATTGAAATTCAGATGGGTATTCTCAAACTGATCTTGGTGCCCGTTGCAATCGGGGTTCTCGCCGCCGCCGTATGGAATTTGTTGCCGGAAAAGGAGGTTTGATATTCGAATAAAAACATTTTACGAATTTTTTTTTCACAGATTAATGTCGAAGAGAACAATTACTACGGTAGTGGTAAGGCGAAACCGGACAATACGGAAATTAAACCGTTCAAAGTGAACGTTGAGCAAAGTGTTATTGATGTGAGGTTTT
Source organism: Caenorhabditis elegans (assembly GCF_000002985.6). Taxonomy (NCBI): domain Eukaryota; kingdom Metazoa; phylum Nematoda; class Chromadorea; order Rhabditida; family Rhabditidae; genus Caenorhabditis; species Caenorhabditis elegans. Next base: position 6,499,465 of record NC_003283.11, read on the forward strand.
CTTTTTTAATTTTAGTGTTCTTAAATTCCTTAAAAACTAGAGCTTTTAAGCTTTTAAAATGCAATAAATTGATAAATTTACAAATAAATAGTAATTTTTCACCGAAAAGTGTTTCCTTTAAAAAAAAAACTATAATATTATAATGAGATAGAAACAGAAACGAGAGAAAAATATAAGTTATTGTAAAATATCTAAAACCAGCCGTTCGCACGCGCTGAAGCGCGTGCTCCGACTGGCGTTCTCAAAACTAAAATCAAATTCTGAAATTTCTGAGCCTTTCTCTGCAGATGGAAGCTTTTTTCTCTGTTTTCCGGAAGTTTTCGAGCAACATAAATATTATATAACTAAGCTTTAAGCAATTACAACTCTAAAACCTCAAGTTTCATGGAGCTATTTCTAAATTACTTGAACGTATAATTTTCAACACGTTCTTAAAATCATATGACCCTTTTCCGGTCCTCTCCGAAAGATTTTGGCGAGCGTTTTACTGGAAATTCTAACAATTTTTGATCTTTTTTTTAATTTTTGAAACTTCAGAATATTCCAGGAGTATCAAAACTTGAAGTTTTTTTGAACTTTCTGAAAGGTTCTAGAACTTTGCGGAATTTTTCTGAATTTTTCCACGAAATTGAAATTTTCAGAATTTTCTCAATTTTTTTCAGAAAGTTCTGGAAAATTTCAGAAAATTCTTGAATTTTCTAGAAAGTTCTGGAACATTCCAGAATTTTCTCGAATTTTCCATAAGGTTCTAGAACATTCCAGAATTTTCTCGAATTTTCCAGAATGTTCTGGAACATTCCAGAGTTTTCTCGAGGTTTCTAGAAAGTTCTGGAACATTCCAGAATTTTGTCGAACTTTCTCCGCCAAAATATTTTTCTCAGAAAATTTTAATTTCCCGCCAAAATTTTTTCTCAGAAAATTTGAATTTCCCGCCAAAATATTTTTCACAGAAAATTTGAATTTGCCGCCAAAATTTTTTCACTAAAAATTTGAATTTCCCGCCAAAATATTTTTCACTAAAAATTTGAATTCCCGCCAAAATATTTTTCACAAAAAATTTGAATTCCCGCCAAAATTGTTCACAAAAAATTTGAATTCCTGCCAAAAATTTTCACAAAAAATTTGAATTCCCGCCAAAATTTTTCACTGAAAAATTGAATTCCCGCCAAAATTTTTCACAAAAAATTTGAATTCCCGCCAAAATTTTTCACAAAAAATTTGAATTCCCGCCAAAATTTTTCACAAAAAATTTGAATTCCCGCCAAATATTTTCACAAAAAATTTGAATTCCCGCCAAAAATTAGGGGTCTCGACACGATGGGTCTCACCATGATGGGTCTCGACACGAAGGGCGCAGGACCCCGCCCACAATTTTCAGTGGCATTTAGGTGTGACGTCACAGACTACAAAGACTACATAGACTACAAACTATGGACAGACCCACACTATTTTTTTATATATAGTTAATGATAATTTCAGGATCTCAAACACCGACTTCAAAACGCTCGAATTTCCCATTCAGTTCTCGAAGATTCTGACGATTTCTACTATGGATTCAACTCTAAACAGCTTCTGGTAATTATTTATTTAATTTTTAGTCTTTCACTAATATTATGTAAAACTACAGAAACTCCGCGACTACTGGCTCAACAAGTATGACTGGAGAAAACAAGAAGCAACTATTAATCAATTCCCCCAATTCAAGACTGAAATCGAGGGTCTTCAAGTTCATTTCCTTCACGTAAAGCCTCCAAAGTCCTACAAAAATGTGAAACCAATTCTCGTGGCACATGGATGGCCTGGAAACGTTTTCGAGTTCTACAAGTTCATTCCACTTCTCACTGATCCAAAGAAGCACGGAATTGATTCAGACTTCGCTTTTGAAGTCATCGCTCCATCAATCCCCGGATACGGATGGTCTGATCAGCCAAAGAAGACTGGATTCTCACAGTTGGCATGTGCTCGTGTATTCCGAAAACTGATGCTTCGACTTGGATACAACAAATTCTATTTGCAAGGAGGAGATTGGGGAGCAATTATCACTTCTCTTCTCACTAAAGTTTATCCACAAAAGTAAGTGAATTAATTTAAAAAAATTGATATTGTGAGCTATAATTTCAGTGTTATGGCTCTTCACTTGAATATGATGCCAGCCATGCCAGGAGCCAATGCATTGGGAACATTCTATGACATCCTCGGTTGGCTTATTCCATCTGTAAGAAACTCGGAAACCGATCGTTGAAATTTTTGATTTTTCAGACTCTTTCATCGAAAGAAATTCAAAAAACTCACAATCCATTCTCAAAGTTCGGACTTTTGATTGTCGAGACAGGCTACATGCATCTTCAAGCAACAAAACCAGATACTGCAGGTAAATATCATTTTCACAAAAATCCCAAAATAAATATACATTATTTACAGGAACTTCCTTGAATGATTCTCCAATTGGTCTTGCTGCATACATCATTGAAAAGTTCTCAACATGGACCAACACAGAAAACCGTGCACTTCCTGATGGTGGTCTTAACAAAAGATTTACAAATGATGAACTTCTCACTATTGTTATGATCTACTGGACCAATGGAAACATTGTCTCTTCGCAGAGATTCTACAGAGAAATGTTCCTCGACCGTAGATGCGAGGCACTTGGAAAGTAAGTTCTTGTATTTGTAAGTTGTAATATTCTAATTTCAATTTTCTTTTTCTAGACGATATGTGTCAACTCCAACTGCACATGCCAGCGGCCTCAACGAGCTCTATGACCGTACACCAATCGAGGTCTCCCGTCATTCCTATAACATCACCCATTATACTGAAATCGATATGGGACACTTTGCCGCGTTTGAAGCCCCAAAACCACTCGCTCAATCTGTTTTTAAATTTGTCAAAGATCTAAACTAGACTAGCTCTCAAAAATTTATATGTAAGAAATGTGTTTTAGCAATGTAATAAATAGAAAATCATATCACAGTTGGTTTATTTCATGCGGGCGTGTTGGCTGCCATCGTCAGTGTTCTTGAGTAAATTGATTCCATGATTGAGAAGTGGCTCCAGGGTATCCCAGCATTCCTGAAACAATTTTGCTTTAGAAAAATTAATAATAAATATAATTGACTTTGAAAAAATCTGAAAAATTTCAAAACTTTCTCCGATTAAGTTACTGTAGGTCTGTCAAATTTAAACGTTCAACCTCATAATTTTTGTACCAAAAATAGTTTTTTTTTTCAAAATTTGCAGAAAATACGAAATGTTATAATTTTCAGCTTTTAGACAAGATTTTCGAAAAACATTTCATGACACTTTTATAAATTAAAAAAAGTGTGTCGACCCACACATCCCTAGGTTACTGTAGCTGTACGTACTTTAACTGCTTTCACGCTTCCTGGCATGTTGACAATCAGCGTGCCTCCACGAATACCAACAATAGCTCTCGAAAGTGCTGCCATTGAAGTGATCTTGAGTGAAGCAGTGTGCAAAGCGATTTCGAGTCCGGAACAACGACGATCAATGACCTTCAGAGTGGCCTGAATTGTATAAGTTATAATTAGATTTTAGTTTATCATGACGTGATACTGTACTTCTGGAGTCACATCTCTCGGAGCGAATCCGGTTCCACCAGTGGTAAGGATCACATCTGAAAATATGGAAGATTTTTTAATAAACAAAAACATCTAAAACATACCAGCAAACTTGCTCTGCTCAACAAGAGCATCATGGATAGCAGTAACATCATCTGGAACGACGAAGGGGCTTCCCTCATTGACTGTTGCATTGACCCTGCAACACAGAAATTCCTTTGATTTATCATTTTTGAGTCTCTTGTCACTGATATGTGGGGTCATCAATCAATCAGGCGGCCAGTGTCGGTATCAGAGAAAAATGAGAGATTCGTATGGCATCTTACTCGTTTTTCTTTTTCAGTAATGCTGTCTCCGACATTCTATGTTGGAGAATGGAACAACAAACTCGTGATTATAATATGTGTATGAATCAGCAGAAAACAGGAAAATGGAAGATTAGATCTATAGAAAAAACAATGAACGCTTACACTGCTGACGTGTCGACCAGTTCCACGAGTTTCGGACCACTTTCATCAGTTCGAGTTCCAGCTGAGCACGTATCACTAACTGAAATATATAGCTTTGAAGGTTCGCTGCTTGAATCAAAAATGTATGGTTCTAAAACGTCTGAAACTCTTAAAAGAGTCTGACTGTAGAAAAAGAGTTCCGGTAGCGCAAAATCGTTTATTTTCTTGTTAATATTCTTGATAAAGTTAGATTTTTATTCAAAATTGCTAAATATCTTGAGTTCTGGCACGAATGAAACTTATCAGATACAGTACCCCGAGAATTTTGCAATTTTCTCCAAATTTCAAAAAATTTTTTTTTGTTGTTATTTTTACATGAGAAAGCTGTTTAGTTATCGCAAATTATTTTCAACCAATTCCTATAAAAATCTAAAAAATATAGAGGGGCAACTCCAAACTAAAGTTTTAAAAACCTACCGTACTCGCAGGTACGGTAGCTGAGATATTTCTTTCGTGCCAGGAATCAGAATAATCTTTAATAAATCATGTTTAGATATACTTTTATTTATCTGAAACATATTTTTCTACTATAAATCCATCGAAACAACGATACTTTGACCTCTCACCTGTAATAACACATACTCTCATTTCGTTCGCTGGACTCGTCGTCAGTTTTCAGTTCCTCGTTCTCTGTAAACAAAAGTTGTGTGAAAATTTATAGCTTTGCTGTAAAAGTCTGAATTCAACACGCACTGATGTGAATGGGCGAGATCAGAGAATGAAACTAAGATCAGATAATCGAAAACAATGTCTGAAATGAACAACGTGATCTATGCAAAAATTGTATCATAGACCTAATATAACTAGAAGAAGTTCTGAATATAAGCTTTAGCTACAAGTATCAAAATAATAGAAAAATGTAACTTTGGAACGACATCTAGATTAATACATTACAATCTGAAATTTGGTATTCTCGCTGACATAGAAATAAGGTAATAGTTATTCGATTAAACCATTTTCATTTATCATCTCTACATATAATACCAAGTTTCTTATTTCAAAGATTCATTGAGAAAGCATTATATACAAAGTGACAAGAGAATTGATGAAAAGATACAGAATGCGGTACAAAGAGAGATCATTAGAAAGTTCCTGAGGACAAACATTTGGTTTCGATTTCATTAGTTTGTTACTTGAACAATTCGAATCGGAACAGCTTCAACTGGAGTAATTGGAATGAATAATCGCTCAGAACGAATCGAATCCCTGCGATTTGAGAATCCGAGCTCCACCTCATCAATATGATCCTTCTCTTCGTCGGATTCAATGATTGCCTGTAAGATTATCATTTCAATACGCACACATGGAACTCGAAAACTCACTCCAGTCTTTGTATAGCTGATCTTTCTGCGGATTCTCTCGATCAAGCTCGTCGGACGATCTCTCATTTTTGGACTCTTCACTCGCATCACCACATTAACAGACGATTCGTCTCCACCAGGGTTTCCAGATACTGTCTGAAATTTAAACATCTGGCTAAGAATTCTTACAGGAAAAACCAACCACTGATGTTCGATCTATTCCACTGATTCCTCTCTTCAATTCGCTGACTGAAACAGGATGGGCTGAAACGACGCGGATGTCTCCTTCTGACAAGTATCTCTGACGTGGCTTTCTCTTTTCTGGGCGTTCGGCTTCTTGTTCCTGAAAGTTAAAATAATTAATTTGAAACAAAAATCTGAAATCCAGCTACCTTAAATGACTTTTTTTCATCCTTAACTGCTTGATTGAGCTCTTGATTCGAAAGCGATGAGAGCCGTGCTCCTGGAGATCGATTGAATCCGACAAACTCGCCGAGCATGTTAGTCAAAGAATTTCTACGCATTTTCTGAAAATGTCTAGAAATGAATGCGTGTGAGGGCAAAAAATGAATTGTCAAACAGAGAAAAAAAAAGAAATTGAAAACTAAATTAAAAACACTATCAATCAGGCGCGGTGACATGCTGGACGTCGCCCCCATGTGTATTTTCATGATGATGATGATACTGATACGGAGGTACTAGGAGGCGGGGAGGCTGGAATAAAAAAAGGCGTCGGATTCCGATTCACATGTGTCACGTGGATAGTTTCTGGGTGTCAGAAGAACGAGGGAAAAGAGGAAAAGATCAATGAGTAGGTTAATCATATGACATAGAAGATCAACTGCAAGATCTATTTGATGAGGATACATGGCTATTTTTAACCAGATTTAAAATCATTGTGAATAGTTGAAAAGGTCTACCAATATGAGATCCTATTACCCAGATGCATTTTCACTCAAAAAGTACGGTAGCCGGTCTTAAAGCGACCAATTTTATGTTTTCAAAAGGGTGTGCGCCTTTAAGGAGTACTGTAGTTTCCAACTCCTTGTTGTTACGGGATTTTTCGAAATACTTAAATATGAAAATACATTAAATTTTGAAAAACTACAGAACTGCAGAAAAATAGGTAAAATCAATGTAAATCTCGCAACAACAAGGAATTGGGAACTACCGTACTCCTTTCGAACGTGTGCATTTCAAGGAGTACTGTAGTTTCCAATTCCTTGTTATTGCGAGTTTCCATTAATTTTCGTAATTTGTATTTTTATATACTTTCACATTATTTCAACAAATTTTACAAAGTCCTCTAAATCCTCTAATAACATAGAGTTTACAACTACAGTACTCCTTAAAGGCGCACACGATTTTTCATACAAGAAAATCTGTCGCTTCGAGACCGAATAACGTATTTTTTGAAAAAATGGTCAAAAATTTCGCATCTGAGTAATGTAGACTCCACAGTAATAAAGAATTACGAATTTTAAAACTCTCCAAGTACAAAAATCAAAGTTGCTTTTATAGAGGCGCCGACCTCCGGCGCGATTTGTATCAAATTTCACTATTCATTCTCGAAAATCAAATTAGGCGGCTGTCTGGCGCCAAAAAAGTTGAAACTTAGACTTGATGAGATAACATACAGGAGGTAAAGAGATAAAGTTGGATATCTCAATTTTGTTTTTTTGGCAAAAACATCTCTAATAACACTTTTAATCGAGGAACAGTAAGAAATGAGGACAAAGAAAGAATAGGACGAAAAATGGGACTAAATGACCGAAACGTATCGCTTTAATTTGCTTAATAACATGTTTTGTCAATGCATGTCTGACCAATTTTTGAGGCAATGTGTAATATGTACAGCAACAGCACAGTTTAATGATCGATTTGACGATTGAAAGGTCAAGTTGAATGAATCGTTTTATATATGTGAACATCAAAAAAAATTAGCAAAACAACGTCAAAACACAAGACAACATGATAATAATGAAAAAAATAGGAAAAACTCAAAAATTGATTCAGAAGAACACTCACGACGGGAGGTATTTATTTTCCAACAAGAGCCATAGCAGAGAAGCTGAGATTCTTAACATTGTTCATCAGTTCTTTGATAGCTGTAGATGCATCCTTGATCATTGTAGAGTCGGTGGTGGCTCCGAGTGGACGTGGAAATGGAGCACATGAGTCTAGAAGAAAATATTAGATAACTATTTGAAAACCATTTCCGCAGATTTATCTCACCGATTTCGTAGAGTTGTCCATTCTTGTTGACATAGGTGATGAAGTGGTAATCAACGTGATCCGATTGTTCAGTTTCTCCTTCCTCGGCGGTTTCTTCGTGCGCTTCCGCAAGATCAGTGTCTGAAAAATACTTTTTATTTTTTCAATATTCATAGCACAGCACGGAAATTTGCGAGAACACAACTGAAACTTTAAAATTAATTTAATAGTTTTGAACAAGATTAGAAAACCAATATTTTTGTTTTTTGAGAATTAAAAAAATATATTAAAAATTTTGCTATTCAATTTATGAAAATTTTTACAATAAATTTTTTTATGGTTTCTCGATTTTTGAAAATTTTAAAAATTGTTTTTCGAATTTTGAAATGAAAAAAAATTGTTTTTAGATTTTTTGAACATTTTTTCAAAATTTTTATTTTTCGACTTTTCTTATAACATGTGTTTTTCAATCTATGAAAATTTTTACAATATTTTTTTTTGTTTCTCAATTTTTGAAATTTTAAAAAATTATTTTCGAATTTTGGAATTAAAAAAATTTTAGTTTTCGATTTTTGAACATATTTAAAATAAAAACTTTATTTTTTTGATTTTCCTTATAACTTTTGATTTTTTTCCCAATTTTTTGAAAACTTTTTTCGATTTTTGAAAAAAAAAGTATTTCGTTTTTTTTTACTTTTTTTGAGAAAAAATTATATGAAGAGGCATTTCCGTAGAGAACATTTATTATTATAGAAAAAATACGATCTCACAAAAATAAACAACGACGCAACGACACTCCGCTATTTTTAAGCCCCGCCCACGATTTCATTTGCACTGCGGCCGCACATTTCAGTGCAAATGAAATCGTGGGCGGGGCTTAAAAATAGCGGAGTGTCGTTGCGTCGTTGTTTATTTTTGTGCGATCGTATTTTTTCTATAATAGAAAATATGCACCAATATTTTTCCGGTTTTTCGAATTTTGAACATTTTAAAAAAATACATTTTGTTTTTTGAATTTTGGAAATTACCAATTTTTTTTTCAATTATTTTAAAATAGTTTTTTTTTAATTTTAATTATTTAAAAATTTTAAAAAAATTAGTTTTTCTATTTTTGAAAATATAATAATTTTTCCATTTTTTAGCATTTGTTTTTCAATTTTTAATTTCTTTTTCGACTTTTGGAGAAAAACATAGTTTTTCGATGTTTACTTTCATTTAATTTTACTTCTTTTTTAAAAATTATATGAAAAAAAGTCTCACAAACCTCCAGATAACAAATCAGACCGCTCATCTTCATTGACCAATTTCGCCTTCTCATACCACTTTGCGAACTTTCCTTTGCCAAGATTCACACGATTTTCAAGATTTGCCAACGAATGAAACAAGGCAAATGTTCCACAAGCATTTCCAATTTCTTCGCTTTGATTCATAAAGAACACTCCTTCCGGCTTTTCTCCATTCTTCTCCACTTCCTCATATTGTTTCGACAGAAATTCGCGTGCTTCTGCGCTTGGAAAGCACAGAATCAGAGCAAGTTGTGGTGTTGGAACGAATTGGAGCATCTCGTCATCGAACGAGTAGACATCGACACATTCCAATCCGGTTATTCCGATTTTTTTGAGAAACTTAAATTTTTATTTAGTTAAAATCAGCAAGTATTTGAAAAAAACTTACCGGGTTGATAGTTTCTGGATTTGATTCCAAAGCTTGCCAGCCTCCCTTTCCTTTTGTAGTCATCTGAAATAGAATATTAGAAAAACGTTTCTAAAATCTAGAAAAGTAAATTACGGAGATCGATTCGATTACCAGACAAATATAACGTTGTTTAAAAGAAAATAGATTCTGAAAATAAAATCTTTAATACACGGTAACATAAATAAATTAAATATGTACAAAAACTCGAATGAAATCATTATTTCTAAATCCCAACGAGTGCCATTGCCGAGAAGCTGAGCTTTTGCACATTGTCCATGAGATCTTTGATAGAGGTAGAAAATGCATCTCTGATCATCGTAGAATCGGTAGTTGCTCCGAGGGGACGCGGAAATGGTGAGCATGAATCTGAAAATTAAAAATTGTTTAAATTTGAGTGCTCTTAAATTGGCTATTACCAATTTCAAAGAGTTGACCATTTTTGTTGACATATGTAATAAAATGATAAGCCACGTGTTCTGGATGCTCGGTTTCTCCTTCTTCTGCTGTCTCTTTGTGAGCTTCGGCAAGATCAGTGTCTGAAATTTTTCTGATTAAAATTTTTTAAATTGCAAGTTCCCTGTACCTGCAAGCAATAAATCCGATCGTTCGCCTTCACCGACTAGCTTGGCCTTTTCGAACCATTTTGAGAATTTTCCATTTCCTAGATTCACACGATTCTCAAGATTTGCCAATGAGTGGAACAAGGAAAACGTTCCGCATGCATGTCCGATTTCTTTTTTCTGATTCATAAAGAAAATTCCATCGGGCTTTTTTCCATTCTTCTCCACCTCTTCATACTGCTTTGCACGAAACTCGCGAACTCCGGAACTTGGAAAACAGAGAATGAGAGCAAGTTGAGGTGTCGGAATAAATTGGAGCATCTCGTCGTCGAAGGAGAACACATCAACACATTCCACACCACTCACTCCAATTTTTGAGAGAAACTAAAAATTTAAATCTGTGAACTTTTATTTCTTTTAATTTCCTACCGGATTTATTGTCTCTGGGTTCGATTCCAAAGCTTGCCATCCTCCTGTTGCGCTAGCCATCTGGAAGCTGTTTTAGTGAAAAAATACTTTTAGAAAGGTGTGAAAAAGATAGGTTAATGAAATTGCAATCAAATCACTGTTACTGAAATATAAAATTTTAAATTAGAAACATTTTCATAGATATGCGAGAAAGCAATTAAAATTTTGAAAAAAAAATTAAATATACAAAAATCACAGGCGTAAAGCGAGAATCAAGATCAAAGTGTTAAAGCATGGATTTTATTGATTGACAACTGCAATTGCCGAGAAGCTGACGTTGTCGAGTTTCTCAATGAGATGTTGGCACGCAGCTCCGGCGTCCTTGACGAGAGTTGCATCAGAAGTTGGACCGATTTCACGAGCGAACGGGCGGCGAGAATCTGGAAAACCAGAAATTAAAATGGAAAACGTATGAAAAAACTATACCGATCTCGTAGAGAATTCCATTCTTTCCGACGAAACAAATGAAATGATGCTCAACGTCTCCTGAAGGTGCTGTCTGCCCATCGGTTGCTGCGGCAGCATGGATTCCAGCTAGCTCAGCATCTGAAAATAATTATTTGCAATTTATTCATTTTCAGAATAGCTTACTATTAGCTAGAAAATCCGAACGTTCCTCAATTCCAACCTTTTTCGCCTCGGCCAGCCATTTCGCAAACGAGCCGTCCCCTTGAATAATAAAAATAATTTTTATTTATGCCGTTTTGAGAAAAATAAATAAATTGAGAAATTCAAATAATTGTAATGATTTTTTTCAAATAAATATGTTTTAAAATCGATAGAAACAATCTGATTGAGAACAAAAGGTTTGTCATCACTGCAAAAAATGACATTTGAATTTAGCGACAGAGCGCATTTTTGTTAATCGATGGCAAAGACGATTTTCAGAAAATATATTCGAAGTGTTTTATTTTTGAATAAATAATTGAAAAACTCGTTTAAAACTGTGTGAAAAACAGCAAAAACAAGATATTCAAAGATAATTTCAGAAAAAAATAAAATGTTTTTAGACACACTACAGTAGAAGGCTACTGTAGTTGCAAATATACGTGCCTTCGGTGTTTGCAGAATTATTGATTTTTTGGTATTTTTAATTGAAAATTTTTAATTTTACCTAGATTAATACGATCTTCAAGATTAGCGAGGGAATGGAAGAGAGCGAATGTTCCACAAGCATTCGAGATTTTCTGAAACATTTTTTTCTACTATTTCGCTTCCATTCAAAACTTTCCGTACCTGTTTCATAAAAAACACCGAATCGTCAGCTGCTTTCGCTTGCTCGTAGATCGGCTTCATAATCTCGTCAACCTAAATTTTCTTTGTCATGCTCGTAATATCTCAAATTTTGTCACAAAAAATACCTTTTTGTATTCCGGGAAGCATAGGATAACTGCGTGCTGAGGTTTTCCGATTGACTCGTCATCAAAGAACAACACATCGACAGTCTTCACGCCACTCACTCCCATTTTTTCGATCATCTAAAAACGGAGGAAGAATTAAATTAGATTGTGTGCGTGTACTGGCGACGACGCCACCGAGACAACGAACCGGATTGATGACACTTGGATTCGATTCGAGCGGAGTCCATGGAGCGGCCATATTTAGACAGTTTTTTTGGTTCTGAAGAAAATATTCAGTAATAAAATCTGTTTATGAAAATCTTCCTATGAAAAATAAATGCAAAGAATTTTTCTCGAACAATAGTTGTTTACGGGTCTGCTCAAAAAAGCCAATCAATAGCATAATATTGTGAATACCCAATGCGCTAATATATTTCTGAATTATCAAAAAAGGTTTTAATTGAATTATGATTTATTAACAACTTTTTTCGTAAAAAGTGAAATATTTGAGAGAAAGCAGAGGACAAAAAAACGGACAAACGGATCAATGCATTGAATGAGGAGCGAAAAGCAGCAGGGAAAGAAGGCGTGACGACGCCAAAGCGAACACACACTCGACCAGCACCGACTGGCTCTCGCAGCAAGAGATGTCGCTTTAATTACGTGTCGTCGTTGCAGAGTCCGAAATGAAATGCGCAGAAGGAGAGAAGCATTGGTGAAAACAAAAGAGACAAAAAAGACGGGAACCCATAGGAAGAAGTGACTTATATATATCTTGGGGGACGGCAATACTTATAATTAACAAATTTTTTAAAATTCAAAAACTTGGGGCAGAGACTGCTGGTTTGGGATAAATATGAAACATTTTGAAGTTTTTAAATTATAATTTGAAATAAAATAACAAGATGCACAAAAGGTAAAACAATTGGGGTTTTTGGAAGTTGCATAGAATTTACTTGGTCTTCTTCGTTTCTTTGCCATTATTGTTATTTCCATTTTTCTTTGTCGGAGATTCAGTTCCAGAATCTGAAAATAAATAAATTTTTAGAAATCAGAATCCGAATATTTTAAAGTACCTTTCTTTGCGTCTTTCTTCTCGGTTTTCTTGGCTTGTTGGCTTTTTCTTGGTCCAGTAGGGAATACTTGGTCGATGATGATAACGATGAACTGGAAATCACGATGTTTACAGAAATTTCTATTTAAAAAACTCACGAATCCAAGAACACATCCGAGAGCAAGAGTAACTCCGGCGAAGAGTCCGTAGCTGGCCCATGATGGGATTCCCTTATCTTCGACGAGATGGTTGTGCAAGTCACGAACCGACATCGAAAGTTTGAAGAAGACGGCAACGACGGCCATTCTGAAAAAAATTATAATATTATTTTTGCTGTGCCACAAAAAAGCGTACTGCTTAGAGTTTGGATGCTTGTAGTCTGGAACTGGGTCGATCACACGGTATTTCTTATCCTCGACGAATGAAATGAAGTCATTCTTGTCACGAGCTCCAGAATATTGACGGAAGACACCATCCTTGACGCTGAAAAAAAAAACGTTCGATTTTTGTAGAAATAAATAGCTTTCAAAAACTCACTGATAAATTGTTGGGAGAGCTGTGACAAGGAATCTACCGGAAAGTCCTGGATTGACGGTAACATCGACTTCTCCAACCTTGATTCCAAGATCATCAGACCAGTCGGCGAATGCGTTCCATGCTTTTTGAAGATCCTTGCAAGCTGGGCACCATGGAGCATGGCTGGAATTTTAAAAGTTATTTTTTTCAAATGATCTAGACCTAACTCTTCTATAGCTATTTAGAAAGATTCTAATAACCAACAGTGAATTCAAATTATGAAAAGATTCTACTCTATATCTTTTCATATCATAGGTACTAGTAAGATGGAATTTAATTGAGATTTTCATCTCGGCGGATTTTTAAAAATTTATCAGTTATCAATTTTGTAGTTTTGTAACTAATTAAAATGTTTTTAAAGTGTATGCTTGAGAACCTTAGTAGTTAATTCTACCAAGTACAAACTATATACATTGTTCCAAATTGGAGCTTTCAATGAAACAACTTACAATTCAATCATCCACTCTCCCTTCATAAGATCTGTCCAGTTTTCCTCATTGAGAAAGACGAGCTTGGAAGATCTGGTAGGTCCCCCCGAGACTCCAACGGCGAAAAGTCCGAGCACGGCGAGCAATCGGAGCAGCATTCTGGAATTGACTTGTTTTATAGATGTCATAGAGTGACCAGGAAGGATGATGAAGAATTGAAGGAATGTAGAGAAACATAGAAAGCGGAAGATTGAAAACGAAAAGCAGCGCCTATGGTGTGAAGAGAAGACACAAGAGGAAGACGTCGGTCGGAGTGAAGGGATATATCTCGGCGGCGGGGTGTACGGTCGGCAGACACGCACACACATTATCGCCGTCGCCGCAGTTCGTTTTGCAGTTCGAAAAGAGAAAAAAGAAGGCTACCGGTTTCATCTTGTTCTTAAGCCACGTATTACTAGCCATCTTCTACAGGAAAAAAACCAAAAAGAGACAACTATCAAAACATCAAGAGTAGACCAACTGAGCCTGTACACAACTTGCAGAATAGCGGGGAAATAGTATGATTCTGTAATGCCAATGCAAATATATTTATTTGCAAATACCAAATACCCACAGATTGTTTGTCTAACAGAAAATATGAGCGTTAATGCTCATGTCGAAATTATAAAGGCCCACTTTTTTTCAGTAATCAAATTATGCAAGTCATATTGTCCATTTTGGAATTGCGAAAAAATAATCGGCTTATAATATTTTTGCTGCCCTCACAGTTACAGATCAATAATTAATTTCTACAAAGAAAAAGAAACAAAAATGGGTAGATATCTTGTATCCAGAGCATGTATTAAAAAGAAGGTGGAAGTCGCATCGTCCGCGCTCAAAGGGTCAAGGATATTCCCCCTCCAGTATGTAGGTACTGTCGTACACTCACCCATACACACACACTAAAAACAACTTATCTCTCTCTTGTCTTCCCGTATTCGTTGAAACACGCCGATCCGCAATTATTGATCGAGTTGTGAAGTGGATAACTAGATTACTAGGTCTTCCTGCTGACGTTTATTAATGAATAGCGTCTGTGATAGCGACTAATCGGTCAATTAAAAAAAACCGACGCGGCGAGCTGATTTGGGTCAAATTATGGTGAAGATCAACAAGCCAATCGATTTGACTATTAGGTTACTTTGCCAAGATAAGAAAATGAGATTTAAGAAGTGAAATAGGAGAAAGAAAAGATTAAAACAAAACTCTAAATTATTTAGAAATTTGTTTTTAGAGAAGCCTCAAACATGGAATAAATTCCAATCCTACTATTGTGGCAAATTTTGATTTTAAAAAATGAAAAAAAAAGCATGGGAAGTTTTTTAATATCGTAATTTAGGGAAAAAGTCAAAAGTCACTTAAAGGCACACGCTGTTAATCTGAGTGGGTCTCGCCACGATCGTGGTAGCTATAAATGCCAAAATTCACAACATTTTCACCTAGTCTCACTATTTTAAAAGTGAATTTTTTCAACGAAAAGTAGTTGCTTCTGCAAAAACTGATATTTACAAATTTGGAACAATTGGTCAAGTACAAATTTACACAAGGGATATTCAAAAGATTCAGAGATAAACTTTCATTAAAAATTGTTTAAAAATTAAAAAATGATTTTCTTTAGTCAATTTACTATTACTACTGCGACTATGCATTTAAAATTCGTTTAATTATTTCTAGATCTTCTATTTAAGTGCACAGTCTAAAAAGTTGCATAAATTTAATTCTAAAAAAGCAAACATCTCTGTTTCAACGATCAAAATGGGAGGAAAAAGCCATAGAAACGCCTGGGGACAGGTCGTTATCCAACACGGAAGGAATAAGGATTGCTGGAATGAATGGTCAACACACCGCCTCTTCCTCGTACCCTCATTTCGCTACTTCTCGCGATTCTCTCGCCTAGAACCTGCTTTCTGTACAGATGATTTGTCTTCTTCTTTATTCTTGCAAACCCATATCCTCCACGTTGGCAGATTGATTGCTAGCTTCCAGAAATAAACAGATATACGAAATCAGAAACGAGTCACAAGTTATTTCGAAAGATAGATTGAAACAATTCGATCCGAAGATGCAATAAATTCATTGTTCAATAACTGAATACATAATACATTTACAAAAACGACAAGACGGCCTACTTCTTTTTTTACATTTTAAGTTTAAGGGAGCGGTTGGGAAATCGTTATAATTTATGGGGAAAATTTAGATGTTGGCATCATCGCAAGCCTTTAGAGCATCATCTCTCTCCTCCTCGAGTTCCTTGGTGGTAGCAGCGATCTTTCCCTTGGCAAAATCGTCGAAGCTAAGACCTTGAACAATCTTCCATTCGCCACCCTCGATGGTAACTGGGAATGAGAAAATGAGTCCTTGTGGGATTCCGTATGAACCATCGGATGGGACAGCCATGGAGACGAATTGCCCCTGGAAAATAAAATCTTCATTCAAGTTTTAAAATAATTAAACTTACAGCCTTGGTTCCGAAATGCCAGTCGTGGATGTGATCACAAGCGGCCTTAGCGGCAGACATTGCAGACGAGAGCTTTCTCTTCTCAATGATGACTCCTCCACGCTTTTGGACAGTGGCGATGAATGGTCCTTGAAGGAAAGCGTTGTCTCCGACAGCGGCGTAAGCGTCGGTCTCAGTTCCGTTCTTGTTAACGGTAGCGTGGGTGACATCTGGGAATTGAGTTCCAGAGTGATTTCCCCAGATGATAACGTTCTTGACATTTCCGATGGTTGTTCCGGTTTTAAGGGCGAGTTGAGCAAGAGCACGGTTATGGTCCAATCTGGTCATGGCAGAGAAGTTCTTGGCTGGGATCTTTCCGGCGGCGTACTTGGCAGCAATGAATGCATTGGTGTTGGCTGGGTTTCCAACAACGATAACCTGAAAGTAATGGAAATATTGAAAGTTTAACTGTGAATTCTGATCTCACCTTGGTGGTTGGCTTGGCATACTCAGCAAGAGCCTTTCCTTGTGACTTGAAGATCTTGACGTTGGCAGCAAGAAGATCTTTGCGCTCCATTCCCTCGCGTCTTGGCATGGCTCCGACCAAGAAAGCGTAGTCGATACCGGTGAAGGCCGACTTTTCATCAGTGACAGCAACAACGCTGAAAAGGGTTGGAAGAGCACAATCCTGGAGCTCAAAAACAACTCCTTCGAGAATGTTGGAGCATTGTGGGACGTCGAGAAGAACGAGCTCCACTGGTTGTTCCTTTCCGAATACAGTTCCGTCGGCGATGCGGATGACGATCGAGTAACCGATCTGACCAGCGGCTCCGGTGACCAAAACGCGAAGTGGGGCGGACATTCTGAAAATTTAGCAATTTACACTAAGAAATGTGTGAATCGAAGCAAATAGAATATTCAGACAATTCGAGAATTCAATAAAAAATGTCCGGAGAAAAAACTGCCGAAACGCACGTTTTAGAGGAGCAAAAATGAAAATGAAAGAGAAAGAACAACAAAAACGATTGACCAGATAAAGAGATTGTTGTCGAATCATAAAATAACAGTTGGAAGTGATAAGATGTAAAAGATTTTTGTGGTACACACTTCTATGTATTGAAGACGAACCAAACAAATAGAAAAAAATAATAGTCCAGCTAAGGAAGCGAGGCAACGAGAGATGACGTGAACAGAAGAGACTATTGGCGCCGCCCGTGGTTTTCTCTCGTTTCGCTGTCCAACGAAGCACTCTCAACTTGTCAACAAACCCTACGGCGCCGAACGTTTCAAATCGATGGCACTTTGAACAGAACTTGAGAAACGAGAGCGTGTATTGATTTGATCCACGAAATAGATAAGAATTTGTAAAATCACCGAGTAAAATTAGAAAATTTCGCGAAGATAGGAGAAAAAATGCAGAAAACAAAATCGTAAAACTCCATGTTGAGTAGGCAGAAAATGCGCTCTAATGGGAAAATTCGTTGGCGCTAATTCAAATCGAGAATTTTAGAGAATTGAAAATAAATAGAAACATTAAATATTTTCAGAATTATTAGTGAGTCCTCGCAAAACCAAAAGAGCAGACAAAGCAACAAATAAATGATTATCACTGGGAGATTCCCGATGACCAAGGCCGACCGCTGTAAACTAGACAAGTGAAAAGAGAGAGTGAGAATGGCAGAAAAGTTGTTGTTTGTCACGTAAACTGCCGAAGAGAATACGCCCTCCAAGACACGAGGTCATCAGAGAGAAGAGCAAAAAAAAGTGAAAATCTGCACAAAAAGATCTACTCGGAGAAGTGTAGAATGAAAACTTTCACGTCAAATCTCGAGGTTTTAGAGAACTTTTATAAGCGCAATGAGAAGAAAGGTCATTTGTAAATAAGCGGCGACAAAGTAGCGGTTATAAAACGGAGGAAACTTTAACCGCGGTTAAAGTTCAAAGAACGATTTCGCACATGACGCGTGGATCATTGATGAGTGTTCAGTTATGAATGATCACCTGAACATAAATTTAATACATAAAATGCAGAAAATTGAGAAAAGAAACAGTCAAAACCGAAGAAAAGGGAGAAAACGAGAAAAATCGATGAAGATTTGACAGAAAAATTAATATAGTAATCTTAAAGGCGCACACACCAAAAATTTTTAATAATTTGCCGCGCGTGTCGAGACCATTCCGCGTAATAAATGTGTCCCCCTTTAAAGTCGTAGCAGTGAAAAAAATTTTTTTGGAAAGGCAAAAAACAATAGAAAAAACCGTCATAAACCACTGGAAAAAGTGTAAAATGAATAGAAATGTCAAAGTGGGCTTGATGATCACCGAAACACTAGAAACGAAGATAGAATTCAGAAATTTGCGGGTAGAGCAAATCCAAATGTCAAAAAAATCTGTAAAGCAGTCTCCGGAAAAATGGGCGGTTCTTTCTCTCGCGCAATTTTTTTCCTGTATTTTTTTCATTTAATAAATGTGACCATCATGCCTGAGAAATGTGACCATCATGCCTAAGAAAAAACAGCATGTGTCTTTAAACTGACATGTTAAAATTTCGCGAAATTACGAGTGTGTAAAAGGTTTCGAAAAGTTCACCAAGAAAAGGGTTGAATTTAAAAAATTAGATTTCACAAAAACACATATGTTAATATGCGCACATATACTGTATGAACATAATTTTTCAGTCCAAGAGATATTGTCTTATTCTATTACCTTCCGAAACTATTCAAATTATTTTGAGCAATTTGGAACCTCTTGAACTGTAAGTTTTTGCAAGTTTTATTTTCAATTTAATATTTTGTTTTAGTTCTTTCTTTAACATAACTTTACTCAATTTATAAAACACAGTCCTTATTGAGTTATGAACTATCTATTCGAGAACACATAAATAGGAGAATTGTATCCCTTAAACCTGTAAAGCCAAGCGTGTAAAGTCAATGTGTCTATTTACTTACAATCATGAAAGTTGATATAAATTTTCATAAAATTTAAAATAAATATCTATTTCAGAATCAATATCTCAAAATCAAACATGAGAGCAAAGGAAATAGTTACGGAGTTTGCAAGAAAACACCTGAGAGGATGTTATAATGTTGCTGCGTCAATCATGGTGCACAGAGTGTCCAAATCACAATCTGTACGAAAAATCAGAAAACTTGGCGTCTCGAGCAACCTCGAGAACAATACAAGTTTTTCTATGAGGATAGACCAGTTTTGAAGAGAGTTAGTTCGGATCCGACGCAGTTAATTGAGTTCGCAACGGATGTTTTACATTGTCCAATTCGTTCGTTGACGCTAAATTTGGATGGGAATGCAGAACACCACCAATCAATTTTCAGCTGCCTTACATCGAAAAATGAGTTAATGGAAGTGTGCATCAGTGGAACAGTTATTTCGAATGAGCAATATGAGAGGAATTTATTTATTAAATCCGAAGTGATTATTTTTCGTTTCCCTCAATGGACGACTTTGAACCAGCTTTTAAAATTCAATTTCACCACAATAGTATTAAATCACTCATCGAATCTGACAGCAAAAGAGTGGAATATGTTCCTCCGTCACTGGATTTCTTCCCTTTCCAATCAAAACCTTCAACGTCTTGTGTTTTCGTTAAGCGACAGGGGTGACGTGCCAACTATTATGAATCTACCTCACCGTAAAATTGGATCAGGGAGATATGAAATAACTCGAATTGATGGAACAATTGCAGAATGTGCTATCTGTGGATTACATACCATCAACCAATTTAAAAACTCCTATTTGTGATGCAAACAAATTGATATCCTCACTATTGTACTGTTCCAAAAATTGTGCCTATGTTTTTTTCTGAATGTGTTTTTTTTGATCTTTGAACTTTTTTTTGAAAAATAAATCTCAATGTCTTTGAAAAGTTAACTTACTGACATGAATACACCGATTGATTTCTTGTCGTCGTTTTAAACTTGGGTAAAAGTTTGGAACGAGTAGGATCAAGCTTGGGCTGGGCTTGGGTGCATAAATCTACTCCGTCAAAGTTTTTCTGAATATACACCTTTTTTATTCGTTCAGGTTTTTTCACATTTGAAGTCACCCTGTAGTATTGGCACTAGAGCTGCTCGTAGCGACCTAACATGAAGCTTGCGTGAACTGGTTGCACTTGTGTATTTGAGGAATGCTATAATTTCAAAACTTTTCTCCCAGGTTAAACTTGGTTTATTTCCGCTGAATATAAGTAAATTTATGAAATAATGCCTCGTGTTGTTTGTTCTATTTAAGTAGGCCTGGAAAGCGGTTGGTAGCAATCTGAAACCTCAAAAAAAAACAGATGGAAGCCTGGGAAACGATCTAAAAAGTTATGCAAAACCTTTCAAGTGAGCTTATGTAGTTTTTATTACTGGAAACGGTCTGGAACATATAATTTCAAGCGTTTTTTAAAATTTACTTCATCATTTTCAGACCAAAATGTAAAATAACCAAGGCAAATAATTATTTAATTTCTGTGATTTCTGCCTTTTGTCCAGGTTGCCAAGTGTCCTCTATTGTCTTCTTCCCTGGAGATACGATATGATAGATTGTGGTCATTGACCCGCAGCCATAAATATGTATAACGACCCCACATTACAAGATACATTCATTCATTTACGTTTTTGTTCAACCGAGAGAGCTGTTCTCTGCTGTGCTCGGATTTTCAGACCTTTTTTGTTGATCTCAAATTTTGTGTTTAACTCATAGTGTTTTTTGAAACTATTTTTGCTCAAGATTATACTTCCTAAAGTTTTGAAATAAACAACTATTTCAGATGACACGTCTCTATGTCATTGCTCTTCTTGTGCTCTTTACGAGCCACGCCTTCGCGGTGACTAGTGAGTTTAATGATAAATTTAAGTCCCTAATTTTTTCGTTTAGGTTGGTCTTCGGTATCCACCAATGGGCTCAACACGGTAGGATCCTATGGAACCGTCGGAGGAGCAGGCCTCGGAGGCCCAGGAATTGGTGGCCCAGGGCTTGGTGGCCCAGGAATCGGTGGACCAGGACTTGGCGGACCTGGAGTCGGAGGAGGACCAGGTGCCTTCGGTCCTTATGGAAGGTGACACATTTTATCAATTTTCCGTTTTTCTGAATCCAATGTTTATTTCAGATACGGAGGAGGAGGCTACGGTGGGTACGGTAGATACGGTAGATATGGTCGCTATGGAGGATACGGAGGATACGGTGGTTATGGAGGACCCGGATATGGAGGAGGTCCAGGCCCCCACCATCACCACCATCATCACGGACCACCACCACCACCATACTACGGAAGACCATTTTAAGATTTTACGTGACAACCTCTTATTTATTTCTGTAAAACTGATTCGCCAAACTTTTGTATGATTTTGTCATTGTTAATATTATTCTTGCTGCTCATAAACAAAAATCATCATGCGTTTCAATAAATGTTCATTATTCGCAATTCTGACTATCACATGGATAACTGTAACAAATGGCACTCTGATGAATGTAAGTCAAAAGTTTATTTTTTCCCGCTGTTTTGATTTGGCTTGAATTATAATCCTGACTGAATTGTTAACAGTATTGGCACATGCGGGCGGAAATGTATGTATATATCCAGACCAACATAACATTGCAACAACTTGAGCAAGTATCCGCTGACGATAATTATTTAGTTTGAAATAAGTGGATTTTCAGGTTTTTCACTTTATAATTGTATTAGTTGGATCCCTAGCTTTTCTTTCCAGACTCTAATGACTATAATGATCATTTTTCGCATCCGAAACGGTTTAGTTGTAGAAAATTATTATAAAATCTAAGTTACACGATATCGAAACATTTGCAAGTTCAGCTAGAACTCGATAAAAAATTTTAATCATGTTCGGTCAAATTGATAAAAAGAGAACATCATACATCGAACGATGGAATCAACATTTGAAAAATATCGAAGTGCCTGTATTTTCTTGGGTGGGAGTACCTTTTTTGCAAACCCAAATGAAAAATATAGAACATGAAAGTTTTGGAAAAGTATTAAATTCGGAATTCCTAATTACAGCAAGCCAATCCACGTCTCGGATTTCCACCCAATACCCAATCAGTTGCCAATGCTCTTTATTCGGCAATTGAGCTATCACTGGCAGCGATCTCTCATGATCAGATTCAGAAAGAAGTTGACGCTTTGAAACGTGTAAGTTATTTTTTTGAAAAAAGTAACAAGGTACCCATAAAATATTTCAGAACATGCAAGAATTGTCTCGTCAACAGTACAAAAAAGTCAAACCAGATGCTAACTTTGCGTATGAAGTTGAAAAAACTAGAGGTTTCAAATACCAACCATTGCCGTCATCTTAGAAATCCTTGAAAACAAGGTCTCTTTTTTTTCAAATTTCTAGGTCACAGACCTTGATAATGAATGTTTCATAATTACTATTGCGTCACATGTTTTTTAATCATGTTTTTAATAATCGAACATTGGAATTCGCTTTATTTGATACAATTTTTTGAAATTATCAAAAATACTGTATCATGCAACCATTTTCCCAGGTGATTTAAGAATATTATTTGAAGAAAAACATTTTTTTATTTGCGGAACATTTCTTCCTGCATCAAACTTTGAAAATACAACAATGATTTTTGGCTATACTTTTGTTCGTTTTACAATTTTTTTCATTGTTTTTTCATCATTTACTCTTGACTTTTAGTGACACTTGTTAATTATTTGAAGATGAAGAAGTTTTCTTTTTTTTTGTTCCCGGTTGTTATAGAATAGTATTAAAAATAACTTTAGATTTCCAGAGAAAAGTTTTTTTTTGCTTTTTTTTTATTTTTAAAATAGGAAATCAGTGAAATTCCAGTTTTCCGCCTTGAAAATTTAAAGGAAAATGACGGAAATAAGTAGAATGCTGAAACTTTGACCAGCAGAAACTGACTTTGCACATCGAAAAGTCTATGTTTATTTTCTATTTCTGACGTAAATTTTTGAATATTTTTAATTCCATTAAAATTTGGTAATTTTAAAAATATTGTTTTGGGCCCCGTTCCATTACATCTAGCTATTCTCAACTAACTGTAATTAATTTAAAACTGCGGATTTTACACGGCGTCACCACTCGGTGATCAAGGTTCGAAAATGGTAGTCTTTTTTTTTTCAGAAATTCTGAAAATTGCCCATTTAAACTGTTTGCACTGAACTTTTTTGAAGCGCCCTTTTCTGCTAAATGCTAAACTTTCATCATAAAGTGCATCTCTATTTTCTGAGTGTTTTTTCTTGGATTGGCCGCAGTCGCAGTCTATATTTAAACAAAAGGGAACGGCATGTCTATCTACATAGGAACGTGTGTTTATGTTTCACTGATCTCCTTTCTCATCATCTTTCATGATAACACCTGTCAATTATGTTGTATCAGTAGTCTTTCTTTTTTTGTAACCCCAGGAAATCACCTCATAATACCTCCCTATCACTCTTATCTCTTCCAAGACCACTGCCGCATTCCGAATCGAGCAACTTCCTGACTCAGCCATCACTCTGAAAATGTTGGGCGCATAGAACATGAAAAGCGATGATTTGTGGTGGGAGTTGGTTTTTAGTGAAATGAAAAAAGAGAAAAAGTGAGAGAGGTGATGTAAGATGTTAAGTTATCTTTTAGGTAGTAGAGATCGCTAGGGGAAGACGTCGAGAAGAATAAATGATACAAAACACAATTAAATCGAGGAAAGATCCGATTTTTGCACCTGCGTCTCTAATCTCTTCCTCTTCGGAAATAAATATTTTTTCAGCAAAGGAATGGAAGGATTGAGCGGACAATTGAGCTGAAATTTAATTTTATTTTCTGATCTTTGAAGTTCTCGGGGTGATGTTCTTCGAAGATGACTTTTTAGCGATCAAATATCAGATACGATACTTACCTTTTTTCTTTGAAATACTTGTAAAATTCACAAACAAACAAATGGTTTTGTTTTTGTGCGTGGTTTAGTCAGTTCAGAAATGAACCGTATGTTTAGTTTGATGAGAAACGGTCCAAAATAGTTTGAACAGTACGCCTTTGTCTTGCGCAACCTGCTGACTATGCTGCTAGATTTTTTAAGAGAGAAAGTTGATTCAAGAAATGTTGGTGTTTCCTCAGACATGGAACATCAGGTGACTATTTTCAATTTGAATAAAGAGAGGATCAGCTGACCCCTGTAAACTCACCTAATTTCAATGTTCCCACTAATTTTTCGGCCTCCGCATTGTCATCTCTTCAATTTTCACAAATTCCTTTGTCAATGAAATCAGCTAAGATCAAAAGTTTTTTCTAGTTAGAGGAAATGATAGAGCGGATTGGCGGTGAAAAAACTGTGTATCAACTGTTACAACTAGTTCCAAAGATGTTCTTCAAGCAGTTTCATCTTAAAGTTTGACTTAACCCGAGAAAGTTTTTGTTTTATTCTGACAGCAGCTGCTTTTTCTGCATTTTCTACATTTTTAAGTATTAGAACTTTAACAATTTTCGAGCTTCAATAACTTCTATAGCTTGTTGGCCTAACGTTCTTTCCAAAACTTTATCAATCAAAAGTTGGAAAAAAGTACATTAAATAATTGGTTCAAAACAATAAAAAAACAAAGTTTATCTAATATAGACTTCCATTGAGGCGAACATCTTTTAATTTCTCGAATTTTTTCACATCTTTCAAACATTGTTTCCTCCGTAAAAGTTTGGATGATATAAACTTTAAGTAGCCAAACAGTAGATCAACCAAATACGTCTCGCCACATCTTGCTTTTTCGCATCGAATTTTCGTGTACTTTTTGGATTGCTAGTTTCCCCACAAGCCGAAATTTTGCACTTTCCAGAACGTTCTGAACTCCCAAAACTAAAAACAATAACAAATGACCGCACACCCGGGTTTCCAGATGTACGAATATTTTCATCTTTGTATCACATGCCATGCACTTTTATTTTAACAAGACTTACTACTTTTTTTTTGCATTTTGAAACTTTCAACTATTCGTCACCAAATTGACGTTTCCATTTGCTCTCTTGAGTGTGACTTCCAGACCGTACCGATCACGAGGAGCCCGCCTCCTATTATATGGAGGCTATAGGTACTCTATTTCCGAATGGATATATCTGTATCATATTAAGCTTGCTTATCACTTGACCCTCATCCCCCTTCTATTTTTTCTTCCCATCCATGTTGTTCACGTTAAATTCATGTGTTCTTGTTTGTAAACTTTCCGATCGTTTGTTCCGCCTCTTTCCTATGGCTGGAGCATTCTGATTTTCGTACAATCAGCTCGTTTTGCATCGTGTCAACGAAAAAATCGGGAAGTGGGTGTTATCTAATGCGGAAAAAATAAAGAGCGGTGTTGCAACACGATAAGCTAAAAACTAGTAGATAAGGACGAGGGGAGACGATCAGTATTCAAGCCAATACTTTGTTCATTTTGAAGGCTCAGTCACACCATTTGAATTCAACAAATAAAAATGTCACAAGTGGCCGCAATGGACCTTCGTGTACTTACACAGGTATGTTCATTTTTTGGATTTTAGTAATGTACCGTGATGTTTGTATGTATTGTAAATGTGTCATCTAGGGTTCGACGGGTTGTTTTGAATCACAGAAAGATAGAATATTTCAGAATCTCTTTTGAGAAAGAATCAAGAGCAAGATAAATTTTGGCGCTTACATTAGTCGACAAAAAATCCATACACAGAAGAAATTTCAGCTTTATAATTCTAAAAAATGTATAATTAGGACATCTGTTCTACCTAGCTGTTAAACTGATTTAAATAACGAAGCAAATTCAAAATGGCGGAAAGCGAACGAAAAAGCAGAGAAACCCACAAATTCGAAACTTTCTGGGATCCGTAACCCGACACCACCTACCTCTTCACTTTGTTTCTGTCAATGCCGATTCCAATCCACCCACATTCATCCTTGTTAACTGAAAAGTCCACAAAGAGACAATATAGAGCGGGGTGCCAGGAAGGAGAGAGCGGAATGCCCCGATGAATATCTCCGTTCGAGATCGGCGTCCACATCCACCTCATCTAGAAAGTCGTGTCTGTTTCTCTTCATGCCTATTCATATACTCTCTCCCTACTGGCCTCATTTCATCCATTAAACTTTTATGGTCCTCTATCTCTACTTCACTTTCAAATGAGTCAGGGAGCCCTACCGGGATTGCTCGTCGCGCCGCCGGAATAATCAAATTCTCGCCTAGCACTTCACTTTCACGCCACCAGTTTTTTGTCACTTTTTTGTTGTGTCTTTTGTCGGTGAGACTCCT
Source organism: Caenorhabditis elegans (assembly GCF_000002985.6). NCBI lineage: Eukaryota > Metazoa > Nematoda > Chromadorea > Rhabditida > Rhabditidae > Caenorhabditis > Caenorhabditis elegans. The sequence goes on from NC_003283.11 coordinate 6,525,901, forward strand.
CCCTTCCACAACTTCAACCACGTCATTCCAGCTTATCGTTCGCCTCCTCTCGTGAGCTTCGTGGTATTTCAGCACTTCCGTTTCGATTGTTGTTTCAACATCAATTCATTTCTTGCAAAAGTCCATTCGTCGCCAAAACATCTTCCTCTGCCTCTTCGTTTTCTTGCCGTCCCTTTATTTTCCTCCCACTTCTCGTTGCCCATCTCGTTCTCTTTAGGCAATCCAATTTTTTGCGCGCCGCATCGCCGAAGACCACCATCATCATCACCGCCACCGCCACCGCATTGCTGAAATTCAGCTCTCGAGGCTCTTTATCTCGTTTTCTCTGTTCTTCGAAATGTTTCTTCTATCTTTCCCTGGTATTCTCTGTACCCGCCCACTGATTTTTCGATAGGCATTGATGTAGGGATTGGAAAGTTTTGTTGTGAGACTCAAATTTTCTGAGAAGTTGATAAGGATCGCCAATTTTCTTTTTTGAATATTTTTTAAACTGTTCTAGAAGTATTCATATATCTGCAGAAAACTCCCAAAGCATTTTTTCCATTAATTTTTTGAAAAAAAGTTTCAAAGAACATTTTTGTAGACCAACTTACCTCAACTTGAATAGTACCTACTTCGAAATCCAATTTTTGCAACAAAAAAATTCAACTGGATCTAACAGAGTTACATTATTTTAAATTCGAAGTTTTTTAAGTGCATTTTTATTGTAGAGAATGTTCAGAAGATCAGTTAAATGTACGGTAAAATTTTTATTTGAACAATTATTGAAGCTTTCCATAAATAAGCTTAAGGTAAAACTTTTATGTTCAATTGAGAAATTCGTGCTACTGTAACTGAATTTGAATTTTGAAATCAACGAATTTCTTATAAATTCGATTTATTTTCAAAACGTATATTTAAATTGACTTTACAGAATCTTTAAAAATAATTTTGTATTTGGAACTACTTTAGTGAAAACGTGAAGACTCATTTATGAAGCTCACCTCAACCCACTCAGCTCTCAGCGCAGCTCACTTAGTCCTCAAGTAAATAAAAACACCAAAAAAAAAAAATTAAAAGTTTACAAATGAGTTTTCAAAAATAATCACTTCTCGAGCTCCAGCATTTTTTTCCCGATCTTAGTTCAGATGACTCTTAGAGATTCAAATTCGGCGCGCTCCTCCGTCTCCATCGGGGCGCACACACATACACATCCAACGAAAAAGGGAAAACCCGTTTCGAACACGCACGCTCACAAGATAGAATACGTTGACAGGGGGCGCTGATAGGGGATACACGGTGAGACGGCAGACAAACATAAGAGACAGCTACTACAGGCGACGGAGAAGGATCATCATCCTATCCCACCGTCGTTTTTCTACAATGGGTGTTCCATCTTAGTTGGCCTCTAGTTACTCTTGAAATTAAGTATTCGATGCTCTTTGACTTTTTCTCAATACTGCTAGATGCTGAAACCTCGTGCAATTTCAAATTTGCACTCCTTAGTTGACAAATGACCTTGTTCCCGTGCTCTTCAACCACTTCCTCCCCAATTTCTTTCATTCCTCCAAATTTCTAAAATTCTCAATTTTCAGTTCGACATCGCCAGTTTGGAAGAGGACCGCAAAAAGATGTTGTACGGTAAGTATCATTTGCCCTAAAACTGTTCGAAACTGGCTTTTGCAAAAAGCTGAATTGCAACAAATAATAGTATAAAAATCACAAAGTGCAAAATGAAAAAAAGAAAGAAAACGGAAAGATAGAAGCGCAATGGATAGTAAGGCTATTCTTCGCCCGTTTTCTCGCCGCCTCTCGTGTCTTTTACATCGTCGCGCCCCTTAATAATCACAATTTATCACTTTTCTATAGTCTCAGTACATTCTAGCCCTCTTCATCCGCCTCCTCAGATTTTTCCGTAAGGATTTTATCCCAGTTGTTTTGTGATTTTTATTCTCTGATCCTGTAAAACTGTAAAAAACAATGCAGTTTATTTTTTGAAAGTTCCAAGCTCCAGGACTAAATTTAATCTTTAGGTGATACCTTGGATTTGTTTGAAATTTAGCTAGGTTGCTGAAAATTTAAAATTTTGATAATTTCTCAAATTATATGATTCTCCTTTACAAACAGTACAAACTTTTTTTCTACAAAAAAAAAACCTCAGCAATTTTCAGCTGTTCTCGAAAATGCCACAAAAATTTGAACTTTTGTTGTATCTTTTTGCAGTTGAGAGTTTTATCTTAATTTAACAGATAAAGATAACGCAGTGCAAATGAGTGGAATTGAAAAAAAAACCAATTTTTGGTAGGCTTTAAATTATTTTGATTGAAAACTAATACGTAACTCCCACATATTTACTGTAAACTCTGGAATTTTTCCAAGTTTTATTATGATGTTTGATCATTTTAGACTATATCACTAATTTTATGAATTTTCCCAACTGATGCTACTCCAATTTTTTTTTAATTCCTAAATTTCAAAAATTTTTTGATACAAACTCTTGAAAGATTTATGACTACAAGATTCTTGAACTAGTTTAATTGTTCGGCTAACAGATTGACGGAGTGGACACAACCCTTGTACAGTTGCAGGCTACACCAGATCATTTCCTTTAAAATTGTGATTTGCAAAGTCAGAGAATTTTAGGTTTGAACCAAAAATGTGGAGTAACTATTTCAGTTTCCTGGTCCTTTTCCGTCCATTTAGAACCTACGACTCATCTGTTCCAAATTGAATTCCGTGAAACAAGTTAGCATCCATTAACGTTCTGTGTTTTAGTCAATTTGTTTATTTTTGGTTGTTACGGCTACAATATTTCTACCGTCTTCCTGAATGGAACTGGTTTTCAAGATGACGTTCTATGGAGCCAATTTCGGTACCTTATTCACCAACTATTGACGTCATGAAATTAGTCTTCAAAGTTCTTATTCTTCTTCGTTTCTTTGCTTTCGTTGTTTCTCCACGCCACTCCAAACACGCAAACACAGCAAAATCGAGTTATCGTCATCCTGAAAAAAGTGGTGGTGTTGGTTGGGGAGATACGAAGTAAGAGAGGAAAACAAGAAGAAAATAAGGCTCTGGAGAAGCGCTCGTCCTCACAATTGAGGCTTTCTTCTCACTTTCACGACAGATTATGCACTTTTTCGGTCACTCGTTCCCTTCGTTTGTTCGCTCGAAACGAATACTTTTCGAGTCGTTCGATTCTATATCTCTACGTCATTACTTTCACGTTCCACAAGGTATACTGTAGGTGTGTGCACACAAACTGAGACAGATTCGATTAGGGACTCAGGCGATCTTCTACTCAAACAATAACACCCACACACAACTTAAATGTATTTTCAGAGGAGCCGATCTCTTTGGAAGAAGCCGCTCTGAACGCCAACGACGTGATGGTGGCGCCGAGTCGAAAGTCGTATGTGCACGGCTGTTCGACTGTTCCTTTGCTTTTTGAAACTGTTGGAGATCGACTTCGATCAGCAGTTGACCAGGTTCCAGATAAGGAATTTTTGATTTTCAAAAGAGAAGGAATCAGGAAAACTTATTCGCAAGTCGCCACAGATGTCAGTTCTTGACGAATCAAAAATTTATGACAATTATTAAATTTTCAGGCAGAAAACCTGGCTTGCGGGCTCCTCCACTTGGGTTTGAAAAAAGGAGATCGTATTGGAATTTGGGGGCCAAACACATACGAGTGGACCACAACACAGTTTGCCAGTGCTCTTGCCGGAATGGTTCTAGTGAGTTACTGTTATTTTCTGGGAACTTTGATTATCCCTGTGAACTTTATTTTAAAAAATATTTAAAAAGTTTTAAGGTCAACATAAACCCATCATATCAATCAGAAGAACTTCGCTATGCTATTGAAAAAGTAGGAATCAGAGCCCTTATCACACCACCTGGATTCAAGAAGTCAAATTATTATCAGAGCATCAAGGTTGGTGTTTGATGCTTAAAATTTCTTAAAAACATTATATTCTTCAGGATATTCTGCCAGAAGTTACATTGAAAGAACCGGGAAAGAGTGGAATCACATCGAGAAATTTCACATGTTTCCAACACTTGATCATGTTTGACGAGGAAGATAAGATCTATCCGTGAGTAGAAAAACACACATTCCACGCTGGAATTTTGAAATGAAATTTCTCAAAATTTTCAAAACATATTATCGATTTGCAGAGGAGCCTGGAAATACACAGATGTAATGAAAATGGGAACAGAAGAAGACAGACACCACCTCTCAAAGATCGAGAGGGAAACTCAACCAGATGACTCACTGAACATTCAATACACAAGTGGAACAACTGGACAGCCTAAAGGAGCAACTCTCACTCATCACAATGTTCTCAATAATGCATTTTTTGTTGGTCTCCGTGCTGGATATAGTGAAAAGAAGACAATTATCTGCATTCCAAATCCACTTTATCACTGTTTTGGATGTGTCATGGGAGTTCTCGCCGCACTCACACACCTTCAAACTTGCGTATTCCCTGCTCCATCATTCGATGCTCTCGCTGCTCTTCAAGCTATTCACGAGGAAAAATGCACAGCTCTTTATGGAACACCAACAATGTTTATTGATATGATTAATCATCCCGAGTATGCAAACTATAACTATGATTCAATTAGAAGTGGATTCATTGCTGGAGCTCCGTGTCCGATAACACTTTGCCGCCGGTTAGTACAAGATATGCATATGACTGACATGCAAGTATGCTATGGAACTACTGAAACATCTCCAGTATCTTTTATGTCAACACGTGATGATCCACCAGAGCAAAGGATCAAATCAGTCGGACATATTATGGATCACTTGGAAGCTGCAATTGTAGACAAGAGAAACTGCATTGTTCCACGTGGCGTAAAAGGAGAAGTTATTGTCCGTGGATACTCAGTTATGCGGTGCTATTGGAACAGTGAAGAGCAGACAAAGAAGGAAATCACTCAAGACAGATGGTATCATACTGGAGATATTGCTGTTATGCATGATAATGGAACCATCTCTATTGTTGGAAGATCGAAAGATATGATTGTTCGTGGAGGAGAGAATATTTATCCTACCGAAGTAGAACAATTTTTATTCAAGCATCAGTCAGTAGAAGATGTTCATGTAAGCTTCAGGAAAATTTCAAATTTCAAAATAAAATTGAATTTCAGATTGTCGGAGTACCAGATGAACGATTCGGTGAGGTGGTCTGCGCCTGGGTCAGATTGCACGAAAGCGCTGAAGGAAAAACGACTGAAGAGGATATTAAGGCTTGGTGCAAGGGAAAAGTGAGTTCTCTGTACAAAAAATGAACCGAAAAATTGATTGGGGAAAAGATCTGGTTAAAGTCTATGAATTATCACCATAAAATGTTTTAATTTGAACAATGATTGAAAAAGAAAAAAAGGTTTTCTGCTAGCAAGCCCATGCCAAATTCAGAAGAAAATGTTTTGGAGCATCAAAAACTTTTACAAAATTTCTTCGGTGTAAAACCTTTTTTTTCAGAGCACTGAAAAACCTGATCTTATAGAATTTCGAAAAAGTTCTAAACACATCACTTTTGAAACAATTCACACCAATCGGAAAGCTGAATTCATATTTTAAAACACATTTAAAAAAATGTTCATTCTAAATTGCCTCTTCCAGATTGCTCATTTCAAAATTCCTCGCTACATCCTCTTCAAAAAGGAGTACGAATTCCCGCTGACAGTGACTGGAAAAGTGAAAAAGTTTGAAATCCGCGAAATGTCAAAGATTGAACTGGGTCTCCAGCAAGTCGTCTCTCATTTCTCCGAGCTTTAAGTGTCCTCCCCGTCGTCGGGAGCTCGCCGCTTTTCTCGCCTGACACATTCCAATTGCGTGTATATTTCGATTTATCGTCGTCACTTATTCCTGCCCTCTACAAAATTTTCAAATTCTTTTCTCTTTACGTTTCCCGTCGTCGCCAGCCCGACACTTTTGTCTTCTCTTCTCTCAATATTTCCAGCAGAGTGACTAACGAGTTTTCCTGTTCATGTTCCATTATATGACGCCACATGGCATCAGTTAGCATAGTGCCTTAGTTCCTCTTCACAACCATTGCCAACTTTGAATATAATTTCAACTCTTTCAACTACTTATATGCAAATTTTTTTGTCTCCCTCATTTATATATTTTGAAATTGTGACGCTTTACTCCTTCTCTCAACGCTTTCGCTTTTGCGTAAGATAAATAAATCTTTCATTTTTAACCAGAGACAAGATATGGACAGCAATTATTTGTAGGCGAACAGTAGGTATTGTCGGGACATTGACCATTCACACATGGACCTAAAAGTTCACACTTTTCAGAGGTTGCTTTAAAACTATAGACTTACCAATCGACGTACCATACGAACATCTACAGCACACATTGTTATCATTGCACATGTATCCGGAACCACAAACGTTTCCAGATCTACAGTATCCACCAGACGTTTCGCGTCCTCCACAAACTGGATTCGGGTTCACTGGAGATCTTGTGGTAGTCGGTGGAAGAGTTGGCTCATAGTTCGGCACTCTACAGCAACCGTTGATACATCTCCAATTACTGCGAATCTGCTGGCAGTAGCTTGAAGTGCTGCATGTGGCTGTGTTACAGTTGCAGGTACTGCAGCCAGAGTTGCATGCTGAAAATAAAAATAAAACAAATTTTGAAGTTTAGACTGAAATATTTTTTGAGGTTTCCCAATCGTAAAGTTACAAGTAGAGTAACAAATCATGTGCTAGTTGCAAATTTCTAACTTTCAGAAATGTGTAGAGAGAATTCTTAAAATAAATCTTTCAATTAAATACACATAACAAGAAAGTGTATCAGTAATTTGAGATACAGGAAACATTTCTTAGCACTCTGATAACTTCCTGCGTTACATTCATTACAAAAATGAACCTTACGCTCAAAAAATTTGTTTCTACTGAATTACAAGTCAAAATATATCTTTAAAATAGAAAGATCTATTTTTCGGCTCTTTAAAATACAAAAAGTTGGTCCAAGTGAAATAGATAACTTACGTGTTAAGCTGAGATATTGATTTGGAAAATTTCCGCATAAATAATAAATCTGTCGCTTCGGTCGAGGACGAGCAACTTCTGTGCTCTCTTGGCTAACGCTCGCAGTATCTCTCATATTAGCAGAGATAAGTGGAATTAGGACAAAAAGAATTGCCAACTTCATTTCGAAAACTGTTACTTACTCCACTCCACACAGTTTTAGCTCCTTTTATACCATCTCTTCAGTGCACACTTGTATACCACTGGCAACTTGTTGTCACTGTTTGCTCGCCGAGTTCAAGACGCGACCGTAACTATTTGTAAGTGTTTGATTTTTTGGGTGGTGTCTGTTGCTCTAAATACTCACACATTTCGTATTTTGTCCACAATGATCTCGTAAACACATGGAGTTGGCAAGTTCAACAAGGAATCAAGTGAGAAGGAAGTCAAAGAGACAATGACAGGGTAATGATCCTGAAATTTCAGTGGAGCATTGAGATATTTCAGAAATTTAAAAAATTTGAGGGTGTATAAATATAGATTATTTACTCAATGGATTTCGATTGAATAGTGACGTGATTAGTAAAATATGTATTTTATTATTATCGCTTTAGGATAAGCGCCGCCTACCGTACTCAAAATGTGACCTGCCTAGTTGTTATATTTGCTCCTCTTTTTTTCTAAATGGAACTAATAAAAATAAAAAGTTAAATGTTTTTCCTGGTTTCGTACGCCATTAAAATTAAAGAAAAAACAGAATTTATTAAACTATTACCATATTAACATGACTGTAAAAGAGAACAAGGCAGGGAGAAAGAGAGTTTGGGGCCGCAAAAAGACTTAAAGGATCAACTATATCACAGAAAAGTTTGCACTTTAAAAAGGTTGAAAGATAAAAGTGATAAGCAATGCGGAAAAACGTGAACGAAAAAAAAAGCTAGAGTGTTAAATTACACCAAAAAAGTTCGAAGAAAATAATTGGGAGGAAAAGAGAAAGAGATCTCAAATCGGTATGAAAGACTGCGAAATGGGTAGTGTGATGTGATAATGAATACAAAACACGAACATGAGAGAAGAAGTGAATGATATATTTGTGGAGAAGGTGAAAAGTTTTTCGTCCTTAAATTTCGGTGCCAGTCTCAGTGGAGATCGGCGTCGCTGAGTCATAGACAGTGTCGTTGTCACGTGGCACATTTTGCAGGTGACAGTGCCGTTCGAGAGTTCCAGCACCACAGTCGCAGAAGAATCTGAAATTATTTTTATTGAAAAAAAAGAAAATAATAAACGATTTTTCTCTTTTTTTGGAGTCGCTTTGTACTAGAAACTTTGAATTTGAATTTACAATTTTAATTTTTGTAGCGAAATCCGAACAGCGGAGCAACAAAAAGTTCTTCTCAAAAACCGAAAATTTCTAATTTTTTCTCAAAATGAAAACGACATACCTATCGAACCTCACAAGTTCTACAGAATGACCACGATGGCATGTTCTGATGCAGTTGGTGCAGATCGCATTACGTTCCGTCGTGTTACACGTGGTACATCTGAAATGTCAAGTATATTACTGACAGCTTCTCGTTGGAAATTAAGACTCACCTATAGAAATTGTGCATCGGAAAACTGTTGTTGCTGCTCACTTTGAAGAGACACAGGCCAGTCTTGATAGCTCTAGAAATTGTGTCATGGTTGTCATAGATACGATTTCCACGTTGCACTGGAGTGACACCGGTTGCTACGCAAAGTCCTGCAAAAAAAATTAAAAGATCAAGAAAAATAATGATGGGCTTAATCTCCGATAGTATAAGATGATTTGATAAGCAGCTTCGCAATATGTGTTTCTTCCTCACCTCCATATTTATTTCTGAACAATTGATTTTCTTCTAGTGTAGCTGTCGCTCCATTCGTGATCTCGATTCCCGCCGATTTTCCATCAAATACTCGATTTCTTCGTAGAGTTGGATTCGATTCGGTTGAAATGAGAACACCAGCTTGCGCATTTCGGAAGATTTCATTGTCCTCGAGAAGACCTTTACCACGATTGAAAATACAAACTCCGCCATCTCTTCCGTCGTAGATCTTGTTTCGTCGAAGAGTTGGCTCACTGTCTGTTTTGATCCAGACACCCGCCATTGCATTATCGAAGATTTCATTGTCTGGAAATTAAAATTTTGTAGCGATATTGCTTGAAAATTGTGCAGTATGCAAGTTGGTAGGAGACAGCCCGCATGTCGCAGAAACCTTAGTCACCGTTTTTCAATTTAATGGATCTTCAAAAACTGAACAAAAAGCTCACCTTCCAAGCATCCCTTTCCTCCATTGTACACGAGTACACCTCCATTCTGACCTCCCCAAATCTTATTCCTTGTGATTTTTGGGTTTGATCCCGTTCGAATTTGCACTCCGGAATACAAATGATTGAAAATATCATTTTCTTCAAGAAGTCCGTGACCTTGATCGTAGAAGTATACTCCGACCTAAATACTGATCATTAAAAAGCTGAACTTTGAAAATGAATAAATTTACAAACCTGTTTTCCAGAATGAATTCTATTTTTGCGCAGAATTGGACTTGAACCAGTTGTTACCCAGATTCCTGCCAACGTATTTCCATAAACTTCATTCTCTTCAATCAATCCTCTTCCTTTCTCGTGAACATAAATTCCTCCGTGCAATCCATCGTGAATCTTATTCAATCTTACGATTGGATCGGATTGTGAGCGGATCTGAATTCCAGCCAACGCGTTTCCATAAATATTATTCTGCTCGATGAGTCCTCGTCCTTCACCAAAGATGTAGACTCCACCCTGTTGTCCAGTGAAAATCTCATTCTTTCGGATAGTCGGATCAGAATGCGAAGTGATCCAGATACCTGCATACGCGTTCGCATATATCCGATTCTCCATAAACTGGCCACGTCCTCTCTCATGAACATAGATACCTCCAGTGTAACCATGATGCACTTCGCATCGAATCACAACCGGATTTGCCGAATTTTTCACCTCGATGCCAGATATCCGATTTGAATGGATATTGCACTTTTCAAAGTAACCCTGACCATGTCTGAAATTGATCGGATATTAAAAATGTGTCAAATGAGATAAAAAACAACTCACTCAAATGTGAAAACTCCCACATCCTTTCCAGAATGAATTGTACACTTTCGGAAGTAGGGATTCGCATGATTTTTCACCCAGACACCAGCCAAAGTATTTCGAGCAATTTCACAGTGCTCATAGTGTCCGGTGGCGTTGTCAGTAATGTAGATTCCAACATTTTCACAATCAAGAACTGTGCAATATTTGAACTGGAATACAATTATTGTTATTGAAAGCTGAGCTGATGAAGATTTATTTTAAAATTAGTTAAAAAGAGTCAAACTTTTAAAATGAACATTTCCGAAAATAAAAAAAATCTACTTACTTTAGGAGCCGCACTTTTCTTCACACATACAGCTGCACCATTTCCAACTTTCGAAGTGATATCACATCTTTCAATATATGGCATTGCATCCTTATCAGTCACTAAAATCGAATAGAAATGATTCATTTGTTGAGCCTGCTGAGCAATCTGTGGCTGCTGCCTGCACACTGGATCAGCCCGAAACCGGACTGTGATGAATCCGAAATACGCGTTTGCACTTCCATCAGTGAATGTCAATGCGGTATTTTTACTTCCTTCGAGAACAACCGAAGATGTGATATCTCGTGAGTCACTTGCTCCGATAATCTGCACATCTGTGTTGATGAGAATTGTGTCGATTGGCTCATGAACACCAGTGTGCAAGAAAATAAGTTTCTCTCTATACTCATCCTCCTCCAAGAACGATTGAGCCTTCTCAATTTGATCGAAACAACGATAGTTGACAGATCGAAGATTGACCCGTGGCTCTTTCATCACATGAACTCCATGATGAAGCTGTCGATGGGACTCTTTCCATGGATTACCATCCCGCCAACGGCTCTGTTCCCGGAACTCGAATTTTGCATGAGATGGGTGGAAAAGTGGAATTCGATAGTCATATAAATTACAATACAGCTCCTTCCACACTTCATGACTATTCGAAATTTGATTGAATCGGTATGAGACTGAACTACATGCAAGCAGCGATTTATCAGGAAGAAATGAAAACACTTTGAGAAGAAGTTCTTCGGGGAGTCTATTGATATGATCTTGTTGATCTTCTTCTTCCACCGCCTCCTCTTCTTCTGGTTCACATTCCGTTGTCTCCATTTTGGCTTCCAGGTTTGTGCCGCTCTCGTCTTCAATCGAGAAACTGGAAAAATAGAATAAAGGGTGACGATACAACCAGTTTTTAAAATTCAGAGAATTTTAATCTTGTTATCATTTTTTTCATTATTTCTTATCTCAAAAATGGAGACTTTATGTGCGATGTCTCCCTCGACCTTCTGATTTTTATTTTTATTTTACAGTGGCTTCCGGCGAGGGATCGCCAGAAAGTTGACTCGAAATTGAAAGGGGACGAGGTGATACTTTTTCATAAAATTATGCATTTTGGATATCATTATTTTTCTTATATTTTTGATAGAAACAAAGATTCAAGCCGGATTTTTCTTTTTTTTTTAGTCAAAAATCAACTCACTCTCGAGCTTCGCCAGGTGAAAGACATTCCAGCTTGAACTTTTTCATCGTGGGTTGAGGTGTCTCATCAGCTGTTGCAGCTGTAATCGGGAAGCACAAATCCTCATCCTTTGTCAAACAAGGCCGACGTTTTCGGAGGGAGTATCTGAAACGGATTAACATTTGGTAACAGTCACTGGTGATGTGATACATTTATTCTCGATTTGATATATTAGAAATGAAATTGTAAAAACAGCTTACGGATAAGAGGCTTGTGCAGAAAACAATCCGAGTGTCGGATTGTCTGCTTCGGAGCTTCCCGATGGTGAATATCTCATCGACGTTGATCCTCCAGCAGCAGGTTCCATTGACTCGAACGTATGTTGTGATGGAGAATTCGAGTTTTGTGAGTAACTGGGCGATTGCTGTGTCGTATCATCCATCACTTGTTGAGGTGGAGGATGGAAGAATGGTGACGAAGAGGACGACATCTCCTGGCCAACCAGAGACGATGTCGGTCCTTCGAAAGCAGGCACGCACGACGTCGAAGCGGTGCTGCTGCCTCTGCGAGTTGATCGTCGCGTCACACGCTGAGTAGATGGTGGCAGATTCCGAATAGCTGAAAAAAGTTAATTTAGGAAATTTAAACTATGAACAGGTAGGGAAAAAGTTAAATTTTGCGAGGGGAAGCTTGGGCATACTCATGAACCAAGTTCACAAATTTATCAAAAGATAACTAATTTTTACAAAAAAGAAAAGAATTTATCTTGCGAAGGAATTTGGACACAAATACTAGAAGGATTGCTCGAAAAATGTTGCGATAGAAATTTCAAAAATGATGCTCGAAAAATTTGACACGAGGAGCAAAAGTCAATTGGTTGGGAGGCTCTCAGTGAAGGAAAAATGGGACATTGAGAAACCAAGAAACGCATGTATGTATAGTGTTGTATGAGGCCTGAGAAATTTGTGCGTTAGTGAGTGAGTGCGAGAGCAAAAGAGAATGCCCCGGCCCCCGGTCTGGACCGAAAGTGTGGAGTAGAGTAGGCAAGGGAGAGATAGAGAGAGGGTGGTGGAGATGTAAGAGAAAAAGGATGCGGTGAGAGGAAAATGGATGACAGAAACGGGCAAAAATGCCGGTTCTTCTTCCTTTACTTCTTCTTCTTCTTCTGTTGTGAACACTGTGAAATGAGATGATACATGGATGTGAAAAGAGGAACGGACACAAAATGGAACCTGTCCCTAGAATTGATAGAAAATGACCTCGTAACCAATGAGAAACAATGGTTGAGAATGATCGGGTGGATGGAAGAAGAATAAATTGTTCAAATTTAGAAGAAGAAAAAAGTCAGGAGTGGATGCACTTTTCCGGCACCGCACTTACTCTCAGCGTGCGTCATATAGCAAGTTTTGCACTCTCATCAGATTAGTTTTTACTTCTTGAAAATTGTGAATAAAGTCAGGGTTTGATTTCGTTCTAGACCGAAAAATCAACTTTTTGACAACAAAAACTAAAACTAATAATCTGCGAAATTATAGAAAAAGAAGTGAAAGTCATTTTATCAGTTGAAAATTTTTTGATACAATAAATGATAACATGGATATGCTTTTTCAAATTTGAGGAATACGGTTTTTGTGTTCTTATATTTTTGCCAAATTTTTCCAACCTGTGGTTTTTAAAACTAAAGAAAGTTAAACAAAAAACGCAAAAACAGCAGATATATGACTAAGCTTGAAAAACAAATTTCAGAAGCATAAAAAGGAAGTAATTTTCTTAGAAGCTTTGATTTCAGAGCACAAATGGCTTTGAGCAAACATGACTATTTTGAAATTAAAACTTGATATTTTGCAAATGTCACTCAAGAATATGAAACGAAAATAAATGTTATATTAATATGAAAATGAAAACGACTGAGCTCCTACGCAATTCTGACGTTTTATCTTTTTCTCGTTTTCAGTTTTTTTCTCATTTTCCAAACGAATAAATTCAAAAGCTGTTTCTCGAGAAATGGATTCGATTGTTGACGAAGGCAAATTCCGGAATAAAGTTATCTTAGATCTATTAGAATTTTGAAAGTAAAAATACGTGAAAAGTGGCTCCAATTTTTTTTTCATTTTCTAGAGTGAGCGTTTTCATTTGACGACGCATGTTTTGAACTTAAAAGAGCCAAAGACGATGAATTATGCTCCTCGAAAAAACGGAAAACGGACAGAAGAATGAATAACAAGAAACAGGAGCGAAAAGGCCACAAAGATAGAGGAAAAGATGGAAAATAAGAGTATGTGAATTGGCAAATGGAGGGGAAGAATAAAGGAAAAACGAAGATGTTGAAGATGGACTGATGGAAACGAAGGAAGCCGTTGAAAAAAAAGAAGGAGTAGGAAAAGGCGGTGTCCTTTCAGGACTACTTTTCACAAGTCACATCGGCATCTTTTGAAACGTTTTAGTCATCATCTAGAAAAACGGAAAAAATATTACAAATAGAAATTATTCATTAGGTCTTCCGATTTTCGATCGATTCTTTCTCACAATTAAATCCCAAAAAAACTGAACGCTTTTTGTGTAAAATTAAGATTTTCTCAATTTTCTGAGAAAAGCTCAAAAGTAAATAACTTCAAAGTCCAGACTATAGATCGTAGTTATTATTTCTTCAAAAAAAGATAGTTAATAACAAAAAAACCAATGCGGAAGTGTTCGAGATGAGTATTTGGTGGTGTACCACAAGAACAACCACAAACTATTGTGGATGTGCCTGTCTGTCCCGTTTTCGTAAATATACATGAGGAAGGAGAAAGAGAAAAAGAAGGAAGTTCCTCTATTGGATAAGCTTAAAAAATAGATGAATACATAGAGGAAAGGTAAACGGGTGAGAATTGGTTATTAAGATATGAATATAAATGCACTTTTTGACCGACTCAAGAAAAGTTAAATTTTCACATTTTCTACAAACAAATAGGTGCGGTAGTTTCAAGTTCAAAAATTTCAGGGTTTGGTAGCTGCTAGTTTGCTAAAATCGATAAAAAATTCCTGCTTAATATTTTCTACACCAATGATGTAATTTGTGAACTAGACTACTTTGGAAAACAAACTTTAAAATTATTTAACAACATAAAAAAATTACGTTCATATCTCTAAATTTATATCTTTGGAACACAAAAAAAGCTGGAAGCATTTCTAAAGATTAGCATGGGAACTGGCAAAAGAAGACAAAAAACAAACAGAGCTCATTTTTCTTCCACCCATTATTGGCATACGCTCTTGTGTGGAAATGTAAGCGATACGAATTTGGAAAATGCGAAATCGTAAAGAATATACGAGTGTATGTGTACAAAATGTGTCACCTATAGGAGAAAAATGTAGAAAAAAAGGAACGAAACTGGGGAAACTTGAAATTTATATGTGCTTGGAAGAATCCATCTGCAGGAATATAATTGGAGATCATAACAATTCCATAGTAGAAGCTCAAACACCGATCAGCTAAGACGATCAAAGCTAACTGATCACGTGGTCATTGAAGAATGGAAACAATTTATGAAAGCATTACAGGTCCACTTGGATATGAACAACAAACTAGAATCTGGTTCCAATTGCAAACAAAAACAAACAAATTGCTGAATTGCATCACAAGTTCCACGAAAATGAAGATGGATGTATGTTGTACGTGAAAGGTAGGAAAAATTGGAAGAATGTGTATCGTGGTGGAGGATGGAAAAGTTGGTACTGGGCGGCGGACTAACAATAATCTTTAGAAATGAACACACGAATCAAACAGCTGTGAGCTAATCAGCTGAGAGCAGACGACACCGCTATTGTGCAACTGGTGAATGTCTCCGTGCTGGGTGTAATAAATGTATTAATATATCAAAGATGAATTTCATGGTCTAGAGTTTGAACTTGGTATTAGGAAACATTAAAAAATGTTCTGACATATTATATTCAAAGATAGGACTAAACTGTATTCATATCTTCTTTTTGTAGATCATACTTGACGCGTAAAACTCACAGAAAATCAGTAAAAATTGAATACTGAAATTTGAAATTGAGGGAAATTAGAAAGCAAAAAATAAAAAAATAAAAAAACTACAAATTGCACACAAGAGTATGACGGGAGGCGGTAAAACTCATGCTGTCAGCATCCTTGGCAGACGTGAATCATATTGACCTACAGACGAGAATTCCAGTCTACACCCTCACAAGGAACAATATTTTAAAACTTGAAACAAGTCTCGATTACACAGTCAAACTGGAACACGGGGGAGGAGACAACAAGGAGGTGAACCAAAAACAAAGAACCTGGAACCCTGGAACCGGGGCCGCCCCACAAATGCACTTTTTTAGAAAGCATGGATCGCAGCGCCAGACGGTCGTGCCAGCGTTAGTGTGAACACAGAAGTGCAACGCAACTTGGTACGTATCTCGTCCCTGAGATCTCTCATTTCTCAGTACTATCTCGATGTCCCCTCGGGACGCAACCAGGTACCTGGTGTGGCGAGATGGCCTCGGGACGATGATGACAGGAGAGGCGAGAATCCTCTCTCTCTCCCGCGCTCTCCCGGAGGTATCGAAGCGGGGTTCGCCTAAAACTTTTGAGACGGTGACTGTACACGCGCGCGCGCCAAAACTGTCAAAGGGACACATATACCGTCCCTTCTACTTACTCTCTCTCAATCTCTTTCAATGTTCTTGTCTTCTGCTTCTCTCTATGCTTCTACATCTTATTTGGGTCATTGTGTTGGTGGATACGCGCATGTACGTCTGCGCACTCTTCGATTCATTTCGCGCCTCCATCTTTCATGTCCCAATTCGATATCTTCGCAATGAATAACCAAGCAGAGATTGAGGAGAGGACACCGAATTACACAATGAACAGCACACATACACACAATTATGAATGCTTCTCCTTTTTGCGGAGACATTGCTTAATTGCTTAAATCTTCGATGGGAATAGTGGGTGATGATCCTAACCGGTGGCTTACCGGCATTTGAAACAAATTCCAGATGGAAAATAGAGTTGTAGTTGCCTCAGGATATGTTTATCAAATTGGGACACTAGAGATGGAAACGTCTCGATATTTGATATTGGAAGTATCAGGCGGATATAGTTTGAAAATTGGAATTTCAACAATTCGAAAATCGGGGCATCCATTTCACAAGGTTTGCGCGGCGATTCCCTACTAGCAATTCTACAAAATGAGCGAGGGAAGCATGTTCTTTGTTGAAAATTAGTGTTATATGTAGATAAATACTTGTTTTATGAGAAAATAGTCTTCACTTAGTTTGGAACAACTGAAAAATTGCTCAAAAAATTGTTTCAAGCTGCAAATTGCTGAGGAAGAATCCGGCAAATTACTGCAATTTTTATCGGCAATTTGTACCTTCCAGGAACTTGTGGAGCACTTTTTTAAATGTTGTTCCAACTGAAATAACAGGTATTTTCAGATGAAACAAGTATTTTTCTATAATTTATCGCTAAATTTTAACTTAAAAAATCTTGGTAGAACATGCTACACTGACTCATTTTGTAGATGTGCCGGTCTGATTTTTCTGGATTCCAAGTGTAATAAGTTGAGTTTTAACCCATTTCCCAATGCCATTTTTCGGTTTTTTGAGTGAGATTCTTAGCTGAATGAAGGCAGAAATTTCTGAAGATGATGATGATGATGATGACCTAAGGTTCTCATCTAATGCGATAAGAGGAAGATGAATTGAAGAAAAACGGGAGGAATGCAAGGATAACGAGATGGTTGATCGGATAGATGTGTGAGTGCATACGTGGCAAAATCTGGTTATGCCAACATCGTCTGGAAGAAGAAAAAGAAGACATAAGAAGAAGAAGAGAAGAAAAAAAAGTCGTAAAAGTTTATGTTTTGAAGGAAGTAGCAGGGACGGAAGAGGAGGATGTGATGATGTGTCTAATCAATAATAAGACTAGATTGAAATGTGTAATTGAATCGGCCTGATGGGACAATTGTAGGAGGTCAGAAGAAACATTCCGAAAATAGCAATTTATGTGTGGGGGAGGCGACAAAAGGTGCGTAAACATAAAATTTACAAAAGCATCGATGTTTACAGAAGCATATAGGTGTTCTTGTCCTTCATCATTCAATGCCTTTGGCCAGTTTTTGAATGCCCCTAGTCTTCATCGTCATCAACGTCCAACTGTACGACGATGGAGACGATGCCTACACCGAAGAGGACATAGAGTGAGAGAATGTGGCATGTAGCAAAGAGGAAAATGAGGGCAAGAAGCAGTCAGCAATAGCCATGAATTGAAACTGGATTCGGTGTCGTCGGCCCCCTGTATGATGTAGATGGGGCGTGGATCCATTGGGCTAGTGATGATGGTCACGCTGTGGAATTGAGAAAGAAGGGACGAGAAGGAGAACTAACTGTGAAAAAATTGGGGAGAAGCTCAATGGGTTTGCTTTAGGAGCAAGCCGTGCCAGGGTCACTGTTTGTTTAGTTTTTTTGGGTTAGGTTAGATCAAGGGTAGTGCTCCGTTTTTTGAGAATGACAGGGATGAAAATGATGTTGACCAGTTGAACTACCCAACTAGACACATCAGAAATTATGTTAACTCCAACTCGGCAAAACGTCGCAACTTCATAGCAATCTCCTGCAACTTAATAAAAACATTCATATAACTTTGTAAAAAGCTGTTAAGAAGTTGCGAAAACCAACGGGATTGTGAGCGAAATTTAGCTTTACATCTGCTAAAAAATTGCAAAAGTCGTCTGAAAAGCTGCAGAAGTTTGCTTAAAAGCTAAAATGCCTAATGGTTGTTAAGAAGTTGCAAGAGTATGCTACGAAGTTAGGCCATTTTGCCGAGAAACTTTAAAAAAAAATGAATGTGATGGCGTTAAAACTATCAGCTTTCACTGCGAAAAAACTGGGAAAATGGTTTAATATTCACAAAATTCTTTCAATTCTCTTAATACTTTAAAAAATTACTCCTCAAACATTTTTGATTTTTTTTTCTTTTTGGTAATAAAATATCACCTGACAGCAAAGTTTTGCAGCTTCAGGTATTTTTTTTCCAATTTAGAAAAATCTTATACTTGCAGAAAAAATTTGCAAATTGTATTTCTTGCTAACTGTGAGTTTTTAAAAATAAAGTTCCAAAATGTGTGTTTCAAAAACCTGCAAACTTGTTTTAAATCCACATGTACTTTTAAAATATGTTCATGGGGAGTCTCCAACGGAACATTTTTTCAAAGTTTTTTCCCGATTATTGATCAAATCGGAAATAATATTACCAAAAAATCTCGAGTCTTTCTTTTTTTCAACAGGAAAATAATTTGAGAAAAAGTATTTTAATCAGACAGTTTGAAAATTATTTTCCATCGGTCCTGATAAAAGTTTAAAGGGGTTACAAGAGAAAAGAAAAGCACAAAAAATATAAATACGAAAACTATAAAAGCAGCTGACTAAAAATGAAAACATAGATGGGAAAAAAAGAAAAAGCCGGAAGTAGTTTTTCGATTCACTCTGCCAAATTCTCTTCATCACTTTTTTGATGATTCTCTATTTTTTTTTTTGAAATGTCTCATATTACCTCAAAAGCATAGAAATAAAAAGAAAAACACGCAGACAACTCCGAAGTGATCTAACGAAAATCTCGCGTGTGAGTGTATGTCAGTGCCGGCCTGTCCTTTCTCCAACATAACGATATTGTTATTCACAGTTGGCATTTCTTTCGAAGGTGAGGGTACGCAGACAACACGTGGAAGGTGGCCCATGGGAGGGGGAGATGATGAGATGCGCGGAAAATGGTCGTCGGCAACGGCAACAACACATTGACCGGTGGTGGTACCGGGCGTGCACTACTAGAAGACACCACTCACTGACTCGAGAGACGACCTTCTTTCAATATTCTTCATGTATGTTATTGCGATGAACCCGACACGAGATAACAACCCGATGATGAGTGGTAATTTATAGGTTCGGGTCAAGTTTTATAGCTCAAATATGCTTTGAAAAACAAAAAGAAAAAGGACATCAAATTTGAAAAAAAGTGTATTGCCTATGTAATTTTTTGTGCACTCCAGAAAAGGTGAGAATAAATTTGAAATGTGACTTACGTCATTCAATGAAATTTTAGTTTTCTCCGGTTTCCATAAGCAAACGCCACAATAGTTAATCAGGTGACATTGCAGAATTCACAATAAAAAGTGCAAAACACTATGCATCAAAAGGCTCGGGCAAAAAATCCAGCTCCCATGAAAGTATTTCAGCATATTTTTAGAATTCTAAATAAAACCTATATCATTTGAAAGAGTGCCTTGGCAATAGGTTACTTTTAAAAATTGGCAACAAAGGAGCACATTGAATTAGAAAAGGTCATTCTGAAAATTTTTGACAAAAATCTTTGCAAAATTCTTTCAGGCCAAAGAACTGTAATGTTTTGTAATGACATATTTCAAGACTCACATTTAAAAGACATAAGTTTCATCTGGAACTAAAAACGAGCTGAAATATTTTTCTTGCTAGTTGTGCTATTTTAGAGATTTTTTGAACATAGATGTGATTGCCACCTTTTTAGGACATTTTTTAAAAGTAGACAATCGTGGTGGAAATTCGAAAAAGTTTAGTGAGCGCACTCCTGTTACAGTTAGAGAAAAAGTTATTAACGTGGAGAAATTATTTTTTGAGCTCTTACTTTTATGTTCATCATTATCAAATTTGCTTGTTCCTATTTTTAGTCTGATCTTTTTAATTTTTTAAAGTGTCAATAGCAACACAAACATCACGAGAAACGGAAGATTAAATTGGATACATCGGACAGATAGTAGAATTGAATCCACCGGGCGGGTCAACAGAGGTCAGTGTCACACATACACTCTACGATAAGCTTATGACGATCGATGATCGAACACCGCTGTATCCTTCATCACCGACCTAGTTTTCTTCAAATACTTACCGAATTTTCGTGCAGATGAGGATCCTCTTCTCTGAAGTTTTGGAGAAAGATGCGCGGCTCTCGTTGAAACGAGAGAAGGCCGCGATTCCATAAGCACATCGTCACTCGACACTTCTTCTTCCTCCGCCATCAACTGAAATTATTGAAGATTACGGACGTTTCAAGGTGTAAAAATATAATGTGTGTGAAAATATTAAAAATTTAAATTCCAAATAAAAAACTTTAAACTTTAAAAACAATCTCATGAAGCATAGTGAGAGAGAGAGAGAGTTTTTATGATAGTTTTTGTGGGAAATAAAGAGCAAACAAAGCAAAAACTGCAATTTCCCAAAAAATATAATATAAGAGTAAACATTTAGAATTAGTTTTTTAAAAAATTCAATAATTAGAGGAACGGAGTATATCTATTTGAGATTATTGTTAACGTGGAGAGTGTCCCAGATAACTTCTGTAAATTAAGTAGATATTTGGAAATTTTTTCTACAGTTCAAATTATGATATAATCTAAAACTAGACAGTTTTTATTCTGGAAACCTTCAAGGATGACATTCCCTAATTCCCTAAAACATTGCTTATAAGTCACGAGAAAACGAAGAAAAATGAAATGGAAAACCGAGGAACGACGTGGAAATGCATTTATCAGTGTTAAATTCATTGATAAGTTGGGGTCGTCAAATGATGACGAGCCGATAGAAAAAGTAATGAGAAATGGGAGAAAAGTTGGAAGAAAACTTCTTGGGAAAAGAAGGCAAACTCTTTTTTTTTCTACTTGGAGACGTCAGAGGAAGGAAATATGTAGGAGATGATGAGCTCTTCAAAGAAGAAAAGAAGAGAGGAATAAAATATTTGATTCGGTTGTGCAGTCGGCAATGTGGTGTCAGGATTATTACATTCGTTTTCTTATTTTTTAAAAAAATAAGAAAAATATTCAATTTACGGGGGAGTAGATGAGCTTATGGAGCAGGTTTAGAGCATTAGAATTCTCATTTGAAATTGGAATAATTCAGATTTCTAATCATAGTATTTTCGATGCTACGGTACTCGGTCTAAAAATTTCAACGAAAAATTATGAAAAATCGATGATAACTGTGTAGAAAAGAGAGTTTGAATCACAGTACACCTTCTCGCTTTTGACAAAAATTTGTTGTGTCGAGACCGGGCACTTTATTGTTGGCTAAAAATCGTGAAATTTTGCTTATGGGTAATAGCATGGCTTCTGGACACAACTATTTAATGTTTATTGACAATTAAATTCAATAAATGATTTTTATTCAAAACATGTGGTCGCAAAAGGAAAAATATGCTCGTTCAATGAAATCGCTTTAATTGAAATCAATTATGTAATTGATTTTTTTTGTTGCATTTTGCAGCATATTGTCTGGTAAATAGCACAACATTTTTTTGCTGCCACTTCACAAATGGGCCTTATGGTAAGTTTTACGTTTTTCAATTTCAAAAAATATTTTTTTAACCTAGCGTACATTTATTTCAAAATGTTACCACTGATTGTGAGGAAAGGAAAATTTCAGAAAACTCGATAGTCGGCAAAAATTAAAAGGCTTGAGTTATATAGCTTTTCAACAAGCTTCCAAGATTTTTTTTCCAGTTTCAAGAAAAGAGTATCATTTGCTGGAATTATTGTTGGAATAAAAACTCAAACTTTGCCGGGCAAGGAAAATCAGAAAAACTGTAATTAAACTTTGAATACATCAAAACCAGAATCCGAAGGTGTCAAATTCGGTAAAAGTGTCATTCCAAAAAAGATAAATATACATGGAAAACAGGAAAGTATTCAAAACTGTACTTTTTATCGAACCATATAATCTAGAACACTGAACAAGTCTCTCCACCGTTCACCACCGTCAACGTACGGCGAAATGGAAACCGGACGGATTTGGGAAGAAAAAGAGTGAAGAAATGAGAGGGGGAGAAAAAGAGTTTTAAATAATTCACACCACGTTTTCGCGGGTTTTTTGTTCCTTCATCTAAAAGATGCATATCTTCTAAATTGACAGGGGTCAAGCGCGTCTTATGTGTGTTTCTTTCAAATTACAAAAAGTGGGAGTCTCCGGAATTGGAAGAAAAGATGAGTATCAAAAGGGCGCGGCGCGCGGAGCAATCGCGGAACACAACAGTACGTTCGCTTCTTCCTTCCAATACAATTTTATATTTGCATTTCGGACACACGCACGTTTTTTCTCTCTCTTTCTCTTTCTGCTGACCGCACAGATTGTTGTATATCGTCTCTACTATTTTTGGGAGATGCTCGAAGAGCCCACGAGATCGCGATACGCAGAAACAGAGGGTGGTGAACTTTGAAACTCACCGAAACCTCCGATGTTTCAAGAATTGTGACGTAACCACAAGCTAATATTGGAATTATAACCAAAGAGGGTTATCAACTGGGTGAACTGCGCTCTTTAGTTTCAAAATGTTATGTTTTGATTTGAATATTCAAATAAAACTATAAAACCTTTAAAAAAACACTACATTTTCTAAAATATCGGTGTACTGTACCGATTTTTGGAATCAACATAAATGAAAAATCGGATTTAAAATTTAGCGTTTTTTGTACAGATTTCTAAAATGTTCTTATGCTCTGTTAATGCTCCTTTTAAAGAAATGCTTGAAAACTGAGCTTTCACAATTTTGTTAATAAAACTAATTTTTCAAGATTTATATTTTTATTTTTTAGTTGTTCAGTGAAAATTTTAGTAGTCTGAACCTGCAGAATTGCCTGAATTAACTAAAATAACCACATTTTTGGAAAATATGGCAACTTGCCCAATGGAACGCTTAAAAACTCTATAAAATGCTGGCTTGTTATTTGGACTACATAAAAGTAGTTAGAAAATTCTTATGGACGATACTCAGCTTCTAAAATCTTGAATGTTACAACTAATCTTTCAATGACATTTCGAACACAGGTATATTCGAATGTTTGACTCATTGCTCATAATTTTCTTACAAAATCAACCAAATCACGTTTTGAACTCAATGATCATATACACAGTTCAACCTTTGTTGATAATCACTCCACCCGAAAAAAGGTTGCAAAAGCTGATGTAATCGTGCCAGAAGAAGCAATGAATAGTATTTCTTATTCCTCTCATTCATCCATACTTCTCCCCTTCAATTTATTCCTCCGTTCGTCTTCCGTAGTCTGGCTTCTCCCTCATCTTAATACTGTCTTCTCAAGTCATGTCCACATATTTTCCTCGCAAACCCTCAAACGATTTGCACTTCACATACACACACACACACAAATCTTTTGTGCGATGACTACTGAGACTGCGCGACAATTCGACCTACAAACCACTGGAATCCACGAGGGAATCAAAAATCTTGGAATAATATGTATGATGCTCCTGCAATTTCAGTTGTCATCTGTAGAGCTCTTAAAATTATTTATGACTGAAACCGATATTTGATAAAGGCTGTCTGTTATGAATAAAATATCTGAAAACCTACTAGACTCAGCTGTCTAAGTTTAAACAACTTGAGCGACGTGGTTATGTGAATTATTTTCAGAAATTTATATAAAGTGATTCTTCTAGACTTGATAGACAAATTTTCAAAACGATTGGAATTTTTCAGATCTGCACTGACTGCTTTCTGGGCCTAGTTTAGCAAATTGAGTCCCAACTTTATTTTCTGGTTTTTTTTTCAAAAACTAAAAAGAATCAAACAAAAATCTCTCCACTGATACGAAACAAAGTTCAAAATTATCATTTTGTTGTGCTGCAATAGTCTAAAGTTCGCTAGTCAAAAAACAACCAAAACCGAATGTAAACTGATAGGAAAAGAGAAAGAAAATAATAATGTTTTGTGTGCAACATGAGAGAATCAATCAGTGATTTGATGACTGTAATGATCCCATTGTTAATTATTTTATTACTGTCAAATTACTCAAAAAGTGTCGATCTTGAGTTTTATTTAGATACGGTGAGTAATATTTATTTAAAGTTTATTTCTTGTTGGCTGGAAACTCAAATTACGTTTTGTTTGTTTCATTATCAGTTGGAAATAAATTGGCCACTCTTTTTGTTCCGATACATTTATTTCAAACTGAGAAACATCAACTTTAATTTTATACATGTAATTTTTACAATTAATTACTTCGATTCAGATTCAGTAAATTAAGCTTTTCAGCCGGAATTAATAAAATCATGGGGTTACTCAGTTGAGATCTACAACACAACAACAAAAGATGGCTTCATTCTGGAACTTCATAGAATCCCATATGGCCGAGAAGTTCCTACATCGTCAGATGTGAATAATTCCCGTCCTGTTATATTTCTACAGCATGGTTTTCTGTGCTCTAGTTTCGATTGGGTCGCCAATTCACCTCATCAAAGTGCTGGATTTGTGTTCGCTGACGCCGGGTTTGATGTGTGGTTGGGCAATTTTCGTGGCAACACGTACAGCCGGAAACATGTATCGTTGAATCCAGATAAGGACCCGAAATTTTGGGATTGGAGGTGGGAATTATGCCAAATGTTGGAAACTTGTTATAGTTTACAGCTGGGATCAAATATCCGAATACGATTTGCCAGCAATGATTGGAAAGGCTTTAGAAATTAGTGGTCAGGAAAGTTTATATTACACTGGATTTTCTCTTGGCACTCTCACTATGTTTGCAAAACTTTCAACTGATCCAAAGTTTTCTCGAAAAGTGAGTTCTAGACGAGTTTTATTTAGATATATAAAAACTTGTACACTGCTCAGCTTGAATTTTCAGATTAAGAAATATTTTGCATTGGCTCCAATTGGCTCAATTAAACATGCTCACGGCGTGTTCTTATTTCTCGGTAGACACTTTGGCAAAGATTATGAAGAATACGTAAAGAAACATGGGTCCGATGAACTATTTGGAAGTTCTTTGCTTTTTAAGAAAATTGTAAAGTACACGTGTGGTTTATTTGACACTCTTGAAGAATTTTGCTCTGATATTACACTCCTTTTTATTGGTACAGCAAACGAGAATTGGAATCAAACCCGGATTCCAGTATATTTGGCTCACACTCCTGCCGGCTCATCGAGCAATGTGATGGCTCACTTGGATCAAATGTTTTCATATGGCGGAGTTCCAACTTTTGATATGGGAGAGGAGAAGAATTTGAAGGCGTATGGGCAAAAGCTACCTCCTCAGTATAATTTCACAGGTATTGCGGATGTTCCCATCTATCTATTTTGGAGTGATGATGATTGGCTTTCAACAAAACAAGACCTGGAAGAAACGTTGTTCGCGCAGTTGAATTCTCAAGTCGTTCAGGTAATTTCTTTCTCATTTGACATTCAATTCATTAGTTTCCGTTTACAGGGAAGCTTCCGAATTGAAAACTACAACCACTTACATTTCATTTGGGGAACAAATGCAGCCAGCCAAGTTTATAATGTTATAACTGGCATAATTCTTCAAGACGATAACACATGAAACTGATTGATTCATTCTAGTGCTAACCGTAAAATAAAAATATAAAAAAAGAATTCGATCAGGATGAGATTCGAACTCACGCGGGGAAACCCCAATGGATTAGCAGTCCATCGCCTTAACCACTCGGCCACCTGATCACGGCAAAAACACAGTTTAGTTTGTGTACACATCAAAACTCTACTTCTCTAACTCTCATGCAAGAGTAAGAGTATGCTACTCGGGAGTTTTCAAAACGATAACGCATGTTCTTGTTAACTATGTGGCCCAGCATTGACAAAAAAAGGTCCAATGAAAGATCGTAGACGAAACGTGTATCTAACCACGAAAAAAGAGGATTTCCAAACGGTCTCTTCATGCATTCCTGAGAAGAAGCCGTCGAAAAGTGGGAGGAAGCTCACCAAAAAGCACTGCGGATTCTAGTGGATAAACCATAAAAACTTGTTCTCAGCGTGCTTCTTTCTTTACATTTTTGTCTTCTTTTATCTTCTGTTCAAACTTCAACTTTTATTCTTTTTTTTTCTTTTTATCTCACTTTTTTCATTTAACAAAATGGCTCGAAAAGCTGGCGGGTTAGCGGCTATCATGTCCGGGCAACCAGTGGTTGTTGTCAAAAAGAGAAGTGTATTCTGGAGGCTTCGTCACGTAAATCTGATCTTTATTTGATGTTGAGATGAATCTCACTTTTCAGTTAACAAGACAAGGAGGTCTACACGTTGGACTAATATTGTTATGTATTTTATACGTACATTTTGGTGCATTGTTCTTCATGTATTCTGAGAGCCCAGAGGAGGTTTGAATCATATTAATGTTTTCTAAATGTTTATTAAAAGTAATCATATCATTAAATTCAAGTGAACTCCAGAAATCGCTGATAAGATTTGCAAATGTGGGTGCAAATGACGAACTTATAAGCAACTGCCAGGAGCTGTTTTACGCTCAAAATTTGAGCTTCATAATTTTTATGTGCATTTCTAAAAACTAATTCCACATTCCATAGTGCAAAACTGCGTCAAATAGAGCCAACATGTGTCCTAATTAATTTCCTTATAGTTTTACGATTCTAGAAGTATTTTTTGGAAAATTTATTGAAGTTGACATTTGTTTCAGATAGTCACGAAAAATCGGTGCCTGAACTTTAGAAATCGAAATTTTTCGAATTTGAAATTTGATTACGATTTTCAGCAAAGAATTCTTCGACGAGTG
Organism: Caenorhabditis elegans; assembly: GCF_000002985.6. Classification (NCBI taxonomy): domain Eukaryota; kingdom Metazoa; phylum Nematoda; class Chromadorea; order Rhabditida; family Rhabditidae; genus Caenorhabditis; species Caenorhabditis elegans. The sequence continues at coordinate 6,553,002 of NC_003283.11, forward strand.
GAAAAACGATATGATATTCTACGGGAAACATTTCTCGAAAACGTGAATCGAGTGAAACTTGAAGATTTTTCTGACGAACGAAGAGTTAATGAATCGATCTCCCGATTAATTGATGATTACTCGAAACATATGTTTAAGTTATTCACTAATCCGGTATACTTTCCACACAATATATTGAAAAAGAAAAAAATTCTTAGGTAGCCGCGAACATGTTCGATTGCCTTTTCTATTCTCAATCCAACTACACACCACTTTGGACTACCGACTCTTCTCTTTTATTCACTGCAACTACTATCATTCCTGTTGGTAAGATTAATCATTTATTCAGTGATGATGCCTAGCTATTTTCATGGTTTGAAGGATATGGATACATTGCTCCGTTGACATCAACTGGAAGAATTGTTCTTTGTATTTACGCGGCATTTGGAATTCCGCTGGCTCTTGTCATGATGTCAGACGTTGGAAAGTTTTTTGCAGACGCGTTTGTCAAGTTTTTTCACGAGGTTCGACGAATAGTTCAACGTTTAAAAATGTCTTTAAAAATTCAGAATATAACAGCGTTCATGGTAGTTCTTCTCATATTGCTAGTTGCATATTCTGTGATTGGAGGAATTGCGTACTCAAAAATAGTTGGAGTTCCAATGATTGAAGGAGTCTATTTCAGTACAATCACTATTTTTACAATTGGATTTGGAGATATAACGTAAGAATTTACCTTAAGTTTTTGTTTATTCTGAAGAAGTATCAGAAGGATTTTACTTAAATTTGAAAAAAAGTTCGGAGTCTCTGCCTATGAAGATTAAATGCAAAATTATCTAGACATTTCCCAAGTTAAATTTTTTCAAATAATCCATCATTTTTCAGACCGGGTATCCCTGTATACGTAATTATAATATTCATTGTTTTTGGAGTTGCAATAGTCACTATCGCTAGTGAGTTCAAAAGCTTGTACTCGTCAATTTTAAATACAGTTTTCAGTTGATGTAGTAGCCGCAAACATTATTCATCATATTCATTACATGGGTCGACAAGTTGGAAGAGCAAAAATTATTGCAGATAAAATGCTCAGCGTAAGTCTAGAATAGTGGTATTGGGGGAACACAAATGAATTGATTCACATATTGCCTGCTGAAAAAAATGTTCACTTAAATATTTTTTGACTGCAATTTCGTCTTACGTTAACAAAATTTGAAAACCCAATGCTTGAGAGCAACTCTATATTTTTGAAGGGTTGCATGAAAAATTTGACGGTTGATTGACAATTAGTGCAAATCATACTGGATACTGAATTTTTCTGAAAAATTTGGAAATAGAAATGCATTTTTGAAAAATAGAACTAACTCTGAAAACTGGTGAACATTGAATAAGGGTAACCAGAAAAATAACAGGTAGTATTACCTTAAACATTTAAGTTATGTTAGTCATTGTAGGAGCTTGTTTTTATGCCAACTTTCGTTATCAGTTTGATTGCAAAAGCTGCATATTATCAAAATACCTTGGACTTCCGCATTCGATACTATAACAATAAGCAAAACATGTTTAGTCAGAAACTTTCAAACCAAATTTATTTATTTATTTATTTGAATACGATTTAATTATCGTGAAGAGAATGTAATACACAAAAAAATAAAATACAAATACACAAAAAAGAGAAAATACAAGTAAGAAATACAAATAATCCGATTCACAATTCGTAGATAGAATAATAATAAACATTTTTACAACTCAAAATTATACCTGAAAAATAATATTATGACACAATAAATGTGTAAGATTCATAGTGTTATTTAATTGTAGAACTTAGTACCCTATTCGTGAAAAAGTTTCTTCGTATTTTGGTTTTGCATTTCCCCCAGATGAACTTGGTTTTGGTTCGGGTTTTGCTATTTTTGTCTATTTTGAAAAATTGATTAGTGTCAATGTCAACTTTACTCGCTAGCATTTTTGACAAAAACTGTGTATCGATTGCTCTACGGCGAGCTTCTAAGATTGAAAGGCCGAAAAGACTGTCTCGTTGAACTGCACTCGGGATCATCCGTTCGAATATATTTTCCTTTCTGTCTACTGTACAATTTTCTAGTGAAAGAGTTTTGTACGGGTTCAATTGCTTTAATGTCTTGTTTTTTCGAGGGACTACTTATTTCAGTACCATATTTTAGTATGGGCCTCACAAAAGTTTTGTAGAGCAGAGTGTGGAGTCTCGTATTTTTGCTACAATAGTTCAAGAAGATTTGATGGATCATACTCTTTGCATGCACTAATGCTTTTTTCCAATGCGAAGAGAAGCTAAGATTCAAATCAATTTGAAACCCTAAATCTCTAACAACAGTATTTCGGACAATTGGGCTGTTTTCTATAGTATACTGGAAATCTGTCGTATTTTTTCCTAGTGATATGCATACCGTTTTATCATTGTTTAGCGCTAGTTTTGTGGTTTTTGACCACTGAACTATAATTTCAATTGCTTTTTGTAGGTGATGACTATTGCTTGAATTACTCGGTATATCGGTGTAAAGTTTCAAGTCGTCTGCAAATTGCTTACATTTAATAGTAGGCGGCAATATACTAGGAATTAACAAAAATACCGAAAAGAAGAGGCGCCAAGACTGACCCTTGCGGGACACCACATTCTGCATGTTTAGAGTTAGATAGTGTTTCTCCTACTTTCACTTGAAATGTTCGATCAGATAGGAAGGCTATGATCCAATTGATGAGGTGTTTGTTAATTTTTAAACTGATGAGTTTTTCGAGCAGTTGACAGTGGGGAATACGATCAAAAGCTTTAGCAAAGTCTAGATAAATTACGTCTACTTGGTTGCCTTTATCTAATGCTTCTGTCCAATCATTCACCGCCTCTAGCATACATGTTATTGTTGACTTTCTTGGCCTAAATCCGTGCTGAGCACTGTTCCAGTACTGCTTTTCTTCTAGGTACTGTAGAATTTTTCGTAATAGACACCGCTCATAAATTCTACATAAATGAGAGGTTAAGCTAATTGGCCTAAACTGTGACGCTGTTTTTGGTTCTTGTTCTTACATTGTGTATGTATTAAACAAAGCAAAATCCGCACACAAACCTCAAATCAAAGCGTAAAAGAAGCGAGATCTGAAAAATGCCTGAAAAAATTGGCTCCGAGTTAGGGCACTTCGAACGGCCAAAAAATTTTGTGACTATTGTCAAATGAAAGATCATGGTTGATAACATAAATTCCCACAGTTTCATAAAAATCGATACGCAGCGAACAAAGTTATGATTTTTGACCCGAAACTTATTTGGAGACCTAATATTATATTATAGTAAAAATGCTCGAATTGTTTTGAAACTTTTACATTAAAAAAGTGGTGAAAACTCAGTTTTCATCTATGATAATTTTGGAATTCGACCAACAGAAAACCTTTTCTACCATTTTTATATTTTAATTGTTTATCAATAGTTTGTGTCTGAGCATTCTAGAGAACCTTCAGCATTGCTCGAAATTACTCCAAAAGACCACATTGTTGAAAAAACTTGGCAATTAAAGCAAAAACTCAAAAATTATTCCACTATTGGAAGAATAAATTTTTCCTGTGACTCTAACTAACTTGCAAGTTTCAAATTCAGTTTTTCAAATGCTCAAATATATTGTTGCCATGTAAATACGTACGGCTAAGTAAGAATATATAACAATTTATTTCCGTAAATTATCACACACAAAAATCACATTCAAACTTTATCACAGAAATGAAAAGCTTCACAGATTGCTCGCTCACTGACTTCCCCTTCCACGGCGTCTAAAAATTTGAGTGCAAGATCAAGAGCCATTGAGCACAAAAAATGAAAAGATGCAAGTTGTGGATCGTGTAAGCACTTTCTCTGAAAAACTTCATGTTTGAAAATATGTATCTCAGCTTCACTTACGTTCACAAAATCTGTCAACTCAGTTTTGGTGATCAACTCGACTTTCTTGATAGGTGCTAGGAAAGCGTTAACAGCGGATTGACAATTTGTGCAGATTATATTGGATAGTGTACCACTCTAGAAAAATTAATATTCTAGCTAATAAATCAGTTTACGGTTACCTCTACAACGGGGGAAGCTTGCATTGTTACAGCCAATAAAGTGAAAATGAATAGTGTTTTGAGCATGTTGTACAGTTGGTGAAATGAAATAATGTGTCTCTCGTAGCTTTTAAAGCAAGTTTCCACATCGTTTTGTTGTTTTCAAAATCTGTTTGCAAAGGAATTAATCATCAAATAACTACCGTTATCAGTGTAAATTCGACAAGCAGAACACACTCAAAGAGTGTCATCCAGATCATTTCCGTTTCAAAACTGTTTTTTAATCAACTTGAATTATTTCGAACATAACATGTTGCACAGTTTCAAAAAAAAAATAAACAAGTACATAATCCTTAACGCAACAATTCCCGAAAATGAACTATTTCTGTAAAGAGCAAACTTTTTTTTTTCAAATTTCCCGCGAACCCGGCAACTTAGTGATTGCCTTATTTGGTAATATCCAAAATTTCATTTTATGACATTACATCCAATCTGTATTTTATAGATCCCGTGTACTGTATTTTATCTCTTAGACTTGTCATCCTCTTTCATTGCTCTACATTGACAGCTGATATCTTGGATCTCTTTTATTTTATCAGAACATTGTAAGCTGTCAATATGGGAAATACATTTTTAATCTTTTCATGGAAAGTTCCCATATTACAAAAATTCAAGTTTCATTAGTCATGAAACAAGTTTTCCAAACATTGAGAAATTAATTTCGGCATCAACAAATTGAGAGACGAGTACACGCAACAACGGGATCCGTGTTGTTTTTAAGAAAATCCAAAAACTTGTTGACTCCATCGATCATATCGTTTTTCGCAACTTCACATACCACGTTGATGATATCCAGTTTTGGAGCAAGCTGGCAAATATGCTGGAAGAAAAGTTATTTAATTTTAGAAGCATGCCAAATTTCTAGGCTCTCCATGATATATACGGAGAGCCTAAAACTTACATCGATAAATTTAACAATTTCCTCGTTAGTGACTGATTCAAATTGTTCAATGTTTTTGTGAATCAATGAAAAACCATCTTGACACAGTTCACAAAACATTTTACAGTTTGAAGAAGGAAGTTCGGTGGAGAGCGGCGTTGAAAATCCAATGGTGAATAGAAATTGCACCAAAATGAAAGTAACGAAATTATTCATTATTCAAAACTAAATGTAACAGTGGGAACTCGAAACAATTTATACCTGATTACAGTTTGATTTTTAAGGTTTCCCATCAGACGTCATTTGTTATTTGATACGTACAGTTAAGAATGATAGTATGAAGATGTTTTGAAGTTTGATAGGCTCAAACCATTGATCCAAACTTTACCAAGTTTTTACGTCATAAATATGTACTTAATAATAATAATGCACGGTACAAAAGTGTATTCTCATAGTTAGTTTAATTTTGAAACGATAGGTTTCTACAGAACTTCAGAAAAAATTCAGACTGTACATATAAAGCTACTAGACTTTAATTTGTATTTCTTAAAGGTGGAGCTGCGTAAATGGGGATTTCGAAAATTGGATACATTTCTGAATTTCAGACTATTTTTTCCAGTTTAAGTATACTCCTAATTAGCGATACGCCACCTCCAACTTCCAAAAAATGTAGCTGAATGTTTTTAGGGACGTCATATTGTATTACATGAAATTAATCCGTGATGCAGTTATTAGAGTAATTGAAAGCTTATTTATTGAATACTGAAAGCTTAAAACTGTACAAATTTACAAATAATATTTCTTGTTATCTTCGTTGTTATCACTTCCACAATTGCGTATATATTTGCATACGGTATTCGGATCAGCTTGCTCTCTAATTCCATTGATCAAAGTTAAAATGGCATCCAAGAGATCATCTTTGAGCACATCACATAAAGCTTTCACTATTGGTATTCCTGTTGGAGCTGATTGACAAACGTTCTGGAGATTTCAAAATTTTGGGTAATCGGGTACATTAACCTTACAGTAATAAATGGCTTTAGATTGTTTTTAACTTCATTTTCCAGCACAAGCAATTGAGACTGAACCAGGTAGAGGCCACTTGTGCACAACTGACAAACTATATTCGGGGGGTTCTGAGAATTAGACGAGTTCGCTGAATTTTGGCACAACGCCATAGAAACCAGGGTCAGAAAAATTACTGAAAAATAGGAAGAGGATATCATTTTCGAAAAGAAAATGAAAATTGGAAGTAAATTCCTTCTTTTTATACAAACTTTAGATAACAAAAAAAAACACAGCTAGTAAAACATTAATGTTTTTTGTTTTGTTGAAATTTTCCCCGTGTTATCTCTTAAAATATTACGGGAAAGTAATTGTCGACACAGCTGACAATTATTCTAGTCTACCATAGAACTCACTGAGTAGGAGAGTAATTATAATTATAATTAATAATAAAATTTCACACATATTATTTTGACCTAAAAACCGTATAGTTGAGCTTTCAGCGGAACGAATTAAATTCCAGCCCTACTATAGTATAATCTTTATTTCAGATGGCCCAGAAGATCAGCATCAATCGTGGATTGGGTCTCGGCATGGCACAACTTGGGGCGTTTGCACGAATGGGAATGATGATCAATGTGAGTGTCTGTGCCTCGCGTTTCTGTTGTACACGTTGGGTGTTCTAATTCCTATCGGGACAAACAGCGCAGACCGTTATCGCAGCCCGGTCTATCTATTTTCCATCTTTTCTCTGCTTTTCTACCAAAATCATGGGGGTATAGCTCAGTGGCAGAGCATTCGACTGCAGATCGAGAGGTCCCTGGTTCAACTCCGGGTGCCCCCTAAATACTTTTTGTTTTTAACTATAAATAATGTTTTATTTTTTACTTTTATGATGTAGGTAAGCGCCATGGGTCCTCAAGACGGTCATGCAAACGGGGGCGTGGGAGAAGGTGGGATTGAGATGAGCAGGAAGTCAACGTGGCGAAGCGAAAATGATGAAATTAAAACAAGGAAGAGCACAGCTTTTGAACCAGATTTAGACTTTGATATGATAGATTTCAGACAGCCATCAGGTAAGAATTCTTTAAAAATTGTCCCTCGTATACCTTTTTTGAAGGTTCATCTCAATACCTTTATGGATTCGGTTTTGACAACAATGCATTCGGCTTGGCCGATGGACAGAGTGATGAAGATTCAGTCTTCATGTGAACTTTTTTGATATTTCATTAAACAAAACACTTTAAATAAAATAAACGATAATTGTAATAATCAATCCAAATATTGTGCTAAAAATTCTAGAAGATGTGTTAGGATCGTTTTCGAAGCTTCCATTGCAGAAGTCCTGAAAATTCGGTGTTTAAAAAATTATGCAATATTCATAAAACAAACCCTAGAGCATGTGCATTTAATTTCTCCAGGAAGAGCGTCGTCAATTGTAATATTTGAAAAATCAAGACTGGTGCAGAGGGTCTGAACAGCTTTTAATTTTAATTTACAATTTAAAAATGCAAAATCCAAAAACTTACTACATTGAGAAAAGCCTCGTCCATAGATTTTTCTACGCAACCTTTAATCATAATTGCCTTTTGATCCGGTTTGTTCACATTTTCAACAACTAAACGAATGTAGCATGAAGTTAATGAGGGGCAGATATAGTCAACATAGTTGTCTGCAAAAATTCATTGATCGAAATAGTAAATTTTTTTTTTTTTAATCTCAATTTCTCTATTAGTATCTTGCACTCGAGACCACAGTTCGAAAGGCCATATCATTGTTCAACGTAATGCAATAAAAACGACAGCTTACCTAACGAAAAATATTCTGAATATATTCTCTTAATTTGAGATAGTAAATTCAGATTATAAAAAAAAGTAAATTCAGATTATGTTCATTTTGAAACTTAACATAATTATAGACCAAAACTTAACATAATTATAGACCAAAAAATTTTGATCTTCCTAGATATCTAAAAAAACACATAACTTTAAGTTGAAAAAATAATCAAAACCCGTGTTGTACTTTCGAATTTTTGTTCTGAAAAAAATGTTTCAAAAAATGAACATGTAGCCCGATACAAAAATTTCAGAAAAATGGCTTGCCGGTATCTGGTTTTTTAAAAAATGTTTTTAAATCGATTAACGGAATTCCTTTATTGTGTTCTTGTATATTTTTACTACTATGATTTAGAAATAATTTTGAAAAAAAAATCGCACTAGAATCCGGTGGCTTTCTTGAACAAAAGTTTTCAGCTCGCAAAAACATTAGATAATTTTAAGAAAACAGTTTATAAATGTCGTACGATTTAAAATAGATAATAGGAAACTTTTTTTTTTAATTCAAAAACGTAATAAAATCATAACAAGAAATTTAAAATAGAATTATTTTACTCAAACCTTTCTCAACTCCAAACTCTGACGCTCCTCCAAAACATTTTATAGAATAAGCCGAATTGAAACAATAAGCTATGAATACAAAACAAGAGAATAAACTAAAATATGATGGCATTGCAATACAATATAGACAATTTGTGAAAATAGCTCAACAGGAGACAAATAAAAGTGAAACCTGATGGATTAACACTTTCACAATGCATTGAAAAAGGGTGAACGAGAATTTGGTATGGACGCAAAATGGGTATTCACTAATAGGAAAGTTGATGTTTCGGGAAAGTTCCTGTTAGAAATTGGAGAATATTTGGAAGATTTTAGGGTAATTGCTCTGGAAAAAAAGGTGCGGGATAACCTTTTGAAGATCTGTATCAGGAGTATTTTGTAACCCATTGAGAATGTCATAGTTTCCCCATTTTCATGCAAAATACCTAGATCTTCCGGTGACGATAAAAGGTCTTTCTTGTTTTGGAAATTGTCTTTTGTATTTTCAATTGAACATTATTGTTTTTTTTAATATCAAATAAGATTTTAGGGATCCAGAAACCATTTCGACTAATTTTCAGTAAAAGTTATTCAATCTGTAAAAGTTTTATTAAATTCCACAAGTAGAAGAATACAATTTATTTTTAAATCACTCGTTAAAATACTTTTTCCAAACTGTTTATACAGAATGTGTAATTATACAGACAGTATGATAAATAGAGCAAAAACGCCAGCTCCGTGTCACAGCCTATTTCCCGTTTTAATTGCAATTGGAATTTTATGTTTCATACTCACAATGTAAGTTAAACAATTTTTTTTGCCAATCATCAATATTCGTTCTATTTTTTAGAATTACAAACACTGGAAATTCAAAATATCTCGAAAAACTGAAGTCCCGGCTACGATATCCTTCAATATTCGTAGAAGTGCCGAATTCAATTGAATACAATTTAAACGAATATAATGTGAAAACACACAAAGGATATGTTTCAATGCATCAATTGAATGAAAGGGTGAATTTTTAATATCCAAAAAATTTGCAATCGACAGTTGCCGAAATTACTAAATCAAAAAAAATTGGCAATCAATTATTTCTTCTGGATCGAAAGTTTCCGCAATTTTTCGGCAGCTGTTAAATATATAATTTTGTTAAAGTGATATTTTGTTTTGAGAAAATAATGGCACAATTATGGCACAAACCTGGTACTGTAAGAGTACTGTAGTTTTAGTAAAAAGAGTGGTTGCCTTTTGAAGGGGTTAGAGAATCACTAATTTCCGTGAGCCACAAAATTATGATTTTTATAATAAAAAGTCGTATTACTTCTGGTGTACAAAATTCTCGGATATCAAATCGTAAATCCGACATTACCGGTACCGACTCTTCGAATGTTCAACGAACCAACGTGTGGTATTATATTTTCCGAATGGCTCAGAGTGTCAAAAGAAGAACAACCAAACTATCCGCCAAAACAAATTCCATCTGGAGACTCCGACGCATTCCTCTTATTCGGTTATGTCGCAATAAACAACGAAGTAAGTCTGTTTGAAAGTGAAGCTTTAAATCCTTTAATTACAGTGGTATATAAATGATAAGAATTCGGCATCTGGACAAAAGCCGAAAAACTGGAACAAAATATCAGAGCTAATGGAATATCCAAAAGAAAAGTTGGCCGATGTGGCGTATCACACAGAAGCTTGTAAGTTCAAAAATGACACATAAACCTAAACTTTGGTAGATCCTTCAGTAGTTTGTTGTCGAAATCATAGCTATAACTATAGAACATAATATTTGAAATGAATCAAAATAATAGTAACAATTAAAAGTGGACAATCCACCATTTCAACAATCCAATTTCTTGAACATTTTTGAGGGATTTCATGCGTTCATATTGCATATTATTGTGCTTCTAGCAATTTTAGAATTTTTCGGGAATTCACGGAACATTTCATGTGCAAATTGTTGTAATACTGCTGCGATATTTTTCTTGAAATCAAAAAATCCAACTCAACCCCTCGAATTCAATGGCACAATACTATGCCAGACTATTTAAACAGCGTGTGTCTTTCTAAACCATCGTTCTTTAATTATTTGACTAGTTGTCTTTTTCAGTGTCTGTGTTTTATGCAATGGATACTCATCGATTGGATGGAATGAGTGGTGTTGTCATTGGAAGTATGCAACCGTGGGTTGAAGTTATGGCACTCAGACAGGTAGGGAACTGTAAAGTTAAAGAATAAAAAAACAGTTTGGCATTTCAGGAGCGTTGAGAATATTGACAGTGGAATACAATACATTGGAAATTCAAGAAACGTTCAAAAATCGACTCTCGTCAATTCTCCCTACGGATTTTGTTACGAATTGGCAAAAGTAAGTTTATCACAGAAACTTCACTACAAATCGACATTATACAGCTATACCGAATCATTTGATTTTGCTGCTTCATTTTCATCAATCGAACATTTTGGATTGGGACGCTATGGTGATCCAATTGATCCTATCGGGGATTTGAGAGAAATGTTAAAAATTAAATGTATTCTTAAAAAAGGAGGTTTGAGATTTAGGACGGCAATATTTAAACTTCAATTTTAACCACTTTCCAGGATTACTGTTTCTCGGTGTTCCAATTGGAACCGATGCGATCTCATATAATGTTCATAGAATCTACGGTCCCGTTCGATTAGCACTGATGATGTATGGTTTCGAATGGATTGGCACATTTTCTGGGGATCAAGAGAAATCATTTGATCTTAATTCAATACGACTTCACGAGAAAGATCTATTTGCATTGTCACAATATACAATGGTTTTGAGAAAACTTTAATCTAAGAATTTACAATTTTCCTGAACCAAAAAGTTTTTTCCAAAATGTATGATTAAATTTATTCTCATCTGTACCTTTTCTCCCTCAGTCAATTTCTTCTGTTCCCATCACTGAGGGACCAGTCTCCGCCCCTCTCTTCGCATTGTATAAAAGGGAGCCTCGGACTTTCCACACAGTTATTGTCCTCCTCTCCCATCTTGTCAACCTTCTATTTTTACTGCTTTCCTTTCTAATCCTGTTGAATCTATTATTCCAATAAACTAACTCCCGTGTTGAAAGGTGTTAAACCACTGTGTACATAATTTTTTACAGTTGTTGCACTAGAAAATTATTGGGACGTCCCAGGACATTGTCACATTTTCGAGTTGAAAACAAATCTGAATACTTACAAATCTAAAATGGTTTGTACTAACTCCCTATGGTTTGTACTAACGCGTACACAGTCTGTGATGTATTTGTTAATAATAAAAATTCCATCTCGTAATATATTCATAACAAATACACATTGCACGACCTTTTGCTCTATTTCCCTAATGTAGCCTATTCTTCCTGTACAGGATGAACATGAAATTCTATTCCAAATACTTTTTTATGTTCACGAAATCGTAATATTTTTTCTGAATCTCAGCTAATATAACATCTACAACTATTGATTTCTCTGCTTTAGCTTGAATAAAATTATAAAATCTCGCGAATCTCAAAAATGAAACAAACATCCAATCTGCCAATTTCACTATTCAATTTTTTGTTTGAAAAAATTTTGAATTTTCAGTGAAATCAGACACTTTGGACGTTTCAATATTTTTACATTGTCCATCAATAATATTTGTGTAACGAATTTGAAAAAAAATGCAACAAAGCACATTACCCTGCTTGTAATAAATCTCCTAATTAATTGTTTAGTTGTGTAAACATGAAACGCATTTTTTTAATTTTTCAGGCGCCCGATATTTTGTTCCATTTAATCATTCAATTTTTCAAATCTTACCCTTTGTTTGAGAACACTTTAATCTGACTACACATCAACATTCTCAAATAAAAATTTACCAAAAACAAAATGATTTTTCTTCAAGAACATCAATTTAATACGGGGAAAACAATCGTCTTTTTAACTGTAAATAGTTAATTTTACTTTTTCAATTAGAAATGTCTCCATAAATATTTTATGAAAATCTCCTTTCTCTGGAGCTATGTATCTCCTCGGACACCCAAGATTAAAAGATGTAATCAGCTAAAAACTTGTTAACTTCTAACCCACGATATTTAATCAATTAAAAGTTGAGGATATCTAGGTTAAGAAACTAGATATATTATTCTTGGACAAAGTAATGACTCATCAGGCTTAACATTCAATGGCTTGATTGCGGTTGTTATCAAAGATACTTTATATTTCTGTCAACTTTTAAATAAATGCCAACTTTTATGCAATCTTTCTGCCTACTATGTAAGTCTGTAAGTATACAAAAAATACTCAATTTTGGTTAGGAGTTGTGTATAAAAAATTCGAAAAGACGAATGAATAGTCTTCAATTCAAGAAAGTACTATTATAAATTTTCAAATGAAAATTTGAGCAAAAATGTTGAATTTTTCCACATCTGCTGCCAGTCAACGTAAAAAATATAGAAATGAATTCTGATTATACATTTATTAAACAGTTTGGTGAAATAGGAAATAAATCGAAAAATAATTGTTTGTAGAAAATGAAAATGAGTGAAGTTAAGAATTTAACAGTAAAAAGAAAAAACCTTTTCAATTTCATCCGTTTGTTTTATTTAGAATGAATAACCACACTCATATTATTAATCTTTTCTCAACGTGTATTCAATATGTATTGTTAATGTAAACAAAAGGGTGTGCCCATTTGAATCTAAAGTATGTTTCATTACACCTTTATCAGTCACTATTTGGCACACCGTCATTATGCGTTAACCCACTTTTCTTCGTTCATTGATTTTCCGCCTTGCTCAAAAGCTCAATGCCACGTTCTAAAAACTGGAGCCCTTGCCAATTAAATCACAAAATATTTCGAATTTTAATTAATAGTTTGTAGATATATATACATCAAGTTCAATCTGAAATTTTCATCAGCAATACAATTTTTGAAAAAAAATTATAGTTCCCTGATGAAATGAAGATTTTTTTCTTAATTTAATGATTTCTTGAAACTTTTTAAAGGCTTTTTTAAAAATAAAGTTTTAGTTATTTGCAATTTTAGTATAAATTGATTAAGAATAAACATCATTCCAGACAATATTCTGGGAATAACTATTTCATTTCTCCGAACTACTCGATTCTTTTATTATTGGTCACAGTTTGATTGCTCAGCAATACAAACAGAACAACTAACCACCAATCATTAGTTGTTTCTCTTTTCAGACAAAGGCTTTCCAAATATGAATAACAGAGCACATCCGTTTTTATGTCCGTCTCGATTTTATCCAATTTTACTCATAGTTGGCTTGTTTCTAATGATAACAATTTTGTGAGTTATTTTCCCCAAACATTAATAGAAAATGTGAAATTAGTTTAATGTTTCCAATTATTTTCAGGTTTTTAAATGATAGTAATTCTGTGCGAAGCTTGAAAAATTCGATCTCGAGGATCAAACTGCCGGATCCATTTCCCGCTGTGAACCTCAAGGAATACAAAATTAAAACTTATAGAGGATATGTATCAATGGATGAATTGAACGAAAATGTAAGTTTTTTTCACATTTCTTGTTTAAAATATTTATTCTAGGTTTTCAAAAAATTTGGTTACGAAATTACTCGGCCCACTTATCCGGTGCCCACAGTTCGGATGATCAACGAGCCAACATGTGAAGAGGTAAATTATCATGAAATATATATTTTTTAATATGAATTTTATTGAAGGTGTTCTTTGCGTGGCAAAAAATCTCCGAGCAACCACAACCAAAATTTCCTCCAAAAACAATTCCGGCAGAGCGAATGAATGAATTCTTATTGTATAACTACACAGCGCTGAGTGATGTATGTGAGAAACAATTTTTTTCAGAAAAAAATTTCTTAATTTCAGTGGTATATCAACGATAAAAACTCAGAAAAAGGAGAGAAGCCAAGAAATTGGGAAAATCTTTCCGAACTCATCAAGTGGCCAAGAGCAAAGTTAGGGGGATTGGCGTATGGATCAGATGGAGGTGGAAACAATTTAATTTTAAATTTCTTCAATAAAAATGGAGTATTTCAGTGTCAATATACGACGCTATGCATGCCTACCGGCTTGATGGAAAGAGTGGTGTTGTTATTGGAAGTATGCAACCATGGGTTGAAGTTTCAGCTCTTCAAAGTGGTTAGTGTTTTGCAAGGCTTCGCATATACATAGATACGCTGCTGTAACAAAAATAAACATAAAAATTATTTTACAGGTGCTTCCAAAGTTCTCACTGTTGAATATAACAAATTGACTATTCAGGAAGAATTCAGGGATAGAATGTCTTCCATTCTTCCTATCGATTTTGTGAAAAATTGGCGGGAGTAAGCTTTTTAAATTAAAAAGATTCAAGAGACTGTAAAAATGTTACTTTAATATTTTGTTCCCAAAATTTAAAAATCGAAAAGATACAGAAACCAGCTCAGGGGCGCGCGGCAATTGCCGATCAGCAATTCTGAAAAATGAGTCAAAGTGGCATTTTTTCCAATAATTTTCATCACAATTTAGGTACAGAATTTAGATAAACATCTATATTCATCTGACAATAGCCCTTATCTTGATAGAAACAAACGGAAAGCCGCTCAAAAATTGTCTGAAAGTTTGAAAAAAAAACATTAGAGAAACTATCGATATTTTTTCAAGCAAATTTTAGACATTTTTGAGCGGGTTTTCAATTATTTATATCAAAACAGAAACCATTATCAAATAAAGCACGTATTTTCTATATTCGGTCACAGAATTGTCATGAAAAATATTCGGGAATCCCGCCACATTGGCTTTTATGCTGATTGGCAAGTGCCGCGCACTTATTAAGTTTGCTAATATGTATTACATAATTGAAACATTTTCAGCTATGCTGGAACGTTTGATTTTGCTGCATCCTTCTCTTCTATAGAGCATTCTGGATTAGGAAGATACGGTGATCCAGTTGATCCGCTTGGTGACTTGAGAGAAATGCTAAAAATCAAATGTGTCTTGAAACCAGGAGGTAATGGAAATATTTTCAACCCAAGAAAACACATTGTTTAGGACTGTTATTCATCGGTTTTCCATTGGGAACGGATTCTATTCAATACAACGCGCATAGAATTTATGGATCAATTCGACTTGCTATGATGATGTACGGTTTCGAATGGCTTGACACATTCTCCGGAGACAAGGAAGAAGCAAATGATCTTACTTCTGATCGACTTCATTCAAAACCCATATTTGGACAGATTCAGAATACATTGGTTTTAAGGAAACTGTAAAAAAAACTGTTTAGCAGTACGTGTGTTTCTATATTACGAGTCTTCTTTTTTTAATTCGCATTGGCGAAACTTCAAAATAAGTTTTATAAAAACTAGCAAATAAGTTTATAAATATGTTTGACAAGAAATAAAATTTGCATTCAGTGAAAGTGTATTACAACACAATTGAAACTCGTGACTGAAGTATAAAATACGAGATAATATGTAACTTAATGTTGTGTCGTGACGACGAGAGAGAATATTAGAATGATCTATTAGTAAACCTGAAGAAGTGCGGAATCATCAAAATACAATAACAGTTAACTTTATTCAAATTTATTGAAAAAATTTAGTTCCATAGACCACCAAATCTAATCTATTTTTTGCTTTAAAAGCGGAAATTGTCGTCCGATAAACCTGAATAAAAGTTTGATAACAAGATAAACTACAAACAAAATAATACATACAATAACAAAAATAGCAAGAGGAATATCAAAAGAATAAAATTGGAAAGTATTTAATAATCTTCCTTCTGAATTCAATGTATCTAATGAACCAAATTGAACAGCAAAGTCACAATGTTTCAGAACCACATCCTTCGGTTTGTGTGGCTGTTCTTCAAGAATTTTGGCAAGGCGTTCTGCGTTGTGCTTGTAATTGACATCATTCAAAACAGTTTGGATAGCTTTTATAATTTCTTCTGGTTTATTCAATAAAGTTTTATCCAATTGAAGGGCACCACCATGTCTTGTGATCATGTGAGCATTTCTTGGTTGATCAGACATTAATGGGATCTGAAAAGTAAAACTTTTAAAAAATGTTTTCAACTTTAGTTGTGGTGTTTTTTATATTTTTCTACATTTAAAATTTCATTATTGCCGTAATATCTCTATTTGTAAGCAAGACTGATTTCCGGTCGCTCCGCAGCGGTGGCAATAATGAAAAATCATTTCCTAACAGTTGAAATGTTTAGAACTCGAAGGCATACATCAGGGCCGAACCTCAACATTTTCGCAAACATTTATTTTTGTTGAAATTATATTTTTGGAAAAAGTATGGTTTTTTTCGTTTACTACTTTTTTTTAGAAAATCTAGTTTTTCTACGCAGAATTAATAGAAAAGTTGAAGTAAGTTTCCTTATACTTCACGACCAACTAAATCATTAAAACTCACAACAACTGCCGGTTTCCCTTGGTAAGCAATCTCCACAGAACTTCCAAGTCCACCGTGAGTTATAAAAAGTGTTAGTCGCTCATCAGCTGCAAATTATATGAGCAAATTTGTAAAAATATAAAAGCTTATAACGATTACTCACCAAGAATATCATTTTGTGGCATCCAAGTAATCAGTTTAACATTTGGAAGATGATCTGCCAACGTTGCATTCGCTACTTCGTACTTCCAAATGAAAGTAGTTTCCGGCATTGATGCAAATACTTTCAAGAATGATTTTCTACAAAAATTGAAATTAGAAATATAAACGTAGAAATTTTCTAAAACTAACTTGAATTCATGTGGCATATCAGAAGAATACGCATTTGAGCCAAAAGAAACCAGAACATTTGTTTTTCTCAGAGAAAGAACATCATTCCATTTTTTTTGAAAGTGTTGATTTTCCACTTTTCTTTGTATCCCATATATAGAGTCGAATCAGCGTTAATTACAGACCAAATCCCGATCTCATCGAATAGTGCTGAAAATATTTGAATGTGTTTTTTACTACGTATAACTACTTCAAAAATTTACCGAATCCTACAAAGAAGAGTGACTCTGTGATGGCAAGATCGAATTTTTCCTTACGCATTTGTTCGATCAATTCAGTTTGTTGAAACATATCTAAAACATATTGCATATAATTACAAAAAAAAGGAATTGACTCACATTCGGTTTTATACGCGGCAGCGCTACTGAAGTTTCCAATTAACTGCGAATAAATTAAATATAAAACAAAGAGTTTAGAGAGTCACTTACCCCAAACAATGATGTTATATCCGAGTCCATTTTCCAAATACTTTTTCTCATCATTTCTTCAGTTGATCCTTCTCTGTGCATTTGGGCAATTCGAGGATCTTGTTCAATTCGAATAATCTTTTTGACCTTTTTTGATCCAATAAGTTCCTTTTTCCCATCTATAAAAATTGGGATAACCATTGTGACGTCATTACCGGCATCAATTAGGATGTCGGAAATCTTTCCAAGAAAATTTGCGTGACTTGCACCAAAAGCTGGATTGAATACTAGAACTTTGTAGCTGAAGCATAATTCCACAAGAATCAAAAATAGGACAATCGGAAATTTCATAATTGAGCAATTGAAGTAGACACAAATTCATTATCAACTGGTTTATGTAGAGCTGAAAAAATGCGTGGTTTGTATGATAAGAACTCAAGTTTTTGAAAAAGTTATGGTTTATGAATTCTCTTCTTATATTGTTTAAAACACTACGGGAAAAAGGCAAATAAAATTTATAGATTGGTTGATTTTATTAATTTCATGATGAAAGAAGAATACAGGGTGGGCCAAAAGTATGGTAACACATGAAGCGCTCTTTTACATGAGATTTTCGCGCGACTGCCACGTCATACGTACATTTTTCTATTGAATACTGATAGCTGAATAAATTTCCTTCAATTTGACCCAAAATTTGTAATGTTTCCCAATAAAGTTCGATTTTAATCACCTCGGCAATTTGGCGAACCCTTTCGAAAAAACGGCGTTTTGGCACGCGGCACTTCCCACACAAACGCACCTCCCACGCACGCCAATAATTTTCAGATGTTTTTGTTTTATGTTAAATTGAAAGTTAAAGAAGTGAAGAAGCGTTTTTGATTGTTTTTGTAGCATATAAAAATTTTCTGTGTCGACACTGGCGCCTAGCAAGAACCTTTGAATATTTCATGAATTCAACTGTCCGAAATTTACTCAGTTTTTTTTGGTTTCACACGGCGTAACGACCCAAAAAATCAGCAGAGCTAATTTTTTTCTAAAAATTCTGAAAAGTCAGGTCAAACCGTGCCAAAAAGTACTAAAATGAATTTTTCTTCATACTGCTGCCGCCGCTCACTTCCATCTTTCTGGCGACTGTGTCATTCAAGACTTAAACTACTGCCACAGTCCATGACAGAAATACCACGACTGAAATTTTTTGGATTTTTGTTTTTAAAGAATCTCCAGACCAAGAGCATTCTTTGAACTATAAAAACTTGTAAGATACTTGATGGATTCCTCGAAAAAAATGTAGAAATCCCGCAGAATGCCGACTTGCGTGCCATAAAGGTCGTGATCTCAAAAGTTCTTAAGGCCTGCAGCGATGCGGATAGGGAAATTTTAAAAATTCAAAACGTTAATCTGGTCAGTATTTTATGGAGAACAAAACTTGTACACATTGATGTAATAACTCTCTCCACACGTGAAGTTATAGAGCTGCAAACGTGTTACCATACTTTTGGCCCACCCTGTAGTATAAAAGACATTAATGAGAATAAATCTTAACGAGATTGTTAATAAACATACTAATAAGTTAGATGCAATTTATGACTTGTATTATTCTATTTTTTGTGTGAGACTGTACTAGTACAAATTTGGTTCAAAAATCTCACCCTCTCGCCCATGAGAGACGCAGAGACAGTTCATCGCGTCAATTGAGTATAGATATTTTGGCAATTGTGGGTGTTTGAAAACCATGTATAAACATATATACACGGCCTCTCTTCATTTCAAAAAATAAATAAATTGACGTGATGAACTGTCTCTGCGTCTCTCATGGGCGAGAGAGTGAGCTTTTTGAGCCGAATTTGTACTGAAAACGGTAAAATAGGCCGGAAACGGCTGATAGTGAACAAAATCTAATAAAATTTTACTAACTGCCTGATCAAACACATAGAAATTATATGAAAAAAGGGCAAAATTGTAAATCACCTATGAATACGCCCACATGTGAAAGTTCAAAATTAGTGATTTACCAGACAAAACTGATTAAAGCCGGCGATTCGCTGATAAATCTTCAAATTTTTTATTAATATATTGCCAATTAAGACTAAGTGTGTCTATTTTTATGAAAATATCTAGGTTAGTGATGTTCACGACGCCGGCAGACGGAAAAACAAAAGGCTACCTCGAAAAATGGATTTTTTCGGGACCTCTAGTGATCCTTAAAAAGAGAAATTTGAAAATTGAAGGCCACCATTTTGTAGATAATTTTTTTCTGATTATTTTCTGTTTTTGATGAAGGTTTTTTGATGAAAATTGACGTCGGCATCTTCAAAACAAGAATTAGGCCTGAAAACTCCAAAAATCGTTAAAAAACGACAATTTTTGACAGGTTTTCCTAATTTTACGAGACGCGCCAAGACATAATCAAAAATTCAACATCACCAAAAGTTGCAAAATTCTCTAAGGAAGAGATTAAGATGTCAATCACCTGATTTGATCAAAAACTGATTGAGTAACTTCAGTTTTAAGACAATGCGATTGTAATTTTTGGTCAACCGTAAGCTTATTAGTTGACTTGAACGCTTTTGAAAGCATATAGATCGGTAACCAGAAAAGCTATCAAGAAACTTTAAACTACAAAAATAATCTTGATAACACAAGAAACATTTTCTATGTGCATAATACTTGGCTATTCTCACAAAATACATAGTTTAAGCTATGTAAAGATTCAATGCTTTGAAAAACTTTGATAGAGATACCACGAAGGTATTCGAAATTATCCGTTTGCTCAATCAACTCAAAGAAGCAAAAAATAACAAAGTATGGATTAATACCGTCTGATACCTTTTTCATATGTCACTTTTTGTTTTTCCCGTACGGGATCCCGTCTTTACAGTCGACAACCGACTGAAACCGAGGCCACCAATGAATAACTCAGGTTGTGAACCCTGTCGGGAAAGTCTCATCAGTTTTCCATCAGTGTACGACAAAAAATATACCGTATTTCCTCTATTAGTCTTGCACCCCTATTAGTCTTGCACCCCTACGGGTCAATTGAAAAATAGTCTTGCATTCAAGACTAATAGAGGAAATACGGTAATTGGGTACGATAGGAATACGGTAGGTTTATAAGTTATGTAAGTTTCTACAAATATAACTACTTCAGTTTCTCTGTACCAAACTTTGAAGAATTTTTTATTACTTTAAAGATCACTGAAATAGTGAGCCGTTGTCTACGAGATCAAATATGTTTGAAAATTACCATTTGGTATCGGTCCTAACAAATCAGTATTTATACCAAAGTTGTTTCTTCGTCAATATTTTGAATTTAATTTAAAAACACCTATATTATTCAATTTTCAATCTCACGTGAGAGAGTGTGAGAGAAAAAGAGGAATTTTGAAATAAATGAAATTGAGAGAGGCCGTGATATAAACATTTATTTATTTTGAAAAAATAATACATCCATCTATTTTGAAATTATCGACCCGTTTCGTGACATTCCCAACTTTTTCCACGTGGGCGGGAAGAAGTCTTCCTCCACCATTTTATATTTGACCTGAAAATTTGATTGTACAGTTCACGCAAATTTGCATATAAAGAAAAGTTTATTTTTAGATATTTGTATAATACAACAGCAACATTTTTATTTCCGACACTTACCATATCATCAGTTTCTTGAATATCTCGGTAATAAACATTTGACTGATTTTTGGACATGTATCCAATCCACCAACCAAACGTTGACGATGGAGCTGGAAATAATACTTGAGATTATGTAAAACGGCATTTAGTTTTCGACTGTGTTTGGTGGTGTGATTTTTAAAAGATAATTTTTCTTGATCAAAAGTCCGCTGGAACCTAGAGAGTTGTGCTCGGTGATACTGTAATCAATTATGGCTATACCCTAGGATTGTTCATGGTCACCTAAAAAGATCTCATGTGTGGATGAAGATATTAATAGCAAATTATCAACTTACCAGTGATCAAAACGGAATCACAATGAGCTTGTGAAAAATATAAATCTCTTATTGCTGCATTTATTGGTGTTTCCATAATTTTAACATCATCATGATAGTCAAGATGTTCAGCTATTTGCTTCCGAACCCATTTTGGATCATCACTTATTAGATATACTAAGCCAGGATCTGAAAATTAAAAAGGTGTAACTAGAATAAATATAGAATTTTACGCAAAGTATGTACGTAGTCAATCGCTCGAATCGTAAAGTATGAGGAAGTTTCGGCGTGGTCAAAATCATTGACATAATCTCCACGACGAATGTGAACGCAGTTTCTGGAGTTATCAAGTTTGTAGTTTTTGTGAAGAGTTGTGATCTTACTTGAATCTTAACTCATCCTTTCTTCCGATCATCTTTTTTAGTATAATCTCTTCGTCTATCGGCGGTTTCAACAATTTTCTTATTAGAGAATCTATTGCTGAAAAGTATTTGAAACTCTGGAATTTTTTTATTTTAGATGGCAATTTTTAAAATCTTTTTTCAACCTGAAAATATTGACCATCAATGACAAGAAATTTACTCCGTTCACAAGAAAAAAGAGACGGAAATTGATAATGACAACATGCTGGTAGGAATAAATATCGAGTGGATTCAGCTATCTGCAGAATTTTGGGTTTTTCAGATTATTATTTTTAAAAACCTCAATTGGAATGGAAATTATTCGTGCAGCAACCTGGGGTACTTGTTTTTGAAGTAAATCTAACTTTGATTGAAGAATATCATCATCAGCATTGAAAATTGCAGTTCGATTGAGGGTCTGCGCACTGCCAAGCAGTGAAAATACTTCGAATAGTTGATTTCCTGAAAATTTTTAAATTGCCACGGTAGATAACAAATGAACAGATTTTTGTTGTATCACAGCTTATTCGGAAGATAATTTTTTAAAAGAGAATTTCACTGTTTCAATTCAATTGAGCCGGAGGAAATGTTTCATACACAAAAATTAATTACCTAAACCATATTTGTAGAGTATTGTGATCATAGGAAATAATAAATATCTTTGTTCATCAACTTTGTGCTGTAAAAAATATGTCAAGGCTATTTCTGAAAACATTGATTACCTTAACACAGTTAATTTCTGTGCCAATCTGTTTGTAATTATAATTGCGTGGGCCCATCCTATTAACAATGAAAATTATGAATATTATAACTGGAATGTAAGCATTATCAATTGATTATAAGTAATGCGCACTTACCTATTATTGATATATAAAAACTTTTAGTTTTTGTCATGTAGCTAAAAAGTCCTTTCACATTTCTCATACTTAAAAAAAATACCGGAACCTTTATTTACAAGTCAATATTATTAGCAACACGCTTTAGGAAGTACACATAAACTGATATTGGTGCATGGTAAACGTACGTTTTTCTTATCGCTCATCGTTATCAATACAACACACAAACCTAGTCATCCGGGTTGTGTTCAGCATGGAGACCGACACAACACCGCTTGAAATGAATTTTTTTTATTTTTAGAGTCTGTACTAATATGACTAATATGACAGAGTAAATTTTTAAACGAAGAGGACCCAGAACAAATTATTTTTGAGTAGAACGAGGAAATTAAGAAGAACGAACAAATTATAATTAAAAAGAAAAATTCAGGTGCTTCAAAATTTTTGACAGTGGAATATAATAAGGGGAATTCAAAATGAGTTCAGAGATCGAATGTGTTAAATTCCTTTCACTTCTGACAGGTTTCACTTGAAACTTATGCTCAGAAAGTTTCAGAACATTCTGATTCTGAGAAAACTTTGAAACATACATACGTTCTCGGTTCTTAGGTGTTTTATTAGGGGACTGGGCAAATTTTACCATGGCGAAGCATTTTTTATGGACTTGACGGACATACCACCATCTTACGGTGCGCGCTGCACAGCTGTGCAGCTGCACAAGTTGGTTTTTAATTTTAAAAAATGTTTAATACACTTTTGTGAATTTTCAAAAAAAAACTGAAAACAAATGTTATATAATGAATTTTTTTATTGTGAAATGTAATAAAAATTTGAAAAAAATGTTCGGCTCTCTTGGCTCTGACTTTTTTCATTTGTCTCGTGCTCTTCCATCGGCTTAAACCTGTAAAGAGAGTTGGAACAGTTTTTCAGTGAGAAAAACTTACAATCCTTGAACTCTGAAGTCTGCCGGACGATCTGCACTTCCGTTCACATACTCGATGTTTCCAAATTTTGGAAAAAAATTCCAAAATTCCGTAATTTCAAAAATCTGATATTCCAAAATTCCAAAACTTCAAAATTCCAAAAATTTAATATTTCTAAATTTTTAAATTTCAAAAATTCAAAACTCCAAAAATTCCAAAAATTCCTAAATTCAAATGACTATAAATGAGGTACCTAACTTTTTTGAGGCCAAGAGTGGATTAACAAGATCTCTTATTATCTCTCTTTTTGAGGTCAGTAGCGGAGGAATAGATCTCTCACAATAAGATTACATCTGCGTCTCCTGGTTTAACGCTCGCTCATCGTTTTAATAAACTACTTTTTTCTTATTTATTAAAATTAACCTTTTTTACAGATTGACGCCATCACATTAAAGGTGAACGAAACCCTCTGGGACAAACATCGCCGATGCTGGTCTTTATTTGTGCAATACTACGTCAAAAAATTAGTACTGAACAGAGTGAGTTTTCTTCCTTTGAAAATATGTTCTCCTTTAAAAAAGTATTTAGTTTTATTTTTTACAGAATTTTCTTCTGGTCGAGTTAGAGTGGTGTCCACTATGCGGTGCCGAATTCAACTCGATTGACGAGTGCAGCCAGCATCAAACTGCCGAGCATCAGGATCAAGACAAAAAAAAACAAGCCATAGTGAGATGGAAACAGGCTCGATTGATTGGCAGCCACATGCACACTGTCACGGAGTAGATGTGTTGAATAGAGTGAGTTTAACTTTTTATTTTCAACAGTTTTTATTTTCTTTTTTTACAGAACAAACTACTCGTCGCCCTAGAATGGTGCCTCCGCTGTGGGGATCAATTCAACACAATTTAGGAATGCCGCCAACATCAACATACTGACACGAAACGGATCACCCGACACTAATCATATGGAACCTCGCACTATTTTTTATGAGACGCTGAAATGGCGGTTTTTATTAAGTTGTATTAATTTATCTGACGGTGTTGTAGGTTATTTTCGTGATATCAGTCTGTTTATTTGTTGTTGGTAAGGTTTGCGTTAGCGTTAATCCAAAATTTGATTCATTATTATCCAATAAATAATGTAACATAGAAAAAACATGTCTTTACTTCAATTGTTTTAATGCAGAAAAGAAATTGTTTTACCCCAACTGAGTGTGACTGTTTCACCTGTTAACAACTCAATACGGGTTGTGTCAATAGTCCTATTAATAAGAGGTACATATCTAGAGTTTGGAACTGTGCAATACACTACAGAACCGTACTTAGCAGTGCAGGGAACAACAGAAGGAGGGTTGATTTTCTTGTTACCTGCAATAGTGGGGTGGACAACATCAGAATATAAAATGTTATACTTAAACTCGCTCTTCAGACTTTCAAAGTACAATCTTCCAGCAAAAAATATAAAAATTGATACAACTATCTTTTATCTTTAATCTCCATTACTCATTCTAAAATGACATTTTACTTCAAAAATCCCACTTCACTTGTGAAATAAAAATTGAATAATTTATTTGTATCAGATCATATATGTATTTACTTTGTGATGATTAACCCGTTTCGTGACATTCCCAACTTTTTCCACGTGCGCGGGAAGAAATCTTCTTCCAACATTTGATATTTGACCTGAAAATTGTATGTTTAGATGGTTATTTTAATATAATCAGGCTAAAATGTATTGCTTTGAAGCTTCTATATACAGTTATGTGAAAATCGAGTTTCTCGGTTATTCCAGAAGTACCAGAAATTTTTTTTTGAAATTTATGAAAAAAAGAAGAATAAAATATTATTGCCGACACTTACCATATCCTCAGTTTCTTGAATATCTCGATAATATACATTTGATTGATTCTTTGACATATATCCAATCCACCAACCGAATGTTGACGATGGAGCTGAAAGTAAACAACTAAGGAGTCGGGAAAAACAAAACTCCGTTATTTTTTGTCGTGATGCTTGATAAAATCTGAAAATAGTTTTGCTAAATTAAACTGTGCTCGGTGTTACCGGAGCCAAAAATATCCAATAATCATCACATACCAGTAATCAACACAGAATCACAATGAACCTGGGAGAAATATAAGTCCTTGATGGCTGCGTCTTTTGGTGTTTCCATAATTTTAACATCACCATGATAGTCAAGTTGTTCAGCTATTCTCTTCCTAACCCATTCTGGATCATTACTGAAGAGATATATGAGACCAGGATCTAGAAACTGTACATGAAATTTAAAATTAAAAAAAAAAAACTTACGCAGGGAATACAAATAATCAATTGCTCGAATTGTAAAGACCGCATCAGTTCCAGCGTGTTGGGAGTCTGTCGTAAAATCACCACGACGAATGTGAACACAGTGTCTAAAATTTCTACGTGGTTTCTCGAGAAAGTGTTATTCAACATTTGTTACTTGTATCGTAATTCATCCTTTCTTCTGATCATTTTTTTCAAAAACATCTCTTCGTCCTGTGGAGGCTTCAACCATTTTCTTATTGAAGACTCTATCGTTGAGAAGTATTTAAAACTCTGAAACTACCGATTATAATATTTTAATATTAATTTTTTAAAAGAAAAACCTGAAAATATTGTCCATCAATGATAAGAAACCTGTTTTGTTCGCAGGAAAGGAGAGATGCAAATTGATAATGACAACATGCTGGAGAGTATAAAAATCGAGTGGATTCAGCAATCTTAAAAATGTTTGATTGTTTAGATTATTAATTATAAAAGGAACCTCAATTGGGATGGAAATAATTCTTGCAGCAACCTGGGGTACTTGCTCTTGAAGTAAATCTAACTTTGAGTGAAGAATCCAGTCATCGCTATTGAAAATTGCAGTTCGGTTGAGTTTCATAGCAAGTCCAAGAAGTGAAAATACTTCAAAAAGTTGGTTTCCTAAACATTTGAACTTTGTTTCGGAAAATACTCGAATTCGCTCGAAAAAAATTAATTGCTCTCTTTCATTATTTGAAGGTACTTTTGGCAGAAATGAATTTTTGTTTTTTTAGTTTCAAAAACCGGATTTTAAGTTTTAAAAAGTAATTACCCAAACCTCCATCAAAAACAATTGCGGTCATAGGAAATAATAAATATTTCTGTTTATCAATTTCATTCTGAAGAAAGAAAATAATTTGTCGGTGTATCTGAAGTTATTGAATACCTTATCACAATAAACTTTCGTGGGAATCTGTCTGTAGTCATAGTAGCGGGGAACCATCCAATTGACAATTGAAATCAGCAAGATCACAACTTAAATTCGATATTATGATAGTATACATATTTATTGGAAATAATCAACACCCACGTATTACTATAAACAAAATTTTATGATTTTTTCTGTAGTTAAAAACTCCTCTGACATATCGCATAGTAGAATAAAAGCTTTTATTTCAAAATAGTAATAAGTGAAAACGATTTATTAGGTAAAGTTATTTGGGAACTGGAAAAGTGCATGGCAAACATGGGAGTATCTTATCACTCATCATAATCAATACAACACACAAACCTAGTCATATTTCCTAGAGGTTTGCGTTAACAGTGTGGAGACTAGAGATGACGATAGGTCGGAACAGGTCGACCTGCCCGACCTGTATTTCACAGCAGCTTCACACAACAATCCAATCATAATTTTGAAGATGAAAATTACATTAGCATGGCCTCCGAGGTCGGCATTTTATTCATTGAGTTCGCTACAAATGTTGCTCAAAGCTGGAGCAGGTCACCTGTCGCGACCTATCGCCACCCCTCTGTAGAGGGAAGATTTCAAAGACCGTTGTGTTTTAATACGCGAAGTAAACTGATCTCAGGAAATATGTATATGTATTGGTAGTTGAAGCAATCAACCACCAAAATGTGTAATTTTTTTACTCCTGAACCCTTCTGTAAATCTAAAAACTCCCTTTTGTTAACTTAGTGTGAAACATGAAAGTCTGAGGATGTAATTGGACACTCGTTTTAAATTTTCTGTGTTACGTACTGTGTTATATATTATAACACTTGAACCCCGTTTTTTAATTGTGAACAGTACTTCCAACAATTTGAAAAATATATCAAACAAATATTCAATCACTTTACCTCTTTCTATATTCAAATCAATGTATCTTTTCCGTTCGGAACCATAAAATAATACCACGACACTAAACATCGTGTTCTCTCTTTCTCTTTCGTGTTCAATTGTTTTCATTTTCCTGCACAATGTCCCGCTTTTACCTTTTTCTCGGCTTTTGCACTGTCACCATTGTATTTTACATTAACAAAGTGTGAGTTATCAATTAAAAATAGTATCTGAACATAAAGCTTGCATGAGCACGGCGTGTAAATTGGTACCTCTGGCCTAGAAAAAAGCTTGAAAAACAAATGTACGCAATTATGAAAATGCGCGTGGTGTTTGCGGACTTGACTACCGTAGTCCACATAAATTTTAGCAATTAATACTTCCCGGTTTCGTTTTATATGAAAATATCCTTGAATTCAAGCAAAAAATGCATTATCTTTTTGGAAAAGAATAAAAGAAACACTAAAATTACATTAAATTCAAATACAAAAAAAAGTGAACTACGCAGAAAACGAAACAAGGCAGTTTGAAGCTGCATTAATGAACAGCAATTTTAAGTGTAAACTTGTGATGGTGGGTATACATGTTATGTACTTAAATTGTTCAAAAACCTTCATTTAGTCAATTGGTGAAGCTTCAAAACCTTTGTGAATCTAGTTTTTGAAAAAATTTCAAATTGGTGCCAATTTCACTGATTTTTTGTGAATTTCCGAGCTAAAATTGAAAAATTCAATGTGAACTTGTGACGGTGGGTATGGTTTTTATGCACATAATTTGTTTGAAATACTCTACCGAGTAAACTGGTGAAGTTTCAAAAACTTTGTGGGCCTAGTTTTTGAAAAAAGTGCCATTTTTGTCGAATTTTAGTGGTTTTCGGAGCTAAAATAGAAAAATTCAATAGGAACTTGTGACGGTGGGTATGAATTTTTTGCACACAATTTGATTAAAGTAGTCTACTGAGTAATCTGGTGAAATTTCAGAAAATTTGTGGATCTAGTTTTTGAAAAAAGTTCAAAAATGTGCCACTTTTGACGCATTTTCCTAATAATTGCCTAATAAATCGAATTTCCACTTTTATTTAGGAAAATAATCGTTGTTATATGTGATTTATTCATTTTAAAAACAATTTCGTATATATTTTTGTAGTTTTATCCATTATAATGTCTCATTCATCGAATTTCAATGATATTAAAAATTTAAATTCAAATTTCGCGCGGTTTCGCAGCGGTCATGTCCTAAATTTCGCAGCGGTCATGTCCTAGGATTCTCACTTTTCACTTTTCGCTAGGCCAGATGTCCCAATTTACACGCCGTGATGAGTAATCATCGTCTTTCTATTTGAATGTGACTCCTGGAAATTGCGGAAAACGTGGATTCGACAGTTTGATGTCACTAAAATTTTGAACTGTAATTTATGTTTGAAAATCTTGACAGAAAAATATATGCAATGAGCGAGGACTACATTTGGCCAAGTTTATTCCGTTACTAAAATTTAATTTTAAAATAGCAACTTCTACATAAGATTTTACAACTTTGAACTGAACTTGCCAAACGTGTTTTAAATCTGGAGAAAAGCGAAGTAATTTTTTTCTCAAGAATTCGAATTAAAGGAAAAACAAAAACAATGTCTTTTCAGCTTTTTAAAAATTAGTTTTGTTCAGATACATTTACGACCAGCTTGGAAAATCAAGTATTTGGAACACGTATGGTGGAGGAGAAATTCGAACAATTTTCCGGGATCCAACCATTTACCTTCGCCAAAATGTTCACACGCACATTGGAGATATTAGTTTTCTAGAATTCAGAGAAGAGGTTTTGTTGTTTGACATGAAACTTAATTTGAATTTTTTTTCTCAGTTGTACAAAAAATATGGCTACAACTTAACTATACCAACATACCCATTTGTGACCGTGGAATCCAAATTTCCTACAAACTGTACATGGGTGAGTTGTTTAGTAAATCAAAAGAATTTTCAATTCAGTGATTTTACAGGAGTTCACAGATTGGTTGGAGCAACAAACAAGGCGCACTGATCGTCGGCCGAGAGCGTATATTCCAGACGGAGAGCAACGGGATTACTTGATGAATAAATACAGTGGGCTATCATATGTAAGTTAATATCTGTTAACACTTTCAATAAACTGCTTTTCAGAAATATGTCGATGAAAGAAAAAAAATTGAATATGACTTATAAAAGTTGGGATAACATTGCAGATATCGTGACCTGGCACGCAAGAGACGTGCTCAGACTGGTGGATGACATGTCTGGAAGTGAGTCATAAAATTAGTAATTTGAGAAAAAATTAAGATAGGACAAGATCGATGTTTTGTGTTTTATCTCATTAAATAGACAATATTATTCCAACCAATTCGACCGTTTAAATTTTTTTTAAGTGGTCGAATAAAAGTGAAATTAAAATAAGCCGCGACGAAAAATTTTTGGACTTTCGCTTTCGCACAAACTTTTTGTTGTTTTTGAAAATGTTCAAATGTTTTTAAAAAATAATTTTACAGATATTAAATTAAATCATGTAGAGACAACAGCCCTAAAAATACTTTTTTTTAGTAATATTTTCAGTTTCCATGCATTACGCCATGAAGAGATATTATCTATCTGGAAAGCGAGGGCTTGTTCTAGGAAGTGATCACCCAATCGTAGAAGTTCAAGCTATACAAAATGGTAATTATCTCAAACCGAATAAAAATAATTTTAAATTGTCATTTCAAGGTGCTTCTCGAATATTATCCATTGGACAGGTTGCTAGAGAAACAGAAGACATTTCTACTTCAAGTCTCACAGACTTTGCTAAAAATTTCAAAAAGTATGTTTCTCGTAACTCTTGCAGTGGTACAATCTAGCTGTTCAGATTTACGAATGCTTTTGATTTTGTCGCAAGCTACGGGGTCATCGAGACAGTTGGTTTGGGAAAATTTGGAGATGTTCTGGACGCGTTTGGAGATCTTCAAATGATGGCAATGTTGGGATGTTCATTGAAAAAAGGAGGATTGTTCTTTCTTGGAATCCCAATTGGAAGAGATGCTTTAATTTTCAATCAGAAAAGAATTTACGGGCATGCGAGGTTACCCATGTTGATTGCAGGTAATTTAATGCCTGCTATAAAACATTTTAATTTTTGTTTTAAAAAATAATTAAAAAATAAAAAATAAATTTTGTTTGAAAATAACAGCTGAAACTATTTTTAATTAGTCTAATTTTTAACACCTCAATTAGTTTTATTGCAATTACTACACTCCTCTTAAGAGTTTGCTATAATGTTGACGTGCTCTGCATTCAAAAATCGAATGTCGAAGTTTACTGAAATTATTTTTTAGGTTAAAAAATCAACTTCAATTAAAATTGAATTTCCATAATAAATAATGTTATTTTTATATTTCTTTCTGAAAGAAATCGATCTAATCTAAACTTTTTAGCTTTCCTCTATTTCTAAGTATTCTGGCACTTGTTTTTCATTGAACAAAATACATACAGATTCTGAGATCTTAGAGATAAATCGTTTTTTCTAGGATTCGAATGGATTGACACGTTTTCGGAAGACAGTGAGGCATCTATTGAAATAACGGGACGAGAAATCGATAAGTTCCACAAATTTGAGCATTTCCGAAGAACTTTGGTTTTACGCAAACTTTAATTTAAATTAATTTGAACTTCTATATTTTTTACTAATTTTCTATAAGCAACCAATGCAAGCAATTAAAGCAAGCAACAAACTATGAAAAGTCGGAAATATCAAAAAAGCTTTACGGGAAAAAAGAGGGAAATGCCGATTCATCGGGTAGATAGGCTTCACGGTTTTCAAGCATTTCTAGTTTTTTTGGAGATTATTTTGGCGATATGTAGCACATGTAACAGAGACAGCTTCCCGTGGATATTTTCCAAATGCGTTGAGATACGTCACCTGCACAAACAACGTGCATGTATTTTTGCAATAATCAATACTAAATGTTTCACATATTTTCTTCTAATATTAATTGTTCTAATTTGAATCTAAAATTGTTTCTGAAAAGCACTTAATTTTCCAAAATATTCTGCCGGCTCTTATTTCCTTACTGTTTTTTTCGTTCGATATCTTCGAAAAAAAATCTTGAATCTATCTGAAATCGTAAAATTTATATTTGTGAAAAAACTCAAAAGCACCACTCTATTTTTCTGGAACTGTTGTTCATTATCAATAATAACGACTATTTTTTACAATCTCAAAAAAGGTTCTTTTCGGATTTTTTTTTGAAATCCTTTAAATCCTTTAAATCCTCTTCTGAATTTTTTAACTGACTAAGAAATCTTTTAATCTACGTAATTTTATATTTTAACTTAAACTTGCAAATTCATTTGCTCACCTCTTTTACATTTCATACATATGTTTTTTTCTTGAAAATTTCTTTAGAATCTTTGATTTACATAAGGCGGAAAAATTACACATTTAAAAAAACGGGAACAAAAACTGTATACTCGTAACAACTTAAAATTTAAATGCATTAAAAGACATCGTGACCTGAAAATAATATCATCTTTTTGAGAGCTAAAAGGTGAAATTGGTTAAGAAAAACTTCACATATTTCCAACAAAAAAAATCTAAATTATGCTAAGAAGTTGCAAGGGTGCGTTCGGAAGTTGCGGCATTTTTGCCAAGGACTCCTTCTGTAAGTGACCAGTGTCCACGCCTCAACGTAATCTCGAGATCACCGATAAAGTCCAAATTACGCAATCTACTATAATAAGCCAAAAACTTCCATACATCCATACATAAACTGGATATCCTCTGCTTTCTTGCCCTATGTTTCCACTGTCTTCTGTCTGAAATAACTGCTCCCTTTTCATTCAACCTATACTGTTTGAAGAATGGAATCTAATAATGAAGAATGTTGGTTCAGAATGTTTATCAATTTTTGCAAGTTACAAAATATTTTGAGGATTCTCGTTGTTGTTTCATTATTTGGTTTTATTATTATAATCGACTATCAGGTAAGTGTGATTACTTCAAAGATTTTTCAATTTTTTAAATAAATTTTTCAGCTAAGAGCAAGGCAAAGAGAAGAGGAGCTAAAAGTCTTAAGGAGTCTATATTTAGCGGATGACCCTGAGGTAGGTTGGGTTTTTGAAAACATATTTTCATAATTCATAGCATTTTCTACTAACCACTTTTATGATGCATACTAAATTTTTCGACGGAGTTCAAAACAGTTAAATTTCAGGAAGGCAGAACCGTTGGATATGAAATAATTGGAGACACTATTCGATACAGTGTTGTCGAGAAACCCAAAATTGCAATAGTTAGCATTTTAAGATCCCTTGAACAGACAAAGTATTACGACATTGCTATCAGTGAGTCTTTTTTTCATTTTATTTCTATACTCGAAAAAAACTCGATTAAAGTTTAGGTACCGTAAAATGTTACGCCAAGATTCAAGGATATCACTACATTTTAGCAGTGGAAAAAGATTTTGAATGTTTCCAAAAAGATGTAGGTTGAAGAAAATGCCGAAATTTAACAAGAAGTCATAATTTTCCAGCAATTCTTTCGCCGTCATTGCATTGTTTCAAAGATTCTTCCCAACTTTGACGCCGTGCTATTTTTAGACGCAGATATTGGAGTTGTTTATCCGAAACGGAGAATTGAAGAATACATGTATCAGAATTTTGACATAATTTTCTACGATCGATTTTACAACTGGGAGATCATGGCAGGCTCTTATTTGGCGATGAATACGCCGTACGCAATTAAGTTTTTGCACGATTTTGCAAATTATGAGAATACTTTACCGGATAGCTTTCATGGAACGGATAATGGAGCACTTCACGTAAGTTTTTACTGCATTGATGAGAAATAGTTTTATGAGTATTTTTTTGAAAAAAAAAACATTTTTATATATTTTGCGGGGACATCAAAATTGAAGTAAAACCCCTAAACTGGAATAGACTGGAAACTGTAATAGGCGTTATAATTTTTTATGTTTTTAAAGTCAATTCCAACTTTCCTTATTTCTAATTTTTTCTGACTTTTCTTATTTGAAAAAATCTCCGCACGGAGAGTTGCGAAAAGTGACGAGAAAACTCATTGAAAAATTATCTGATTCTCACGAAAATTGTATAATATTCTCATAACATTTATTTCAGTTTTTCATTGCCGAGCGTTACTTCCCTGAAGAAATGTACACTATCGACCTTTGCCGTAAACCATACAAATATTCAAGAGATTTCAATGATGTGTTCACTTATGAAGCATGCCTTCGTGGAATCCTCGGAGCTAGAACTGAATTCGATCGCGTGAAAATTCTGAAAAAGGGCACGGGATGGGCTCGTGATAGTTGGATAACCGATGGAGTTTGGAATAAAGAAATTGGAGATTTCATGCTACATTCATGGAAGACAAGCCAACTACAAACAATTCCAAACCGGAAAATTCGACCAAAAAAGACATCAATGTACGAATGGTTCAACCCACTTATCGGTGCAATTCATCTCGACAAATGCCATCCGAAGAACATGTCATGGAATTACGATGAACGATTGTTAGGCGACTCTGAGGAGATGATGCAAAGTTTGACAGAATTCAGAAATCAAGTAACAAAACAACAATTTCATTTCTACTACAGAATGAAATCATTTGTCTGAATTAGTCAATTCTACTTAATTATTTGGTTTAAAAAACTCTCAATTGAACGGGTTAAAATAAAATTTGTCGATTTTTAGTTCTAAATTTTTTATAGGATTAAACAGACCAACCGAAACAACGTCATCAGATAACATTACTTACAATGATATTCTAAAAATTGGCATTTTTCTGAAAAGGTAAAATTAAAGTATTAGCTACACCAAAAGCTAAAAAGGGAAAAGCATCTGCGTTTATATGCATATTTGGCCAAAATCTACTAGGATAGGATTAATTTTTCCGTTGCAACACTAACTGCATTGTTCAAGCAAATGGTATCATTACTTATATATAAAAAAATACAGTTCGTCTGTCCATAGTTTGTAGTCTATGTAGTCTTTGTAGTCTGTGACGTCACACCCAAAGTCAGTGAGAGGTGTGGGCGGGGCCTGTCACCTTCGTGGTGAGACCCATCGTGGTGAGACCCTTCGTGGTGAGACCCATCGTGGTGAGACCCTTCGTGGTGAGACCCATCGTGGTGAGACCCTTCGCGGTGAGACCCACATTTTTGGCGGGAAATTCAAATTTTCGGTGAAAAAATTTTGGCGGGAAATTCAAATTTTCAGTGAAAAAATTTTGGCGGGAAATTCAAATTTTCAGTGAAAAAATTTTGGCGGGAAATTCAAATTTTCAGTGAAAAAATTTTGGCGGGAAATTCAAATTTTAAGTGAAAAAATTTTGGCGGGAAATTCAAATTTTCAGTGAAAAAAATTTTGGCGGGAAATTCAAATTTTCAGTGAAAAAAATTTTGGCGGGAAATTCAAATTTTCAGTAAAAAAATTTTGGCGGGAAATTCAAATTTTCAGTGAAAAAAATTTTGGAGGGAAATTCAAATTTTCAGTGAAAAAAATTTTGGCGGGAAATTCAAATTTTCAGTGAAAAATTTTTGCCGGGAAATTCAAATTTTCAGTGAAAAAAATTTTAGCGGGAAATTCAAATTTTCAGTGAAAAAAAATTTTGGCGGGAAATTCAAATTTTAAGTGAAAAAAATTTTGGCGGGAAATTCAAATTTTCAGTGAAAAAAATTTTGGCGGGAAATTCAAATTTTCAGTGAAAAAAATTTTGGCGGGAAATTCAAATTTTCAGTGAAAAAAATTTTGGCGGGAAATTCAAATTTTCAGTGAAAAAATTTTGGTTTGGCGGGAAATTCAAATTTTCAGTGAAAAAAATTTTGGCGGGAAATTCAAATTTTCAGTGTTTCAATAAAAATTCCGGAATGGTCCAGAATTTTCTAGAAAATTCTAGAAAGTTCTGGAATGGTCCAGAATTTTCTAGAAAATTCGGGAAAACTCTGGAATATTCCAGAACTTTCTAGAAAATTCGATAAAATTCTGAAATGTTCAATTTCGTGGAAAAATTCAAGAAACTTCTGCAAAGTTCTACACGGGGTTCTGGCTCGACCCCGCGCTCCATTGGACACTGAAATGGCGGGAAAAAACTTTGAAATCGCAAGAGGAATTTTCACGCAGCGCGTTGAAAAAAGTGTATGCATTTGCGCGTGACGGTGTTTCTTCAAGTTTTGATACTCCTAGAATATTCTGAAGTTTCAATAATTTAAAAAAACTATCAAAAATTGTTATAATTTGCAGAAACGCTCGCCAAAAACTTTCGGAAAGGACCGGAAAATGTTTCATATGATTTGAAGAACATAGAGAAAATTATACGTTCAAGAAAATTAGAAATAGTTCCAGGAAACTTGAGGTTTTAAGTTGTAATTGCTCAGAACTTAGTTATATAATATTTATGTTGCTCGAAAATTTCCGGTAACCAGGGAAAAAACGTTCCATCTGCAAAGAAGGCTTAGAAAATTTAGAATTTGATTTCAATTTTGAGTACGCCAGTCGGAGCACGCGCTTCAGCGCGTGCGAACGGCTGGTGAATAAATAATCGAACAATAGGTGCTATATTTGATGAAAAACATACTCAACAAATATACTTGCTCATTTCGTTAGAGCAACTAGGAAAACAAGTTAAGAACTGAATATGTGAAATGTAATCATTCAGTTGGGATTTGAATGAGTTTGAAAGGGTTTGAATGAAAACTTAAGCCTAGAGCACTTTTTTTAAATTAAAAAATATCGTTTAAATTGCGTACAATAAA
This sequence comes from Caenorhabditis elegans, assembly GCF_000002985.6. Lineage (NCBI taxonomy): Eukaryota > Metazoa > Nematoda > Chromadorea > Rhabditida > Rhabditidae > Caenorhabditis > Caenorhabditis elegans. The sequence goes on from NC_003283.11 coordinate 6,589,510, forward strand.
AAATAAAGTGCCGATTTCCAAGTTCACATGTTTGAATTAGTTAAACAGGAAAATAGGTTGTCAATGGAAACATGAACAAGAAACAACAAAGCGGCATAGTGAATGGACACCGATATTAGTTATTCCAACGTATTTTTAAAATAAAAAAAATGTTTTTAAAATCTGTTTTCTTCACTGCATGAGCCAGTGATCCCTACGTGGTAGGAAAAAATCCAATCTGTGCATCTATTGTGAGTGTTTGGGATTCAATAACGTTTTTTTTTTCGGCTGCCGAGTTTATGTTGTTATTTGGTGTTTATCTACCACCGAGTAAGGATTTTTCTAATGTTCAGTTTTTTTTCAATATGACACCATGTTTCATTCTGAAAAACGAATTTCAAATAAAAAATAATCGTATTAGACCCGTCAAAATATCTTTTAGTTTATATCTGAATGGCAACAACTGAGAATGTTCCACTGTGGTCAATTCTCGTTCTTAACTTGCAAGAAAAAAAACGTCGATAAAATAAATACAAACAATTTTTCAAAATTTGATTGAATAATTGGACACACAGACTATAAAAAGCTAGCGAGAAATACCGTAGAAACTAGCAATTGGCAAATTTATCTTTTTAAATTAAAAATTTAATTTTTAAGTTTTGGCAATGTGTAAAAGTTATTTTTTTAGCTTAAATGGCTTCAACATACTTTGCAACAAAATTAAAATTCAAACAATCAAGGATTATTTCCACTGCTAGCAACCTACCATTTCTTGACTTTTTAATAAATTGTATTATTTCTAGGTGTTTGGTTTTCATTACAAAGTAACTGAAACAAATTTTCTATCACTTGATAGTCTCTCCATCATTATAAGAGTAACACTGTATACAACTGTAACGCCCTTCCAACGGTGTTTTGTTTATTTTTCGTACAAATTGTACATAGAACGCGAGCAAAATCTGGCAAGCAAAAGCTTTTACTACTGTTAATTTTTATTAATTTGCACAGCTTGGTCCTCAAAAGAATAGAACAGTCTTGGTGCTGAGTCAGCACTGCTGACAGTGAGCACAAATTTCGACACTGAACGCATAGAAATGATATGCAGGAGACTGTAAGTTTTCAATTTCAAGTTGCAAATTGTTCATAGATTTTAGATTTCAGAAAGTATTCCCTGGTTCCAAATGCTGAAAAAAAATTGGATTTTTCTTCTGTTCTGATAGTATTTGCAGTTGTTACCTTAACATATATTTGTTTTATTTATTATTTCAATGTGGTTAGATAGATAGGCGTTTTGATGATTATACTTTAAAATGATTATACTTTAAAATTTTAGATACCCGGAAACAAAACTGTCTGGAAAAAGACTGAAGTATTGAGACGAAAATTCGTACTGAACGGAAGTGTAAGTCTTATGATACAACAGAAATTAAATATATTAAGTTTTAGTTGTCGTTTCATGTTTTGAATGAAAATTTGTTACGAAACGTCTTCGCGAAACCAAAACTCGAATTATTCTCTAACCGTAGTGTTGTTAGACTCCGAAAAAAGCTGTAAATCAAGATGCCAATTTTGTGTTTTTTATTACGTTGTACCATTTTTTATTACGTTGTATTCATTCATGCTTTAGATATGTTCGGAATTGCCTAACAATGGTTCCAACAACCTTTGAATATTTTAATGCTAATTCTGTTAACAAGTGATTACTTAGTACTGAAAAATTCACTTTTGGAAAATTGGGTGTTTTTGACCAAGTTTGGCCAAACCTATGACAGAAATTTTGCTAAATTTTTGAAAAATCCTAAAATTTTTGGGAGTGTTTCATAGTGTTATTTGGTGATGGGTGTGGAGGCCGTGTAGGATGTTAGTAGTCGGTATCGATCACGTCTCCGGTCCCTCTCTCTCTCTCCCAGTGTGTCCCAGTAAAGCATCTGAATTATGTGAGATAAGCGGTGTAATACGAACAAAGTAATACTCAAAAACCTATTTATTATACAACCTCTCCCGTGTGGGTAGAGCAGGACTCTAAATAGGATAAAACAAGTAAAAAGAGGGAAATACAGTCAAGAACAATAAAGGATGGTGTTAAAAGTTCTTAATAGATGGTGTTAAACCCTCTGCAGACGAATATGATGGTATTATGAGTCATTTAGACTAAGGATAGTACAAAACGGTTATTTAGGAATTATATCTAACGAACTTAATAAATATCAACACGTTGGGAAAATGAAAACGTGTGGATTTCACCGGAATTGCTTCGCAACTGACAAACATATTCGACGTCATCGCGGGTGGTCGTTGCACTTGGCACGATGCCAAGAAGTTAGAGACGCGTGGGTCTCGCCGCGATCGCGCTACTATTAGATAGTGGCGCGAGATTTGAATGTGAATATTTGTAGATAAGTTTATATCTCGGCGAATAATGGATAGATTTGAACGAAATAAAATGTAATAAAGAGATAATAATTGGATGACCTAACAGTACGGATATTGGTTAAGAATAGTGGGCTATTCAATGGGAAACCAATATTATAGTACTGTAAGGTTGTCGGGATAGCTCCGTAAGGGGCAGAATCGACAACAATGGGGAACTATTACATGCAAATATTTACGGTTAATCGTATTGAAAATTTCAGCTCAATGACCTAATCAAATTCAAGTTATTTGGAGCAGATGAAAGCATGGGAGAGGTTCATCCTGTTAATCGAGTAGCCATTGTGATGGTTGTTACGAATGACACAAAACCGGAGAATTATGATATTGCTATTCGCATGTTTTTTTAATAGTGTTATACAAACAGATTTTAAAAAAACAAATATTTAAAAAAAGTAAAAAAACTGGTTTTTTTAAAAGGATTTTTAATATTTTAATTTTTTTTTAATTATTTATGTTAAAACATTCTTGGAACATGCCACATTGCCCTGGATTTCTTTAAAGCCCATATTTTTCGAAAATTTGCCAATTTTCCAAAACTTTGACTGGAAATTTTAAAAACTTTAAAAAACATTTTGGAATGTTTTATTATGACGTTCTATTGTTATTTTTCAGAAACGGTTCGTTGCTACTGCAAAATCCATAATTATGAATTTGTTCTCGCAGTTGATACTGATTTCAAATGTGCTCATAAAGATGTAAGTTCTAATTTTTTTTAATTTAAAAAAAGCTAACATTTCAGAAATTTTTCCGCCGCCACTGTGTTTCCGCAAAGATTCTCCCATTATTTGATGCGATCCTATTCTTAGACGCTGATATTGGTGTTGTGAATCCAAAGCGAAAAATTGAAGAGTTTTTGGATGATGGAATTGATGTTACATTCTATGATAGATTCTATAATTGGGAGATCATGGCTGGATCTTATATTGCAAGAAATACTCAATATGCTATTGATTTATTAAACGGTTAGTTTTTTATTCGAAATTTTTGTGATGAATTTAATAAAATTGCAGAGTTTGCTGATTATGAGTACAAGTTACCAAATAGTTTTCATGGAACGGATAATGGAGCACTTCATGTAACTTGGTAACTTCCTATTTCAATTTTTATTTTATTGTTTAGATTTTCCTTGCCGAAAAGTTGTTCCCACAGGCTTCTGCAAATACGAAAGTATGCAAAAAAGCTTATAACAATTCTAAAAATTTTGATGATCTCTTCACCTACGAGTCATGTATCCGAGCAATATTTGGCGTATCCACTGATTTTGGAAAAGTTAGAATTATGAAAAAAGTAGGTTTAAAATTAATACCACAACATCTACAATATTAACTGTACAGGGAACAGGATGGGCTAAAGACGGCTGGCTGACATCAATGATGTGGCATCCAGAGTTAGATTTCATGTTCCATGGTTGGAAAACGAATCAATTGAGAGAAACGCCGAATGTGAAGCTTGAGTTGGCAAATTACCTGAATTTTTTAAAAATTATTCAAGTATTACAGGCCTAGCCAAATGGGACGAGATTTTTGGTATAATCCTTTGAGTGGGCCTATAGATCTTCAAAAATGTAGTCCTCAAAATTCGACATGGTCATACGATTCACGACTTCGTGGAGATAAAAACGAAATTCTGAAAAGCCTGAGAATGTTCGAAGAAAATGTTGCATTTCAGCAAGTTTTGTCTTATATCCGGATGATGGGTTTATTGTTTCAGTAACCAGCAATTTTAAACTTTAAATTCAGATTTTGTGTATGTATATTTACTTGAATTGTAAGACAAGATATATTTTTGGAATAAAAATTTGTGAAAACTACATAAAACGCAAACGATGGTTTTTAATTTTTTTGTTCCAATCAACCCCATTTTTACAAGGCCACAAACTGCAAAATAAATAAAATATACCGATTTTCACTTGTAGACCTATTATATTTTGACCTTATGGTCGGTAAGAGCAACCGTGCTCCACCGCACATGGCGGGAAGGTTTCAATTTTGAATCACCACGCGCGGGAATCCGGCACTTTTCATTTCGTTCATTCATTCATTATTCATGAACGTTCATTTTCAGTTATCTGACATTTGGAAAATACTGTTTTGTTACTTTATTTGTTGCCACATAACGTCAAAAAGTTTCACACGCAGTATTTAATAGATATATTTCTAAAAACTTATTTTCCCCTTAATTTCCTGTTTAGTACTTTTTTCCTCCTTTTTTCAAATCACGCGCCCTTTTTGATTTTTAATATCCCTTGTGTAATTTCCATAATCATTATTGCTAATTTATAGATAAATCGACGTTTCTTTCACAATGGACGAATCGCCGATATTCGACAACGAGAACAAGCGCTCAGCTGGAAATGTAAGTTGAATTTTCTCAAAATTTTAATTAAATCAATGACAATATAAATTATTTCAGAAGCGCCAGCAAACCGAGTCGCCATTTTCCGCCGCTACGCCTAAATCACGACTAGGAAGAGAACCGAAACGCATTTTTGGAACTTCGTCGGGCAATATGGCCGATAGCAACCTGGAGGAGACCTGCCTCGAGCATGATTCCCGCCCGTCTTCTGCTTCTTCTATCACCCCTGCCGACAACACAAGTCTACTGGATTTGTCTACAGTAACAGCTTTGGCTACTGATGATGCATCCTTCGTGGGAACCAACGATGCTTCCATCACTCCGGGCAGCAATGTTGATGTGAATTTAGAACAATCTGAGCTCTACGACACCTCAAATTGCACGAGCAACCTGAGCATGGTTCAAGAAAGCGACGAGACGGACGCCGATGCCACACTGTCCAATGATTTCGATAATCAATTGGCACTTGACGGAGAGACTACGCCTACTGCTTCTCGTACTCCAATGAGCCAGATTCTGAGCCGAGAATGTACTCCAACAGTATCTAATCCACAGCTTCTCACGGAAATCGCCAAAGGAGTAGATCAGCCTACAAAGCCAGTCCGAGATGTCCCCCAGTCCCCAGTGCTTCCTGTCAAAGGTCACATTGACTTCTCACTGTAAGAAATTGTCGTATTTATAGCTTAAAACAAAATAATTTCAGACACGAGTTTGAAATGTTGGAGCAGAATTCCGAGCATGAGGAGTCAATCAAACTTCTTCAGTCGCAGATCGAGCTTCTCCGTCAAAGTCACAGTCAACAGCTCAGTGAGATTCAAGAAGCTCGAATTTTTGAGGAAAAGATGCTGACTCAGCAAGTAGATTCTGCAATGAAAAAGGCAAAATCTGACCGCGAAGCCGCTAAGGCACGAGAACAAGTTCTCGAGAAACAAGTTCAGGAGTTACGCTTGAAGCTGGAAGAGCCTGACGAAGAGAAGAATCAGTTGGTACACAATCTTGCTGCTCTGAACGCTCAAATCGAGGAGTTGACCCAGAAGGCTTTGAAAGTAGATTCGATGCAACAAGGAGCGACTGCTTCGGAAGATCGGATTCGGGAGTTAATTGGAGGCCATCAAGAAGCAATCAAACAGCTTGAGAATACCAAACAAATGAACGAAAGTCTTCAGCGCGATCTAGTAGAGAAAGAAGCGAGATTCAGTGAAGAGGTTTTTATAGAATTTATTGCCGAAGTAAATTTAATTAATTATTTTTAAGATGGAAAGGATTCGCACCGAATCACAAACAACAAGTGAATCGCTGAAGTATGAGCACGAACTTGTTCGCAAGATGATGATTGAGGATATGGAGAAACTGGAGGCAGAAGTACTCGCCCTCAAATCCCAACAAGCAAACTTGGAGATCCAAGAATTTCACGACAAGATCAAACAACTTGAATTGGAGGTGCAACTGTCGTCTGAGAACAAAGAAAAACTTCAAGCAGAGTTAATGGTGGTACAAGAAAAAGCTTCCGAAAACATCAAGAATGCCGAGGAAAAAGTGAACGGCCTTGAAGCAGAGGTTGGCTTAATTGAATAATCACAAATCAATATATATATTTTTATTTTTCAGGTCGAAAAGCTGCGATTTGAAGCCACCAATAATTCTCGTGTTGTGGAGCTCGAGCAACAACTCGAAGAGTTCAGATCGCTCATGATTAAAGAGATTTCTGATTTGGAGAACCAGTTAGAAGCTGCAAAACTTGAGTCAGGATCCACGAGTGAGCCCAATGCACAGTTGGAGGCATCGCAAGCTACAATCCAGGAATTGACTTCTGAGATGAAGATGCAGTTGGAAGAAGTGAAGAGACAGTCTGATGAAAACAATTCGTTGAATGTACATCTGACATCTTCAAACGAAAAAATTGCGGAACTAACGTCTTCATTGGAGATGGTGGCTGCTCAACTCTTATCTTCACAACAAGAAACTGATGTTGCCGTCACTAAGGTGGAAAATCTGGAGTTGAAGATGGAAGAGGCTCATCGAATGTATTTATTGGATATTGAACTGTCAAGAGTAAAGATTGACGAACTTCAGTCTTCTATTGAGGTGCTTTCAAAGCTTGAACGTGAGGTTCAGTCATCCAATTTGCAAAACGAAGAGTTGAAACTTTCTCTGAGGAATTTTGAAGAACTTCAAGCCGATCTTGCCATGTCGAAAGCAAAGAATGAAGAACTCGAACAGCAAATTGAAGATTCTAGTCGGGAGTTTTCTGTCATCACTGAAGCAAGTAAGGAAATGAAGTTGAAATGGGATTCGTCTGAAGCTCAGATGTCTGAAATGATAGCTTCTTTGGCCGCCTTCCAAGAAGAAATGCAATCAACTCAAGCTGATGCTGTCGCTTCTGAAGATAAAGTCAAACAGGTGGAATCTTTGTTGGAGAATTTGAAGGAACCTTTGGAGGAATTAAACAATCTTCGTGCCAATTTGAAGGATTCCAACGATAAGATTTTGGATCTTCAATCTCAACTCGAATTGGCTCAGCAATCTTCGGATCTCGCTGATCGTCTTCAGGAGGACTTGAGAACTTCAGATGCCAGGGTCCAAGAATTGAATATTCAAGTGTCTGAACTCGAACAGCAAATTGAAGTTTCTAGTCGGGAGTTTTCTGTCATCACTGAAGCGAATAAGGAAATGCAGTTGAAGTTGGATTCGTCTGAAGCACAGATTTCTGAAATGACAGCTTCATTGACCGCCTTCCAAGAAGAAATGCAATCAACTCGGGCTGATGCTGTCGCTTCTGAAGATAAAGTCAAAGAGTTGGAATCTTTGTTGGAGAATTTGAAGGAACCTTTGGAGGAATTAAACAATCTTCGTGCCAATTTGAAGGATTCCAACGGTAAGGTTTTGGAGCTTCAATCTCAACTCGACTTGGCTCAGCAGTTTTCGGATCTCACTGATCGTCTTCAGGAAGACTTGAGAACTTCAGATGCCAGGGTTCAAGAGTTAAACGTGCAAGTCTCTGATCTTCAAAGCGAGCTTGAAACTGCTCGCCAGGACACCAATGCTGTTCAAGTCGTTATGGAAGCTCTTAAATCAGAACAAGGTGAATCGTATGAAGCTCTTCGTGCTGAACTTGACGCTGCTGTTCAAGAAAAAGGCAGATCTTCTGATCTCGTAACTTCGTTGGAAGGTAAAATTCAGGAGTTAGAAACTGCTATCGAGAGTAGTACAGCTGAAAACGTTCAAAAAAGCAAAACCATCCAAGACTTCACCGACAAAGTGTCACTACTTGAATCGCAAATCTGTGAGCTGAAAAGTCAAAATGAGCAGATGGAAATTGATACTAACTTGAATATGGATCAGTTATCCGAAATGTCTTCTCAGTTGGAATCTGCAAACGCCGAGCTCATTGAACTGACGAGGACTTCCGCTGAGACTATTGATAAGCTTCGTGGAGAAGTAGAAAAGTCTACAAAGGCAATGATGGATCAAGAAGAACATCTTGCGGAACTAGTGGCCAAGATTGAAAGCCGAGATGTTGAGGTTTGACGAAATTTCTCTTTTATATTTATAAAATTGTATTTTTTCAGAACGCGGATCAAGCTGCAAAGCACAAGGAAGAACAAGAACGCCTCCAATCCGTAATTGATACTCTTCGGACATCACAGAGTACAATCGAAGAATCTCAAGCCAAGTCAGAGGAGTTGAATTCACGCATTAAAGAGCTTCAAGCATCAATTGAGTTTGCACAAAAGGCCCTAGCTGACACCGAAAACGCAAAGCAGGAGAAAGTCGAAGAACTCGAAAAAGTTCAGGAGCAGATGCTAAACCTCGTGCAAGCTTTCGAAGTGGAGGTTAGTTTAACGGACATTTTTTTAATTCCAAATTTATTGATAAATTTTACAGAAAGCATCGATCCGATTGGAGTGGAACTCGTCTTTGAGCAATGCAAACGAAAAACTCGAGGCTGCAGAGGAAGCACTCTCTCAGAAAGAGAACACGATTGTTACTCTGGAGTCGCGGATCGAAACAATCTCACAGCAGTTTGAGGCTCGCCTGGAAGAAGCAAATGTCTGGAAGTCGCAGGCAATGCAACTCGGCACTCTCACTCAATCGCTTTCGCAAATGCAACGACAGCTTGGAGAAATGCATGAGAAGATGGAAGCATCTGACCGTCGTGTCATTGAAGTCGAAGAACAAGCTCAACACGACATCACTTTGATTCAAGTTGAAAATAAAGAACAGTCGGAAGCACTGGAACAAGCACATTCTCGTATTCTGGAACTTGAGGAAAAGTTGGTGAGGGCTGAAATCGAAATCCAGCGATTGGAGAAAGTTTGTGATGCATTTGATGATGACGAGCGGGAGTATAAGGACAAGATCATGACACTTCAGTCCGAGATCAAGCAGCTGAAGGGTGTAAAGACGCCGCCACGAGTAATGGGACTGATCGAGCAAGCAAGACTTGGGTGAGTTGAACATGTATTAAAATTGACAAGTTGAGCGTTTTATTTTCAGTGTGAAACAACTGAGCCGCGAAAGCTCACTTGTCGAACCGCAAAACTCTGCTCATGAGGATGCCTTCGAAGATGCGCAGAACTCCTTCCAAGATCGTCTTCAAACCATGTCGAATACTACTGCCCGGCAGATAGATGCTTCAAATCATCATCCGGAGGATCACGTTTTGGAGAAGTCGGCTCGCGAAACTCCATCGAAGAAGAATCGATCAAACTGCCAACACCAATAGGCTATAAGATTCTCTCACCCCACTAGATCTCTCACCGTCCCCCACTAACATATGTGCCATGAATACCCGTTCTGAACCCATATTTACTTGTCAAATATTATTTGCTTTTAGGGTCAGAATAAACGGGTTTTTAAATTTATCAACGATTTTTAGTCTCATTAAAATACAATCAAAGAAGATCCTGAATAAAGGTGACGTCATTTATAGTGAAAAAGTGATATATTACAGCTCAGAAATTTCACAGGATTATTATCATTGCAAATTTTCGCGAAGTTCGATGTTCTCTCCTTTCGCATGTTCAACAATCCATTTAATCAATAGATCCTTCGAACTGATAGCGTCTAATTTGATAGTCCACTCCAAGTTGTTATCTTTGTTCAGAATAATTCCAACATTTGGTTCAGCGTTTTCTGAATTAATTTGATCAGTTTGATCAGAGGTAATGCCAACTGGAGATGTCAGTTTCACACGTATCTTCTCATCTGTGCTACGTGGTACATGATGCTTGATTGTTAACAGTACAGGCGGTCCACTTCTTGTATTCTTTACACTAATCGTCTGCTCGGTGGCATGAGTTGAATGTTTTGTGATGTAACCGCCTTCTTCATGGAACTTTTTGGCTGGCTTATATTCGATACGAATGGCCGTGTCCACGCCTAGAGAACAGGTGAATCGTTCACCTGGTGACACATCTTTCATGTGACTCTGAAACATGAATTGCAATAAATTCTCCGAAAAGTATGTATTGTAAGTTTGAAATTTTCTGAAACGCGAACTTAAAGGCACACGGATTTAATTGGATGGGTCTCGCCGCGAGGAAGTTTATGGTACCCCTTTCTTGGTTTTTTTTTGTGCTCATTTTTCGAGATTTCGAGTGCAAATATCTTCGATTTTGTGGAGATTTTTATATTTTCAAATTAACTCTCAGTTTTCACTTATCCTAATTTGGAAGTTAGTCAAAAAAAATTTCACGATTTTTATATTTTAAATATGCTTTTGCAACACTCGGAATTTCGCGAAAAGATGCAAGCGATTTTTTCCGGCAAATCGGCAAATCAGTAAATTGCCGGAATATGTATGTGTATGTATGTATGTGTGTGAAAAAACTATGAATGTTCCTACATCTATTTTGAAAAGTAAACAAATTCTAGGAAGATATGTAGAAACAACGGAAAAAAAATTCAAAAAGACACAGTTTTAAGTGTTTCCTTCTTATAATAAATCCCTCTAAACATTTCTGGCAAATCTGAAATCCGGCAAACGGCAAATCGGCAATTTGCCGAAATGAAAATTTCCGGCAAATCTGCAAACCGGCAAATTGTCGGAATTGAAAATTTCCGGCAAATCAGTAAATCGGCAATTGGCCGATTTGCCGAATTTGTCGACAAATTAATTTGCCGAACGGCAATTGCCGCCCACTCCTGAAATGAGCACTTTTGGAAAGCATCTGTTTAACGGGATCCTACACTATTATATTTTTGAGAGAAAACTATGAAAATTTGATACAATCGTTCACCTTTGCAACAAAAGCATTGTTCAAAAAGATTGAAGTTTCACCACTCAAAAGTGGCAGTACAGAAGTATTGACTGCTGAAGCTGTCAACAACGCTGATGCATTTTTGGATGGAACACTTTGATGTAAAAGTGATGGTATCAGTTCAATAGTGCCGATAGTCACTTTATGATCGTCTACACCGTTTAAAATAGTCGCTTTCCGTGCGATTCTAAACTCTGTACTCAAAGTGTTCTTTGTGACTTCCATTGGAGGTGGAGCCATTGTTTGAAGTACTTCTTCTACACCATCATCAATCTCGTTGGAATAATTGGACAACATACGAGGCCCACCTCTTCTATTCATTATTCTCAGGCCACGTTGTCGCCTCATCTTTAGTGCAGGTCTGTAGAAGTGAGCATCGAGAACACCTAGTTCAGGAATCTGTCCTCCGAGACTAGGTTGAGCAGTCGACAAAACAGCTGGAAATTCGTTCCAGTCTTCTCCACAATGGTTATAGATCTTTCCGAAATATGTAATAGCCATTGTTGGTTTCTCAGTATCCACGCGAATATCATAAGACGGCTGCCACCCAGCTTGAAAAACCTGATAAGTTATATCCAATTCAACGTCGCCATCTTCGAAAGCTTCAAGTGTAATGAAGACCGTGCTGAAAATTAGACTTCCTGAGTTTCAACAAACATTTTGATACTGTCACGTCCTAAAAAATTTTTCTGGTAAGTTGTAGGCACTAAACAAAGTAGAAATATAAATATTTCAGCGTTTTTCAAACTGTCCTATTGAACGTTTTGATACATAAAGTTATATTTAAACTTACTGAGACATATTGGAAATTCCGCTATTCACTAAGCGATTTAACTCATTTCCAATCTTACTCGCCATTTCAATTGTTTTGAGGATCTCATGCTCTTTCTCCCGCAACTGTTCATTCAATTTATTCATTTCAGTTTCTTGAAAATCTAACAATTTCTGAAGTCCTGTCAGCAGGTTCTCATCAATAACAACACTTCCGGATTCTCTTTTAGGATTCATTATTCCTTTTCCAATTCTTCCTACTGTCCGTTCTAATCCACCTATTTTCTTTTTCAATATATCTCTCTGATCCTCTTGATTATTACGTATTGCATTGTATTTGTCAAGCTCACTTCGCAACTCGGCAATCTAAAATACATAAGTAGCTTCAAAAATCTATGTAACAGGGATTTTTTTTTACTTACCTTCGGGGAGTCAGTTTCTGAGTTTAAAGAAGGGAGTTTTTTAGCGTTCACATCACAAACTGTTGCTTTCCCACGACCTTCAACTCTAATAGAATCACTTTGGAAAAATACAGAGAAGTTCTGAAAATTTGGAGTTTTAAATAAACATTTCATTAGTTTATATATTGTAGGAATTCAATGTTAACTTACAAAATAAGTTACTAACAGTTGTAAGTTTCAATGAAGTTGCAAAGATGCTGCTGAGCTCTAACTTTCTTGGCAACATTTGAAAACTCCCCGACAATGGCTAATGGTCTTAAACGCGAAGAATTTTTAGGTACGGTACGCCGTGAAAATATTTTGATAGCGATTTTAAAGATTTGAAAATAATAATTAAAAAAAAAATAATTATAGAAATCCCATAATATAACTCAATCTATTTTATGAACTTTTAGATTTTTATTGCAAAACTATTATTAGTTCTCCGCGTAACCATTTTGATACACCAAAAAGTCAAAATTTTTGCAAATTACCAGCATTTCAAAAGGTTTCAAAAACAATTTCAAAATAATGTTTAAATGTTCTTTTTAATATTTATTTTATTTGGCTCATTTTTACTATAATTTTTTATATACAACTTTTTCAGAAAGATAATCTACACAAAATGAGTTTTATATTAGTCTTTGTATGTAAATTATTCAAAAGTTGAGATTTAAAGTGTTGGAATTTCAATAAAATGATTTTCAAAAAAAGAAACTCACTTTTAAACAAATCTCACTAACTCCCGCTTTCAAATTAACTGGTACCCGTCGTTTCACTTCAGCTCGGTCACTGAGAATTGTAATTCCACTGATTTCCTGATTTCGAATGTCAAGTTCGTAAATTGATGCCATCTATAAGCGTAGATTATTCGATGGGCATATTATAACTAGAGGTGAAGAAAGTGCAAAAAAAACATTAAAAAAATGAAAACCGATAAAACGGAAATGGGAAAATTGTAAAACAAAAATTTCTGTAAAAGATAGACGACTTCATTTAAGTATCAATTCACTGTTGGATGTACTTTAGAAATTCTCTTGATATTGAACAGTTTCATCTTTTGGATGCTCCACCACATATTTGATGATCAGATCCTTTGAGCTGCTCGGAGCCAGCTTTATAGTCCACTCCAAGTGATTGCTGGAATTGAACTTTGCCCCTTCCACAGGCTCAGAATTCTCGGCTTCAGTGCCAGCCTTCTCCGCATCATATGGCGTAGCTGCTGGTGAAACTAGCTTCACACGGATCTTCTCGTCAGTGCTACGTGGAATCGCATGCTTCACGGTTAGGAGCACCGGCTGCTCATTTCTCGTATTTTTGATGGAGATTGTTTGCTCCGTGACATTTGCAGAGTGCTTGGTGATGTAACCTCCTTCCTCATGGTACTTCTTTGCCGGCTTGTACTCCACACGAATTGCCGTGTCAACTCCCAAAGAGCAAGTGAGTCTTTCACCTGGTGACACGTTTTTCAGGTGACTCTAAAAGTTGGATTTTATTAAAATATACTCAAACTGATTCAATGAGACTAAATATTTTCATATATCATTCATTATACAATGTTTTAGAGGTTTAATGACTTCTAGTTGAGTTTTGACAAATTTCCAAGTTTTGAAATTTTCTTTTTTTTTGTTGAAAGATTCAGATCATTCTTGTATGTTCAGAGTGAAACAAGATTGAATCGATAGAAGAATTCTTACTATTAAAATTTGGTTATTTCAGCAACTTAATTTGTTTTAAATCAATTTTCTCAACAAAAAAATCTTACTGTTGCGACAAATGCATTATTCAGATAGACAGATGAAAATCCAGCCAGGAGTGCAAGTTGAGAAGTATTAACAGCAGAAGCCGTGAGAAAAGCTGCAGCATTCTTACTTGGAACGGATTCATGAACAAGTTTTGGTGTAAGAGTCACAACTCCAATAGTAACTTTGTGTTCATCAGTACCGTGTGGAATTGTTGCTTCTCTGAGAATTTTAAATTCTGTGCTCAACGTGTTTTGGGTGATTTCTGAAGCAACAGCGACAGCCATTGGTGGAGCCAAAGTCACTTCATCTGAAAATCCGAGTGTTTCGGCTCGACGGTTCTGCGGTCCCCGCGCCCCAAATAATGAGGCTGATGCATTCATCGATCTTGTTTGATAATGTTGAACTTCAGGACGACGGAAGGTTGCTTCGAGAGTTCCAAGATCTGGAATTCTGCCAGCAAGACATGGCTGAGCAGTTGACAAAACAAGTGGTGCAGAAGTCCAATCTTCCTTTGTGAATTGACGGATTTTTCCAAAGTATGTAATGCTCATGGATGGTTTCTCTGTGTCAACTCGGATATCGTATGATGGATGCCACGAAGCATCTAACACTTGATAGACTACATTCAGCTCAGCTTCCAGGTCTTCTGTGCATTCCAAAGTAATTGTGGCAGTGCTAAAATTAAGTTATCAATTTGTTGGGAAGATAGGCAAACAGTGATCTTAAATACTACAGCTTAACAATGTCAAACAATAAGACTCAAAAAATAAATTGTTTCTAGAAATAGATGGAAAATCATATGGAACTTTTCTTTATAATATTTCGAATTTTTATTAGGGTTGGATGCTTTTTTGCATATCTTCAAATCTATCTGTAATCCCATTTGTATTTGAAAATAAATAGTGCATAGAAAGCAAAGCATAGCTCATTGTGCGCCTCAAATTTTTATGGGTTTTTTGATAGTTTTTCAAATTTTTTAAATGATTCAAAATTTGGTATGTTGCCAAAAGTTTGAGTTAAGATTAAGAAAGATTTGAAAAGACATATAAAGTTGTTTTTGCCCCATTTTTAGTATATTTTGGTAAATTCCCCGACTGGCACAATTCCACCTTAAACTTTTCAAAAACTCACTGAGAGAACGCTTCTTCATTCAAATTGTGCATTAGAGCTCGTAACTCGTTTTCCAGTTTCGAAACTTTTTCCTGTTGCTCACGGTGTCCAGCTTCAACTGATCGTAGTTCTAGAAAAAAAAATTAAGTTTTTTAAAATCTCAAATTTATCGTTTAAACTCACTTTCTCTGTATAATTCGGAGTTGCTCCCATAGAATTGGAAGAAATTTGTAAGACTTTCCAAAGTTCCTTCATTTAAAGAAGCAACACCATCTTTTGGTGGATTCACGAGACCCCCACCAACTTGTTCGAAAACTTTGTCCAAATTGTCAACGCATTTTTGGACAACCGTTCCGCGATCTGTGATTTTTTGGAGGCGATTTTTCTCCTCTAGAATGGCAGCTTTGAGATTGGTGATCTTAAAAAAAAGAATATATTTTCGAATTTTAATTATCTTGCCAACCTTTGGAGGATCAGCTTCAGTTGGCAAACGAGAAACATTCTTAATAACTACATCATGAATGATTGCATTTCCTCTTCCTTCAACTCTAATTGATCCTTGAGCCATTGTTTTGCAGAGGTTCTAAATTCAAAACTACTTGAAAAACTTGTTCATATTCTACAAACCTTGAGAACAACTTCATTGACACCAGATTTCAATGAAACTTTGACAAGACGACGGATTTCAGCTCTATCAGTGAATACTTTCACCTCGGCAATTTTAAGATCACGAGTCTCGAACTCGTGGACAGATGGGTTGGTGGTCATTTCTGAAAATGACTCTTTTTAAGAGGTGTGTATTTTCAAATATTAGGAATTCTAAAATAACGAAAGTATATATCACGAATTGTTGTTAATCATTAATATCGCTGCATTTCTAAGAATATATAGATTTACGGACGGTGATACAATCTTAATGTTTACTGTAGAAAATCTGGCTTGAAGTTAATTTATTCAACATATTGGTTTGGTATTTTTCTAACTGGTCGTACATTTCTACATTAAATGAACCAATGCATGAAATTTGAAGCTTGTAGCGATCACTATAGCTGAGATCGTGGCGAGACCTACACAGAAAAATAGTGTGCGCCTTTAAACTGAATTTTAAAATTTCAACGAATATACGATATACGCATGAGAGATTATAGCAGTAGTTGTCTAAAGACAAAGATATTTTTAAAAAACATCTGTATTTTGTAAATATTATTAATGTCATATTTGACGCGCAATATATCTCGTAGTGAAAACTACAGTAATTCTTTAAAGGACTACTGTAGCGCCTGTGTCGATTTACGGGATCATTTTGACTTATCATGTAGATATAATTTATCATATTAAGCAAAAATGAGAAAATAATACGAAGAAACGAAGAAAAATAGAGTATCGCTATTTATCACTATTCGAGAATAAATACGTTTCAAAAGTCGAGCCCGTAAACCGACACCACAGCTACTGTAGTTATTTAAAGAGTTACTGTAGCCTTCGCTACGAGATATTTTGCGCGTCAGATAGTCAGATAGCGCATTACGCATTTTCATAATTTTGTGTTGTAATAAATTCAGAAACATTATATAAACTGAAATAACACACTGAAATTTCCAAAACTAAAAAACGTAAAGTTGAATATTCAAAACTTTTCGAAAAGAAACGCGACGAGATGACTAAATTTCATAACGTTGATATCAGTAAAACCTTCAAATCATTTCAAAGAGAGGAAACTCTCTATTTATACCAAAGAGACAGAAAATGTTTCGCAATGTGTTTGTGCTGACTCATTGGAGACTTAGATGCAGAAAGGAAAACGCGATAGGATAATTTTTTTTTTTTTTTTTTCACATAATAATTCACAAATTTTCGAAACGTTTTTTTTCTCCCAAAAATATGAAATACCAGTCAGAGGGTATGCAAAGTTTCTTGCTGGGTCAACAATTCAGAAATGTCAAGGTGAGTTGGGAATACAGAAAAAAAGAAATGATAAGATACTCTTCAGAAAAATTGAGAAAAATAACATGATTGAGAACTATTAAACAGAACAGGGAAGTAAACTGGTCGATGAGAAAAGAAAACGTTAGCATAGTCAATTTGAAACAACATGCGGATATATCGAAACAAGTAGCATAACAAAAACAAAACAATGAAAATACCAACTAGTGACAAATAACTAAAGTGAATTGAGGTACAGATGTATGAGCTGGGATTATTGTGGAGGTTGATGTAGCTGATGGGTAACACCAGTTTTTGTACGAATGAAATACATCTTTTTCGATGCAGTCAGAGGAGTGTTTAAGTTGAAGGAGACTCTGAAAAGTTGAATATATTTAATTTAGGTTAATAATGGTATCAGCAGAAAGGATGTAATTTTATTTTAAAAAATCGAACATTTTGTTTTTCGATCTTTTGGAAAACATTTCATTTTTATGAATAATGTCATTTCTCTGATTTGAGAGATAAATCTATACATACTTTCCTCGTATTTTTTTTGAATAAAATTTTATTTCCAAAAAAAAACAACCGAACAACTTTTTCTATTTTCTATGAGAAATACCGGAAAATCGAACATTTTATGGCGACACCTTTGATACAAGGATGTCGGTTGTTTGATTTCTCACTAAAATTAAAAACCAAAAATTGTTTAATTTTTGAAAAATCGAAAACTTTCAATTTTCTGATATTTCGAAATTTTTTTTTGATTTTTCAAAAAATAGCTCAAAATTCTTAATAATTTCACTGCTTTTTAGAAAATATTCATGTTTTATTATGCTTTCTCATCAACGTAAACATTGATTTAAAAAAAATATTTTCTGAAACATTTTTTTTCGATATTTCAAAAATCGAATATTTTCTTTTTTTAATTGATCAGCTCACGAAGGGGTATTTCTGATAACTCGTAATACTTGACCATCTTTTCCGCGAATCACACTTGTTCCATTGCCTGCCGCAGGTCGTACTGCGTAGTACCTCTTCGGTGGAGGAGCCGATGGAGTCAGTTGTTCAACAATGCCCTCTTTGGATTCGGTTTTAACGACAACAGGCCTCGCGTACGGCGATGATGAAGCAACAGTGTACACTCTCTGAATCTTCTGTCTATTCGCAGCGATTTTTGCAATTTCATCTTTCAGACTTCTTCCATGTGGTGCTTCTCTGTTTGTTCGAATTGTGGGAAACGATTGTAGAATTCGATGCGGTGGAAGTGGGTTTGGATTCTGATACACAAATGGCGTTCGTTGAGGAATCATTCGTTTTGGAGGCTCGTCTGATGGTACATCTACAATCTGTAGAGCTCTCACATCGATTGCATGATACCAAGCATCTTCAGGAGAATTGGCGTCTTTTCTTCGCTTTACGCAAATTGGTTTGCACATCAAAGATCCCTTCGAGCTATAAAATAATAATGAGTTTTGGAGATCTAAGAATTAAAATTACCGATATTCAACTAATTCACTCGCTGCACGAAGTAGCATTTTCCTTTTTGAGATATCTGATTCGTTGATCGAATGTGTAAGGATACCGTACTCTCTGTAAATGTCAACTGTATTGAAATTAAGCGAATAAAATTTCCTAACCCGAGATAATAAGCGGCATCAATCGAAAACGCTGGAATTATGAAAAGCTCTCTGGCATATTTGTACAGACGAGGGAAGCGACCGGCGTGACGAGCCCACCAATCCATGATTCCAGTTTCAACACCAGTAACTCTGCACACATACTGTGAGAACGCATTGACCTCTTTCTGTAAAAATATATACCATAGGAATGAATATCGTGATTTCTAGAAATGTTGACATGCCTTCCTAAAAAAGCGAAGATTTATACAGATAGGTCTCGAAGTTTTTTTTTATATTTCCGGTCACCTTCTCGTTTCTCAAGGAAATTACTTCATTTCTGGCAAATTTTGTGGTTTTTCAAATTTTCTGTTGAACATTGTTTTAAATCAGTTTTCTACATTTTTCCGGCCGACAAAAGGTTAGAAAATCATATTTAAAACCATGTTTAACAGAAAAATAAAAACGGCAAAAATCGCTAGAAACTACATAATAACCGTAAGGAAAATAAACGAGGAAGCAGTCACAAAAATTAAAGAAAAATACCATAAACTTTTTTGCGCGACGAGACCCATCAGAATGAATTCGTGCGCCTTCAAATAATTTTTCCTTACATCTGCAGTTATCGTATTGTCGAATGACGATGGATGTGCAAGAGTGGCTTCAGCTGCTTCACGGAGAGCTGAAATATTATTTTAAATATAAAATTTAAAAGTAGTAAAACCAACATAAATGACTGGATAAATCAGTTTTGATTTTCATCCAGTCGGCTGATGCAAGGAGATCAGAGCCATGACGAAGAGGATGAAGGAACAAAGCGAAGCGATGTATATCTGATTGCTCGACGAATGGAAGAAGAAGTTGATTGAAGATCGTGCTCACAGCGTCAACGACTGTTTGTTTACTCGTGGTGCTGGAAAATTGACGATTCGAAATATTTTTTAAAGTGTAACAATACTATACGGTTACTTAAATATACGGACTATGCTGAGAAACTTATTTTTAAAAAATAAAAATTTATGACTTACACTATTAAAGAGAAACTGATATCTGCAATGGCTGGAATTACGTCCGCAATCGTTGCTTTCACATCGACCATCTGAATTACATACTGTATAATTGTACAAGTTCGGCTCTTTTTACCTCTTTCAGTGCACTTTTGCATAGATTCAACAAACTATGAAGATATACGATGTTTACATTATCCTCGACATCAATATATTGAAGTTGTGCACTTGTAGACACAAACTCACTGAATAGTCGATGCTGAAAATGGTTTAATGATTTTCTGACTGATTAGCTGTTTTATCAAATACCATGTGAAGGCACTTTGTGATAAAATCCAACGTAGTAATCCAGTGACCATTATCAACTTCGGGATATTCTCCATAAGTACGTTTCTTCACGATATAGGACTTGAATTTGCCCCAAGAATTTCGATGAGTGGGAAATTTCGTGATAAAGTCTCGAAGCTTTTGAAGCGGTCCAGCAAAGACAGGATGCTCAATGAGAGTCTCTGCGAATTTGTTGATGTTTTGGGAGAAGCATATCATGCTGAAAGTTTTCATTTTGAGAAAAAAATGAACGATTTGTTCACTTACACTTGCTTGAACGAGTGCATATCTTCTAAAGCATCCTCAAATTCTGCTTTTCCCGCTACAACAGTGGTGATTTTCAATCGGGAACCTGACTCTTCTATTGTTTTCTGGATCGCAGTCATGACGGATGGCACAATTGGGCTGAAATAAAAAATAGAAAGTTACAAGTATTATTGTAAACTGAACGTACCCAGTCATATCATACTCGCGTAAGAAAATACATCGTCTCATGCGCGACCTTATATGATAGTAATGGACTGTAAAAGCCAGATAGTGACGATTGTTGAAAGTCGTCGTGTCAAATGTTATGGTCACTGGACTATCGTCGAAATTCAATTTTGCGTTCTGAAATTCATTTATATTTGAATTTTTATTTCAAATTCCCTTCTTCCCTACCGCTTTGGCATCAGCAATTTTCTCGAGAAATGAATGCATCGTTTCAACAGTTGGAAGAGAATATTCTGAATTCATGTTGAACGCGAGCATATTTAGATTACGATCTTGAACTGCTCGCAGTGGGATTCCACTCTTTATAAAGAACTTTGTCAATGCTTGATCAGCTCTGTCAATTGTCACTTGTTGAATTGGTGCATAAATTTTAGGTGCTGCCGTTATTGGACTGAAAATAGACATAAAATTGAACACAATTTTAAAAGCTACGGGAACTTACAAATGATTTTTGTATTTTTTCATTGTTGCTTCATGTCTACTAATTAAATGATGTCGGATCGGTCGAGTGTCCGTACTGTTAAAGTACTGCTCTTCGCACATCCCGCACTCCAACGAGGTTGCACCGCTCAAATTGCTGCTGGTTTTCACACAAAACGACAAAATTTCTCCATCAGACAGCTCTTGTAGGTAAGTCGGGAGATTTGTGAACTCTAGCGATTTTGTTGTAGGTCTGCGGATTGCACGTGTCGCTGAGGTTGACGTTGTTGGTTGATGATGATCGGACTCGTAGGAATTGTGGTAACTTTTGCTTTCATCAAAAGTTTCATAACTGTTTTGCTCTATTTCAAATGGCATATGATCGTAGTCTATTTCTTCTACAGGTTCAATGACTTCTTCTTTAACTTCTGGCCATGATTCAGATGATGATCCAGCTTGAGAATAAGGTTCCTCTTCTTTGATCTCCAACATATATTGTTCAGTAGCTGATTCGACAGAGGAACTGGGAATCTGTAAATAAAAGTAATTCATATTTCCAAAGAATTTAATTTTCCTCACTCTTTCGACAGATTTATCCTCCGACAAATGTGTTTTGCACAGGAAGTGAACTGAACCGGCCATTATCGTTTTTATCTGGAAATCGTACTTTTCCATCCAATTCTTCAGATTCTCAGGATCCTTGGGGACAATAACCATGCTGTTTTTATTCAACAGCGCCAAACATTTACAGCATTTGTAGAGCATCTGAAATTTTTTTCGTAATAAAGATGAAAACTTTAGAGAGAACGATAAATTTCCAGAAAACCCAAAATTTTTTGCGAAAAACCATTAAATTTACTGTTGTGAGAGACGCGCAAACAATTGTGAACAATTTATTTCTGTGGCTCGCAAACACCGCGACGGCAAATCGCAGACGATTGTTCATCGTATCACATGCGCGAATATTGGGCGCAACAGTAATAAATTGAAAATCAGAAGTATTATACTTGTATTTTGAATATTTAAGTGTATATTTTTGAAATATAAAGTAAAATATAGATTTTTAAACCATTTTTGAAAATATTATTTTAAGTGAAATAATTTAGACTTCTTATACGAAAATCAACGTGTTTCATTTAAAAAGTGCAATAAAAATTGCTGAGACATGAATTAAAGTGGAAAATGATTGAAATCTGTAGAGATCAAAATAAAAACAAAGAAGAATGCCCCGAATAAATTGACTGTGGCCATGGAAAACGCGGAAATGTTCAAGTACGCAAACACCGTCATGAGACTGCGTACATTTTCTTACCGTGCCCACTTTTTCAAATGTTCAAACGACAGTATGGATTATATGAAAAATTATAAGTCTAGAAAGGTTTTAGCGAATTATTTCTTCCAAGAATTTTTCTGAATTTATATTAGAAAAAAAAATCAAAAATATTTTCCAATTAAAAAAATATGTAAAACTTTTTAATTTTAAAATATTTTTTATCACAAACCATCGAATACTCATGAATTTTAAAAATTGCTTTCGACAAAAAATATAAAATTAAAATAAGAAAATGACTGAAAGTTAATAAAAACTACCATCGATCGATGTGGTCCAACGCTGTTGGTACGGCAGACGATAACATTCCAGTCGTGGCAGGACCATTGCCCATAATTTAAAATGCAATAGAGCATTCATTTGTGAACCGGAGAATATATTCGTTCCTATATAATTCTGACAAACTGTTCTGAAATTTTTAAAGAAATTTTTTTCAGCTAAATATTTAATTTAAAAACTGCCTTATAGAAGTTGTCTCCATGTCTAATTTTGATAAGAATATGTGATTCTTGGAACAACTTGAGCTGTTTTCAAAGCTTTTTATATTTCAGAAAAAATCGGAAATTTTTTTGATCGAGTTGAATGAAAAACGTTTCAGATTTATTTTTAAAAAATTCCTAAAAGCCTCTAGCATATTTGACATTCTACAATCATTCTTAAATTCATCAAAGCGCTTCAAAAATCAACATTTTTGAGAAACTTTGGGGGTCTCTAAAGTGCTGACCCATTGCACTGAAAAAATTTCCGATCTAATTCATCGTTAAAGTGTTCCTGAAAATGTAAATGAAGACTCAGTCTGAATTTATTTTTTACCAAATGGGAAAATTCGTAGTTCTATGAGCTCAAATATATGACCTATTGCATAGATTCAAATTTTTGCTGCTATAGACAAATTTCAGACATTTTCCTCATCTTGTACTTCATTATTATATTTATACCTATTTGTACCTACATATTAGGCCTCCCGGCAATTTACCATCTGGCAATTTTCCATTGACATGTCACCTTGAAATTATATTTGTCGTAACTGAAGACAGTATACATATATTTTTCAAATTCTTAATGTGCCTGAACTGTGTAGTATTTCAAAACCTTATCATGTGAAAATTTCATTAATTTCATTGTAATCCGGAAGTTTGTTTTCAAGGCGTTGATACACATGACGTCAAGTACAGTTTTTAAAATCAAATGTTCATTACCGGTTCATGAAACTGACTAATACATAGAAACTCAATAGAAAAAAAATTATCGAAACTAATATCGCACTTCTGCTCTCCCCATTTTTTCATCTTTGAGCACGTCAGGAGTCACGCTGTAAACAAGAATTGTGGAATTAATACTTCAACGACATTTTGATATCAAAAGCAAATTTCGTGAAACGGTAGAAGAAAATAGGTTTATCATTGGACGGATGGTAGAAAATTGTTTAAACATCGAAAAATGGAAAATCGGAAACATTCGAGAAGCAATAAAATATTGGAGGCACAGTTCAATCAAATTCAGGCATAAAATATAAAAATAAACCCACTGTTAAATTCGAAAATAAACCCACTGTTAAAAAGTTAAATTCAAATAAATAAGCTAATATTTCATAAAACATCTATAAAAAAGATATGATGCGGAGTTTGTCTGCTGTCAATTTTGACAGCTTCTCCTATGGCTGTTATTTAGGACATACTAGGTCGTCCTCTTAAATTTTGTGTGCTTAGCGTCCTCTTAACAGGAAACTTCAGGCTCAAATCCGTATCTAGATAATATTGGCCCAAATAATCGATTTTTGTTAATAAAATTAATGTATCAAAATCGAGAACGATGTGGACGTCCTATTTATGAACCCTAGCTTGTCCCATTTCAGATTGACTTCTGAAAACTGTGGCAATTCGTGTTTTTGATACTTTGGGCGCATAACACTTTTTTTCTACATAGAATCCTCAACATAAAATTTTGTGACGTAAAAGTTTGAAATCCACGTATTGCCACGGCTTCTGTGTCATGAGGTATGTAGAAGGAAATATACTAGCCTGCAGTAAGATTTCAGGTTTTCTGGAAGTATATAGAACGGTTCAAAAAGTATTGAAAACCCCACATATAATTATGAAAATTGCACATAAAAATGTTGCTGGTTTTCCAAAAATCTTTTCCAAAATTAAAAAAGAATTACAGAAATGAGTAGATGGTCAACCTGTCAGGAAGACCCCTTCGCTTCGGAAATCTTTAATTCTTCTTCATTATGAAATTCAATTAAGCCAGAAAGTATGCGTGACACTTGTTGGATTGTGAAAGCAAAAAAAATACCACCGGTTTCAGATATTGTAAACCAGGTTTTAAAAAGCGGGCAGTTTTAAAATTTAACTATGAAAATGATACTTTCTGAAGTTGTAAAAAAAGAATATCACAACTTCTGTTTGAAAATGAAAATTTGGAAAAGCCTATTGGGAAATACTAATGTTGAAAACTACAATTTTGTTTAATTCGCAAAATTTCAGAGCATTCCATTCTTTAAGGTTTTCGAATTTTCTGGAGCAGTCAGTCACGTTGATTTTTTCAGGATAAATGCACGAAGAGACGCACCAAATTATTGCCACATTGAACTTAAAATTTATTTTTGGCGAGTACAGAGGAAACAAAGTAGTCCTCATAGTTCAAACCTTCTTGCTACTTTTACACCTAACCTAAAAATTGAGTACTTCTAATCTGGTTCCAAATGATAACTTTCGTTGAACCACACAACTTCCAAACTCTTATCAAAGTTGCACGAGATCATTGTGCTCAAATGATGGTGCTGCGTCACATGACTACCTCCTAATTAGGCATTGTCTATCGAAATTTGCGCTGCCAGGTACCGCAAATTTTTTCAATTTTAATCCCGGACGCCAATGATAAGAGATAACGAGCACTCCCGAACTGATAACGAGTCAACTATAAAAGACCATCGCAATGAAGTAACTTCAGCATTTGCTCTATCTTGCTATTTGCTCTTTTACAAAAATGGTAAGTGGTTGTTTTAGCGTGAAGTTTAATAATTGTAATTGTCTTGAAGAAATACCTCATTCTTGCTGCCTTGGTGGCTGTTACCGCCGGACTCGTTATTCCACTTGTTCCAAAAACCCAAGAAGCTATCACCGAGTATGTGAACTCAAAGCAATCTCTCTGGAAGGCTGAGATTCCAAAGGACATCACCATTGAACAGGTCAAGAAGCGTCTCATGAGAACCGAATTCGTTGCCCCACACACTCCAGATGTTGAGGTTGTGAAGCATGATATCAACGAGGATACCATTCCAGCAACATTCGATGCCCGTACCCAATGGCCAAACTGTATGTCAATCAACAACATCCGTGACCAATCTGACTGTGGATCCTGCTGGGCGTTCGCTGCCGCCGAGGCTGCTTCTGATCGTTTCTGCATCGCCTCCAACGGAGCCGTCAACACCCTTCTCTCAGCTGAAGATGTTCTTTCTTGCTGCTCCAACTGCGGATACGGATGCGAGGGAGGATACCCAATCAACGCCTGGAAGTACCTTGTCAAGAGCGGATTCTGCACCGGAGGATCTTACGAGGCTCAGTTCGGATGCAAGCCATACTCCCTTGCCCCATGCGGAGAGACCGTCGGAAACGTTACCTGGCCATCTTGCCCAGATGATGGATACGATACCCCAGCTTGTGTTAACAAGTGCACCAACAAGAACTACAACGTTGCCTACACCGCTGACAAGCACTTCGGAAGCACCGCTTACGCCGTCGGAAAGAAGGTCTCCCAGATCCAAGCTGAAATCATTGCCCACGGACCAGTCGAGGCCGCATTCACTGTCTACGAGGACTTCTACCAATACAAGACCGGAGTCTACGTTCACACCACTGGACAAGAACTCGGAGGACATGCCATCAGAATTCTTGGATGGGGAACTGACAACGGAACTCCATACTGGCTTGTTGCCAACTCATGGAACGTCAACTGGGGAGAGAACGGATATTTCCGTATCATCCGTGGAACCAACGAGTGCGGAATTGAGCACGCCGTTGTCGGAGGAGTCCCAAAAGTCTAAATAATCTATTTGATTGAAGTATTTGTTTTCATACGTGTATATAGATATGAATAATAATAAATGATTATGCATCGAGAGTCAAATGTTGATTGATATATTTGAATCGTGGACTGATAGGATCATGAAGCACATATTTGTGAGGAGAAAGTTTAAACTTCGCATTTTGCTTCAATGATCAGTTTCATTAAAGTTTTTCGAAGCAAAATGAGAATGCGATAAAGTTAGAGATAATTTGGAAAGTAGTTAGCAACTTAAAGAAGGTATAGTATAGTGAATACTGAAGCATGGAGTGGTATCCAGAGAAAACCATAAAAATCTTTTTACAAATTCCATCCCTTTCAGTTTCAGAAATGTCTGAAAATTATTAAAGTTTACAACTGATCACTTAGAATTCTTAAAAACACAATTTGATGTACCCGTCTCCGGGTAATATCATTTCATTGCAAAAAATGAAAGCCCCCAATTTTTGGTCTCATAACAATCCCTCACTTTAAACATTCCTTCCCTGATTTTACATTCAAAATCTGGCAAATATGGGATACTGTAGATGAATATAATTAGTTTGACATACGCTAATCAGGTTTTGACATACATACAGTAACCCTTAATCGAAGCGGTTTCTTGGATATTTTCTCGCAAGAATCATGTTGCGCGAAAAACAACGTTTGCGAAGTTTAATATCTGATAACAGTTTTATAGATGAATTTATAGTGTTGACATAGTGTTGACGCATTTCACTTTAATATTTTGGAGTCTAACAAGACCAAGAACTTTGAAGTCGAAACGATAACGACACGGGTACACTTTTTTAGACACAAAAATGAAGTCATATCTTAAAATAAGTTTGCATTGTTTGAAAAAAGTCTAAAAATATCTCACCTAAAATATCAAAAGGACCTTTTCAGGTAACATTGGTTACACTCTATCTAGCTACACTGTGCCATGTGTTTCGATATATTTCCAGGAAGATACAGAGCACATTTTGTGCGCAAAGTGACCGCCGGCGAAGAGAACAAACATGAAAAAGTTGGAATTGCTTTGTATACAAGGGGGCTCATTTTTGTCACAATCTACAAGATGTGAAGCCCAGCTGAGCTCTTTTTGTTGTTGTTGTTTTGCGATTTATGATTATTTATTTGCTTTTAATTTTTCTAATATTCCTAAAATTAAACAAATTTAAATTTAAACCCAAATGCAGCCAGATGATTGCGGTCAATGATTAATTGTTTCCGATACTAGAAAAGTGAAATGATATGAATAGATCTCTTAGACTAGTTTCTATTTTTCTGCGTTGTGACTGCAGGGAACACTATTGTTGATTCCATTTTGGAAGCAAAAATAATTGACCCGAAAAATAACCAATTTTATTACTCATCGGCGGAAAAATAAAAAAAGAAGATCAGTACCAAAATAGTAAATCACAGGAAGTTGACCTGTTGAACCCAACAACAAAGATAAAAAATTCAAGGTTCTAGGACCACAAGGGTTGTCTACAGTAACAATAATAATCTAGATTTTTGTCTTTCTAGAAATTATGAAACTGCTCTCGAAGACGAAATATATTTTCAAAAACATTTCATGTTTTACTGTAGAGAAAGTTTTGAGAAACTTGCGAAAAATGTTCATAGTTTTTAGAGAAAATATTGACAAATAGTTATAGTGGGCGCATTAGTGCAAGATAAACTTTTTTGAAACTCGGAAAAATTCTAACATCCTGTATCAAGCAAAAACTTAATGAAATTAAAATCTACAAATTGTTGAACGTTAGACTTTTTACTTTTGATTTTACCATAAATTATTCTTTATTCCAACGACTGCCTCATATCTATACGCATACCTACTGTCAATGCAAAGGTGATTTTTTCCTTTCCCAATTAAATATCCAAAAGCTACATATGTAGATATAAGAAACAACATTATGAATGTGAATAACGTGAATGTGAATATGTGCAATTGCTAGATCAGAAAATGTTATAGGCAGGCACGTAGGCATGTAGATATGTAGACATAATACCAATCTGAGTGTTTTACAGCGCTCCTGTAGAAGTTGCTAAAACTAATATGGAATATCCAGTTTAACTGGAAGCTAATGTGAAGTTAGCGTACATATATCTATTCAAACTTTTTTTAAATTTTCGTATTCACAGTTTCCCCGTTAAAATATATACGACAACTCAAAGCTCAATCCACTCTATTGTTTATATCTATAATTCCTAACAATATCTTCAAACTACAATGTTTTGTCTTTTCTATTAATTGTACTTTTTGTTGCGCCATTGCCGCGTAAATGTAACATCAGTTCTGCTTTGATCTTCAGAACAGTGCAGCCAGAACAATAGCGCGCCTATTTCCTCATTTCGTTGGCTCTAGTGAGCACTTTTTGCAGAGGCTACAGCTTAGAGATCAGAATCTTACGCGCTCGCGAGAAATGAGTGTTCTAACGGTCTTGACGTACTTTCCACTTTTTGAATCTGCTGTCGTAGCTTGTTCTATTTTTAGGCGATTAGTTTTGTTCATTTCGCGCCGGTGCCACAAATATAGTACTCAACAGTCACAGTTCGCAGACCCCACTTTCCGTGGTTTCTTTTGTAGTACACGAGAATGACCTCGTGGGGGATGAGAGTTGTGGAGAGAGAACAAGAAAAGAGAAGATGCTCTTTGTACTGGATTGTTGTTTGATTCGTTGTCTAGTCTGTTTATTTATGTTTAGATCAACATCAAAACTCATATGAACAGTCAGAAATTTGAAAGAACGGCAACTCGGGTGAAAATCGAAAGATCAATTTTTGAGTTGAGCTCATTATCAATGAAACAACAATGTTGACTGATGTTTTAAAATTTGTAGGGGTCACTCGGAAAAACAATCGGAAAAACAATAAATGAAATTTTGTATGTAATAAAAAAAGCGTGCTTTTAAACCGCTTGTTAGATTTTTTTCAAATTGGGGGTTTGGAATCTTTGAAAACAAGTTTATTTCAAAACCATTCGATGAACCAAGACAGGAGTGCAATCAAAAAGTCTGATAATTTTCACTTCTATTCAAATTTTTAAATTTATGAAATTTTGCCAAAACATAAACTGCCATTTAAGTCATTTTCTGAATACAAACCCGAAATTTGAGGTTCAAAAATAGAACAATGTGTAACCAAACTCTTAAGCCTGCTTTTAATTATGCAGAACTTATCGACTTAGTTATTTTGGTGTAACTTTTGGCAATCGGCAATTTTGGAAATCGCCGCTTGTTTAGTTTTCCGTTACGTCTACTTGTGAATAGGCACAAAACTGACCTAGTTTGTCTCGGAAGCAGACAACATTTATCTGCATGAGAGAACTAGTGCAATCGTATAAAAAGTTTTCAAAAAAATTCGTATAGAAAATTAAGAGAAGCTTGGTTCAGATACATATTCTGCAAGTTTCAAACCTACTTACGATAAAAAATTTTCAAGCTTCTGTTACAACTTCTTCTTTATACATTTCTGCTGCAAACCTTTAATTCCTAAAATCTGACACAAATCCGACAAGTGCCCTCAAAATTCCATTCAAGTACTGGGGACGTAAGATATCAATCGTTGATCGTTAAGCGCAATAAAATCACATAAGACGATCGAGTCTAGTTTGAACGAAATTATTTTCATTTTCGTTAATTAGCAACGTACCGTAGTTCAAGCCAATCAGCTAAGTGGTAGCTTAATTGAAGACCGCCTTTCAAAGAATGTAAGGAATGGTTTATATAACAGTTGCAAAAACATTTTCTTTCGGCTTCATAAAAAATCAATGTATTATTGAAATAATTGGTGGAGTCAAAACAGATTAAAAATGTGACACACTGTTGTAGTTAGTAGTTTCATCTATAGGTTTTATTTCCGAAAAAAACACTATTATACACCAAGAAGTATATTTTTCATTGTTGATAATTTTCATCAAACATAATGGAGATATATATCAAACCGGAAAGTTGAAAGTAAAACTCTAAACATGCTACTAGAATGGAATAATGTTTATGGGCATCAAAAGTTAGAGTGAACTTGAGAATTTTATTTGTGAGTGATGTTAGGGTGATTTGGTTGGCCTGTTAGCCAAATTGCAGGAAACATAAGGCACAAACGCAGTGAGTAATCTACCGTAAATTAGACAACATCTATTTGGGTTGCAGCAGAGATTTTGAGGCTATGCAAGAAAGGATGCTTGGGAATTATTGGAGTTGAATCTTGTAAAAATACTATTTCCACGTTTAGTAATGCATCTTATTGCTCAACCCTGACAATCTTTTGTTTTGCAAAATGATTTGCCACTGACAAAACATGTATGATTTTTCTTCAAAAGTTTTGTAGTTAATTAAATTTAAATATGGTAAAGTGGATGGGGTGCAAGAATATAATGGAATCGTCAAAACCGTGAAATTAAATTGCAATATATTGAAGTAATGGAAATAGAGCAAAGGTTCAGTATCATTCAGTATCATTTGTACATGCCATATGTTCCCTATTATACTTGCACATCCTTGCTGCACTTTGGCAGTTAATATCTTGGTTTCGTTTGCTTTTGTCAGAAAACTGTAAACTGACAAAATACGTGCTAAATAATCTTCTGTATTTCACTAACAGTATATTTGTGATTAATTTTAGTACAACCGAGATATGAGCCGTCAAAGTAAAGCAATTGGGGTACAAATCCAGTAGGGAAAATATGGTAGACTTGTTAACTTGAAATTAGTCTTCAGTTTATGTACTATAGGACTAAACTTATTTGTATTTATTTTTTTTTAACTTGAGGGAATAGTTTTCCTTGACATGCATACTTAATAAAGCGGTGAATTGAATTTATATGAATAACATTGTTGTACTAGTTGTTACTTTGATGCTACTTTTGCAAATTGACAAAATATCATGATATCTCGGAAAATATGCGAACTACATATTTGGCAAATTTATTACTCATCGGGTAAGAAAATCGGAGAAAACATATCTGATGTCTATCAACTGATCTAAATGAATAGAAAAATGATTGTTCCCAATTGAATCAGTCTAGATCAGGAACTTTTGAAACATATATACAGTTATATGCCCTAAAAATGAACAACTTTCCCCGTCAACAGACACAATATTTTTCTCTTTTTCTGGTCTCCATGTCCTATTTCATGAGTCAAGTGTTGTAGAGGGCGACGATAAGACATCGGGCCCAAACGCATTAACGAATCATCTTGCGGGTCGGGAGGCGGGATCTGTCAAAAGTTTGCAGCGTTTGGCAAAGGTTCGAGGCTGGCAATGAAGATGCAAGGATGGTGGACGGCTACCTGCAGATGACAGTCTATCGGAGACGCAGACTAATCAGATGACATTAGTCTTTTGAAAGTTTTGCGGAAGTCCAATTCGGCGAACACAGGTCGCGTGTGAATCGATGCTCGTAGACCGAGTAGCAATTGACAGCTAGAGATTGACAATTTATGAAGAGACGCAGACAGATGTGAACATAGAAACGACAAAAGACATACATGTTTCGAATTAGATGGACAAGATCGGTTGCCTCTATATAAAGTAGCTCAACGTATTTTATCCAAAATTCTAAATCGGTCACTATCAATCTAGCAATTCTAAAATGTTTTTGTTTCTGATTTTCCGCAATTCCATCGAAGTTACAATTTTGACTTAAAATTTTCTATCACAAATCATGTACCAATGTGTGCACTTTTAAAAAAATTGTACAATGTATGTAGCAGTAATCAGAAGGGGATTGTTTTCCTATAAAATTCAAGAAAACCCAAAATTCTCACATTCCGAAAATCTTTTTTTTCTGACTTTTTTCCTTTTTGGTTCATCGAACATAAAAACATTTTGAAACAAATTTTTGAGGTGGTCTTTTCAAGTGGAAAGTAAATTCAAAATCTTTTATCATCAGATCGAATATGAAATTTCTGAGTTTTCTATTTTAAGAACTTTCAGTATCTATAGTATCCCTAGGCACATTTTTAAAACGTTTCATACAACTCCAGCTAAAGTTTTCTGAAAATACGGTTAGCCAAATTCACCACTTCATCCTGATAATTGTCATTATGCTTTTCCTTCCACTACAACTAGACTATCTCTTTTCGGAAGGGGGTGAGATTTTAATTGTTTGTCTGAGATTCCTACGTCTTCGACCAGCGTAACGATCAGAGAACATGCCGACATGACGTCTTCCCCCAGCCGAAAATGTCTCTCTTCTGATCTTGCCTTACATGTGAAGAAAAGTACCAAAAAATTGCTGTGATAACTTTGTGATTTGAGGCTGGGTTTTCAGTCTCAAAATTTGACATGTAGGTACGTTCATTTTTCCTTCAAGTTTCCCTCTTTTTTTTTCTCAAATATAAACCCTTTTCGGTGGTCACTTGATCTTTTCCTCTCCTCTCTACGTTTTTCATTTCTCTAATAACATATCTGGTAGAGATCTCTTAGAATGACAACACCCAATTTGCATATTACAAAATGATGATCACACTTTTTTTCCTTCTCAGAATCTAAAAATGGTACCTGACAAGTCATGCTTGGTTTGCAAAAAAGCTTCAAATGGAATGCATTTCGGTGCACTCACCTGCCGAGCGTGCGCCGCATTCTTTCGAAGGGCTACTGTACTGAAATTACAGTATAAATGTAAGCAGGGGAATTCAAAATGCAATATTGATGGTCGTGGAAGGTGAGTTACTATAGTCTTCAAAATCAGAAAATTCACGTTTTGTTTATAGATATGTCTGCCGGCAGTGTCGTCTGACAAAGTGCAAAGCAATCGGGATGAATGAAGAGAGTATGTTTTTTTTTCCAAAAAAATAAAAACTTGCAAGATTTTCAAGTGCATATCGTGCACATCAAAAAATTTTACATCAAAAGTTTTTGTGAAAAATTGTTGCGAAAATTGGTTTGACAAATTTTCAAAAACTTCATGTGAATAGGTTTTGTGGAATACGCAGAAAAATAATTTTTTCTGAAAAATAAAAAATCCTAACAAAATTTCTAGATCATCTCTATGTTTGATTTTTACTCTTTAGGCTTAGAAAGGATTTTTTCCGAAGTCCGAAAATTACAAAAATATTCCAAAGGTTTTTTTTATAGCTTAAATAATTTCAAAATGAGGGCATTAAATACAAAAGTGCCCTATTTCCTTTTTTTACATAATGTTGAATTTTGAAAATTGCTAAAAATCACCACTCATTTTTGCTAGTGGTGAAATAACTAAATCCTTTCCAAAACACAAATAAAATTTCAATTACTGTCAAAAATTTTGCTGCCATTCTTTTGGAATTTAACCAAAAGCGTTTTTTTCTGCAAATTTTACAGAGTCCAATTATTTTTCTCTTCTTTTTTTCTCTTCTTTTTCTAGTAAAATATACTCATTTTTCAGAAGTTCAATTGGACTATGACCCAACGTACTCGTTTCGCGGTTTGATGGAGGATAGTGGAAGTGTGAGTTTTGTTTTTTAAATTAAAAACAATTATTTTATTTACTACATTTCAGGACGAATTCTCTACGCCAAATGGAAGCCCAGCTCAATCTGATTACAGCCCGACCAACTTGAGCCGGAAGAACTCGGTGGAGTCACCTGGAATTGATCCGAACTTTTTGTTCACCTTCTCGCCAAAAACACCGGATAAGCCGAACATGGTTATCAGTTTTAATGACTTGGTGAAGAAAATTGAAACGTCATTTTCGGTAAGTTGAAGCGAAAAACATTGAAAGTGAAAATTTTGTTATTTTATGTTCAGCATAAAACAAAAGGCGACGATTGTGAACTGACTACTTTGACGTCTGCATTGAAAAAGTTTAGGAAAAATCAAAAAGCTCAAAGTCAAATCTCTTTTCTTGACAAAGTCGAGCTGAAATCTGCTATTGATTGGCTCAATGATCGAATCTATATGTACTCTTGTTGGTTTTCCTCTTCAAAATCTTTAATGTCTCTACCCATGGATCAAAAAATGCAGCTCTTCCGATCTTCTTGGAATGTCGTTAGAACATTTGAGCGCCTAGAAATGTCTGTCAAGATTTTTGAAGAAGGAGTCATTCGAGGAGGAGTGAGAATAGTTTTTAATTATTTTTAAAAATATCAACTGTTTTTCAGTATATACTTATCAATGATGATCTCGCAATGAAATTGGAATCAACTCATATTGACTTTGCCTCGATAACTGATCTCACGAATCAATATTTCAACAAGTGAGTTTTCTGTTTCAAAAACTTTGAAATGCCCACAATTCGCTGATTGAAATTTGTCAATGTTCTGAAAAGCCTACTCAAAGTTGCGTTGGTTTTAGGATCACATTTTGATACAGCATTTTCTTTACTATAAAATTAATTGAAATACTGAAAATTCAACAAAACAATTTTTGCCGCTATGTCGAGAAAGATATAATGATGAAAAATCTTTGAACATTTTTATATTTGTATTTTTGTAATTTTCAGACTATTCGAACCCTTCCTACACCGTTACATAGATGAAGTTGCAAGGCCACTTCTTGATCTCAAGCCAACTACGGAAGAAGTCGTTTTTTGTATGGTTCACCTTATTGGACTTGAAGGTAAAAAAAAAAAACATCAATCAAATTTTTATTAACTTTAATTTTAGAAGGTGATCTTTCTCATGAAACACGAGAAGCTTGCGAACAAATGCGAGCAGAAATTGCTGACCAAATGCACGTTTATTATACAAATCGGACGGATATCAAAATGTATTCTCATCGGCTTCTGATTCTTATGAAACTGGTCAAATCCATGAAGGTTTGCCAAATTTTTTTTTAAGTTTTCTGATTTTCCCCCTATTTTTAGAGAATCTCTCGTGAGAAATCAAAGATCAAGGAGCTCTTCTGGCTTTTTGACATCTTTCATGCCGAAATCTCGGAGCCGTATTTTTTCGAGATGTTTTAGAAAATGATGGGAACCCAAATCAAGAAAATGCTCACACAACCAGTCATGATAATTTCATAATTCATTTTTACGTACGAGTTTTACAATACGAGTTGTTTCTTTTTGAAAATCAAACAAGTTCACATAAAATATTTTTTGATAATATCGTTGACAAGCACACTTCTTGGAATTTGCAAGTGATCTCCATCCACGTCCATAAAATGGATTCGTCCACTCTCATGAAGCTTCTTCAATCCAATACGATCCTCTTTGTACAGGTCGGTTTCGTTCATTGGGAGAATTGTGTCAATATCACCGTCTTTGTAGAACCCGAACCACTGGAATAAATTATTGAGACTTTATAAAATATTTCAGCGTGAGAACCGTGACAGGTGGTACAAAATGTCTGTTGCCTGTGTGGCTCTTTGTACCCATTAGAATGAGAATACTCGGGAAAACTCCGGCCTGCATTAACAAGCTTTTGGCGACCCTCGCCTATAGGCGACTATAGTCTACTTTCGGAAACTGCAAAACAAAAAAAACCACTCACAGATGAATCCTTTGGTACAACCATATGATCTTGATTGAATTTCACCAGAACCAGGTTTTTGAGACTCAATAAGTTGCGTTTGTAAGTCGGGTTGTTATTCTGAAACAAAAATACTTTTTTTTTCAATTATTTTAATGATTACGATTTTCTAACGATTTTGAAATTCAAATGTCAACCGGCAGGAATAATTTTTAGAAAAGAAAATAAAGCACCACCGTTCATTAAACTAATCCCGGCGCATCTTTTTACAGAAAAAGTTATAATTTTCAATCACCAAAAACAGTTTTTTCAAAACAAAAAAGGACCAAAATGTACAGAAATTATTAATTAATACTTCAAAAAAATGTTTTAAAAATCCTTACGTTTTCGTTATTGATATCAGCCAAGAAAATAGAACGTTTTTTATACTCTTCGACTTGATTTGGGTCGTGCCAGTACTGGGCTTGAACAACTCTAGAAAACTGTTAAAAATAATGAAATGAAAGACAAAAAATACTCGTACCGTTTTTGTACAAATGGAAGATAAGCTCCCAAGTCAATGAGACGTCTCACGCCATTGCACATAATATTGTCACCAATGCAGTACGGGGCTCCAAAAACTCCTTGATGTTGACCACCGACTGACACCAAATTCTTCATTGGTGGATTTGGGCATCTTTGGGCAACCGCTCTCCTGAAAAATTGCCGTTCTACAAAATTTTTTAAAATTTAAATTCAATAAACGCGATTTACAAAAACTGTGCTCCTTGTGAGAATCCGATCGCATTATATCCATTCTTTAGTTCAGGATCGTTCTTAATTTTGATACATGCCATATAGACAAGTTCATTGGTATTTGCATAAAATCCATGCTCAATGTCTTTTGTAATACTAGATCCCAATTGAAGACTGTGAACGTAAACTCCAGGAATTTGCTCCTCGAATAGTTTTTTCACAGATCCCATAGACAACGGATTGCAACAACAGTCACCTAAAAATCATAATGTTCGCACTTTTTCAGTAATTAAGTTACAACTAACCCATTCCATGCCACATGACCACTGGAACCTGCTTTGTAGCATTCCGGAATTCTGCTGTAGTTATGGCCAGTAGGCAAAGTAGAAGGGGAAAATATCTCATTCTTCAAGAAAACGAAGAAATGATTAGAGTGGGGTCAAATGAGAATGGACAAAGAGGTCGGCTGTTTGGCTCAACAACTGATAAGATAAGATTAATTGGCTCATTCGGGTTTATTGATTGATCATGCTAGAAGGCAAAACAATTGATAGAGTTTTTCGATTGAATTAATAATGAAGTTTGAAATCCTGAAAATAAAACCAGAATACATGACAATTTTTAGCTTTATAATTTGCTTGGCTGGCTTGAATCGAATAATTGATTGAGTTTTGAATAACCTCGCAAAGAGTTACTAGGCCGTTGTCTATGATTTCAAATCATAACAATGATCCAAATAAACATACGCAGGCAATTCAACAAGTAAATTGGATGTTCAACGAAAACTACGACCCCAAAAGCCTTTTTCATGTTCTAACTTCAGTCTGTAATTTTCTGTTTTAGATCTGTACCCACATGGCTCTACTGAATGTCGTCGATTCTGTTGGATAAAAAGAAACATTTTGAACTAAAAAGTGTATGATGAACCATTCTCGAGCCACACCAATTAATCTATTTGACAACTTACACTTTATTTCGGGCTGGAAAACATATTTTTAACTTTTAAATAATAATTTGTTAACACCCGAATTGATTTGGTCGAGATCATTGAATACATTTTTGCTAATTTCACATGGAAAGATTGTTGGATAAACTGCGACGAGAACCTGGCATGACGCATTTTTAATCGACCGTTAGCCATATGCGCACTGTGAGTTGTGCACATTATCCCTCACGGTCCCATGGCCCCATCTACAATTTCGTCTACAATGTTGCGAGATTTTTGAAGTATACATATGTACATCGCAAATTACCTGTTTCACACCTTTTTTTTGCCGTAAATTCATTGCTTCAAATAACAATGCTTTCATAGAACAATCTGTATTTGCCTCTTGAAAAATAATAAATTTTGCCATTACATGTATTCTCCGTTTTTTCCTTTTTCCTCCACATTTTCTATTGAAATACACAATTAGACGTTCCCGGAAAACACGCATGCAACCAACTTGTAATCGAATCATTTTTTCCTCATTCCTCTCTATTCTCCAACCATTTCACCTACCACGATGCGAGGAGAGTTGAATTTTAATTTTTCTATTTATTATTTGCTGTTGTTGGAATAATTTCCATCGCTATTCGCTCATTTTGTTTCCTTTCTTGTTCGCTCATATTCCTCTCCCTCAAAATCGTCATTTCGAATTCGCACAAGCATTTTCTTTCTATGTTCTCGCGCTCAAATACGTTGTAGCAGAAAAACATATGAAGCAAGACAAAATCATGTGATAATCAGTGACTGCTTGAGAGCACATTGGTATCCACTAGCAACACACTTTCTTCCATTAATCTATCTTCTTCTACTTTTGTTTCAATTGTGCTTAAGAATACAATTCGATGTATAAAATGAGCAGAAATGTGGTGTACACAAGTCACAAAACTTGTTATTTTGCTCAATAGTAACCAAACAACCTGTGATTTCATTAGGTGATGGTAAGGTTTCAATTAGAATGCGGTTGGATTGACGTGCGATGGTTAATTGCTTCCTGTTTTTGATTTGAAAGTTAAAAGCCCAAAATTAAGTTTTAAAAAAATCAAATATTTTTCATTCATCTCTTGTAACTCAACAAAGAACTTTATACTTCAATAACTCATTCAAACTTCAAGGTTGACGAAACCATACTTACCAGCTTGCAAGAGCTTTGTTTTTTATTGAAAATATATAAGGAACTATTAAGAGTAGGCCAAAAAGCCTAAAAAAATCATCCAATATATTTAACCTCTGGAAATATGTTATCTAAAAGTCTTATCAGATTCAGATGCTTTCGAATCGCGTACTGTATAAGATAAATCTTTTCGATAAAATATCCTAAAAGCCAAATTCCACTGCTTTTATTCTATTAGGTTGAACCGGAAGTCTTTGTGACTTGTTCAAACGTTTATTTCTCGAAGCAAGAGAAACGACAGGATAAATTTTATTTGCTATCATTATCAACAATATACTGCCAACGTGTGGGTAACTTGTGAGTGCCCTACTTATAGAACCCTTCCAGGCGCAAGTCGAAATATTGCTTGAGTGCCATTTCGACACTTCCATGGGTATTGAAGGTTCTTTCCCAGAGGTCACGAGTTATACCTGAAAACAATCAGTATTCAGATGGAGCAATGTCTTGAGAATACGGTGGGTAAAGGAGAACCATCCATCCACTCCTGACCAGTCCTTGCAATATTTGTTTCAAGCCGTAGGGACGAGCGTTGTTTTGTTGTAAATATAGTTGCTTGTCCATCAGGGGTGAACGATTGAAGACTTTCTTCAGGTTCCGTGGTTAGATAATGTAGAGGCCCCCAGTAGTTATTTTGCTATCAGGTAGCAGTTCCCTGTAGATGGGGCCGTACACTCCCCACCACACTGTGAGGATGCCTTTTTTGGGGTGAAGGTCGGGTTTGGCGGCATCCTGTGGGGTGTCTCCTTCTCCAATCCACTGGTCACGCTCGTGGTTGTTCTCGTAGAGGACCCACTTCTCGTTTCCAGTGATGAGTGGGTCCAACCATCAATCGCCCCCGTAGAGAATGAGGAGGGAAAGGGAATCATCCACTCAAAAATCAAGCTTGGCTTGTGTCAAGGTGTGAGGTATGAATCAACCCCTAATTTTCTTTATTCCGGGAGCTGCCAAGCCCTGTACGATGTTGGTTTGATGAGACCCAAGTGCGGTTGACAGCTCACGGGTAATTTGGAAAGGATCCGTTGCCACGGCTTTCTTCAATGCATCCAAATCCAATTTATGGGGTCTCATGATCCTCGAGAGAAAAGTCGTCCTTGTCGAAGCGGTGGAACCAATTGTGTATGATATTATAGTGATGGGCATGTGTATGATAAACATTCTCAAGGAGACTATCTAAATCCTTCATCGTGGTATGAAAGAGGAAGAAGTACAGCAAACTATGTCGGATGTGGATGGCACTGTTTACATACATCGTTGGCTAACTAAACTCAGGTCAGAGGGAAGGGAATGGGGTGTTTTTTAAAATGAAGTTCCTTTACTCGTTGTTATACCCTAGCAACATAGGAACACCAAAGTGCAACTGCGGCGAGCGGTGGAGAAGCAAACCCAGTCACAAAGACTTCCGGTTCAACCTAATAGAATTGTGTTCCTATTCCAATTTGACATGAGCTATGGCCGTTGTAGCTGTCTTCGAGCTTTTCAAAAATTCATGCATCTCCAATTGTTATTGCCATTTGAACTTTCAAGCCCCATTCATTCACACACA
The DNA here is from genome assembly GCF_000002985.6 of Caenorhabditis elegans. Taxonomy (NCBI): domain Eukaryota; kingdom Metazoa; phylum Nematoda; class Chromadorea; order Rhabditida; family Rhabditidae; genus Caenorhabditis; species Caenorhabditis elegans. The sequence goes on from NC_003283.11 coordinate 6,629,603, forward strand.
CCGAACCCGTCTGTCATCTGTTCGGGTCTCCATTTTCAGACAACTCTTTGAAGCACGACGTCTTCTTGTTTACCACTACTTGTCCTCTATCCTTCATGCCGTAGGTTCTTTCACTCTACATACACACTCTGCCTTTTTTGTCTCTTTTGGTTTTCCCCTCGTTTTCAGCCTATATCCTCCCTCTCTAGTTTTCTGCATCTGAATCTGTCGCCATTCCTCTCTCACGCCTTCTGGAGTACGTTGTGTTTTGCTTTTCTCCAATGACTTGGAGCGAGCGACGAAGAAGCTAATCAGTCACAAGGAAAATGTGCACTTTTGATTAAAGCCATCTCTCCGTTTTCACACATTTTTTCGTATATCTATCTTCAACTAAAATGATGATTCTTTTTGTGTTGAATATTTAACAAATTTAGAGATCTATTTAGCGCCTGTAACTTTTAAATCAATTTTTTGTCTAACTTTATTATTTTTTGTACTTTTATCGCTTGTCCAAATTAGTCAATAGAGTATTGAATGCACCTTGACAGCTGAGAAAATATTTTGTTAGATGAGCAAAGTCATAGCATCCCACATACTTTTCAAAAAGCCGGACAAGCGAAGCCATGAGTTGTCGACGGCTACAACTATTTCTGAATTGAACATTTGGAATAAAAAACTGTTGCAATTCGCATAACTGTATAAAGCTTTCTTTGCTAGATATTCTTAGCTTCCTGCTTCCTACGTACCTACGTACCTACCTCCATCCATTTTCTACATTTTGGCGTATTTTATCGTTAGATAGGTAGGCATTTTGCGTGAAAATCTGTTATTTTGGAAATTGACATAGGCATAATTTATAGGATTTTTGCTGTTTTAAACCACAAGTGTTTAAAGATGAAGCAAGTTATTTTGTAAATTAGTCTTATTGAACGATTTACCAAAAACTGCTCAATGGTTTGCTTCGAAGTTCTAATACTTTCCAATAAAATGCATAATTTTGTGATTTCTCAAATGTTTCCCAAAAAATAAAAATCGAAAAGATAATCCAACATCATGCACTTACTTCTCTTTTGAGGATTTTCCGGAATTTATAATTCTTTTATGTCTAGATTTCGCACCTACGGCTTTAATGTTTGCTCTCATATCTATCCGTCTCTTCTCAATTCTTTTGATGAAGATTCTCCCCCGTTTCATAATTTTTGCATGTTTTTATTAGACCAGAAAATCCACGTCACTCGGAATATGAGATCAGATCAAATTCTAAATATATAATTTGTTGTCGATTCTTTGAATTTTTGACTAATTGAACATATCTCCCAACGGGAATTGTTACTCATTTCGAATTTTATTTTTGGACTCGATTCTCTAACATCGTTCTCGTCGCACATGATCAGTTTTTCACGTGATTGAATTTCTCTCCAATTTCCGAGAATATTTTATGAGCCAGAAAAATCACAATACTACAAAATGAGTTAGCTATAGCTAGAAATGAGCCTTCGAAGATGTGTCACTTTGCTGTCCTTTTTGAGGGAACAAACAATATTGTTGAAAAGACAGAAATGCTTTTTTGTTGAAATGTTCAAATTGATAAAAACGAACATTAATTGTTTTTCACAATTTTCCAAATTAATATATTTCAATTGCTTCACACACGTATGCTGATTCAATTGTTCTAAGAGAATTTGTATGTTTGAAGTTCAATAGTTCAATAGTATAATAGTTCAAACTTTGAACTATTATAACACTTCTTACAGCTCAAAAAATGTGCTTGTTTATGTGGAATATTAATCTGATCAGCAACGCTCTTCTGATGTTGAAGCCGACAATTTGAGGCCAAACATCTTACATTCGACAGTAAATATTTGGGGATTAAGACTTATGTTTTGGTAGTTTTTAGGCAAGGTAGTATGCATCTTAGAAAACTCTCAGGCGATGTTTATTCATTTTGTCTAAATATTTCCAGATCCGCAGAACCATTAATGGAGTAGAGCCATCAAATTCATATCTTTATATTTCAGTGCATAGTATAACTCTATCTTTCTTTCAACTAAAGCTTTGAACTGTGCACCCTAGATGTGGAGAGTCTAATTTAAGCGGAACAGGGTTTGATGTTCGAATCACGAAAGCGACCGTTCGCGATCAGCACCGATTGAGAGTCGCGGTGCGCGCATTGAGCTCACTTTTAGTGGCTCTTCTTATTTTTCTTTTTTTCTCACGTCATGAGTATTCCTTTCAGTAGTACTCATTGCAAGTCTAGTCTTGAATCCTCTCAGTCTCCCTATTTTTTTCGTCTGCAATTTTCCCCTTTTTTGTCTAGTTTGTTCATCTTTTCCTCCGTCACCAGACTGACCAGCTCATGCCCACATCTTCTGATATATTTGTTTTCTATCCCTATCTCTCTGTCTTTTTCTCTGTCCCTTTCTTCATATGTTAATACACTTCATATGTTTTTCTCTCTTTTTCTCCTGTCAGTGAAAGCCAAAAGTGCGTGGCGTGGGCTCGGGGAGCTGAAACGAAATGAGTGGCGAACCGGTGTGAGCGTGCCGTGTGAGCTTTTGTTGCTGCTCCTTCTATCCCTATCCATTTTGGTGTTAATGCCATGGAGAGAATGTTTGCATGATATATTCCGCGGAAATTGGGAATTGGCACCGCGGATCAAAAATTAGAAGACTTTTGAGAATGAGAATAAGAAGAGTAAGAAATGGGTTAAGAGCGGCGGCGACGACGACGACGGCGGAATTTTCTCCTCTCGACGAATTAATTAGAGATGGGAGCAGGAGAAGAGGGTGAGCAGAGACTTTGTGCTTTTTTCCTTTCCTTCAAAGATTCTCTTTTCTGCAACTTTTTTCGCTGTTTCTCTTAAGAAGTCTACCTTCTCTATCCGTTGTCTTCGCCGTCCGTCAAATGTCATGTCTATACCGAATTAGTCGGGTGAACAGCAGGTGGTTTTGTCACCGCCCCGTGTTTTTTCCCGATGGCAAATTTAGATTGAATTCATGAAGCCTGATTTATTTTGTGCAAATAAAGTCTCGTTTCAGGCATCTTTATATGTATTTGGAATATTTTTTTTATTCTAATTTATTCCGTTCCTGTTGTTACTTTCCGAGAAATTATATAGATTTACCTCAACAACTGAAACGTTTTTTTTCAATTGCGAAACTCAAAGTAGGTGGACCAGAATTAATTAAAACTCACCTCCCTCAATAGTTTGAATAATTTGATGAATTGTTCTTGTTGTTTCTGATGATTACTTACTGATTTCCAAAACGCTTGCAAAAATACTTGAGTGAAACCAAAATTAAATGAAACTTTATAGAAAACTCCTGCAACTTAAATCGGGCATTTGTGAAAAGTTGTCAAAAACTGTAAGAAGAAAATATTAAAAGTAATGAATGGACACGACATGTTGCTCAACTTTTACTTAATTTTATGTGGCAGCGAGCCCACAATTTCCTAACAATTTTTTGACAAACGTTTTCCTTTTTTCTCCAGTTCATAAGCGTTCTTCACGATCTTCTATCTTCTCCCAGTAATCCGCCTCTTCTTGCTCCACTAATCTTTCCGAATATTTCATATCCCGTGTCTCTTGCTCCCCCCACCCTTCTCCTCCTCTTCACGCTTTTTTTTTTGATACATTTCCCATTTTTAGATGTCACTTCATTTCCATTAAAGTAGCGAACCAGTAAGATGCGTAAACGAAGACTATGGTGGTTTGTAGTCCTTTTTCGTGTCACACTGGTTGGTGCCATTTTGCCAAATGAGACGTTCGATGTGAGACGATACTATGCGGATCGATTCCTTATTGAGGATGAAGAAAATGGATCTTCAAGATCATATTATATTTCCGCAGAATCAGTAAGCTGAGTAGTTAGTGAGTAAATCTAAATTAACCTCTTTCAGAAAGCAAAAGCTGCAGAGCAATTCGCACTACTAGCACCCAATTGTTCATTAACTAGCGGTAAGTTTTTTTTTCTGTTGTAAGATCTACTTTCAGAAATCGTGAAAAAACAATTAATTGGACAATAAAATTAAAACTTTTTTCATTCACTTTTTTTTTCATTTAACTAACTTTTTACTACTTTGAATTTTGAATAAAACGTAGTATTTACATAATTGGCAGTGACAGACATTTTCAACAAAAAACCAGATTTCAATCGACATAAAGACAGATAAAATAACTTTAAAGCTTAACAAACTCAAAAAAATTCAGTTAAAAACATTAAATTGAGACTAAACGGAAATGATATCTACATATTATTGGAAGTTTCAAATTTGATGGCAAATGGTTTATGTTTCAGTTTTTTATCCTTGCTAGACTATGTTCTATGTAGTTCCTTAAGAAAATGCTATTTTCAGACATTCAAGAAAACACTTGCAATGAGACAAGCTCATTTTGCGATCATCGAGTTGATTCGACTTACAAAACATATCATTATGAGCAAGAAAAATGCAACTGTTTCATAGAAACTTGTGACGAAGAGACCAACTCGACAGAATTAATGGTCTTGTATCCAGACTGTTATTGTGGAAAACGAGGTAAAAATAAAACTTACAAACTATACATATGATTGGAACGCAACTGTTTTTCAGAGAAACATTGCGATCTGAGCAAAGAAAAGTGCCATTGGACTCCAGATAGTGATCATGATGATTTAAAATTTGAAGTTTTTGAGTCATCTAATAAGGTCCTTTTTGGTGAGTTAATTAAATAATGTCGCCGATAAATTCTAATTTTGTATAGATTATATGCTGCAAGCTGGTTCAGAAAAGGCAAATCTCAAAATGAACAAGGTTTCGATGGTTAGCAAGTTTTTTAGGCAAAGTGGTTTCAACGTAAGTTGACTTGAATCGTTAAATACCAGAAACTGAGATTTCAGTGTTCGTTACGATTTATGCATCACTTCACTCATCAATCCTCAACATCTCGACTTGTCGTAAGATCCATTTTGCAATCTGGGGAAAAGAAAAACCTATACGAGCACTGGCTGAAACCAGCCAGCGTATTGTGAGTAAAATGAAGAAGGGACAAACCAAAAGTATTTCTCTTTCAGTTGGGTGCCGGTCCAGGTTGCGATTGGATCTTACGCAGAACCATTTAAAATTTCAATAGATTGTGAGACTGGATTTCCACCAAAGAAGAAGAAAAATAAGCCATTCACATGCAGTATAGCAGACATCTACTTTGAAAACTGTGGTGGTGAGTAGTTGAAAAAACTTGCAGCTCATAACTGTGATAAAAAATAACATTTTAATTACAAGTTAGACAAAAAAAACCGGTAGAAAATATTTCGCCTCTCAACAATTATTTAAAAAATCGAAGACAACTTTTTTTAGAGATTCGAGACCCGATTGAGCAATGTTCTCGTGGTGATCAATTTCTATGCTCTATATCTGCTAACACACGGTGCCTCCAAAATGCTCAATGTGATTCACGAATTGATTGTGACGATGAATCTGATGAAATGGACTGCGGTACTTTTATAATTTTTGATTGAGAATAATCACCTTTTTTAGGAAATATTAATGGGACAATGTGCGACTTTAATGGTCAGGATTACTGTAACTCTTGGTACCAAGTTACAAATGTTACTGATTACCATGAAAGACTATCCGAACCAACTACAGTTGCCCCTTTAAACAAATTGAATGAAGTACCTCTACATCTATTCCGCCTGCAATCGCCGTCAGCGAAAATCAAGGAGGCTATGCGAGGATCAGGGAATATGCTGGTTTTTGATCACAAGCCAAACCCTTTGACTAGAAGAACATCAGCTTTAGTCTCACCAGAACTACCAAGAACAAATCCAGAAGCATATGATGAGAAAAGTCCATTGTTTAAGTCGTGTAAAGTAAGTTTCAATTCGTTTAAAAAATTCTTAAAATTTGTGCACATTACTAATTTAGCTTCGATTCTACCTTTGTTCGCGAACATACTCAAAAGTATGGCAAATATCTGTAATATCAAAAGGAATCAATCCGATGGAAAGTGGAAGAACAATAATTTATGAAGCAGGATATACTTTGATCCCAAAAGAAAAGTGAGTTTTCTCATACTATTATTCTGTTAGCAAAATTAATTTCAGTTGTACCTGGGAAAGAGTATTTGTGAATATACCAAGACAAAATGCAGGATTTCGTATTGGAATATTTGTGACAAATTATTTCCCTGGTTCCGAAGAGTATGTGGCAATCGATAATCTATCCTTCAGTCCTACCTGTTTTGAAAGAGGTTTGCAATAGGGATCCTGACTGTTCTAAAGAAATATTTTAGATATTAATCAGTCAACTTGGGACATCCCCGATCTTTTCATTAATACATGTGGAGCTTCTGGGTTTGAGCAACCACAAAACTGCGATCACAATCGAGAACTTGATGGTCAAACCGGTCATTTTCTGAAAGAAGACGGAACTCAGCAATGGACAGTTCCTGTTACAGGATTTTATAGGATGGAAATATGTGGAGCTGGTGGTGGTTCAAACTCAAAAGCATCGGGAGACACTGGAGATTGTGTCACACTTCAGGTTAGTTATTCAAACGTTTCAATTAGCATTTTAAGCATTTTCAGTTCATAAAGTAATTTTAGAAGGTACGAGTATTCCCGAGTATCTTCGAAAAATGTTAGTCATATCACAAACCAATTGGGGAACAAATTTCTATATTTACTGACATTACATATAATTTCGTTAAATCAAGTTCAAAAAGCAAAAAAAAATGGTTGAACAATTGTCCTGATCTTTTTGAACTTATGACATGTTTAAAATAAGAAAAAGTTAAAATGAGACCGTGAAATAATAATATTTCAGGTTCACCTGATCGAAAATCTCTCCCTGCGTATGCTAATTGGTCAAATGGGAGAAAGTCCATGCTTCACGGAGCACGATGATGAGCTTCGACCTTCTTCATGCTCAAAAATCAGCCACAACTACGTGTATGATGGAAAACGAGGGGCTGCTGGTGGCGGAGCAACTCTGCTAACCGTTGAAAAAGATTTGTGGAATGTTGTGGCTGGCGGTGGAGCTGGAGCATCATGGGATGGTTTTGACATGGAAGTCGGTTATGGAGCATCCGCAATTCATGTCAAGCCAGATCAAAGGTGTAATGAAACATGTAAAGCCGTGTCGCATACTGATTTTATCGTTGAACGACGCGATAATCGATGTCCCGGCGAAAAAGGTGAAAGCACAGTGTTCGGAGGATTCGGTGGAGGTGGGAACTCATGTGGAATGCTCGGTGGCAGTGGTGCAGGATATCAAGCAGGAAATCCGTTTGGGAAGAGTAGAGCGAGAAGTGGATCAAGTAATGTGTCCATTGACTTTTCAAAATCGCCCATTTACTATCAATCCGAAAGACTTGACGAAGGTTATATCAAAATTGGTAGGCAACAATTACTTTGAAGCACAGTTTAAAAACTTTTTTATTCAGCATTTTGCCGCAAACGTTGTGAACCTCCAACAGTGTGTAGGTTCCGAAAAGATTACTTTGAAGAAGAGTACTGTGGCTGTCCTGATGGATCAAATGTCACTGACACTGAGGAAGCTTGTGGTAAGAACAGTTGAACTTTCATCATTTTTTTGAAATTTGATTCTTCAACAAACTAGTTTTGAAAACAATAAAATAACGCCCATTTAAGCTTTTCCTCTGGTATGCCCTTCATCATCGACAAACCAGTACCGCAATTTTACCTACGAACCATTTTGTCTTTGCAACAACGGGAAGGAAATTTATGACGTGTACAACGATACTTGCGGTTAGCTTGTTCAACATTTCAAAGTGGCTCACTAAATCTTACTTTGTAGAAGAAATCCAAATTTGGACCTTGTACAACATTACGTTTTTGATCTTCGCGGCCCTAACGATCATTGGTGCCTTGTTCGTTGTTTATCACTACCGTAACCGCGAGAAGCAGATGAAACAGGAAATCTTAGATCTCACCCAAATGAAATCAGTAAGCAGCGGATTACCACTAGACCGGAATCTTATGATTTTCATTTCTTCCAGCCGGATTACCTTTACGATGACATCTATTTCGGTCGAACGACCAGAAAAGCTGCTCTCGACTCTTTACCATCAATATCAAGAGATTCGATTGAAAGGGGAAGAGTGCTGGGAAGAGGAAACTTTGGTGAAGTTTACTACGGGGAATATAGTGGTGTCAAGCTCGCAGTAAAAATGATTTCAAGGACGTTCTCAGCCAGCCAAGCGTCGCAGTCAGATTTCTGCAACGAAGCGCTTTGTATGGGGTAGGAAACATGTCTTCTTGTTAATTTCTTAATTTATCTCCCTACTTTAGAACATTCGTGGATGAGAATGTAGTTCGTCTGATTGGAATTGACTTCGAGAAGGTCCCATATATGATTGCACTTGAGTACATGGAAGGTGGCGATTTACTATCTTTTGTGAAGGAGTGCCGTCCCAACGTAAGTTTTCATGCATATATTTAAATCAAAAAAGTTGTTTTTTTTTCCAGCAAGTATCACTAAATCCATTCCAATTGGCAATGAGTGACTTAATTAAAATATGTTGTGACGTGGCAGCGGGTTGTAAATGCCTGGAAACATTTGGATATGTTCACAGAGATATCGCAGCACGAAATATTTTACTCACAACAAGAGGACCGCAAAGAGTTGCAAAAATTGCTGATTTCGGAATGGCAAAAGAGATTACATATGGGTAAGTGGGTTATTAGAAGCCAATACTCTAATCTATTCAAAAATTATATTTCTAATGTATTCAGATCCTAATTGGATTAACTTTCAGCAAATCAGTGCATTTAAACATAAATATTTCAGGACTGAATACTACCGGATAAATGGGCGAACAATGATGCCAATAAAATGGACTCCACCTGAAGCATTCATCGACGGTGTCTTCACAACAAAGTCTGACATATGGAGCTTTGGAGTTCTATGCTGGGAAGTATTTTCTCTTGGAGTTGTCCCATATCCAAACCGACGTAACGAAGAGGTGATGCTCATGCTGACAGAAGGTGCTCGTCTAGAATATCCATATGGTATTCCCACAAGAGTCTATCAATTGATGCGTGACTGTTGGAAGACTGCTGCGGCTGATCGACCAAAGTTTGTGGATGTCGTCGAGATTTTCCAAGACATTCAAGATGATCCGGCCTCTGTTGGCATGCCTTTCCCAATTCATCCAGCCGTTCGAGCAACATTTGCACATTCGCAATCCACGCCAGTCTCCGTGGAGACACCAATGACCGCAATGACTGAAATCTCACTGAACAGTACATTTACAGATGCTTCTACGGTGAAAGTATCTGCACAACAAGACATGCAGGATAGAATCCAACGTGAGTAGTAATTCAGAAAATAAAAACTATAAAATTTGTTAAAACACAAAAATTGCAAGAAGCGATAGTTTAAAAGTTAACCGGAATTTTTAAAAATAACAAACCAATGTTTTCAATTGTTCAAAATTTTGAAATTTCAGTGCACGAACTGATGCTAACTCGTGAGCATCCATACACTTCGGAGCTCACATCATATGTTGTAAATAGTATTCGAAAAGATCTCGCAAGAGTCCAATATGAGAATGGATTGACATCGGTTCCACAACCAGAGTACCTTTCACCGGAAAACAACGACGAATCCGTTCAATTGATTCCTCAAAGTAACACTGTTACTGATCAAACCCCACCAACATCTTTAATTGATTTGAATAGACTCGGTGTGCAAAATACGGTGAGTTTGAATTAAAACTTGGCGGTTATAAGTTAATATTGTTGAAATTCCAGGGTCCAACACTACACCGGCCAGACTCTCTGAACTTCAACGATCCATACAGTAGTGTTCCGTTGCTTGAATGTCAAACCCGCTGATCTATTTTTTTTGTACCATCTGTGACCAAAATGGGTGTTCTAGCCATCGGGTCTTGTCCAGTTATATTATCATGATCTCTCCCCCATCTGTGTGTATGTTTCCAAATTCCGATTCATCACATATCCACTCCTCGGAACAAAGCATACTCATTTTAGGTATCTTTTTCCGTTCAGTCATCTGAAATGTTTATTGTATGTATATAGAAATTTTCATAGACCCTTGTGAATAAATGCCATGTATTTTCAACTTTATAGTTGTTTGATTTCAGAAAACGCTAAAAATGCAATTTTTCCAGAAATTCTGGAATTGTTTACAAAAACACAAGATTAAGCAAATAATCCGGTGTTTATTTTTTACCAAAAATTATTTTTGCAGAAAGAATAACTAATACTTTTATGTGTATTAATTAAGAGTATAGCCAAACAATTGCAAATAATTTGAAATTTGTCGTCCATTAAAAAATAGGCTGAAGTTTTGGAAATCTAGTTGCAAGAGATTATACATCCTATTAACTATGTAGTTGCCTTTGTCTTTATCAGACAACTTCAGCTTCAAAAAGTTTAAAATTACGTTTAAAAAATATAAAATCTAAAAAATTGGCGGTCAGAATGTATGTGATTTTTTTTAATTGACCGACATGGTGCCAAAAAAGGGCAAATTTTTGTTTATCTGCCACAAAAAAAATTCACAGTATTAAATTAATTTTTCCTACTTATGTACATTATATTTTGAAAATTGACACGAAAAAAAACAAGTTAAATTCCTTTACATGTACATTTGAACTACCTGCGAGCACGCCAACCTGAAACGTGCAAGGTGTGATAATCTAGCTGATGTGACAACAATTGTCATGGTCCACTTGATATGTCATGGCAGAAACCTCATAAAAAATATTCGGCGTATTCTGCGATCAACAAGGATTACAAAAGTAGATATTTACTGACCGTTGAACGAATTGTGTAATAAATCTTACTACTTATCCGCCGGCGACACAAACTAATAGACACATTGCTTTGAGAAATAATCCCTGGATTTGATCTCGATGTCAAATTTTGCAAAATTATTGAGATTACGGAAAATATTCTAAACAACTCAGCGCTATCTTTCTAATACTAGTCTTCACATGGAATTTTTAGAGCTCTTACTTAAAAACGTGATCTAAAGTAGATCTCTGAAGTTTCAAGTACTTTCTTCATTACCGTCTATTCACAACGTTACACCTAAATAATACTTTGTTACATATTTTTTCCTGAAAGGTCTATAAATATAGTTCATCTTGTTTTCTGCGAAGATCCCCTTTCATGTACATAAAACTCGAAATTTCATTTGCAGAAAAATGCATCGGAATTTTAATTGGAACAACTCATACTTTTCTTCGATCCTCACCACGAAAGGATGCATGACGTTTTGATCAAAGTCTAAAATATCTTTAAAAATATGAGTAATAGTTGGGAAACCAAAAGGAATAATTTTACGATCAAACTACTAGGCTCGGCAATTTTCTGCAATTAGCGTTAGCCTTCTCAATCTTCCCATTGATTTCATTCAAGAAATATTATTTCCAATGGATTTTAATCAGACCGAAATAAACAGAACAAGTTCTAAGAATTCATCGACTAGGCTGATATATTTTTATTTAGTTGTATATTTTGTACTTTTACCGACCTAGTTCAAATACCTGCCTGGATTCTATTTTCAATTTGATCAAATAAAACTGATCAGCAAAGTTCTTGTTTTTGCACTCTAGGGAGTTGGTTTCTAACTCAGAAAAAAACAATGTTCAAAAGCATAAAATCCAGGTGATTTCAAATCAACTCATGGTCGTACCATATTTTCGTATATATAAACATTTTAAAATTAAGTTTAAAATACTAAAACAATTAAAAATTCAAAAAATTGAAGTTTGATTTCAAAACATGTGCATTTTGATTTGATGATCTTCGTCGTTGCAACTTCCTTCTCATTTGATCTATTTTAAATTCTCCTCAATCAAATCCAAATATAATCGATCATCAAACATGTGTGTGTGTGTGTGCTGCCCACATAATTTATAAAAGGCACAAAGTACCTTGAGTTCTTAGTATTTTTTCGTTGCAGCATGCATTAGTTGTTATTATTCTACAAAGAAGAAACCAGGTGCAAATAATTATTCTGCATAATTAATCGTGATCAACATTCAAACTCTTTGAGCCTGAATGTGAACCTGATCATTTGTTCCAAAATTATGACTTAATGAATCACTTTTCAGTATAAAAAACCTTCAATTTACACTCGAATATCATTTTGATCAGCTGCTGGTCTAGTTTTTTGAATGGTTTTTAAATTAAAGCATCTTTAGTGTGAAGCCAAACTTTTGAATCTTCTTGACAGAGTTCTCATACTTTTTTGGAGCTCGAGCGCAACTCCTGGGAAAACTTTTGGAGTTTCCTGTCAAATCTCGGCAACTAATTCACTAAAATTATTTGAAAAATATTTAGCGACTTTCTGGTAACACTTTGTAACCTTATTTAGGATGCTATTCATAAGTCGTCAACAGTTGCCAAAAGTTTAAGCTACATAGGGAGGCTAATATACATTTCCATGATTTCCATTTTCCGTTTAATTTCCTCTTCCTGTACTAGACAAAAAATGATCTTCGACTTTATAAAATGTATGAAGTATCCGATTTTGTTTCTGTCTTGAACTAACCTCAATGAAATGATGATATATATATTGCCGGGCGAATGAAACGTATCTTGCACCTTCGCACATTTCTATCGTCAGTTGTCGTTTTTCTTTTTTGCAATATATGAGAAAAAATGAACATTATTTTTCCCATATTTTTCATATCTCTTTTTTATATTTGCTTTCGGCTTTTTGTTGGTTATTTCACTGTGCAAAAGAATTGTTCTTTGTGTGTTGTCATGCTTTCACACAAAAATCTATTCAATCATTTGATTTGTTGAATTTTTCCATCAAATCAATGGTCTGTAGATTGTTAGATTTGGTAGACTACCCTAAACCTCTTTAATCAGAATTTGGACTATAAAGAGACTAGTCATTCAAATAATGTGCTTATCTGTGCTCAATCCTTCAAAGAAGCCATAAACGAATTCATCAAAAATAACTTTTTTCAACACAGACTGTTCATATAAAATTTAAATTTCTTTGAAATCCAGTTCTTTTATTTCTACTCGTATTCTCTGAAATTCCCTTGTTATTGAATTTTTATCGTAATTTTAATCTTTAAACGGAACGTTTCATATTCAAATAAAGAGAAAATATCAGTAATCACTAGCTAATTCAGAAATAAATCGACCCAAATTATTCATATTTTTCCAAGACGAAAAACAAGTCAAGAATGATAAATTGCAAAAATAATTGTATTTCCTGTTTGTCTGAAAATTGTTTTATTACTCGTTTTTCTTTAAACTGCCCCCGCCCCAGTGTTCGTCATTTGAAAACTAAATACTGTGCTCCACAATTTATATGTGCCTACAACGAAACGTCAATCAGTCGTTCCGCACTTATAACATTTGATTCAAAACTAAAACTCGGCAACAGTAATAAGAAAACACATAAATGAGCAAAAACCATAGATGTAGCCGATAGGTCGAATTCATAATCTTGTTGCTTCGTACTTGTGATATTTAATTTTTAGTACTTTTTCTGATTGAATACCGAAAAAGTAAACCACGATTACGATCAACTTTATATACAAAAATTTACACATGTAATTTATTTAATTTAGTCTACGACTCTCAGATCCCAGAGACCCAAATTTACCGCACCTTCCGGAGATCAAACAGAGAGCGGGAACTTTAACTACAAATGGGTCATTCCCCATCCAAATAGCGTTCTGGAGTACGTGCGTAAAACATTAAAACTTGAAATATAATATATAAATAGGTTAGTTCGGTTTTGTTGGTTTGGATTCAAACATCTATCTTTAACTGAACTGTAGTTGAATATTTGCTGTTTAGTTTTTTTGTTTTTGATTTGCAGTTGCTCATAGCACGCAATCTTTTGTTTCTACTTTTTCGGCAGACTAGAATTGTATTGTTTTTCAATAACGACCAAAGTTCAAATTCAAGCAAATAAAGTAAATTCAATATTTATGCATCATCCTAAGGTAACGTTAAAACGATAATTTGAGATGAAAGCTTGATAAGATTTCCGCGCAATATAAGAATTCTGAAAATTTGAACAAAAACTCGCACAAATTGAACCAGAAATATAATAGTAATTGATGTGTTATTTTCACAGTATAATTGCATAACGCTTAACCTAATTTGCCCACTACTGCTGAATGCTCAATTTAAATTTTTATCGGTTCTACCCAAAAATATCAAACGCAAAAATTGAATTTTGTTTCACTGAGACCAAAATAATTGATATACTAATCTCTTCTATAAGAACGTCACTTTGTCCGATTATGTTAATAGTGTTTCTGGCATCAATACACACGTTTTTCAGTACAATTTCCAATTTGAAACATATTTTAACATGGTTTCTGTTGTGGAAGCCTAGATACAAAACTGAAGCGTTATTTTCATGAATGACATGCTCTGTTTTGATTATGCCATTTTCCTTCGTATTTTTGATTGTTATAGTTCAAAAAGCTCATGACGCGGATAAAAATTGTACTGGGATGTACTCGTTAAAAGCTTATGAATAACAATAACAACAAAACCCTTTTTGTGTGGCTATGATTTTCGTGGAACACCTTGACACTAACACTTTGGAAAATCCCAAGAACTTCCAGGAACTTAAATTTCGAGAGCGGGTTTTTTTCATTTTATGGTTTCAAGTGAGTCGAGTAATTGTCTAATCTGCAGTTTCCAGAAGTTTTGGTATTGAGAAAAATCACAATTTTCTTGAAAACATTAACGGAATAGAATATATAAAAATGAAATTTCTAGACGTCTTATTTGTGTCACAAAGCATACTATTCGAAAACTTATTTCAATAACAAATATCACAACTTTTTGTTTCCCTCACCAATAAGTTTCATGAGGTAATGGTTCCGCTGAAAATTGCTTCATTGAACTCAAAATAGAGTTCAAAATTCTTGACCTCTATACTTTTAAAGTCTAGAATCTCTTTTTTTTAAATTTCGTTTACTCTTTTTCTCTTCGACACGGCCTCATTTTACGGAAATTGGGGACGCGAGAAAAAACAACTTTCAACTTTACTCACTATTTCCCGCTTCTGTCAGATGCAACTCCTTTTCCTAAAAATCAGGAATTTACGTATTTAGAACTAATATTCAAATTCAGCTGTTGTTTTTGTTTTCTTTTACCACGAATTACGATAAAATTTAGTTCGGACCCTCACTTTATGTGTTCACATTAGGCTAATAAACTTCCGCATAGCAAATTTGATTTTTCAATTGTTTTTTTCTGCCACTACAACTATTTCAGAAAATTGTTGTTGAATGAAATTGTGCCAGTTTTATCTGAAAACGTGTGTTTTGTGTTCTCAACGACTGCCTCTTCATACTTAATAACTCTCAATCATAATGAGGGCTGAAACAAAAAATAATGCTGAAATGGAACGCTGAAAAGTTGTAAGGATTTAATGACTTCCTCTTCTTTCGCCTTTCTCTTCTGGTTCCCTTTTCTCATTTGTCTTCTCTTTGCCTGTTAGGTTGTTTTTCATTCCTGATAGGTTGTTTTTCCCTAAATCTGACGTTCTATTCCATGAACCAATTGTTATTTGGTTCGCACTAAACTCAAGAAATTGAATGTTTGTCTGTTTCAGAAGAAACGTTTTATGTGAATGTGGATGAACTTCGGAGAATGCTAGTCAAACTTGATCTTCGGAAGAATTGATTTTAGGTTTTAAAGTTATATGCTATTTTTGTTTCACCCTCAAATCCAAAAAAAAATTAAATATCGCCGTTTCGAAAAACAAAAACCTGAAAAATTTTGAAATTAGCTCAACTTACAAAAGTCACGTCCTCAATTCTGAATTTTTCCGGAAAGCTCTTGTTCCAGATTTTAACAAAGCTAATAAGCCATCTGGAACTTTTTAGTTATCACTTGGGAGTCTAGTTCCAAGTTTTTCGCTTTTCGTTTTATAGCCTTTCACGTAGACAAAGCGACATGTTTGCCTGGTTTCAGGTAACCCAGGCATAACGTGCTTACCTACCATGACCGCCTTATGTTTCAGAATCACCGCGCCAAATTCCAAAGTTTCCAATTGAATTCTCAAAGTTCAGTACGAGCTGTTCAAAAAATTTCCAGATGATCAAAGCGTAAAGCTCACTCGGGTGTTCAGACTTTTTTATCATTTCTTATTTACATGTGAGATTTTTTGAACTTTTGTTTTTATAACTTAATTAAAAAATATATGAAATTTTCTCCGCCATCTTTCCGTAACATCTATTTTCAGAATCTCAATCTCACGCATTACTAATATATTGCAAGTAATTATAATCTGTCTGGACTTTTTTTTTGCAACAAAGTGCACTTTCATTCTTCATGCCAGTTTTTAAAAACGTGTTTTGTAATACTTAAACCCATTAGAGTTGATCTTGGATTAACAAATAGTTTAGATCCACAGTTTAGATAATCCCAAGTGTTGACAAATCTCACTCCAATATTCAATCAGCCAGTTCTGAGAATTCGTTTGTTTCGTTGTATTCCGAGATCATACGAATTCGCTATTTTATCATTGTATTTATGTGATATTGTTTGTTCGAACTCGGAAAACTTTCAGCTGTTCGATTTCCATTTATTTTTGGATTTATTGTAGTGGGCTAAATAATTATTTTGTTGGCTGTAAGATTATAATGGAATTAAGTCCATTTTTCCGGAAAGATTGAAGATTCTTGCCGGAGGCAGTTCCAAATATGTTTGGCCTAGAAAAGAACGGATGTTCGGTCTGTAGTGATTGAGTTGCAACAACATATGTGTCAGTGAAGCAAAACGTGTTCTTGTAACAGACATTTTATTAAATTTTCCATATATGCATAGCAAAAAATAGTCGTCTGGGTCTGAGCACTGATTGTTTATACAACGTATAGAAAATTTTGCGCGAAAATTTAAGCCTAGAATTCAAATTTAATTTTTGTATTTTGCTTTTCATATAGTTAATATTTTCGTATGCTTCAAACTGTTTATGTGAACGTTTGAGCAGGAATTCAAATTTTAAATAGTTTACCAGTTTTTTAATAAAATGTTTTCCAATTTTCTCCATTCACGATACTTCTTCTTCAAATAATTCAAATTTAAAATTTATGCGATCACTTTTTCATACTAATCCCCTTTTTACACTTACCTAGAACTTGGCACCTTCAAGACGTAGAACTCCGAAGTTTGATGTTTGAAAGTCCCGGAGGAGTATCAAAACAAAATTCAATTTAGTATGTTTTTTCTCACGTGGGACTTTTGAAATAGTGTAAATTTCTATTCTCATATCGAGTACAGAAGCGAGATTATGCTTTAATCTTGCACTCAACTGGTAATGTAGGCGGAAGCTTAGAGACTTCATTGTAAATAATTGTCAGAACAATTGAGAGGAAAACGTGATGAATGAGACAAAAAAAAACATAGATATTCGGATGATGATCCAGCATAAAGTTTTTTTCTCTACTTAGACATTAATGAAAAACTATTAGTGACCCCATAATTTTAGTCTGAAACTAGAAAAATAAGGTAGAGTAATTTGATCTTGAAGTTTTCTTTTCATGTTTTCAAAAAAGTTAAATGAATGTGTCTGTCAAAGAAAATCTTCAGAAACTTCAGGGGAAGCGTTTTTTTTCTGGTTTACTAGAATTCTGTGGACTTCCTAGGAACTGAGATGTTTGCTTTTTCGGTTCCATGAGTGCATTTTTATTTAAATCCAGATCAGATTTTAAATATAATTTTTAAGCCCAATAAAAAGTTTAAAGTGTGATTAGTAAATTTTAGACTTCTCATTTGATGCATCAACATACTTATTTGTAAAAGGTTTACTATTATACGATCGTTTTTAGCGATGTAGGTGAATACTTAATTTTTCTTTTTTACCACTAGTTACTGTAACTTCGGTGGTCGCATTTCTTTTTTTTTAATTTACTTTTCCTTTTCTTGTTTTTTCAGGATTTTGTTTTAAAAATAGTCTTACTAACTTTTAGTCTAACCTATAACAATCCAGAAGTTGAGTGATTTAAAGTTCAGTCGTCTGAAATATAAAATATTCATGTGTTGACACATAAGTTCTCTTGCATAAAAAGCCAACAAAAAATAAAACTACAACAATTAATCATTAGCTTTATACTTTGTGAAATATTCCAACAAAAAAAATCTCCAATACTGAAAATTTCAATTTCAAGAGTCACTTGAGATGAGTCAGTCAGAACCATACTGAAAGTTGTTTTTTAGTAAAAATTGTTTTTTTGAAAGGTAATAAATATTTAATAGATTTTTGGATGTTTGGAAAAAAAAATGAAACTGCGATTTCTGCGTCAGAATTCAAAACCAAATATCTTGGATAACTAGAAATTTTTCAATTCCAGTTACTGTAAAAATTAAAATGATCTGTTTAATAATTCTAGGATTTAAAACTGAATGCGTTGTAGGCTGTGCATCCCCTAAATTGGTCCGAAAAATATTTTTGATAGATGAATTGCCCGAAGTTTTAAAAACCAAAATAGTTCTCTGGATTTGGGACTTTTGACCGTCAATTAAAAATTCCAGAATTTTTTTTGACATTTGGTAGTTTTAGCTGAATAATGAACAATTTTTCATTTGCGTTACACCTCATTTAAATTTCTGAGAAATTTAAAAATATCAGCTGAAAAATATCAAATTTACATTTTTTTCGTGACTTCTAAAAAGCAGAATTGTGTTTTTGTTTTTCAGAATAATGTGAACTTTCGAAATGTTCCTGTTCCGCATTCAAAAAGTGTCTGGTTTGAGAACCTTTTAAAACATATTTTGCCCGAAATATAATCCTTCTATGTATTCTACGTTCTCAAAATTTCTTGAACTAGAAACCATTTTTTTATTCAAAAATGAACTAGCGTTCCCGCTTTAAATTTTCATTTGAAAATTATTGTTGCGTCGTTGTAACGCTGAGCTTATTACATATATATTTTAACATTAAAAGAAGCATCAGCGGTGTCCCAGAGATTAAAAATGTCCGGAGAGGTAGGCTCCGCCCAGGTTTTGTGGCAACTTCTATATATAATAAAATAAATTTAGAACTTTTTTCATAAGCTACTGGCTTGTTTAAATATTAGAATTAAAAATTGTTTTCCAATAGAGCTCTTTTGAATATTTATTTGACATTGTCCAAAATAATGCAATGAAAATTCACATAAAATTCAAAGTTTTCGAGCCCATTTCCTTACAAAAAAATATATTTTTTCTTGTACCGTCGTTCCTTGTTGTGAATGTGACTTACGCCTACCCCCTAGGCACAGGTCGTCTACAAAATGGGGTACGCTGTAGGCACGATATCAAAATCCTAATCTCACTTCCATACTTTCCCCGAACTCCTACTTCTTTGTAGTTTGAAGATAATTATTCAAAGCGACTTTTCATCTTCTATGCACACATTCTAAATTCCAGCTTATCCACGTATACATATAAACTATAGTAGTTCCCCAAAAGCCTCACGGAAGACATATTTAAATCTACTTAAACTTCCGAACTTGTGCATTCTCAATTCCGCTGGGAATAAGGTACCTTGCTCGTTTTATCAAATTCTCTCATCTTTTTTTTTCGCTTGTTTAAATTTTGCAAAAGAACACGTTCAAACACATCATCTTCAAATAACTTGTTTCATATGAGATCAAAACTCAGTTTATTTTTGATAATTTCTTTTAAGGTAGTAGTTAAAGGTATCAGTAGTTTTGTGCACTTTTGCATTGAAACACACAACTTTTAGGGAGTAACCATCAATTAAAAAAAGACATCTTGAATTCATCACGTCACCAATTTTACCTCATTACTTCTTTTTTTGTGTATTAGGATGTTTTCGTGTCGTTTTTTTTTCAAAGTATATCTCTAGTCTTTCATCAGTTTATTTAATGTTTTGACACACTAACATTTGCCTTCCGTTTCGAATAATATTTCTTACTTCTCTATTTTGTTTAAATAAACGTGACTCGCATCCTGTCTAGGTGATTTTTGTTTTTTTGAAAAGCGAGATTATCTTCATAATATTTGCATAAATTACGCAAAGACATCTCCGACAGTTCATTAGATGTCATTTCAGAACGAAAATGGTGCTGGACACTTCATGGAATCGAACGACTATAGAATTCGGACACAGAGTGAGTTCTTCTTTCATCTTGTAAAAGTTTTCAGAGTATTGGATTACTATTTTCTGTTTTGCACTTTTTGTCCTGAAAAAGTTTTGTATGAAGAATTAGTGGAAACGTGATTAATTGAGGCTTCGGAGTGTAATTATAGGCTAGACCTATTTCAACCATTGACCTTTGAATTAGAGAATTGACTTTTGTGTTTATGATTTTTCGAGTTTCGATATTTTGAGAAATTCTTAAAAAATTATAAGCGTGTTTTCAGATGTATTATTAAAAGTCATGAAAATCCTGTAGGCAAGCGGATAGGCATTTTTCTGCCTAAATATTAAATTTGAAGGTAACTGTTAGAGTTAGAGTTTTTTTGTTATTTCAGATTTATATATGTAATTAACAAATTTCGCCTAATTTCCAATTTCCACTGTTAATTTCCTTCCCATCATTTCTGAAAAATCCTTTTTTTTCAATTTTCGATTCAACAATGTGTTGAACTAAATTTAAAAAAGCATTAAGGAACTATGTTAATTCCCTATTATACGCCTTATTGTTCTCAGAACTTCTTGGTATTAGATATTTATTTTTGAACATATTCACGTATTTTCTGGCACGTTTGTCTACTCTGAATACTCAAAACACAAAAATTGAAACGAAGTAAAGCTATCCGAAAAGCTGAGATTTGGGCGTGCAATTAAAGGGGTATTAGCTCGTGGCTAAAATTTTCTGAAGCTCCAAAAATGTCTTATTACACTTCAACTCAATAATTCCAGGGTGTAACTCCAGTCCACGTAGTGGCACTTCTTATGGGAACCGTGAATTGCCTTCTCAATGGTCTCATTTGGTCAGCTTTCCGCCGTTCCCCTCAATTACTCACAAAACATCACCTCTACCTTTTCTACGCATTTGCGGTCACCAATTTTTTCACAGGTACAACACAAAACAGAAGTTAAGATCATATCACAAAACATAACTAGAACCTGAAATTGAATGACTGACATGCAGTTTTATACGCAATCGTTGATGTGTTTCGTGGTTTGATAGGCAACATTAATAAGCTTATGCATGTTTTACAATTCAAGGGGTTTTCAGGTTTCTTCACAATACCTACCTACCTGAATTTGTTCTATCGAAACAACTTAAACTGTCCCAGATGGTCCATACTTATCGGTTCAAGCTTTGAGATTGGACTTGATAAGGTCCGCCATATCATTACACTCTCAATTGCAGCAGAACGGATTTTTGCACTTTTCCGACCCAGTGAATACTTTTTCCTGGATCATAAAATGGTATCTTAAAGTCAATTATTTTCTTTAAATTTTTTTTTCAGATATCTCTGAAAATTTGCGCATTTGCTGTTCTATGGGGATTGGGTGATATGGTGTTTCTCATTTTCGAAGATGACATTTTCATGGTGAGTAATAAGCTTTGCAGAGTTGATGAATTTCAGATATACTTAGAACATGTGAAAATTTGGAGGGTCGGGGGGAAGTATTACGTAAAGAAGAATTTTTAGTAGTAGCAGGTGTAGGGTGTACTGAAGAATGCACTTCGACACAAGAAGTGGGGTAATGGGGTTTCGAACAACTTATAAATAACTAATTGGCAGAATAGAGGGGCCTATTCGAAATTGTCGGTTGTATTTTACTACTTTCAAAAACGAACTTTCCAGACTCGAATCCACTGTGTCACGACTTCATCATCTGGTCCAGCCTTTCACTTGTACTTCCTTCTCTCTACGATTTTTTTCGGTGTACTCCTTTCTCTTGCATATTTTCTATTCATCTGCAAACTATTTGTCCTGCGAGAAACTCGAGTTGTAAATGTCAAAAAACGAAGCCGCGAAAATTTCCAGCAGGTTAATATGAGCATCTTAAATACTCGAATCAAGAGATTAATTTCAGGTTAACTCATTGACAGTGATGGTCATTCTTCTTGTAGTGATTTTCAATGTACTACCAAGTCTTCTTTATCTTTATGATATGATTATTGGAGAGGTACATTTCATGAAATGGGGACCAATTATCACCATTGGTTACCACTGCTACGGTTCACTGTCATTCTTTTTCTACAATTGCCGTCATCGAGAAATTCGAGCAGCTTTGAAGTGAGTTTGAGCATTTCAAATTGTGCTAGGAATGCTTACTAATACCTATTCCACTTGATATCATCTATATCACGAATTCATAATATCGTAACTTTCAGTAAAATCGAAGTAATCCGAAATTTCGTCAACTGTGACAAGCCATCGAAAACCAATTCGAAAAGCGAGGCTAGTGGACAATTCAGCAATATCATCAAAGGAATCCCCAACGTTATAGTCTCGAAATTTGGAAATTCGAAGCCAACTTTAGTAGTGATTACTGATAGTAATGATAATGATAGCGAGATATTTCTGTGATTTGTGTATGTATTCGTTATATTTTGTTTTTACAATTAATCTATTCTCCTTATTTGATTCACTATTTCTGAACACAAATATTTATGTTTTCTTTTCTTTTCATTTTTTCGTTGCCACCTCCCTTCCAATCACCTCATCTGATCTCCATTGTGATTACTTTTTACTGATTACTGAGTAATTGTTCATTTTGACCATCTCTCGTTGCCACCGGGTTACCCTATTACTTGCCATATCACGTGTCAGGCTACTTCAGTCTTTTTGTATCATTTTTTCAGTTTTTCACGCAATAAATGAATTCAATTTCAGTGTGTAAAGTGTAGTAGGAAACAAGAATACGGAGAGAGAGAAATAGAAGACAAGTCACTTGCCATTTTTCAATTATTGAGAATCGATTCTTTAAATCATGAGGCAATCTATTTTACTTATTCTATTTGGAGTCGCATTTTGCCAGAAAAAGAATCAATGGAATAGTGAAACTGCAGATCAGCGACTAGATGACGTCATAACGAACGAGTTTAAGGTATATTTATAATAATAATAGTTAATAGTTAACAGTGTCTCCAGAATGTACCATGACCTCCAGGAGTTTTGTGAATTTTGCGCCAATCCGGTCTCGGCACGATAAATGTTTGTTAAATGTGAAAAAAGTGTGTGCCTTTAAAACTACTGTAATTTCCAAAATTTGGTGCAGCGGAATTTTTATCAATTTTCATAGTTTTTTCTAACGATTTGTTAAAGTTTATGAGTTTTTATTTTTTTGTTCTCATCGAAAAAGTCTGCAAAAATTGAGCAGCGATACTATTTTGAAATTACATTTAACAAAATTAACAAAAAAACTTCGCGTCGAGACCAGGTACCGTACTTTTAGCGCAAAAATGCCAAACTTTCGCGTCTGTGTAATACACCAAACGGCTTGTACATTTGAAATCACTCTTTGGCTTTTCTAAAATTACTGTATAGCATTTCAAATTCAGGCCAGAGATATGGATCACAATGGCTTGGTGACGACAAAAGAAATACGAGAATATTATGAAAGTCATCCGAATAAAATGAGCAAAGAAGGCATTGAATTTATCGATAGAAACTTTCACAGTGGAGGGGCTGTTGATGTGGATGGTGAGATTTTTAACTTTTTTCGATCAGTTTTGTGTCTTAGCACGAGCGAAAGTTTATGAATGGCATGTGTCTTGAAACAGATACGGTATTTTAATTTGGATTTCATTGAAAAAACAAATTCAACGTTTATAGCGAAATCCTACAGGACACGAAACGAATTTAGTGAAAATTCATAAGAACTAAATTTAACGTACCGTATCCCTTTTAAGACTGCTTCAACACCCATAATGTTGAAAAACCATAGTGATAAATTATATATTTCTAGAAAATGGGCAATCTTAAATTTAAAATTTAAAAAAAACTCAATTGTACAACTAAACATCAAAATTTTTTTTCAATTTCCAGGATACCGCAAGCTGATAAAGAACTGGTTAACTGAAAAAGGAAGTGTCGAGAAAATTCTCGTGGGTGTTTTCGGTAATAAAACAAAACCTGCTTCAACAAATAACGTTGGACGTGCGACAACAGTGTCTACATGAATGCACTAAATTTATTGACTTTCTTTGATTATGAAACAAGACCAGACTGAACATGTTGTAGACCACAGAATAAATGTAATAAATACGAATTATCTCCAAAAAATTATTAGGGGTTATACCAGTCAATGAAGAGAAGTGCGAACGAAAGTACAACAATTGAAAATAGAAGGAATGCTCGCTGTTTTCCAGAGTTTGTGATAGCTTTTCGAATCCATTCATTTCCGTCGGTAATGTTTTCGGTTGTATGTAAAGCATGATCGTGTATTAATTCAACATCACGGTCTTGTTCCAAAACCTGAAATAAATTGGTTTTGAAAATTTTGAAAATAAATTTGCGAATACCTTTTCTGAAAACACCGTGTGTAAAGATGCGATCTCCGTTAAATGCTGCTGAAGCTTGAGAATCTCGTCATCCTGATCCTCCTTTACAAACTCTTTCTTTCGAAGCTCAGCTTGTTGTTGGAATTCCACGGCAAACTGCTCTCCTTGCTCATCTCGCCACTTCTCATAACTTTCACGTTCCGCATCGTATCCACCACCAACATCACGACGCCTATTGCGAACTTCTTCTTTAAAAATAATCGGAGACGCACGATTTTGTACTGGTTTGTCTTGTGGAACAATCAGAACATCAAGTTCGTCAATCCCATCCCAACCAGCGTCTTCTCCATCTAGCAGATCTTCTTTTTGAATTTTTACATTTGATTTTTCTTCAACTAAATAATAATCGCTGTTCACTTCTTCCGGAATGTACTGCATACATGGGTGCTTTGCTTGAATCTCTCGAAGTTTGTGAGTAAGCTTGTCTGAAATTTTTAAAATTTATATTTACAAGAAAAACAATTTTCACCACTAAATTCAAGCTCTGAGCCATGAACAAGTTCTTCAAGACCACGGTGATATTTGTAAACGTGACCAGCCTCTTGTGCTATTTTCATTAGATTCTGTGACTTGCTCTTCGCGTGGAGTCGCTGTAGATGCTCCTTTCTAAAAATTAAGATATTTACTTATTTTCAGAGGGAAATTTGAAATTTTGCATACTTTAAAAGTGAAACCATTGCGATAATTTGTTTCAAATAAACAGTCAATCCTTCCTGAACACGTGAAAGGTGACTTCTTTCAGTCGCATTTCGAAGCCCATCACTGCTATTCACACGATGTCCGAGCTGCACGTTGATTGAATGGAACTGAGTAAGTTTCTGAATATCGAATGTAAAATGATAGATATCTTAAAAATTCAGGCGAACATCTTTCACATCTTCATCAAAGCTCTCTCGTTCCATCGGGCTCATTTTAGAATAGGCACGACTGGCGAAAATGTAGTCCTGTGAGTGATCTGCGAGCATTTTACGGAAGAGATACATTTCAGCGCCAAACGAAAGAGCCACGTTCGAAATGTTGGTGAATGCTGGAGATGGACGATTTTCATCACGACGGTAGTCTCCTGAAATTTGAAATTATTCATTTTTGGAATGTTTTTAGAACTATAAAAATTAGAATTAAATCATCAAAATAATTTCGCTTCAAAGTTTTATGGCAAAAACGAGTTTATCTGAAAAGTTTGTTAAAGGATATTCCATAAAAAATCTTAAATGGTATTTTTGCAGAATTTTTTTTCTGATTTGTTGATGTGTCAAAAAACTTGAAGTATCCGATATTTAACGTTTTTTATTAAATATTCTATCCAAATTCTTCCTCACCCGGTGGCTTATTGTGCCGTCTAATGTGCTTTTGCTCGATTGATGTGGCAAGTTCTTTGAACTGTTGTGATCGATCGATAAATGGAGGTTGAAATATCGTCATTCTGAAAAGACCAGGCCCACTAAATTTAAACAACAATTGTTTTTTTTTCAAGTATCTAAATCTGAATATCTACACAACAATCATTCAATCCATTCAAAAATTTTGACAGTTTTGAGTTTTCAACACCATTTTATTCGCATCTAATGGGTAAATTTCCGGGGGGAATGAGAAGGCATGTTGTTAGTCTGAGAATAGGAAAATTCTAGAAAAACATACACACACGAGCTCGACGGAATCCGCGGATAAGCTCATGTGGATGTGGGATCACGCAGCTTATCGCGCCGCCTAAATAAATTAATTTCAGAAATGGATGATTTGCGATCAACCAGAAAAAGAATATTAAGAAAATTGACAGATTGGATGGGGATGTGGGGGGAAACGTATAATTCAACTATAGTACAATGAAGAGAAGAAGTTCAAAATAAGAATAGAATACTCAGCTTCTATGTTTTAGAAAATGAAAACAGATGAAAATGGGCAAAATGTGAAGGGAAGAAGTTTGGGGGAAAGAAATTACAGCGTTTCGGGGGATTTTTTTATCCGGGACAAAGGTCGTGTACTTATTTTCCTCCAGCCCATAAAACGATGATGATAATAAGAATGACGACGATAGCGCACATGATGATCATCATTTTGATGTTCTTCCACCAATACTTGCGCTTCAGGGTGGCCGCAGATTTCTCAAATTGTGAAGCACCTTCCTGGAGAGCGTCAGCTCGGTCGTCCAGTTGAGACAACTTCTGATCACGCTCCAAAACTTTTTCCACGTTCACCTGAAAACTATTTTTCGTGATTTTATTGCAAAAAGGGGAATTAAGATTAATTTAACACGCTTATAAATTGTAAATGGGATCATTTCAAAAATTGCGATTTTTGTTATTTTAATTGCACATTTCAAAATCTTACCTTCATGATTCCGACGACTTCATCAACCTGAGCTTGTGTCTGCTGGAGACGTTTGTTGGATGGTCGTGGTCCGCCCTGACTTCCTCCCTGTGCGCCGGCATCTCCTTGAGCGTCCATGTCGTCAAGATGGTCTTATCCGGCTGTTCCCTGAAATGAAGCGAGTTAGAAAAATTTAAAAATTCGTATCGGAATTCAGAACTGGAAAGTGAGGTAAAGGAAGAAAACGACAGGGGGGACGGCGACGCCCATTTATGCATGAAAAATTGAGCACGACAAGCGACACGATGACGGACTAAAGTGCCCTCTCAAAAACGAGAACGACTAGAAAATTTAGCTATTTTTGTATAACGGGATTACGAATATTTAACGAAATTATAAAATCGCGATGTTCTGAAATTAGGAAAATAGTAAGGAACGATGAGAACAGGGAAAAGGATGAAAAAATAAGAAATGGGGTCAGATGACGAAGCGATGAATGGAAATTCAATGAGAGATGTTGCGAAATCTGTGCAAACACCGATAAAACATTTTGCGTACTGGGCATTATGACCTACGCGCATCTCTATTTCGGGATAATCGATAATCGGTCATGACCGTCATCCATTCACTTTCAATCATCGATTAATAAATAAATTGAAATGATAAATAGAAAAAAAATGACGGGACGGTTTTCAAAAAACTGGTTTTCACTGCTGTTGTATGATTACGTTTTTACCAAGAGGCAGTCAAAAAATAAAAAAAAAAGCGAGTGGAGGTTATAACTTGTATTAAATAGAAGACAACACATACAGTGGGACGCATTCCAGACAAATAACGAAGCCACTTTTTATTGCTTTGCAGCCAGAATTGTGGGAGGCGAAACTAATAATGGGAGACGAAGAATAAGGCGAAGAAAGGAGAATGTCCCATGCACACGCTCCAGTTCTCTTTCGTTTTTTTTTCTTATTTTCTCTAGCCGCATGATTTTGCTCGATTTCACACAAATGGAGCTAAATTCTTTTGCAGACAAAACGAAACGAGAGAACTGAATACAAGGAAGTTTTCAGCAGGTTACGTGCAACGGGTGGACTACGAATTTGAAGCCCGAGGCATATCTTCGAGAGATGAGAGGAAGTTTCAAAATGAATAAAAATTCAACTTGAATTTTCCTAGAAAGGGAGAAAAAATGAAATACTTGAACACACGTCATGGTTGCTGAGATACCCGAACTGAACAATAAATTTGTCAAAAAAATGTGGCAGCGATTCATCATTCTGTGTTGTTGGAGAATGCAAGAATAACTATGGGCAACAATGTCGGAAAAACCAAGATAAAGTTACGAAATTCAGAAAAAAAAACAATATTAAAAAAGTGCTGACTCAGTCCATCATATCAGCTGACAACAAAAAAGACACAGACAGAAAACAGAACAGGGAAGATTGGGGGATGGCTAGATAGGAAATTGAATGTCTGTTGTATTGTGTACAGACAAAAACACAATTAGGGAGGTAGTATTTACCGAGAATAGTTTTGAAAAAAATAAGTAAACGAAGCGATTATACTAAACTCAAACACAGGAATACAGGTTTATTGGGATTAGGGCTGTACAACCGGACGTCCGGTCGTCCGAACCGGACGCACATGCGTCCGGTTGGGGGTAGCTATCCACGACGGCCGACAATTTCCGAGTTTCGCGACTCACTATAAAATTGCTGATTAAGTATAGTGAGTGGCGAAACTCGGAAATTGTCGGCCGCCGTGGAAACCTACCCCAAAACCGGACGCAGTGCGTCCGGTGGTGTCAAAATCAGACGGCCGGACGCTGATTTGTACAGCCCTAATTGGGATAATTGCGCGTAGAACCTAACGGATTCTACATATAGTTGATTTGGTATCTTACAATCGAGAGTAATTCCGAAAAATTTTCAAAAACTAATTTGAACAAAATTCAAAAACGTTATAGTGTTTCATGTTTGCGTATCGCTAAATTTCGAAACCCGTACCATGCCGAGAACCTAAGTACAGTAGTTCTCCTTTCAAATACGGTACTTTCGTGGTGAGATATCGGGTGGAAGTCTGAGGGTCTGATATATCAGTTACACTTATGCGGCTAGCTTGACATCACTAAATTAATATTTAACAGTCTAATTGAAATGTCAAAAATGTAGAAAACTGATCTTGAAACAATTGTAAACAATGCGACCCATTGACTTTTTTTGACAAGAAATGAAAACATGAGAAAAAAGAAATGCGCCGGTTTTCTCTCGATTTGTGTGTTTTTGTTTGGCAGTTTCCAGACTCGATTCTCCAGGGACTGCTCGTTCAATTATGATTTTGTTATTTCACAATTTGGGAAAGCAATTCAAAAAAAGATAGAACAAAAAAATAGGTTGCAAATATATTCGCAGAAGGTGTATCCAAGAAGTTTCTGATCTCATCTCGAACATGAAAAGTACTAGTTTGGTGCTGACTCGACACTCACGGGGAACTACTGCTTTTGCGTGTGTCTGGAGCCCCGGCAAAAGATCGATGAAAATTCGCGGGCGCGCTCATGGAGCCCATGTAGAGGCGGAGACATTGCCATCGAGGAGCGAAGCAACGGACGACAAGAAACTGGGTGGAAACGAGAGAAAGCAAGGCACATGTGTGTGTGTGTGTGCGCGAGAAAAAACCGAGCACAAGATGAGAGAAAAGAAAAAAGAGCAGTGCAGCGGGTGCTTTTGGTCTCACGGAGCCGCGACCGCAAAAGCAGTAGCACAAGGATTATATGGGCAAAGAAGACGTCGGCGAGTATGTGTGTGTGCGTATGAAGATGGAGGCACGTCTTCTTTTTTTGCGTTTTTTCTTCAAGCCTTTAAAAAAGGAAGAAAAAAGAAAGCTGCTGACGAGGCCCATGGATGAACAAAGTGAAATCAGAAAATAAAAATAAAAAAGCGAAGAAATTTAGGGAGAGATCATCAGAAATTGTCAAAAACTTCTGCTTATCCCCAGTTTCTTAAATTTATTTTTTAATCGGGACATCAGGATACATCAGAAAACAATTCTTCAAATCTATGTGAAATTTGAAATTCAACATGTGAAAGTGGAAAAATACATGGGTGGAGCAACTAGTTCTGAGAGGATTACTGTAATCCTAGATTTCAGCAAAAAGCTTTTGGTTTTAATGTTTGATATATGTAGCAACTATCTGATGAAATAACAACAACATAAACAAGTTTATATATTACTCCCACAAAATATTGTTCTCTTGTACGTCATTTAGTGTTATTTTTGAAATATTTTTGTTCCTTGTGAATCACAACAAAATGAAGACAAAAAAGGTCAGACGGAATTCAGAAAAAAACAGCGAAAAAAAGAGAAGAAACCTTTCTAACAATCGTCATTCACTTCCAAATAGCATAACCCCCTCAAGGATTATAGGCCTCTCACTCTCCCTCCAAAGAAGCTTAACCCAAGAACATTTGTTCCATTGACACTTTTAGAGCCGGCTCACGCCTCCACCAACTTTCAGTGCCACCCATTAATCGCCGCGAGGCGCTGAAAATAAATGAATGCATGAATAAATTGTCATACATAATAAATGAATTAAGCGAGTGTCACACTAGGCTCTGTTTTTAAACGAAGAGAGTAGCGGGAAATGAAGAAATATAGGTGGTGCCTGGAAACGGAATATTACTTGTGAAATTGGCGAGAAAGCATATGTCGTGTGAAACTAGGGAAATTTGTTGAAATTTAATTTATTTTTCAGAACAGCTGATCTGATTGATTTTGAAGCTGAACGCAGGGGTCACAGTAATGGATCCATCTATTTTTATATTTCAACAAAAAACATCCGAAACATCCTGCTGAAACTTATGACAAACAGAAAACATTATGAAAATAGTAAACTCTACAAAACCCCAAATAACCTACATGTGAAAAAAGACAAAAAGCGGAAGAGTGACTAGCAGGCAATGTCATTCAAAACGACCTCATATTGTGGTATTGGTGGTGGTGGTTTTGGAGGGGCCCGAATACGTTGTGGTGCGGAAAAATAAAGGGGAAAAAGAAAGAGCTGGTTTTTCAAAAGAGGAGAGAAAGTGAGAGAGAGAGAGCAAAGATAATGAAAAAAAGGAAAATTTGAAAGAACGGGAGGGAAACCCAAGGAGAAAGTTTTTTTCTTAAAGGTTTCGGAATATACTCACAATCGTGACGTTGGTAATGTTATGCGTTTTGTTTATGAAATAATGAAATGAATAATATGCTGACCTGATCCGTGGAAACGTAACAGACAATTAAAACAATTGAGAATTAAATTTATGTACCCAATTATTTGTGCGATTACTGTTATAATTTCAAATCTAAGAACACCCATAAGTATCAAGTTGGGCAAAAATCTAAAATTGGTTCTTATGAGTTAAAAAAGTATCGTAAGTGGCCATGTTTGATAAAATTTTCTCGTTAGCCCAACATGATACTAAATAAAAGTTGACAAGAAACAGGTCATAATTTAAAAAAAGAATTGAAATACACTTTAGCATACCCTTGTTATTGTATTGTAAGCTGCCTGGCAGACATATCAAACTTGCTCAAATCACGCTAAAATTTCTCAGCTCATGTTATGCCGAAACTAGTGAAATTGATACATTTTCGGGCAATTTCCTCTAGCCTCGATTTTCTTATTCAATTATCGCGGGAAATTGAAAAGCACGAGAAAAAAAACAATTGGAAAATAACAAGAATAGGAGATAATCTTGAGATTGGATCGGATAACACTAAACTTCTGATTCTAATAATTGTGGTTTTGGGCGAAAAAACAGGAAAGTGTCCTCACAAATCCCTTCTAGACTATAAACACAATTGTTTTTTTTTAATTTTTTGAAATAAAAATTTAATATTAGATTTTCATGAGATACATTTTATGTCAGAGAATTGAAATTTTTAATAAGAAAAATCTGAAGCCGAGGTAACCATTTTTGCAAAAAAATTTTTCTGCAAAAAGATATGTTTCCGTAGTATATAAAAAAAAGTTTTCCTGGAGCTAGTCAAATCCCAGGTTCTAAACGAATCCGAGAATTACTCAACAGCTGAAATTAGCACAATAAGTCCAAGTTACTAGAAATCGTGCTAGAAATTTTCTTCTCTGCAATTGAAAAAATCACTCAGAAAGTGCTGTAGACCATAAGAATTATTGGGCTCAAAATATTAAATAAAAATCAATTTTTCAATTGGCATTTTTTTTTAATTCCTAGTCGAACAATTTTTCAAGGGGTTAGCTGTTTCAAAATTTAGGCTATTACCGATTGTGATCAATGTTTGAATAAATATCTTTCAGTGGATGCATTGAGTTCTGCCGAATAACTTTCACTGGAAATGAACACTTTTTTTGGAAAATCTTTCTATTAACTCCTGTCTAAGAAATAAACGACCCAATTTTTAGAAAACTAGATTAAACAATTCTTGACTATCGAAACATTGAAGTGCAAATTCTGAGAATAAAGACCGTGAATGACATTTCCACGCACTCTTCTCATCTTATTGTACTCTCCTTCTTTTCATCTCATTTGCAGTATCAATTCCATCTTCTTCTCAAAAAAACGAGGAGGCGGACTAGCTCATCCTCTTCTTCTCAATTTTTTTCTCGCTTTTAATATTCATATCGTTAGAATATTCGATTAGTAAAAATGTATGCGAGTAGCCGAATTGAGAGAAGCTCAAAAAATGGAATGAAGGAGAGGAGGAAGAAGAAGGAAATGCTTGTATATCATTGAAATATGAGAAATTTGTGTGTGTATGCTCATGTGCTTTACGTATTCCTGACAGCAAAATGCATACTTCAAACGGCTCCAGTGTCCACAAACGAAGCATCATTTCAGTTATTTTTCTTCAGATTTTTATGGATGAAGTAAAGTAGAACAACAATGAAAACAAAATTAACGGCAAATATTAAAACTTTTGATTGTGAATTTCATGAAAAAGGAAAGACGATGAAGATGGAATTCGAAGCTCAAAATCGTGATGGCTTCGGAGAGATTTGCGGTGGCCAACGGAGATGTAGGTGATTGAATGCTGAAAATTTGGAATTTTTAGGGTAGATCCAATTTTTGAAAAACTAATTAAAAAATAATCATCGTAAGTTTTTATGTGGTGTGGTGATCACGACCTGTTTTCTACCAATTAAAGCAAAAAACCAAAACGTTAAAGAAAAACTAAATTTTTAAAAATTTACGGAGATTGGAAATTAACAAAAATCCTTTATCTTGAGATTTCCAATATTTTTATTTAAAATTTAGAGAACTACATAGTGCACAGTTGTTTTCTTCAAAATTTCTAATTGCTTCTTGATTCTCATCATCCCAAATGAATCCCTCTCAAGTGCCCTTTTTATCGATGACGATGCAACCCTAGCGAAAATCCATTTTGTGCGATTGGCTCCCTTCTAGCCTTCTTCTTGGAGCCGAGAAAAAAAACCAATTTCCGGTGCAAGAAGCCATTATTGAAAATTGGTGGCTCTTACCAGCCTTCAAATCACAGCCAAAAAATGGGACCAACCTTTCTGAGCATTTCATACATTGCGTTCTCCATTCCTTCATCCACGTTGCAAGTCGACTCATCGAGGAACGCGACTGTTGGCTCTGCTAAGATCATTCTAGCAAAACACAGGCGCTGTTGCTCGCCTGGGGACAGCGTTTCTTGCCTGGAAAACCAATGTAAAGAAAAATAAAAATTGGTCAAATCAGAAAGTATAAAAAGCTTTCTTCTTACATATTCCAATAAAATGAAATAAAAATCACTTACCATTCAAAATCAACGCTATCATGAATATTTCCCACAATTGGCAACAAGTGCCCAAGTTTCAATTCATGCAGAATTCGAACGATTTCCTCTGAAAAAATCATTCAAATAGTTTTTTTTCAAAATCCAAGTTCCCCACCATCATTTCCGGATTTCTCTTCATTTTCCTCTGCTGGGAAAACAAGTTGCTGTTTCAGAGACAACCTTCCCACTGGGAAATATGGTTTCTGCGGTAAGAAATAGGCATCTGTCTTTTTAAAGTGTTTTTTCAAGATGCCTTGATGAGGCCACATATCGGCAATCACTCTCATCAACGACGTTTTTCCGATTCCACTGTCTCCGGTGATAAGCAATGTCTTGTTACGAGGCAAGTGGAATGTCAAATCTGTATAACCACTTTGGAATAATATTAAAACAAATATCATAAATCCGCCCACTAATCCGAACATCAATCTAGTATAATCCAGTTTCGGAGATTCAGATATTAAGCGATACGTGATTAAAAAAACTTACTTTCAATAATGCGGATATTCGAATTGGTTGGTGGACCAAACGACAGGTGCTCAGTCTCAATAAGATTATCATCTCCGGATGCTTTTTCAGGGAGCTCCGAGTTACGACGGAAAGCTTCGTTTTTAATTCCCGATTGGTGAAGCTTTCCAGTGTCTACGAATTCGCTCACTCTGAAAAATTAAGAAGTTTGAAAAAAACTTCACTCAATTCAGTGTTAGACAGCAGGGCTTTTTGGCAAACGTACAAAATCGCTTATTTCAGTTTGACAATACAAAAAATTAATACAGATATGTAGGAAAAATTCCTTCGATTTGAAAATAATACTTTTCTTTTTTGAAAAGTTTGAAGAATAGCGAGCCAGGTGGTGGAAATAATTTCGAATATTTCCCGTTAACTTATCCCGTTCACTTATTGGCTATTATACATGGGATGCTCTCTATTTATTGTAAGTTCCCACTTTACTTCTAATTTTAGTGATTAGAGCATATACATACAAACAAAAGTTACAAAAGTGTTCACTATAAAACCTCATGATATATCCTCCGAGCTCTGCAATATTCATTGCCAAATCTGTCAGTCTTGTAAAACAATTGATGAGGTAGATGAAGTAGAATGCGTTCTGAAAATATTTGTTATTTTCATTGTTAACCTTCAAATGTCTTGGCTCACATTACTAATTTGTCCAGAAAGTTCAGCAGGAGTGAGATTATCGTACATATGAAACACAAACAGTGGGAAAAGTTGAAGGATGTAGGACATGCAGCCTCCGTAGTAATCAAAGAAGGATTGGAAGACTGAAATAAAAATAATATTTAAATAAATAGAAATTCGAATTTTTACATTGAGATGGGAATCTCCAGCACATGAAGTTCAATAATCTTTTGAAGAGAACATCGAAGGAAAGATCGGAGAATACATGCTCGAACTCTGCCGATTTATAGAATGCGGACTCTTCAGCGTTCACGCGCACGGAAACATGTTTGTATCTGAAAATATAACATGTTAGTTTATATTTGAAGTTCTTAAATTTAAATTTTTAATTACCTGAAATCTCCCTCAGCTTTCTCAACTCTCGCTGCCCAGGGGGTAATTGGGCCGATTAAAATTCTATTGATAATCACGCCGATCAAGAAATAGGCGACAATCATTCCAAATCCCCATCCTCCGGCACTGAAATTATTGAACATTGATTCAAAAAAAAAACTACAAAAATTAAAATCTTACGTCTCCCACACTCGTACTCCATAGTATGAAATAATGAATGGAGACAGCAAAACTGTTGGAATAATGCTTGTACCCAACAGTTTTGTCAATTTATCAGCGTCTTGAGTGATTCTTTGATCTCTATAAATATTTCAGAAAATAATAAATTAAAGTTTTGCAGAAATATTATTTTTATCTTACGGGTTGTCAATTCCGTGATCGTCGACCCCATTCAACTGATAATAAAAGTTGTTTTTGTAATAAAGTTTATGCAGACATTGTACTAGATTTTTCCGTTGTTGAATATACAGACACCAGGAGAAAAAGTTCATGAGTGCCATCAACTGAAAGTCAATCCAAATATTCATATTTCGATTAATAAAATTACCAAACACAATCCAACATAACAAAGGGAAGCGATCCAAAAAATATGCCAGAATTTCGGTTCATCTTTTTCAATCAACGCCACATAGAACTTTCCAGGAATTACTCCGGTTTTGTAGTTGACAATTTCATCTGGAAGATTTTTTACCGTTGAGTTTCAGAAGTATATTTTTTCTGATCAAATACACACGTACAATTTTTGGGTTTAAGGCAAATTCAACAAATTCTCAACGTGTTAGAAAAAGTTAAATTTAAAAGTTGACACCATCTCAGTCCCAAAAAGAATATGGTGATTCAAATGTATAATTCAAAGCTCAAAAATAATGGAATAAACAATTCAAACTATGGAAACACCAACGACGTATTACATTTCTTCATAAGTGTTATTCGTCGATAGTATTTCGATAGTTTTCATCGTTTTATTTTGAATAAAAATAATAAAAATAGAATACTAACTTCCGACTGAAGCTGCAATAGTGACAGCAGTCAGCACAAGGGTTAGCCAAGTGTTCGAGTAGATGAGTGGGAACAGACGGAAGAGATTGTAGAAGACACGAAACCCGAATTCGAACTTCTTTTCAATCACTTGAAGCTTACCCATTTTATCTGGAAACATTTTCTTGACACGGAAAAGGGTAGGCGGAGACTGATCACAGAATGAACTTTGATGTATAGGCAGTGTATAAAGGAGAGATGGTTTGAGGCTGATAACAAAAGAAATATGAATGGAAGCAATGGATACGCAGTAAGAACAATATATGAACGATCGAAAAGTGATTTTTGCAGCGGCTGTATTGCACTGATAACAAAATTGATTATCTGTTTAGACTTTTGAAGATTATTTTCAAAATGTTGCAAATAAAGAACATAGATTGTTGATTGTTTTGTTAATTTTTTGATATTTCAAATTTGCTGGACTCTAAAATTGGCCTAAACAACCTTAATTTAATATTTTGAAAACTTTTTAAATTAAAGAAAATTTATAAATTTAGCTTTAAAAACAACTAAGTCATTCATAATTTTAAAATATTTTAATTGTTTTCGCAAGTTGGAAAAAATAATTTAAAAATGAAAAAACATCCCATAATTTGTTTACAGGTATTACGGTTTATTGAAAGTTCTTCGTCATTTAGGACAAGTATTTGTTCCAAAATTTTTGTAGCAAAACTAATCAACTTACAATATTCTTCATTTTCAGATTGAATAGCGATGAATTGTGACATGGGCGCATACAGAAATGGAACAGTAGTAACGGACACGCATATAAGATAAAGATGGAAGGAAACATGATTGATGCGAACCACCCGGGAGAAAACTGTGAAAATGCAAACAGATGGTAAAGAATGGAAGATCAGACGATTTAATTTCAAGAAATCTTTGCCGAGCAAAAAAACAATACCAGCGAAACAAAAGAACAAAGAGACCGCAAATTGATCAATCGAAAAATGAAAGGAATGAAAGGCGTCGGGGGTAGAAACCTATTTACGACTCTCGAAAAATTAATTCCATTATCAGCACAGTCTTGATTTATCGGTAGCGACAAGGGCTTATTTATCAAGAAGCACGTACTCGGGAATCCTTGATTATAAGCAGAAAAGTCCCGAAAAAGCTTGCAGTGCAAATTGTGATCTGTTACGTTTGACTAAGATTATATGTCTGAATGTACATAGTTTGCTGTAAGTTATTAAAAGTAGTGAATGTTCTAGAAATTCTTAATGCTTTTGAAATTAAACTAAATAGTATTTTTGATTTAACACCCAAAGTCTGATACCCAAAGTTCTGGATTTAATTTTTCTTTTTTCTTTTATTTTTCGCAAACGCGCAATAAATGAAAACCAGCGACATTAAAATTTTCTGTCACATACTCCGTTATAGTTGTTAGCTTAAATAGTGATTAATTAATGTAGTTTATAGGTCATTTCAAATAATAATAATGAAATGCCCTATTATCTGAAAGTTTCTGCAAACATGAAATATACTTGTCAATGAATTTTCATATGATTGATTGGTGTTTGTTTGAATTGAATATTTGGTCATTTATCAGTGTTTGTAAATGTTTGTAATTGCCTATTTAGAGAAAATGTTAAATTTAATTTAATATATAGCTTCCAATCATTAGAAAATACAGCGTAAAATTAATGCAAAAATAACAAATCAAAAATCAAACTTTGAATGCTTATTTGAGTTTTGGATCATACCGGACTGCAAAGCAATTCTGAAAAAAAAACAAATTTGGAAATAAAATTGCTCGAGATGCTTACGGTATGTTGCTCTTTTGTAATTCTTAATGATAAATATATTGGGAAGTGGATCGAGTGCAGTAAAAATTGACATAGTGACAGTGATAACGACGCTGATACGGCCAAGATTTATATTAAAAAGTGGGCAAATTAGAATTAGAGAACTAGGAATATACACCATGAAAATAGGAATGACTGTCTGCAAATTATTGTTCATTGTTTTTTCAAAATAAAAGTGCAGGTACCTGCCACACCAAAGCTTTGAATAATTGATGCTGTAGTCCTTGTGCAAGGCTTGAAAACGAATTTTTCGTCATTGTAGACACAAGTTTGTAGCATCGATAACCAAAAAAGTATACAACAAATGAAGAGGAAGTCTGAAATTCAACTTTCCGGAGTACATTCAAATTTAAAGTCGCTTTTACCATCATGCTCCAGAGAATACACATTCCAACGATAGGAAGTGGTTCAAAACCGTGAAGGCCGTTTTTGTCCTCTCGAAAATAATAAAATCCAGTATAAACAATATCCTCCATTTTCCAGTCAAATGTCTCCAAAATATCCGACCTAAAATAAGGAATATCACTTTTTAAAGTCTTGAAGCACAATTAGTTATAGGATTGGTAGATAGTTTTTATCACGACATTTTAAATATGTACTTTTCAGATAGAAGAATGATTTTTCAAAATTTATAATTAAATTACTAACCTTATCAGTTCAGTAAATCCATCATCATCGGGAAAAATGAAAAATATTGTGAGACTCCAAATTGCTCCGTAGCTGGCGGGAATAAAGCACCAGGCAACGAACTTCCAACCTTCGAACATATTTCGATGATTACTGAAAATGGGATATCTTTGATGATCAACTAAAAGAAACCTACACATGCAAGGATCCATATCGGTACATAAAATGAATAGCGAGGATAGATGAAGAACATCCATAACAACCGCTGACAACACTATTTATCACTTTCATGATAGTACGGTTTACCCATGCATCCTTTGCTTCCACAATTATTATAGCTCGTGATCCATAAGAATGGACAAACTAAACACAATTTTTAAAATCAAAATTTTACCGTTTTAGCAAGGATTTCATATTAGGCAGATATTTATGACTGCCTGCCTGCCTCCTCTTAATCTTGTCTGCATTTTAGCGACTTAAAAAAATGATCATGATAATATCAAACTCACAGGTCTCACAACTTTTCCCGCAATGCAATAAATAATCTCGAAAAACGAAATGTACAACATTAAATACCGATATCGTCCAATTTCCTTTGGAGATTTTTTAATGATTAAATAAATCATAAAACAATTCATTATGATAGTCATAACTGCAAACACATCCTGAAACCAACCCCAGAATATCGGTAAACCGCTGTCAAACATTTTGTCACGAATGAGCCAAGTTAGAGTTTCTTAGATCAAGAAATTGCAGAAATATGGAAACATCAAACATGGCATTTCAAATTTAATAAAAGGTCGGTGAATGCACTAATCATACATTTTAAAAAGTACTACACACGAAACATTTGAAAAACATTTAAAGAAAACTAGTATAGGTGGCTGTAAGCTTTAAAATAGTTGTTGAGTGAATGTTTGAAATGAGGGTCCCATATAGTTTACTTGACATTCAAGAGAAATATGAACACAATACATTTAATAACGAGTTTCAAGGAATTGCTAGGAGACACCACAAAAACACGAAAACGAAGGACCATAATTATTTCCATCTAAAAAATAAAATTATTCTAATACAATAAAATTTATCTAAATAACTCTGCGCGTCGAATAAGAAAAAAAATTATTACAACTTTTATTTATTTTGTTTTTGTACAGCCAAGATTAAAAAAAGCTAACTAAAACACCAATTCAATCCCTTTTTAAAAATAAATACAAACTAGCTAGTGTATGTTTCCAAAACATTTTGATTTGTTTCAGCCAGCAGACATCAACAATACAACTGTATTGTACTAGTATTGTACTATTCCGAAGAAAATTTGTTCTCAAAAATTTTAAAAGTTCAAAGTAACAATCAACTTCATTGTTTGTAATCAGATCAGACATTATTAACTATTTTTTTCCTGAAAAAAACCCTATAATGTGATAGTTTAAGTGCTGGGTGGTACAATTTCCATTAAAAAAAGTTCTTCTAATCTTGTTTGAGAAGCTGATTGAACTTTGAGTATAAAACCAAAACTCCGCGAGACACTGAAGACAGTTTATTTGATCAAAAAGTTTTTGATTGGCACGTTCGGTTGGATGCCAACGGTCTGTCTGCCACTTTGGATTTTTGGCCGATCAGAAGCTTTTTTTGTTATTTTTTAAAATAATTTTGTAATTTAGAATATTTTTTTTTTGATTTCCAGAATGGGAGGTCATTTGTCACATTTGGAACGAGAAAAGCACAGTGAAAAATTGAATGCCACCTGTGGTCCAATTCAGGGGAATGTTTATCGAATTGTGAGTTGGTAGGAAATGAGGAAAAAAACAAACGTTGAATTTTAATTGCTCTTTCCGGTATCAAGTTATCAGTTGGTTTTTGAACTGATAATTTTTTCAAGATCAAATGTTTGTTTCCAGTTTCAAAGATTGGTTTTTAGGGTGATAAAACAGTGGATGGGTATCTGGGAATACCCTTTGCAAAACCACTTGTACGATTCAAGAAACCAGAACCGGCGGGGACTTGGGAAGAAGTCAGAGACTGCACAAAATATGGCCCGAGATGTCCACAATCCGGACCATTTGCAGAGGCAATCAACTTTCAGAAAGATGATATTCCCGATGAAGCTAACTGTCTGACACTGAATGTATTTTCCAAAATATCTGATTCTAAGAACTTTGTAAGTTTTTGTAAAGTTTAAAAAGAGAGTAGCGTCGTTTAGATTTTTTTTCGACAACGTTTCACAACAAGATTTCAAAGAATATTTTCGAGCATTTAATTTTTAAAAACTTAACTAAAGCAAACCAATTTCAATTTATTAGAATAAAACCCGCCCCGTAATGGTATACATCCATGGTGGAGGATATGAATGTTCAGCATCGAGAGATTATTGTGATTACTCTGTGGCTGGAACCCTTCCGCTTAAAGACGTTGTCGTAGTCACTTTAAATTATCGAGTTGGAATTCTTGGCTTTTTCACTACAGGAGATACCGTATGCCCTGGCAATTTTGCATTATGGGATCTTACACTTGGCTTGAATTGGATTCAAAAACATATTGAATCATTTGGGGGTGATCCCGGAAATATCACAATATTCGGGCAAAGTGCTGGCGCGGCATGTGTGGATCTTCTTGCATTGAGCCCACATTCTAGAGGTTGGAAGTTAATATTTTAAAGGGTGCACTAGGAAATTTCAGATTTATTCAATCGTGTCATAGTTATGTCTGGTGGTGCTCTGTGTGAATACGCGGTTCGAACGGCAAACAGCCAGGCAAAGGTATGTTACGAATTTGCTCGTCATCTTGGATATGATGGTACCAATTCTCAAACTCTTTTCAATTGGATGAAATCAAAACCACTAGAAGAAATCGAAAAAATGAACGGGTTTCAAGTTCCAGCATCTGGAATTCTTGCTTGGACTCCTAATTTAGATGACGACTTCTTTCCAAAATCACTTGATGAGCTGAGAATAGGAGCACCAAAGAAGGATATTATGATGGGATTTGCTGAGCACGAAGGGCTCTTTTTTGAGTTTTTAATAAAAGATCCGACGCCGCCCCTAGAAGCGCTAAAACTATATGTGAATGAATATTATAAGAAAGATACTGGAGATCATTTTGAAGCTACACGAAATAAAATTATTGAATTTTATTCACGAAATGTTGAGGATACCGATGAGAAAAGTACCAAAGAGCGATTGATTGATGTGAGTCAAACTATTAATTTTTGTGCTAGCAAATGACACCCTTGCAATGCTGAATAAAAATTATTTCTTTGAAATTTTTATAGATCACATGGAAAATGTTGAAAAAGTTTTTTATATCACCATTTATATTTTTTCAAAGCTTAAAAAATTATTTTTCAGTTTGTGGGTGATGCTCTATTCACCGCTGGAGTTTTTGATAACGCCAAGAATTGCCTCAAGCATGGTAATAACGTATGGCTCTATATTTTCGATTATTGCAACCCTTCTGGATTCGGGAATCAGGAAGAATTTATGACATTCGTTGCCCCAACGCATTGTACAGATTTACGTTATGTTCTTGGAGAAGGACTGTACAGTGATTTCCAGCCAACAGAGGAAGAACATAAAATGATTGAAAAAATGACTACGATCTACTCCAATTTCGCAAAATACGGGTTTTCTTGAAATTTTGATTGAAATTTTAACTGTATTGTTTTTTAGAAACCCAAACGAACATGGGTCATCGGAATGGGAAAAGTTCACATTGGACAATCCACGTAGGCATTTCCAAATTTCGTATCCACGTGGAAAAATGAGGAATGATTATCATCCAGATAGAATGAAGTTTCTCGAATTAATTCGAGCGAAAAATCAGAACCTGGAAAATGTGGTTTATGGCCGTGGTTTGAATTCTTAAAATGGCAATGTTTCGAACAAAGTAAAACTCTTGCATTTATTTTCTTTTATTTTTATTTTTAGCTTGTACAGGGTGGGCCAAAAGTATGGTAACACGTTTGCAGCTTTATAACTTCACGTGTGGAGAGAGTTATTACATCAATGTGTACAAGTTTTGTTCTCCATAAAATACTGACCAGATGAACGTTTTGAATTTTCAAAATATCCCCATCCGCATCGCTGCAGGCCTTAAGAACTTTTGAGATCACGATCTTTATGGCACGAAAGTCGGCATTCTGCGGGATTTCTACATTTTTCTCGAGGAATCCATCAAGTATCTTACAAGTTTTTATAGTTCAAAGAATGCTTTTGGTCTGGAGATTCTTTAAAAACAAAAATCCAAAAAATTTCAGTCGTGGTATTTCTGTCATGGACTGTGGCAGTAGTTTAAGTCTTGAATGCCACAGTCGCCAGAAAGATGGATGTGAGCGGCGGCAGCAGTATGAAGAAAAATTCATTTTAGTACTTTTTGGCACGGTTTGACCTGACTTTTCAGAATTTTTAGAAAAAAATTAGCTCTGCTGATTTTGTGGGTCGTTACGCCTTGTGAAACCAAAAAAACTGAGTAAATTTCGGAAAGTTGAATTCATGAAATATTCTAAGGTTCTTGCTAGGCGCCAGTGTCGACACAGAAAATTTTTATATGCTACAAAAACAATCAAAAACGCTTCTTCACTTCTTTAACTTTCAATTTAACATAAAAATCATGCATCTGAAAATTATTGGCGTGCGTGGGAGGTGCGTTTGTGTGGGAAGTGCCGCGTGCCAAAACGCCGTTTTTTCGAAAGGGTTCGCCAAATTGCCGAGGTGATTAAAATCGCACCTTATTGGGAAACATTACAAATTTTGGGTCAAATTGAAGGAAATTTATTCAGCTATCAGTATTCAATAGAAGAATGTACGTATGACGTGGCAGTCGCGCGAAAATCTCATGTAAAAGAGCGCTTCATGTGTTACCATACTTTTGGCCCACCCTGTAATTTGTATTGAATAAACTTCCAATCCTGATTGCTATTCTCAACGCCTGATAAATTTTAAAAATTGGTTGAATTACAAAAACTCAAGTGACATCATTACTTATTTAAAAAAGAAACAGTCGTTCGCACGCGCAAAGCGCGTGCTCCGACTGGTGTACGCTTATTTTAAAGTGCTAATGTAACATTTTTGTACAGTTACACATTTTCCTGGAGTTTTGCGGACTTTCAAGAAAATTCTAAAACTTTCAAGATTTTTCTAAAAATATTCTAGACCTTTTCAGATCTTTCTAGAAAATTCTACAACTTTCCAGATTTTTTCAAATTCTAAGCGCTTTCAGAATTAAATTAGAAAATATTTCTAGGTGCCAGAAGCTTCGAGTTCAATCAAAAAAACTGACCTTCAGGTATATGAATGACCGCATTTTTTTATTGGGAGATTTATTTACTTTAACAATTTCAAAAATTAGTATCTGACTTAAAATGAACTACTTTTGAAATGTTTCTTCGGGGACTTGTTTTGAATTTCACACGCTTTCAGAATTTAATTACAAAATTCTTCTAGGTGCCAGAAGCTTCGAGTTTAATCGAAAAAACTGACCGTCAGGCATATAAATTACCGCATTTTTTATTGGGAGATTTATTTAGTTATCATAATTTCAAAAATTAATATCTGACTAAAAATGACATTTTTTTGAAATGTTCCTTCGGGGACTTGTTTCAAATTTTAAGCGCTTTCAGAATTTAATTACATTTTTTTCTAGGTGCCAGAAGCTTCGAGTTCAATCGAAAAAAACTGACCGTCAGGCATATAAATGACCGCATTTTTTATTGGGAGATTTACTAAGTTATCATAATTTCTAAATTTAATTTCTGACTTAAAATGAACTTTTTTGAAAATGATTCTTCGGG
This sequence comes from Caenorhabditis elegans, assembly GCF_000002985.6. Lineage (NCBI taxonomy): Eukaryota > Metazoa > Nematoda > Chromadorea > Rhabditida > Rhabditidae > Caenorhabditis > Caenorhabditis elegans. The sequence continues at coordinate 6,673,923 of NC_003283.11, forward strand.
GACTTGTTTCAAATTTTAAGCACTTTAGAATTTAATTACAAATTTTTTCCTGGTGCCAGAAGCTTCGAGTTCAATCAAAAAAACGGACCTTCAGGCATATAAATGACCAGAGCTCAATTTTGTTGATAAGAAAATAATTTGTTTGTGTACTGTCTGTTGTGAGCTGATATGAATGCAAAAAGTTAAACTTTTAAACGCCGCGTGTCTTCTCTCACTTTTCGCTCGTCAATTCTCTAACAACGCTTTGAATTTCAAAATCAAATTTTTCTGTAAAAATGTTTTATTTTTAAATTTTTTATGTTAAAAGACACAAAATTCAATATTCATAATTTATATTGTTTCAGAATGGGTGGTCATCTTTCACATCTAAAACCAAAACCACTTCTGAATGTTTTAAACTCGACATGCGGTCCAGTTCAGGGAAACCTTTATCGTCATGTGAGAATTCCGAGAAACCACTATTTTTTCATTTCTAAAAATAAAGTTTTTAAGGGAAATGAAGAGGTCCATGGTTATTTGGGGATTCCATATGCTCAACCACCAATCGGAATACTTCGATTCAAAAAACCTGTCAGTGCGGACGTTTGGACAGAAACCAGAGATTGCACGAAGTACGGTCCCAGGTGCCCTCCCTCTGGAATGCTCTATGAGAATCTCCAACTGCCGAATACAGACATTCCAGATGAAGCAAACTGTTTGAGTTTGAATGTGTTTTGTCCTCAGTGGGAAATTAAGCAATCGGTGGGCACTTTTACAACTGAGTTGAGGAGAAAATATAACATTTCAGGCAAAACATCCAGTTATGATTTTCATTCACGGTGGTGGTTTCGAGCTTAGTGCATCCAAAGACTATTGTGATTATTCTCTTTCTGGGTAGAATAATTTATTGGAGTAAAAGTATGGGATTCATATTTTTTCAGAACTCTTCCACTGAAAGATGTCATTGTCGTAACTGTGAATTATCGGGTCGGCGCTCTCGGATTCCTTACTACAGGAGATGATTCCTGTCGTGGAAACTTTGGACTATGGGATCTTACTTTGGCTCTGAAATGGGTCTCCACGCATATTTCTTCTTTTGGTGGAGACCCGAAGAACGTGACTCTTTTTGGACAGAGTGCTGGAGCAGTTTGTGCAGATTTGCTCAATTTAAGCCCTTATTCTAGAGGCAAGTATGAATACTTAAATCCAAAATAGATTTATTACTTCAGATTTATTTCATAAATTGATAATTATGTCCGGAAGTGCTCATGTTCCATTTGCAATTCGAACTGAAGAAAATCAAGCGCTTGTTTGCATGGAATATGCTAGAAGCAGAGGGTTTTCCGGGTCAGGTATTTTTGATCTGACCAGTTTTGAGAATAAATTGTGTTTTTAGGTTCAGCGGAACTCCTGGAGTTTTTTGAAAACCTACCTATCGAGAAACTATTAGAGAAGACGGGATTGAAACATACCGTTTCTATAGATCTATCGTTTGCACCAAATTTGGACGGTGACTTCTTCCCAAAACCACTTGAAGAACTTCGGCGAGAAACTCGAAAAAAGCCGGTCATTGTTGGAATGATGGAAGACGAAGGCCTTATTACAGGTTCAATTTCAAAATAATTACTTTAAATAATTAAGATAGTTTTCAGCATTTGCAGACGGAGATTTTACAACTTGTGAAGAAAATTTTAAAAGACGAGTTGAATCCGAATACAGAGGTGACGTAGTAGAAAATCCAGAAAATGTGCAGAAAAATATAATGAATTTTTACACAAATTACTGTGATGAATCGGAGGAAAGAAAACTTGTTGATGTAAGCTTAAAGGAAACTCCAGCTTTTTTCACTAATAAGTATTTGATATCTTATTTTAGTACATTGGACATTCTGTGTACAACGCTGGAGTTCTACTGTCTGCCGAAAGTTTAGCTCGAGCTGGGAACTGTGTGTATTTCTATGTATTCGATTTCTGGAACCCAGATGGTTTTGGACCTGTTGGGAGCATTGTGCCATTTAAAGGTTTCCGTTTTCAAAGTTTTCCGTTTTCAAACTTTTTGAAATGTTTTAGGTGCTGCACATTGCAGTGAACTACGTTACATTATTGGTGAAGGAGTGTACAGCAAATTTGATGCAAATGAAAAAGATTTGAAAATGATGGAATATATGACTACTATGTTCACTAATTTTGCAAAATATGGGTATTTTTCAATTGTTTCTAACAGAAAATATGTTTATTTATTCAGAAATCCTAATATACCCGGCGTGACAAACTGGGAAACTTACACCGAAGGAAGTCGACATTTTCACATTGATTCAACTGACAGTGAAATGAAAGACAGTTTTCAAGAAAACCGCTGCCAATTTTTGAAACAAATACAAGAGCAAAGCAAGCGTTATCAGCACATTTTCTACGGGAAAAAATAACTACTAACTATTCTCTCTGTATTTTAATCTCTCCTCTCGTGTTTTGAAAATTTGTGACCCATTTTGTGTCAATAAACTACAAAAAGGCGGGGCGAAAGAGAAATAGAGTGTTGTCTGAGGAGGAAGCGATTACACAATGTTTGGCAAAAGATGAGAGACAACAAATAAATAGAGGAGATATAGAGGGTAAAGAATAGACATTTGATTGAAAAATCAGTTTTTTTTTTCACTTTTATTTTTGGATAGTTTTGTTCCTTGTTTTCCAGAGTCCGAAAAGTTTAAAAAAAAACAAGTTGATTAATTCTAGTATTTTTATTGATTTTAATGGCTTTGAATTTTTTTACAAAACTACAGAGCTTGAAAACTTGATAAGATATGGTTACTATCGCTTATTTGTTATCAATAGATTTCTGGTACATGCCTATTTTGTTTCTTCTTTTTTTTTCTATGAACAGAAAAACGAAGTTTTCAGAATGGGAGGATATCTTTCATATTTGAAGCCTGAACCACTTGGAACGGTTCTCAATACTTCCTGCGGGCCTGTTCTAGGAAACCTCTATCGTCATGTAAATTTTTTTTTCAAAGAGGGAGTATAGTTAATGGTATTTTTATTTTCTAAACAACCGAACGTTACGGTACTTTTTTAGTCAACGGGTAAAATTCCAGATTTTAGCTTAATTAGGCCTTGTGTTTGAAATTTGAGCCGCCATAAAATATGAATGTTTTTTGAGAATTAAAAACAAATCTCATCATAAAATTTGGAATTTAGGAGAAAATAATATCAAAAAACCCCCGAAAACGATATTCCTCCATTAACAATGGATGTATATCAGAGTGATAGCTATTAATTTTCAACCTTCCAGGGAGACAAAGAGGTTCATGGATACTTAGGAATGCCATACGCCAAGCCTCCAACGGGCGAAATGCGATTTGCAAAACCAGTCCCCGCGGATGACTGGACAGAAACTAGAGACTGTACTAAATATGGTCCCAGATGCCCACCTTCTGGGCAAGGACTCGAAAAAGGAATGTTCGTGAATCCAGATGAGCCTGATGAGGCAAATGGGCTGTCTGTAAATGTTTTTGTTCCGGGATGGGAGTCCAGTGAATATGTAAGTTTTATGAACACATATTTTTCTAAATCAATTTTTTGATTAAGAAAAATGCGCGCCCAGTGATGGTATATGTGCACGGTGGTGGATTTGAAATTTCTTCATCCAGAGAATTTTGTGATTATTCTATTTCAAGGTTCGTGATCGAATTTATTCTGTTTTTTAATTTAAATTTTCTCATTTTATTATTCTAGCACTCTTCCAATGAAAGATGTTATCCTTGTCACTATGAATTATCGCCTTGGAATTCTTGGATTCTTTACTACCGGAGATGAAGTTTGTCCTGGAAACTTTGGATTATGGGATCAAACTCTCGCTTTACAATGGGTTCAAAAACATATTGCCTCATTCGGAGGGGACCCAAATAATGTCACACTTTTTGGGCAGAGTGCAGGTGGAGCTTGCGTAGATCTTCTCACGTTGAGTCCGCATTCTAGAGGTGACATAACTATAGAAATTATGATAAAAAATTATATTTATTTAGATCTTTTCCAAAAAGTGGTTCCGATGTCCGGATCAGCGATGTGTGAGTTTGCAATGCGTACTGCAGAAAATGAAGCACACGTTTTTGATGATATTCTGGCCAGGCTAGGTTTTACAGGATCAGGTAAATTTCTAATTGACTGACTTGCAAATATTATTCTAACAAAAATGTTGTAGGATCAAAAGAAAGACTAGAATTCATGAGAAGCCTGCCATGTGATAAAATTACTGGAAAAACAGGATATACATATAAACAGTCTGGATTCATGAGCTTGTGCCCCAATTACGATGGGGATTTCTTCCCGAAACCATTGGATGAGTTGAGAAAAGATGCTTCAAAACGGATTTTGATGACCGGAATAGTTGGGAACGAGGGGCTTCTGTTTGGTAAGAGCGAAATTATAATTTTAATATTTATGGTTTATTTCAAATTCTTTCAGCATTCGACCGCAATACGCCATACAAAGATTACACGGATCTTTTGAGATTGAAGATAGAAGAAGATTACAAAGAAGACGTCGTAGATGATGTTGAAGGAATTCGTAAAGAAATTTTCGAATACTACACAAAAAATATTTCTGAAGGAGATGAAGAAGCCATAATGAGAAAAGCTGCAGAATTTGTTGGAGACTCCATTTTCCATACAGGAGTTCGTGCAACTGCTCAGAATGCCGCAGAGCACGGGGACGAAGTTTGGCTCTATAATTTCGATTACTGCAATCCGGATGGATTCGCTCCACTCAAGGGTTATCTGCCATACATAGGTAGGTACTAGAACTTTTCAACAATGACTAAATGTGTTTTTGTTCCAGAACCAACGCACGGAATGGAGCTTCGGTATCTGTTCGGTGACGGAATAATCAGCAAGTTTGAGCCAACGGAAGAAGAACTCAAGATGCTTGACAAATTCACAACAATGTTCGCTAACTTTGCCAAATACGGAAATCCAAATGAAACTGGCTCCAGTGCATGGGAAAAGTTCGATCCGGCCCGTCCTGGAAGACATTATCGCATCAGTTATCCAAACAGCGGAATGGAGGATGAGTTCAGTGGTGGAAGATGGAAATTCTTGGAAGAGATCCGAAAGAAGAACAAATCATTCCAACAAAATGTATATGGAAAGAAAATTTGAAGACATATTTGTTTCATTATGATGCTTGAAGATTCAATAAAAATTTATTGAATAATATAGTGTTTATTAAGTAACGGTACAGTTTGCAAAGAAACCACCAAGACTAGAGAGATCACATTGTACAGCTGGAGAGGGGGAGGTTAACATGGAAAATTGGATAAATATTAGAATACAAGTTGAAGGAACATTTTCTGATTAACTAAAAAAAGCCAGAAAACTTAAATGGAGAAAACACACAAAAACAAACAAAGAAAAAATGAAAAGGTGAAAATTGACTAGATTCACTTTCAGCAAAAAAAAATACAGTGAGGCGACGCTCTGGAATGTATGTGAAGTACTTGATAAATGCTTGAACTGCGGATATTCAAAATAATACTGCGAAATGACGCAAAAAAAATCTTATGGCATGACTAGAATTCACTCAGCAATTTGGAAAAGGAGATCAGTGACAAGATCAGAAAAATAGACTATTAGGTATATAAAATGGGAGATCATTTGGAAAGCCAAAAAAGGATAAAGAAATGAGGTCAACTCGGGAGATATACAGTGGATAGTTGGTTGACCGGGGGAAATTGTAAAGAGTTAGGTAGTCGAAAAGTGTGATTACATTGTTGGAATAACTCTTGAGAGCAAATCCTGAAGAGGCGATCTTTGACACGTCGACGAGTGCAGCTTGAGCATCTTCTTTGTTGGAAATGAGTTGAAGCAGGTGGAGCAGGAGACAATTGTTGAGGATTGTGCGGGTGGAGAGCCACCGAGCTCATTACGGGGTTTGTGCCAACGACGATGTGATGCCAAATTGGCCGGACATGAGAACACCTGCAAAAATGGAGCAAATTGTGTGTTTGTTTGTAAAGAACAGATAGAGGGAGAGAGAAAGCTGAGAATCATGGACCAGCTGGTTGGTACTGAAAGAAGCCGGCTCGCAGCAGGGGGTGTCGATAAATAGAAAAAGCCAAGGGAACCCGACTCGTGAAGAGCACTGGATTACTGTTTTGTCAAGTGGCGAGAGGGATTAAGATGGTTTGCTGACTCTTATGACGATACAAGGGTAGTCAAGTAAGTGATATAGATGAGCTTGACAGGTGGGAGTAATGAGTATAGGAGTACTATAGTATTCAACCTTTCGTTTTTGGGTTCTATGACTAATCTATCAGAATTCTTGAAAGTTTTGTAGTCTGAAGTAAATTTGCTTCCTGTTATCTAGAACTTCTGATCAGAAGCAATAATCCAAAGAATCAACAAACCTTGTCACAATCCGGACATTTGTATTCCTCGTGAGCAATTCTTGGACATTTGTGTTGTGCCAGCTTGAACACGTCCTCGTATTTCACCTTGCACAGCCGGCAGATACAGTCTCCAATGACATTTGGAATCTCGTCAATCTTTTGTCTTGACTCCTCGGTGACCTGGAATGAAAACAATATGCTTGGAATTTGTTAATTTGAATCCGGTAATTGTTGAATCTCAATTAAACAAATCTAACCAACCTCTACATATGCTGCTGTCTCATCGAGCAAATCAGCTTCTTTTTGGAGCTCCTCCACAGATTTCACATCCGCCTCCTCCTGCAACAAAAATATTATTATCCGTTCGTTTTCTCGGTGTCATTAGCAATAAATCAAGCGAGCGCTCAATCTGAGACGGTTGTCAGAGAATGCCGCAAGACAAAAGTGGCAGACGGTCGCTGGTCAGCGGGTGGTAATTAACCCAAGCTTTTGCTCCTTCTTTTTTCTGCGCCGCACCGCTTTCCGGCACCTCTTATGTGCCTTCGTTTTCAAAAGCTCTCATATGCTAATCACGTCTAATTAAGACAATCGGTGCCGAATTGTTTTTGCTCATAGAGGAAAGAAGGAGAAGCTTAGAAAGAGCCGATAGCTTTACTCACCTTTATGAACATACCGCTGACTGGAGAACTGGTCACAGTGTCTTCATTCAGTTTTCGAAGCTTTGTCTTTTTCGGGTCTATCGGTAGAGGACGTTTTCGAGATTGATGGGGGAATGGGAGAAACTCTTTTTGGATGGTCGGTTCTTGGAAAAGCTGAAAACAATTTTTTAGAACACATTTTTAGATACCTCAAGAACATAATAGTGTCAAGTGATCTGGAGAACTTATTATGAATACTATGATCGCCTTATTTGCAGTGAAAATCACATTCCCCTATAGTCATCAGTAGAACAGGTAGAAGTTGGTATAAATTTTTGATCTTTCAATTAAGAAAAAAGGTATCAATGTCTAGATAAGACACACCTATCACTAACCGGTTGAGGTGCCAGCTTCGCGCTGAACTGAATTTGCTGCTGCTGGATCTGGTAGAGCGCAAGCATCTGTTGAACTAGCGTTGGGTTCCAGAACATTGGAAGTGTAGGGAACACTGTTTGCGTGGAACAGTCAAAGTCCAACGTTTTATCCAAATTTTCATCATTGGATACGGTAGATGTTGTAGACGGCACTGGACTCGGATTCGTCGATGATAATATTGCTTTGACCCAAAAGTCATTCATAGGCACCATGGCCTTCTGAAATCAAAACGATATAAAATGGATCGAAAAAAGATATGGGTTACGGTAGATGTGAACGAAAAAAGAAAAGGTGTCTGACTCTGACCGTCTGGTGTCCTCAATTGACCGTGGCACGTACACACTAACCTCCTTTTATATGGGAGAAGGCACAAGGCTGGCAGCTGCTGCTCCCGAGTCTCCGCCCCGAAGACACCTTACAAGAAGGGGAGCGAGTGAGCAATTAACATGGAAATTGGGTCGAGATTTTGTGAAATTGGAAATTTCAATGTTTTTTTCGTCAAAAATAAAGATTGTCAATGGGTAAATTTGATAGATGAGTGACGAAATCTAGAAATTCGATTTTTGAGTTGTGTAACTTTTGAGGGATAGAAGAAAAAGGGAAAATCTCAGTAAAACAACTGATGAATTCTCAATAGCTTGAAATTGGGCATTTCGTAACCTATTGTGAAATTTTATTTGTGTTCACTGTTGAATTTTTCCTTCCACAGAAATTCTTTGGATTGAGATTTTATCAATGAAATTTTTATTGGCATTTGAAAAGTGGCAATTACTAAGTTTTTGCCACTTTTCGAGAAAACTATAGCAATGCCGCATGTTCGAATTCCTCTCAGTGCTTGATAAATATTAATTTTAAACATAAGTAAACTATAAAATTCGAAGGTATAATTGTTTTTGATCGACGACTTCCAAAAAGTGAAAAAAACAACAAAAAAAAATTGAAAAGTTGCACTATAATATCTGCTAATTTTGGCACCATAAGAGTGGTTTTTAACAATTTCCCCACTGCCGCAAAAATAATATTTTAAATTCAGAGAATCACTGGAAAGAATCTAAAGAGTCTATAAGTCTGTACAAATATATTTGATACAAATATCAGTAATTTTATAACGGTATGTATTTTTATGATCTACAATTATCCTTGCTCCCATAAATCTTATTTTGCCTGTAAACCAGGTGTACTCGCCTAATTGGCGAACAATATGTGTTACGAACAGTTGTATAATTCCACGCGTAATAAGAAGGCGTCAATTAGCGGACGTTTATTCCACCTCCTCTTTCTTTTATACTTTCAATCGCCCAAATTGTTTACCACTTGTAGCACATCTCCTCTTCCAAGTCAATCACTTTTCCATATTTGGTAGCAACACGGGCAGGTGTCTCCTGGTGTCTCTTGGGACGAGCCGCGTTTAGAAGTGCTCACGGAAGAGAAGATGAGCATAAATTAAAAAGTGAGCAGTGCATTAAAAAAGGAACGCAGTGCCATGGGTTGATGACACCGACAGTGACCGTGCCAGGCGCGCGTTTAGTGTTCCGATTTGTTGCTATGGAAACGTTTGGCGAGATGATGGGACTCTTTGATGAACAGGTTTTTTGATGGGTGCCTCGCAAAGTTGAATTTGAGCAAAGACTGAAGTGAGGGAATATGTGCATTGTGTTGTGAATGCCATAATCAGTTATCTTAGCATTGAGCAGAAGCATACGAAATAGTTTGAGTTTGAATCGTGGTTAAATTTTTAATCTGTACAGAAAATCAAACTGTACGACGATAAATGTACTACCTAGAGACCTCAATTTTGGCCACATTTGGAATATTATTGTGAGAATATACAAAGTTGCAAGAGCTAGCCCTATATCCAAAATAATTTATCTCAAGCTGAGGGTATATTTATCAGTAATTTATTACCTAAAAGTCCGCAACATTAATTCATCTACCGTCTGTCAGCTGCATGCTTATGGCCCAATTAGTCGCATGTTCGTGAATACCTAAAAGATAATCAATCAGTCTAGATGTTGTGCCCATGCAGCAGGCAGACCATCTGTACGTGCCCTTGGCAAACAGCCGTATCATTTCGATTTGCATATACTGTACTACTTGCATCTGTCGTTGGGTCTGTCGTCACAAAAATAACAAATCGATGGGTCCTGGTACCCATCATCGTTCATCTTCCGCCTCCTCACGGAAATCGACACCTGTTCGAGAATTTGTAACATGCCAATTAGGACTGCGAAAAGTGAGGGTTATCCGAGGTGGGAGCAGATGCTCCTGTCCCGGCTTGTCCGGGTCAATCTTTTCATCCATCCAATTACGGTAAACCCATGGGGATCAAAGCGTGTTAGAAGATAAAGTGAGTAAAGAAGTAAACAACAATCTGCAACACGATTTCCCGATTTTAAATGCATTTGAGAGCACCGAGAGCACCGAAATGAAGTGTCAATCAAAAATCCTCTGGAATAGAGGTGTGTTTGTGCATTGAAGAGCTTTTGGGTAGAGAGGGACCTGCTGACACACATACATGCGTACCCGGGGAGACAAACAATGAATAATAGATGACAAAATTGGCACCGAGATATATGGGTGACATGTTCTAGCTTATAATATTGTTACATGTCGCCCCCAACAACCTGTCTGGTAAACATCACCACTACCTTCTGTTGGGATTGAATTTTATAGTATTGAATTGAACAAGGGAATACGTTCGGTGATTTTAAATTAGCTCGGGAACGGTAGAAATTTACCAATAAGGGCGGTGAGTTTGATTGTAAACTCAGCGTTTGGGAAAACAGATAATGAAGTTTTACACTCCTGGGTTTCAGATTGAGATTCTCACCTCAAAATGACCTAGATTCTATATTGAGCTATAATGACACTACAGTACACCTTTACATTTTTTTTCGGTCTTGTCGAAATTTCAAAAATCACAGTAAAGGAAATATTCAAATTTCAAATCTTGAATCACGCATTTTGCAAACAATGTTCTTCAAATCTTAATCTTGTTACCATTCAACCTCCCATCGAATTCACACCAAAATCGGCTTCCCCGTGTATTCCTGAATCTTTTGTTCATTGAAGACACAAATTTCATAATTCTCAAATCTAATAAAGTACCCTTTCACAAGGTGTAGATAGATACCATCAACCAATTAGTTCGGATTAAAGAACTATGTCCGACCGACGTCTCGCGCACTTTTCATTTCATCTTGCATCTGGCGTGAACTGAGCTGCCATTTAATGCCAAATCCGAGAGGCGAACGTTCCGAAGGCGGATTTCAATAGTGAGAAGACTGAAGGGGTGACCAAAAACGGAAGGAAAACATCTGGAAAGGATAAGTGTGACCGGGTCATTGGAAGACGCCACCTGCTCCGGCCGGCCGAACAGTGCGCGAAACTAAATGCCTCTCTCGTGTAATTACAATCCAATTCATTGGTGCCATGCATTGGTATTATGGTGAGGTAATTAAGTGGGCTAAGGATAAGTGGACGTGTTATGGGTCAAACACACGAGACTGATACACATTGGAGCAATGGAGGACAGGTGTTCGTAATACGTGGATGAATGACCGGACAAACTGGGTCAGACATTGTATAATGACAAAACTTCCGGTGTTGAGCTCATTTGGGAATGGATAAAAATATCACATTTCATGTAAGGGTAACTGAAATTTGTAAGTTTGAAAGTACTATAGGGTGACGACTTTTGGGTACTTTATAGGAAGTTGTGTGGTTTGAAAAGTTCGACTTGGAAACCGCAACAGTTTCAGACAACAAATGATGAAAATTTTAAGATTTTTTTGTTTCAGCTTTCCCAATTCTTCCAGCTCATTGCACAATTTTCAGAGTAATGATAACATCAAGTTGAGAAAAATTGTTTATTAATAAATTTATATAAATCTGAATGCAACCAAGACGGCCAAGATTTTTTTGCAGATCCCCGAGATCGCATTTCGGATGACTCTGAAAATATAATGAAAGTTATCCTACTATCAGTATCTAGTGTATATGACTGTCGAAAATTGTTCCCCAAGCTGATTTTTAACACTTTAAACATGCTCCTTATTTCTAGTTTTTGTGTCTTGTTTAAGATAATTCTTCACTATTTTACAAGTACTCCTTTCCCATAACCCATAAATTTCTATATAATTTGCGAAAGCACCATGAACGTTCAAATGACTCGAAGATATGTATGTGTTCATAGCTTTCGCAGAGCGTCTATGCTTTTTTACGACCGTGTTTCCTGTGCTTGCCGCATTTCAATAGAGAGGGACAGTTTGTGGTAGTGTGTCCGAATGTCCAAATGAGAGGGGGGAGTAAAATGAAAAGAGAAGAGAAGACATGCAAATGTCATGGTATGGTGAATTGAGCGGGTACGAAAGGCACTAGGAGTCGAAAAGCAGATGTTTTAGTGGCCGAACGGGCAGATGGACACGTTTATGCATCAAGAGAGATGTGCTCGAACCAATAATGTGTTCATTGCAAAAATTGGAATGCAGTAGGGAACAAACGGGCAGTAGATACACGTAATCAGTTGGGAATTAAGTGAAATTCAGGATGGTTTGAGTCTGAAAATTGACTCTGAAATAGGACAACAATGAGATGACAGATTAAAGAATAAATGTAGAAATGGGACAACTTGCGATCAATAGAAGTAAAACAAAATGAAATTGAGCGTAACATTTCTGGCAAAAATCATCAAGGCTCCTCAGCGTTCACCTCATATTTGACAGTTTTTTCATTAGCATCTGCCATTGTATATTCCGCTGGTTTGTCAGTAAACACACAAAGAGCAAGGATGTTTGCCTGAAAGATAGTGTTTTATCCTACAAAGATGACATTGAAAGGTGAAAGTTTTGCATTTAAAATGTTTTCAATATTCCGAAAAAGTGGCAAAAACTGAGTAATAAATTACCACTTTTTGAACAAAATAAAATTTTCAAAAAATATGTTTTACTATGATATTTGGTCATTTTGGCACCACGGGAGTGGCTTTCATAAATTTCTCCACTGGCTACTGGTTACTGGCTACTCAAACTACGCTAGCTACTTACTTCTTCTAAAATTTTGCTTTGAATAAGGACCTTCGGAAAATTTTTGCAATATGATACAAACCCTTTTGCAGAAATTTTTCAATTGTTACCGAACCATGCCATTAATTTGAATTAAAAAAACGAACTATTGTCAACTTTTTTTGAATGTCATTATTTTCAAAATATTTATTGCTGAAACTCACCACAAACATAATACCTCCAAGAATGCACAAAACTGTTCTCCACTGACCAACACTTTCTTCATTTTTTACAATAGCTGCAACTAGAGCTGGTCCAGTGATTAGCGCCACTGATTTCATCCATTGAATTGTAGAAATAACGACGTGAGCGAATTGTCTGTGAAAAATAAATTATTCCAGTTTCAAAGTTTGGCGGTACCTAGTGTGTAATGTCGCACATTTGTAGAATCCTGCCACGTTCAGACATAAACATGAAAAGATCACGGAAAAAAGAACAACTGAAACATAGTGCAACGATTGAGGAATGAACCCAAGACATCCTAGCAAGACACCAACGAGTCCTACTGAAATCGTATTGAAGAACAACATTTTTCCGCGTTCCGAGAAACATCTGGCAAGAAAACAGATTTGTGATGCATGACCTCAAAGTTCGAATAACTTACTTCGCCTTGTCACTGATAATTCCACCAACAAGTTTTAATGGAAGTGGAATGAATACTGAAAGTGCAAGAAGGAATCCAGTTTGAGCGACACTGAACTTTAAAATTCGATTGAAGAATATTGGTGCGTAGGTGTGCAAGAATACAATGATCGACATTTCGGCGAACGCATTCAACCAAACGCAAAGAACAATTGGAGATGTAAGAAGTTTCTGGAATCGAATGGTTTATTTTATGATAAAAACAACTAATGTATTTTAAATATTCTAGATTTATGTCGTTATATAATAGAAGTAAGTGAAAATTTTCAAATTATTTCCGGTTTCGAATTTACAGAAGCGTTTTTGGGTTTTTTGAGCTCATTTTATTTTGAAAACTAACCCTGTACGGTACTTCAACATTTTTAGTTTTCAAATGCTGTTCCGACTTGTTTTTTCGAATTTTCCTCAGCTCATCAGCGGAAACTTTCTTTTCTGGATCATCATTGTACACAATAGCCCAAAGTATGAAGAAAACTGATCCCATTACGGCATGTGCGTAGAAAGCGGTCCTCCAACCAAATCCTTCACATATCTGAACATATTATAAACTTGAACAAACTCTTAAGTTATTGAGAATTACCGCTCCAGACACTGCATTTGTTAAAACCGATGAGAAATTGGTAAACGAAGTAAGTGCACCAAGAAAAATTGCAGTTTCAGATAGTGGGGCCCATCTGACAGTTAACAAGCCAATCGCCGCAAAGTCTGCCGCAAATGCAAGTCCCTGCAAAGATTGGAGGTCACAAAGCTTATCATATCATCAAAAGTGATTCACAAGAAAACAACACAAACCTGACAAAACCGCGCGGCAAGAAGTGCGTGAAACGACGTCTGCGCGGCCAGTGGGATCAATGTTGTAGCGATGACCGAGATGACTCCAGCTAAGAAGAATGTCCACCTAAAGAACATAAAAAAATAATGCTTAATCTTATTTTTTTTTCTAAAGCATAAAGAACTTTATTTTGGAGCCTACTTTGCCCTAAATTATTTAATGGGAAAAAATCTAGGAAATTCTTTCATACTTTTTCACCCAACAACCTAACGAAATTTATGTATTCCAAACTATTGTTACGGTATGCAATTTCCAATAGATTTACCTTCCTCCAAACCGGACAAACACGTAGTTTACCGGAAAAGTTCCAATAATTGTACCCGCAGCAACAGCCCACATTATGTATTTTTTCTCGTTGGGCGTGTAATCGAATAAACTGACTGGGGAGGTCTGGAAGCTTTCAACTTTTTCAAAAATTTAATCGCTAACAAAATACTCACCTCATTTCCCCGATCATCTCTTGTAAAGCTCATATCATTTTTCATGCAAATAAATGTAAAGTTCATAACCACATAATTGGAGCAAACGGAAACCAGGCATAAAAATCCAATAAATACAACAAGAACTCTGTACTTGTTTGAGATTATGCTCATTGTTGCACTGAATTGATATAAAATGAATGGATCGAATCGTTTATATGTATCGAAAAAATAGTCATCAAATGCAAAATATGTAGAAAAAGGGGTGGAGAGATGAGTCAGGTTAGGTGAGAAATGTGGGAGAGAAAAAGAACACATGGAGACTAAACATGGAAAAAAGAGGAGGAAAAGTTCAAAAAGATCTAATTGTTGTTCTTTGGGCTTTTCTTGAGACACAGGTATAATACATTTGTCAAATATTTTTCCAAAAAATAGAGAATTTAAAAATAATTTTGAGAATGAAAAATACAAGTGCACTGTCACTTGTGGAGATTTTATATACAGTTACTTTATAGGAAGACAAATCGAGAATATTCGGCGTATTTTGGAATATTTTGAAGCCAATTTTTAGCTGATTAGTTTATTATTTATCTTAAAAAACTTACTGTATTTGGAATATTTTGTTTAGTTGAGTAAAAACAATTACAACTTCTTGCAAATAGGATGTTAAAGGAAAATTTATCATATGAAATTTAAAAACGACAAAATTAGAAATAAGAAGAACTCATATTGAACAGAAAGAAGGGGACTAACCAAGCAAAGATAAATAGACAGAAAACGATTTTTAAGAAGAGACTCAAAAATCTAATGATGTTTTTTTGTCTACTGATAATGAGATGTTCACTAATTGGAAGTGCACCATTGACTAGAACCAGTGAAACAAAGTTAGAACACAAAATGACGTAGAGATTTGAATATGGAAACGGAAATGGGGAAATTGGAAATTACGTTTATATTTTTAATCTTGAAAATTTCGGTTTGAAAGTGAACATTTTCAGACTTCATTTAAAAGTTCAAAAAGCCAAAAAAAAATTCGGTGGCAATTGTCATCAAAAGTGAACGTTTTGAGTATTACGAGGTGAATGTTTGAAACTGTGTGATCCCTCTACTGAAGAACGAGACGTGTTTATTGGATTGGATCACAGTTAGATTAACTGTTTTGTTGGTGAGAAGTTTTAATATTTTTTTGATCAATTTGGTGTAACGAACATAAAATATTCAGCCAGCCGAACTTATATGTGAGCAATGATTACTGAAATATATGTCAATGACTTTAAAGTGAGTTTTAAACATTATTGAAAACAGAAAAAATATATTTGTTGGATATATGGGTGGCAAACCGGACTTCCGGTTTTTGAGCGTTCATAGTTTTCAAATTTCGATGTTTTTTGAAAAAGAAAACTTATGAAATTGTTTGAAAAAAACCATCGTATAATACATAACACAAAAATAGGAATCGGATGGTCAGAAATCCGGAAAAAATCAATTTAGTTAGATTGGCTAATCCGTGTTCAATAATATGGTTAAAAATATATAAATGCTTCAATAAAAATGCCACCAATAAAGTAGTGAAAATGGAAACATTGGATAAGACTCAATCTTTGAAATTTTGTCATCAGTTGATGTAACTCAAATTTAAATTTATTAAAATATCAGGGAGGTGGTATTCAAAATATTATAGTTGGTAAAATACATTGTCATGAAAAGGTACTATCTAAAGCCGAAAAGTGTTAAAACAAATTTAGCTTTTAGAATTCAAGTTAAAGTTGACAAGTCTTTTAAAATTACGAGTCAAGTCAACACAAAAGATCTAATAATTTTTTGACCTGTCTCGCATATTCTTTGTCTCCACCTACCCTTCTATCATTCATTTTTTTGATTACATGACAATTTGTAAAGAACAAGTCCCCAATCGACCCAATCACAAATCAATGATAACTACTGCGCGAAAAAATCACGGCGTCGTAGATCATAAAGTTTGGCGAACTGGGATTACAAATCAGAATCGAAAAATGAAGGTCTTCTGGAACGGAAAGGTCAGAAAAACGATGAGTGACCAGTGTCGTGAGCGACACTAATCTGTTTGTTCCGTTGATACAAAACTCTTCCTTTTCTATCATTGTTTTTGGTGATGTTCTGTTATTTTAACAGTCTGTACTTTTTGATTTTTCTTTCTAAATAAACAATTTGAAATCAAACATTCAATGCGGTTTTTGAACAGGCAATTCAGCATTTTTATGACAATCGGACATTATGATTTTTAAAAGTTGTTCAATTATGAATCATCAATATGTTTCTGTTGGTTTTTTTATTTTTACAGGGTTTCATAGTCGGGGTTAACCCAATTGAATATATTTCGATGTTCGTCGTTTCAAGCGATTGTCCAACTATGAATTGACGGAATAATTGGGGACCGGAAAACTGTAAAACAACTTTTAAAAGCTCTTAAAAACGAACATTTTTTTAAACATTTTAATTTTCTTTGAAAAAACGGAACTCAGACTTTTCAACCATTTATCAAAAAAAAAGATTTGTGCTGTGTTTTTTTCGAAACTTATCGTGCTCTTTTTCGAATTTTTCGCTAGGTTCTTTTTATCTTATAAAAAAACTGTCTATTGTTGATAATTCTAATATATGAATTTATAATATAATAATACAATGAATAATCTTGCATAATTAGAACTTGATTCACTGAAAGTTATACCTAATACTTATAGGACTGTCAGATCTTGCCCAATAATCATCTTGTATTTAAATTTGGCAAAAGTTTAGTAATACTTTAAGGATTTCGCCAAATCTCATCACAAATCTGACCAAAACCTTTATTATGTCAGTTTAATCTTGAGTAAGAGTTTGGCAAGAGTTGGATAAAACTTCGGTTAAACGTAGGCACAACCTGAGGCAGTTTTTTTAACTTTGAAAATTTTGCCTTTAAAGAAGTTGCTCGTAATCTTTAACGAAATGTATTTATTTATAAGAAAGTTGTCTGAAAGCATAAACTTTCATCACATGCATTTATCCTGATTCAATTAAATTATAATTTTTTGATTTGGCAGATACAAGTAATATACACATTTATTAGTTTACATAAATCTCGGAGGTAATTACAATTTAGTAGGATGTTCACAGTTTAGTAGGAATTGTGGTATTTTCAGATTCAACTCTGAAACATTTTAATGAGCCGCAGCAGTTCCCTGGTGTTGATGGGTCTTGTCTCCGCACTGCTTCTGCTCTGCACAATGACAGTTTGCACACTTGCAGTCTCCCTTACATCCAGCTGGACAGCATTTTTTCTCACTGGCCTCCTCACAGCAGTACTTCTCACAACACTTGTCTCCACTGCATTCACATTTGTCTCCGCACTTGCATTGCTTGTTTTTGCAGTCTGGAAAAGTTTTGACTTTAAGAAAAATTTAGAAAGCTTGTTGATTTGCCTGCTATTCTCAAAACCATTTTAAACGTGTCACAATTGTTTTTGAAATCTATAAAGTATAGATTAACTCACCACACTTGCAAGCCATGATTTCTTAATTTCAGCAGTCAAATTGAGCTGCCTTCTTCTTTTTCTCACTGCCTTTTTATTTGGTTTTTGCTGGCTGTTTACCACTTCAAATATGTGATAAAAGAGGGTGGCCCTGTCACAATGTACAAACTTATGATACTAAAAGAATAGAGATATAGAAGAGACCCAAAACAATAACAGATAGTTGATTGTGAGTTTGCTCATTGATCTTGAGCACTCTAATCCTTTGCACAATTTTTTGTTTGTTTTTAGAACGTTTTTAGAGAGACTCCGTTCTAGTATACGATTCAGTCACAGCTCTAGTTTCTGATTTTATCAGTTATTGACAAGGTGTTTGCAACATTCACGTACCATTGATGTGACGTTTTTAGCACAACATTCATTTAAACACGTGTGTTCGTTCCAAAAAGAATTAGAAAAATATTGTTTTATTTCAATTGACAAGATTGATAAGCGAAAGAATTATAGATCGACAATAATTTAGTAGTAGACGTGGGAAAAGTTCACTTGCTCATTGGTTATTTCTTTTGCTCAGTCTTCTCGGTTTTTCCTTCACAGCACGATTTTTTCTCTTCCTCGCAGCAACATTTTTCGACGGTACACTTACACGTTTCTCCACAGGAGCAATTCTTGCAGGCTAAAATAAAAATAGCTAAAAGATGTTTCCAGTTTTAACAATTTTTACAACCTTGTTTTTTTTTTGAAAAAAAAATCTATTTTTAAAACTTAAAATTAAATCTTGAAAATAATAAATCAAGAATTAAAATGTTCAATTCCAAGTTAAAAATTCTGATGTCACCAATCATATGAGAGACCATATTAACAACAAGGTGACGTCTGAAACATCTAACTTTTTTTACCTGATTTTCAAAATTTATTTCTCAGAGTTCTTTTTTTTTAACTGGACATATAATGTGAAAAATAAAAGAAATTAGGCAAATGCTCTTTTACTACCTCATCTTTTACTACGTTGCTCTTTTACTACGGTTTACTCTTTTACTACGGCCGTATTTTTTACTACGTTTTCCAATTTCGATGCGAAAAATAATTTCGAAAAAAATTCAGATTGTATTTATTACTGGAAAATACAAGATTGGGGTCGTTTTTCAGAAACAAATTTTGGGCCTAATTTTTTTTTTGAAAATAGCTTATTCGAGGAATCGCCGAAGTTCCCGACCTGCTATTAAGTGGAATTTGTAGAATGTTTAAAAATACACTCGAAAAAGTAGTTTTCAAGATAAATTTATCTTTTATCGATAAATTTCAGGTCAAGGGAATGTTTTCACTGGACAACAACGTTTATAAACAGGATATTATTTACAGGCACATTTTTTTCCAGTAGAAATAACTACAAAAAGGGCCATTTAGTTGTTGATAAGGAGAGTTAACAAAGTTTTCAGAACTAAATATCTGAAAAAGTAATGGAAGCTTCCTACTTCGTACAGCTCGGTTGGTTTCACATATACCTTGGAACCGCGGCCGCCACTCGCCTGTTTGGAGAAGTGGTAAAGCGCGCGCTCTTCAGTAGAGTCATTGCTGGTTCGAATCTGGATCCATTCAGATTTTTTTTTCAAATAGTTTGCACGGGAAAAGTGTTCCTTATCTTAAGCTTACAAGTTTGCGATTGATCAATTTTTCACATTCCCTCTGCCCGAAAAGATATGTGAGTATATAGAGCCCTACTTGCCGAGTTTCTTAATATTATGCCAAATTACAAAGTTGACATGAATGTTTTCAAAAACAACAGGTTTAGAATTTTTCTACAATAACTGATTAGTGCTTAATAAAGTTTCAAAATAGTTTTGTTTGGAAAATTTTCATAAATTTCATTTTCCCGTTATGATATCGTCGGATTCAGTTAAAAACCGCTCAGACAGTAGTATATTTCAAAAGTTGGAAAAAGAACACAACTATGAAACTTTCATGTTGATTTCAGAATGAAATTGTAATTATACCTGAAATCTGCTACAAGGTAACTTTCAAATTCCAACTTTTGATATTCTTTTTTTTTTCATTAGGCCGTAAAAAATCGTTAATCGTAGTAAAAGATACAAACTGTAGCAAAAGATCGAAATTGGAAAACGTAGTAAAAAATACGGCCGTAGTAAAAGATACAAATTGTAGTAAAAGATCGAAATTGGAAAACGTAGTAAAAAATACGGCCGTAGTAAAAGAGTAAACCGTAGTAAAAGAGCAACGTAGTAAAAGATGAGGTAGTAAAAGAGCATTTGCCAAGAAATTATAATTTTCGTTTTATATTTTCATGAAAAAATTACAAAATAGTAATTTAGAAAGATTGCTGGATTTGAAATATTTCTTTGTTATTTTAAGGTTTGAATTATTTTTCATTTTCATGTTTTTTTTTACTTGACTCTATATTTTTAGATTATGAAATTATTCAAAATCATTGCTGAGGCACAACATTTGTTTCTGAATGTTTTTCAGAGCAACTTACCTATGAGAAACTGAAAACTGTAAGATTTTACACTGTTCCAATTAAAATTTAAAAATATGTGGGAAGACAGGCATGTTCGCCTGAAGACGTACCTGACAAACTGAAGTGCCCTATACAAATTCAATAAATTCGAGGCTTTTGTTTGTGAAATTTTGTAGAATTAAAAAATTGAAAGAATCTCTATTATCACTGAATTTATTGTTACAATTTCACAATTTTCTCACTTTTCCTTACTATTTTAATTTGAATATTTCAATTTTAAGTTTAAAAAACAAATTTTTAAACTAACTAAAAACACCTGGTCTGTCATAGATAAACTCCTAATATAATACAAGTATTTAGGCATAAAAACTGACCACATGGACACGGCATGACGGTATGAATCGAAAGCAAATATAGATGTGAAATGAAGGATTCGTTGAATAGGATTGACTGAACAAGTTTTGGATTGCTTGGACTTGAGGAAAACAAGATCTTATTCTATTTCTCACCTTCTCTGAATCTCTGAATCTTCCCATGCAATTAGTTATAAGTTTCATGGTTTGATCTAGATACTCTCTATAAAACAAAACACTTGTTGACTTATTTATGGCAATTTGGAGAAAAACAACTGGTCAAAAAAACTCTATAGACAGACAACGGGAAGAAATGAGAAATGGAAACGAAATGTGAGGAATTAAAGCTAAAGAGCTTTTGTAAAAACATTGGGAAAAAAATTATAAAACATTATAAAATGAATTTTTAACTATTATCTAATAAAAAACTATCAAGTTGGGATATCATCCGTGACAGTTGTTGAGTTTCCATTTGTATCAAAAACTGGCACTGCTACTTTGCTGAAAAATTTTAAAGATTTTAGAAACAGTATATTTTAAAAAATATATCACAAAAAACCATTTATCAACACAGATTCACGTTCACAAATACATTGCACAAACGACACAAAACAAAAACTGGACAGTACATGGATAAAACTAAAAGGGCATAGACTAAGGCTTCTACGCAGGCTCAATAATGCCTACCAGGCACTCTTGTAGGTACACAGGCATGCATTTTTCTTCCTGTGTAGAATGCGTTACAAATACAATTTTCCCTCCGTTAGTTTGATGGAATTCTAACAGAGGGATATGCCATATATACTCACTGAGAACGTTCTTTGAGCGAAATGTACGGGAACGAGAAGATCGAGCCGTTCTTGCCCGGAAAATAACGGACTGCGGCTGTGTATTTGTGAGTTTTCGTTCTGCTCTCAATATCAATCATCGAGAACATGATGAAAATTGTGTAGCCGGCAAGTCCGGCGAGCAAATGGAACAGAGCATGGAGGTATGGGGTTCCTGGAAACATCAATTGCAAAAACTTACCTAACACTGAATTGCAAAATTGGTTTTGAAAAACTGTATATTTAATTTTACTATCTTTGCCCGATCATTACAAAGGTTATCTTGCGAACCTTTAACCGAAGTTTTGAAAAAAGTTTGTTGAAGCTAAGTTCACTGGAGCAAAACTTTTCTAGGTAAAACAATGCGAAATAGTTCTCAAAATCGAACAAATTTAACGTTTTTTATTGGAAAAGAAAGATTTATATTATTCAACTAGCATTTGAAACTAACAGTAGATACTGCCCAATATTTGAAACAACTTATCACTAGATATTTGAAATTTGGTCTTATTAAATGTGAAGTACCTCAGTTTTTTTCAAAAAATTCAGTATACCAATCACTCACCCAAATAAAGCCAAAAATCGCAGAGAAGACGATCAGCAAACCAGAAGGAAAATGCAACTCCCCAAAGTGCAAGAATTCGACTTGGAAATGACTCGATGTCTGGGATTCCAGACCTGAAAATTTTTATTTTCATTCAAACAGTCAAATTTGAAATCTTACTGTTTTCCTTCATAGTTTATCACTACAGCAGCTGGAATGGAAAACAGCATCAAAGCGATTGCATTGAGATTTGGTTCAAGGAAGCAGAGACCAGATACGAGAGCTGTTACAATTAGAACAACCCATCGGACGAGAGTTCTAGAAATTTAAAAGTGCAAAAGCTCACAAATATCTAAACTCACAATCTTTTTGAGAACTTCTCTGGGAACCATTTCATAACTGGAATGTAGACGACAAGGAACACTGTTATAATCCAAACTAATGACAGTTCATCGACAAGTTGACCTTGAGAAAAAAGTATTTAGTAAGAAGAGCAAACTACTATCAACTTACCAAATAAGTTGAGAGTTGCATGATAATATGTTGAAGCTAATCCATTGAAAGTGAGTAACAACTGAGGGAAAATCAAACCACCGTTCACATCATGAAGATATCTTCGAAGAAGCATTATATTGACTAGTGGAAGGACAATGATCGGCAGATTTGTGCACTGGAATTAGTAATATAAATAAATTTCCATATTTGGTATCAATTTTAGTGACGAACGGGATTTTTTTTAGCTCCACTTAAACCATGAAAAAAACTAGACCACTAAAACTACAATTTCGAAAACCACTAAAATGTCTTGAATAAAGTTAAAGATGTTTAACTAAAGAAATTTAATATTTAAGACAAAAATTATGTGATGCCCTCGAAATTTTGATATTTCAAGCTTTTTTCGTAAGTTTTACAACTGAGTACATTCTTCGATTCACACACTATTCCATGTTACCACATTTCCTCTACTTTTTTAATTACTTTCTTACCGCGAAACCCGGTACATTTTCCAGCACTTTTAGATTTTAGATTTAAAGTTTTTTATCCATTTTGGACATTAATTTTTTTTATTTTATGTAATAGCCGTACCCCGAAAATCTTTTCTGAAATGTTTTATTTTTAATTTCATTGGTAGTGGAAAATTGATCAAAACGTGAGGCTAATATGCATTTTCAGCCTTACAATTAGAAAACCACCATTCCCAACTTCAAATATTTTCTAATTGTAAGTCACAGTTCTTTTTAAAAAATCAGAAACCTCCCCGTTCTAAATTTCTACCATACATATTTTTTTTCCTAAACTTTAGTTAACACCGAAGCCATACAACATGTTGCTTGGAGACTACACGAAATATTATGCTACAAACAAATATTAGCGAATCGAAAAACGAAACATTTTAAAAGTCCACTATGCGCAGAGTTCAATGAGCAATTCGAGATAAAAAGGTTTCTTGAAATTATGAATTGACATTTCTTCATAAATGTAAAACTTATTATCATAATTTTTTTGAAAACTTTTTCAAAAAAACTTACGAAAAGTATAACTTACTGTATTTGCGAATTCTGCAACATATGGTAATGTCTGATATTTGTAGGCACTTTCACACCATGCATGACCAGATTCATACTCAAACCACCGGTTTATACTAGAGCTTTCCATTCTGAAAATTTCTATAAAGAATGAAACTTCAAGACTATGTACAAAGAAAAAAAAGATGTAATGTTCAAGAATGAACATAAAATTACAAAGAACAACGTAACCAAATGACCTGTCATAAAGAGAATGAGAACCTGATCTAACTAGTAAAAGTTGGAGAAATGTTGGGGTAGAAGAAAGGCGTCAAAATTCACGAGATCGCTCTTGCCAGGTATGGTTGACCGATGAATGTCTGAACTGACAAAGAAAAATGCGGGAAAATTTGAAGAAAAAAGCAAAAGACAAAGGCCAGCTATCATATGTCATCCGGTTTCTATGGTAAAAAGTAATTTCCGATGTGAAAAACGGATGAGGCTGGGGCCACAACCACGAGGGGCACAAAACGATTTTAGTCATCATATGTAAGGTGGCGGGACGAAAAGGATTGTGTTGACACGGGGGTGCCCCCTCGAAACATTGAACGAACTAGTGTCTATGTAAACTCATCGGAGCACATGTCAATATACAAATTCATTGGAAAGTAGTTACTTTGGAGCTAGAATCGTAAGAAAACAAAAAATTCTTGAGTGAATAAATCGAGAAAAGATAAGAATTAAAAAAATGTATATGTGAAACTATTGCTAACACGAATTGAAAACTACAGTTTTGACAATGCCAAACATTTATGGAGGTGTTTTGTTTCTAACGCACACGTACTAAAAATTTGAGAAATCAAATAATTTTTAGTCCTACTATTTTCAAATTGAACAATTCAATTATTATGACATAAAATGGCCTAAATCGTAAAATCGCTTTCATAAAATTACGAAATTTCTATCAAAAAATCTAAATAAATTAGACTTCTAAATCCAAAAATGGACTGCATTTTTGAGTTTTATGACAGTTAAAAAAAGAGATTATTTTTACGATAATATTAAACTGACAAGTAATTTTGGAAGACATTCGCAATTCTAAAATTTGAATGAAAATTTTAATATACGAAAATTACCAAATTTTAGCCATTTTCAGCGTATTTTGAATAGTCTGACACTAATAGAATCACACAAAATGTCTCTGAAAAATCTATCATCGGAAACGCAAACTCATTTCAGAGCATGCTTCGTCACATTTTCTAAAAATCTTTTGTCTTGCTAAAAACAATGAACGACTCACTTTTGGGTCATAGCATCGTTTAGTGAATGGAAGTTATCAAAAATTAATGAGCAGCTCAATTGTCTGGCTTCCAGCTCATCCTTTGGCCAAAACTAGGAATTCAGTCTATACACTATTTCAGGAAATTCGCAAAAATTTGGTTAAGATTTAAGGCCAAAAAATTAATATTGAAAAAAATGAGGGGATTGAATTTAAAATCCTAGGCATATTAGTCTGCACAGAAATGCATGACTTGTGTCTAGGGAAGATTTCAAATTTCCATAGAACTTCCTAGAGTCAAAATGAAGAGCACGGCACTTTTTATATGGTCTGTGCGCAGAAAATGTGTTCGTTAGGTCACAAAAAGCAAAAAGCTCAGAGATTAGGAAAACGGTGGAGGACACGAGATACTTCTCTCCGACACTTGTCTTTTCGTGTTTAACCACACTACAAACTACACCATGACACGAATATGACTGTTTTATTGCAAAAGATATCATAATTGTTGTATTTTTAGAGATTTGAAAGAATGATATCATCTTTCGAGACTGATCTAGAAATGGATTGTATTTTGTGTGAAGGGAAACACTGAAGTTAGGATTACTGTGTTTTTCAATTAGTCTTAAATCTAGTAAGTCAGGTAAGACAGGTCGGATTTGAAAGATATCAAACAATATTTTACGAATACCTTAATCCCTTACTTAAATCACTCGGTTGATAGTTGATATTCCAGTAATTTCAGATTGAGCTTTCAAATTGCCGACAAACTATGTTGTATTTCATATTGTTGTAGCGGGCAATTTCTAATCTTACTAAAAGTGACCAAGCAAACTTGTCTTTAATTTGGATATACCTAATTGCAATCAGAAAAACATTAAATACTATGTTTTCCTAGTTTCTGAACATCTAACCGTAATTTTGATCAACAAACAATATAAAGATTTGAAATTAATTTTCTGCAATGAATAACAATGAAAATAACTACGGTTACCGCCTAACTTTGCTAGGTCAGTTTAAAAGTCACTATATTCTTCTTAGGTGATAGGAGTCTTAACAGAATTTGTATTTTTATCTAAGAAAATATCACTTTTTGGATGTTCAGAATAAAACACTAAATAAATCATAATCCTCTGCCATTTCAAAGATTGATTTCAAAAAAGCAAAGATAAGGAGAAAGCGTCACTCAATGGCAACGGCGAAAAGAACCAGCGGAGGTCTATTGCGGGTTTGCGGTAAGAGCGAAAGGGCGCGGAGAAGACGTCACATCACCTGCGGAAACAGAAAACAAGAAAATATGTGTGTGTGGCAACCCTTCTCACCGCAGTGAAAGTTCCTCACGGCAGGAAATGACTTGGACCACCTCGCGGAAAGATGAATGAGCTGCGAAGAATGTGTTCTGACAACTGGTAATTGTACAAAAGTATTGCGAGAATCGGCAAGAATTATTCAGAAATAATTGGGTACTGCCTGGATTGTGAATGAGGTGATTATTGAATATGAGACACATGAAAAAGAACGGAGATGAAGGAAAAATGTTGTAATAAAATAAGAAAGGTGTGAAAGGAGGACACTGATTGCTGTGTTTTTCTAGAGAAAATAATTTTGATAAGCATTTAGAGGCGTTTTATAAATAGTAACTTTCAGATTAAAAAACAATATCATAGACTACTGTAACTCCTCTATTAATACTAATTTTCGAAAGGGGGGGGGGTTTGAAATGAAAATAGTTATAAATAAGGTAAGCTTATAGCACATCAGAACAAATTTTGGTAACCTTCTAGGCTCTAGCAAGACAGTCTGATTGCTCAAAAGATCAGTTTTCCACAAAAAAATTTTGAGCTCCAAACTTCTTCAGGAAGCACATTTCATACCAAATCACTATCCCCTCGTACTCTATTAGACCTGCAAAATTAAGTTCAAAGAGTTTTGAACATTTTTTTTAATAAAAGAGAGACCATATGGCCATCCTTGATGCCCCGGATGCTTATATAGGCTGTAAAACTATTTCTAAAGCCGTTTGGACAATCAAAGTAGATACGTTTAGCTTGGCGAATCGAACAATTTGACCAACTGATCTATAACCCAAATCAAGAATGATTCAAACTAGCCGAATATTCTGGACTGGGGGAAAATCAACAATCTGGTGACGAATCTGAAAGGAACATATTTTGATATGAAACATAACGTTGTGAGAATTAAGCGAAGAACACTAAATTGTCACGAGAATTAGTGAGTGCAAGGGTCCGTCATTTGGTAATGACCGACTAGTTTCATTCAAAACAAATTGGTCGATAAGATGAGTGAAAAGAAAGGAAAAAGGAACAAAAGTACTTTTGAATAGTATCTTCTTTTCCCGACAACACCCTCCTTTTTCAAGACAAAACAATTAAACAAAGAGGAGGGAATTCCAAAGACTGTCCTTTTCCCCCAGGTCACGCAAAACGCACTACTTGTCTCATCCAGTTCCAGGATCATGCCATCTTTTGCAACCGCAGATGCCAAAAGCATAGAAAAGGCAGATAGCAAGACAGAAAAGAAGAAGAAGCTGTTGGCCACTACAAAAAATGAAAGAGGGATAGCAAAGAAGAAGCTGATGGCGCCACAAGCATAAACGATTTTGTGAGGCGACAGTGTTACGACATACGCATCAGTGAAACATTATCCCAAACCAATAGGCGAACATCTTTTCTTTGTCACTGCCATTGTATATTGGCAAAAAGATTGTGTTGATATGTAAGAAGAACGTACGTTCGGACGAGATGTTTGAGATATTTTATCAATTGAAAAAGGGCTTCATTGGGCAGCAGGGGAAAATAAATTTATCCACTTTCAGCAGTAAATTTGCAAAATGGAAGCTTTTGATCTTTTTACTGAAAATCAGCAAAGGTTGCCGCGAACAGTTTTTCGAGAAGGTTTATTTCATACATCTTTCATATTTTCTGTTCTCTCACCTCATTTGAAGCTGGAATACAGTATGGTAGTGAGGAAATTATTAAAAATTATTTATATGGTGCTAAATTTGCCAAATATCATTTTAAAAAACCTCTCGAAGAATTTACGACAATTTTTTAGTAAGATCGTAATTCCTGTCAATTCTTCGAGAAATCTAAAGAATTTTTTAAACATTTTTGTATTTGTCGATGACTTCCAAATAAATATGGGAAAGCTGAGTTTTTTCCCGCTTTTTGACTCGAAATAAAAAAGATTTCAAAATGAATAGTTTTAGTCAGTTCCCCAGAGACCGTACTCAACCTTTAAACCAACTAATTTTGATCTTTGTATTTAGTTTTACAACCTTCGAAACCTCAAGGGAGGCTGTAAATAGTTCAAGGGCACAATTATTCGTTTTTTTTTCTGTATTCCATGATTTTGACATTTTACATCTGTTCTACCTGTTTTCACTATTTTTTCCGTTTCGATAAGAATGTCCAAAATTTTTTGCACTGACTTTGTTGGTTTTACAAATGAAAATTTTTTACCTCTTCTTGTCTGCCTCAATGCTATCACTTTCCTCTTTTGTTCAAGATGCATTGAGTGTACGACGCGCACTGTCAAAGATCACAGGAGATCGTACAACTTAAAATGTCACGGACATGGAATTTAGTTTAAATTGCCACATTTACAACCTCGTCTCTTGTTCTCAACACCACAGTTTGCAGGGAAATGATTCTAGGGAATTTCTAGTGAATTGGAATACAATACAACAATAGGCAGGCATTAGGCATATGGTAGGCACGCAGGCAGACATGATAAAAGCTCGTAAATGCAACTCTTGACGTTCGGTGAAACACTCGTAGGATCAGAGCTGCGTTTTATTGCCAAATTTCTGCTCTTGAACTTACGGTATCACTAATGTGATACCTGGGAAAACACACGTCACGTTTTCACAAAAACATTTTCACAAAACATATTTCAGTTCACGCCTATTTCCAATCATGAGGAACACTTTCCAAAAAAGCAGCGAATATTCGAATGATTGCTGTTCACAGAGTACAGTACACTGCAATAAATTTACCGTCTACCGTATCCTAATAACTCGTGGCGAGACACGAGTGTGCAAAACCGCTCCGCGCCTTTAGACCGTAAGCAATAGCAAGATTTTCTCCTCGATCTATTTTTTAAAAATATTTTTTTAACCGTTTTAACTTGATCCCCTAATTTCTACAAAACATCGCCGCGAAAATAGAAAAATGGCGGGAAAAATTTCCATTCTACCTTTCTGAAAATCAGATTTCAATCATTTTATTCAAAGTTTTTATCTCTTTTCTTCTAAAATCAATCGATTCTTTAACAAATTTTCAGAAGTTATGGCGGATCTCACAGCGTTGATTGCGATTATCAGAGACTGGTACTCGGCGAGTGTTCAGAGAAGACAAATGATTGAGAAGTTAGTGAAAAATCAGAGTCTGTTTTGAAAAAACCCCTTTTTTTTCAGCTCACATATCATCCCTTCATCAGAATTCAATATTTTTCGATCAGCACGGATGGCTGGTGATGACGTTCCATCGACTTCTGGAGCTCCTCCAGGAAGCTCGTCAGCTCCAACGCCTGCTGGAAACCAAGTAGCTCCGATGCCTGCAACTCGTCCTAGAGAAGCTGAATCACAAAACGCAGCACAACCCGGACTGAGTACACAAATTTGGCGAGCGATATGTCCATTGTGCGGTAGTAATCGAGTTTCCAACACAGAGGAAAACACTAATGTCCCGGTTTGTAGCATTTAATCTCGTTATTTCTAATCTAATTTCATTAAATTCCAGGTTACCGGTAACGTCACCCCCAGAGATGTGCAAACTGATCAACCAGTCGCTGATCTGCAATCCCCTCCGCTATCCCCGTCGTCGTCAGTAGAGCAATCCGGTTCACTTCCTCCTTTACCTGAATCTCCTGCGTCACAGGCGAATCGAGAATCAACATCAGCTCAACCGAGACTAGATCAAATACCCGAAGATCCTTCCGAAGCTTCCATGGCCAATCAAACTCCGTCTGAACAGAGTTCTAGAGATCGAGACTCGCAGTGCTCCTGCCCAAGTCGTGCTCCTGTCGAGGACCCTGTGGCATCTTTTGAATTGAATGATAAAGATAGCATCTCAATCCCTTCAGACTCTGGAGCTTCGCTTAGAACAGGATCCGCAGGTTCCGGAGGAGAGCCTGAAGTTCCACTGGCTCAAAACAACCCGGAAGCAAGAGGAAGAAGAGAGTGGCTGCAACATCAAAACGCTGTTGGTTCAGGCGACAC
Source organism: Caenorhabditis elegans (assembly GCF_000002985.6). Taxonomy (NCBI): domain Eukaryota; kingdom Metazoa; phylum Nematoda; class Chromadorea; order Rhabditida; family Rhabditidae; genus Caenorhabditis; species Caenorhabditis elegans. The sequence continues at coordinate 6,704,019 of NC_003283.11, forward strand.
ACCAAGCACGAGACCATCAACTGCGGAAAATAACTCTGACCACGGTGAAGGACCTTCGGAGCCACAAAATCGTCCTCCAAGTCGACCTGAAGACGACGACGACGACAGTAATAAGCCATCAACCTCAGGCTTTATTCGTAAGGGAAAGTCACTGAGCCGTCAAATGAAAGTCTCTGTGGCTCATTTTTGGAATGAATATAAGGTATATCTTGATCTCATCGCCGTTGCCGATCGAAAATGATAATTTTCAGACCGTTTATCCATCTGAACGCCTTCCTGCACCAACCACCTCGCCTGGAAGCCCAAAAATCAACGACGGAAAAGAGTGCTGGCTGGACTCGTTCAAGAACCGAACTATTGAGCAAGACTTGTTCACTTTTTGAAAACTCAACTATCCTATGTAATATTTATTTGGACTTATATAATTAATTAACCTGTAGATTTTCGATTATGTACTCACCTTATCCTATTATTTGCATAATTTGACTAGAGTCACATGTAATGGGTCTAATTGTGATAAATAACATTTCTTGCGAGTATGAACTTTGTATTATTTTCAATTCATTAAGGTGGATACAGAAAAAAATATTGATATTAGGAGGTGCAAGTACAAGTGAATGTGAGGATCTGAAAAGTGAAAACGAGGAAAAATACTTAATAAGGAAGGTTAAAATGGTAAAGCAGAAGCCGAATTATTGGCATATCGAGTGAAATCATTTCCGTAACTAAGGCAAACATGCATCAGAGCTTCGGTATCTTGTTGAGCGTAGTGAGCAGTATATTTTCCACCAACGAGATCTTCGTACAGAACTGGCAAGCTGAACTTGTTGTTGGTATGCTTGTATGTCCAACTCCCAGCTCCAGTTCTCACAAATCCATCTCTTCGAATTCGTTTTTTGAGGGAAGCCGAAAATTTCTCCCAATCCAGAATATTCGCAGGATGATCCGTTTCCTTTGGTTCATCATTTTGAACTATTTCTTCGACGGAATCATCTATTACGACACGCTCCGATTCGTCAACTTCTTCGATTTTTACTGAAAAAAAATAAATTGAGAAAAAAAAAACTTATAAAATCCTCACAAACCTTTCGGAAACTTGATATATTTGCAGACCGTTGCAAGTTCTTTGACTATCGTATCCTCGATTTCTCTCGCCATCCAATAACTGTCAATAAAGTAGATATCCTGAGGAATTCCAAACTCTTCGAGCACTTCGTTTCGCTGCAGCTCTCCGTAGATGACGCGTAGATCATATTTGATAGCGTTATGGGCAACTGGAAAGATAAAAGATTGAAAAAAATAAGGTTAAGAAATTAAGGATAGCAGAACTGAAAATAGTGGAAAATATTATGAGAGTCCGGAATTCTGAGAATGCGTATTGCGCAACATATTTGACGCGCAGAATATCTTGTAGCGAAACATACAGTAATTCTTTAAATGACTACTGTAGCGCTTGTGTCGATTTACGGGTTTTATTTTTGAAATTGATTTATTTCCGAATAGTGACAGCGATATAAATTACTGTAGTTTTCGCAACGAGATATTTTGATATTTTACGCGTCAAATATGTTGCGCAATACGCATTTTAGAATTTTATATTTCCGTAATACATTAAAACAAATTTTCCTAGATTATTTGCCGCACAATTCATTTAATCTTGCGTTCCCATTTGCCATAAGTTATGGGCGGCTATTATTGTCGTCCTTTTGCAGTAAAAAAATAGAGTCAAAATATAGAAAACCTGACTTGTTTCTTAAAATTGACACTTGTTTCAACTAAAACATTTGAGAATGTGCTCTCAAAATTGGCTTGAAAGTTGCCAATTACCAAATAGCATATTTTTCGAAATTTATTTTCTGCAACGGCCACTTTCTCAAATGTTTTAGTTAGAATAAGTGTCATTTTTAAATAAATCAAGTGATTCTCTATATATTGACACTAATTTTTAACTAAAAATGTCGGAACAACATGGTGCAACAGGTAATTTAGTAGAATTGCCGAAATTATTTTTTTTGAAAGACTTATTTACTCAAAAGTGCTGGTTTCTGTAAACTATTAAAGAATTGAATCACGCCGGGCCATTCTTCTTTAAATGTGTTATTCCGTTGGCATTCCTTTTTTGAATGAACAATTATACCTGAAAATTGAATTTTTCAAATTTCAATGAACTCTTCCAAACCTTTTCCTCCAGCCAATCGGAATCTTTCATAAGAATTCCATTCTGTTTCACTCATCATCGTTGGATTAATCTGCCTCGTGTGTGTACAAGTAGGAATAAACTTTGCTAATGGTTTTTCTGATCCAGGATTTTCAATATTCCACGTAATATCCTTCTGACGCTCGGCTTTCAATTCATCAAATTTTTCACTCGATATCGCCATAAAACTCATTTCAGTGATGTAAGGAAGCTCATCTTTTCGTGCTGAAATTCAAACTTTTTGAAGGATTTAAAATTATTCTTACAATTAGAAAAAAAACGAACTTTCAATGCAAAGATTATTCAGCACATTATAATGTTCTTCAGCTTTATTGAATGCTCGTGCGTGCAAATTTCGTGTATCTTCATTTTTTATAAGTCCAGTACATTCCAGATCGAAGAACACGTATGTTTTGATAAACTCTCGAGAGTAGGCACTGAAATTGAAAAAATATATTTCCAAGAAAGGAAATATTAAACACCTTCTTTTCTGAATCTGTTTTGTTGGACTGGCTTTCAGTAGTATGGGTGGTCCTCTCTTCCGTTCTGGAGTTACATCGCCGTGTAGAGTCCACGTGGCTATTTTTGAAGGTGTCGTGGTTGGAGTGAAATCCGATGACCGCTTCTGAAATTAAATTCAACATTGCAATATTTCCTCTAATGATTTTTTTTTCAACTCACCATTATTTCAACCGTTCTCACTTGCCAGGAATACCTGAAAGATGACATTGAACTTCTTATCTTTTATCAGTGATCACCTTCTCATTGCCAAGTGACGTCATAAATATCGAAATCAAAAGTAATGATTGCCAAATTTGTGTGATTAAAGACTGATGAAGAAGTGAAATATTTGGTTTTTATTTTTTTAATAATCAATACTAGCTTTTGAACAAGAAAACTCGGATAATAAGGGACAGTCGAACATAAGGGGTGAATGACAAGCTAGACGATACATCGTACCTATGATTTACGGTTGATTACTAAACGTTCAAACGAAAAATTAAAAATTTTGTGAAAGCATGACCAAGGAGGCATAGAAAAAAGAATTTAGAAAAAAAGGGGCGATAAAGATTTAAGATTTAAAGATTCATGAACATGATTCGTGGATCCTCGACGGCGGTCTTGATCTTCTTGAGGAAGGTGACTGCCTCTCTTCCATCGATCAATCTGTGGTCGTAGGTCAAAGCGATTTGCATGATTGGTCGGATCTCTGGCTGAAAATTGAACAAATTTTTATGAATCATACGTTTTTGTTTCTATATATTTTCAGTATTATAATCATTTTAGTTAAATTTAAACATTTTGAAATTCGAATTTGATAATTTCTATCAGTAATTGGAATAAAAATGAAAACTTGCCTTTCCGTTGACTGGAACAACACGATCAAACACTCCGTGCATTCCCAAAATTGCACTTTGTGGTGGATTGATGATTGGGGTTCCGAACATGGATCCGAAGACTCCACCGTTAGAAATCGTGAAGGTTCCTCCCTCCATATCTTCAACAGCCAGCTTTCCGTCACGAGCCTTCACTCCGAGATTGGCAAGTTCCAATTCGATTTGAGCATAATTCATGCTCTCGACATTTCTCAAGACTGGAACAACGAGTCCTTTCGGTGTAGCAACAGCAACGGAGATATCGACAAAGTGACGGTAGACAATTTCGTTTTCATCGAGAACGGCGTTAACAACTGGAGATTCTTGAAGAGCGTAGGCGGCAGCGCGGACAAATGGAGACATCATTCCGAGCTTAACTCCGTGCTTGGCAACAAAATCCTTCTGATAAGTCTTTCTCATTTCGATGAGGCTGCTGCAAAAACACGAAAACTTTTTTTAAAAACCCAGAAAACAACAAAAAACCTCATATCAATCTCATTGAAGGTAGTAAGCATAGCATAAGTATTCTGAGCATCCTTCAGTCTTTGAGCAATGCGCATGCGCATTCTGTTGGCTTTAACGCGGACTTCATCACGGGCTCCGGTGATTGCGTGGGATGGATCAACTCCCTTTGGAACAACGACACGAGTGACTGGGACGGCTCCGACTGGAGTGGAAGATGATGGTGTTGATGGTGGGCGAGCAACTGGTGGAGCAGATTTTGGAATATCCCCAGAAACTGGCTTTGGTGGGGCAGCGGCAGTCACAGCTGGCTTCGAATCTTCCTTGGCTGGAGCTGGTTTTGATTCTTCTTTGGCTGGCGCTGATTTTGGTTCTTCTTTAGCTGGCGCTGACTGAAAAAAAAACAAATATTATAATTCAGTCACTAAGCTGTACAAAAATTAACTCACAGACGAGCCTCCGCCTGCTCCTGGCTGAAGTTTATAAAGCTTTTGCTTGGCTGTCACTTTAGCTCCATCTTCCACGAGAAACTCGACAATTGTTCCGGCTTGTGGAGCTGGTACTTCAACCGAAGTTTTATCCGTCTCAATCTCAGCGACAAGTTCGTCTTCGTTAACATGATCTCCCTTCTGCTTTAGCCATCTAATATCTCCTTCCGAAATTGATTCAGCAAAAGCTGGTCCTTCGACGGTAATAACATCGCTCACTGTGATTTGAATATGAGATTTTTGAAAAGTATTTTTCATTTAAAACTCACTTCTTACTGCACTCATGTGGAAGTTGGCTGAAGATGTAATTCTCACATTTTGAACGAGTGGTTCCAACAAACTGGTCTTAGCTGGAAGAAATTCGATTATTTTAATATAAAACGTGTAAACTTCCTACCTTGGAGGCTTGGCTGTGCAGAAGAGGCAGCAGTTACGCTCTGGAAAACGGAATACGTATTTTTTTTAACTAAAAAATAAATGAGAAATGCTCACTTGTCTCGCGGCTCTGGAAAGAAACCGATGAACTGATACTGCACGTCGCCCGAGCATTTTCGGTTACCCTGAAAAATAGCGTATTAATATTTTTTGCGCAAAACAATTGAAATATGTTCTAAATAACTCCTCATTCAAAAATATCAAGGAATTTTAATGCAACAATTCGAGAAGTGGGCGTGGTCGGACGGGCGCTGGTCTGCAACGCGCGCGCGCGTTTTTCGCAACGCCACCGCACGCTTTTCGTTGGATCAGAGTTTTTCGGGATATTTTTCGGAATATCAATAACATGAAAAATACGTAGATTATGAATCGCATGACATATTTTGCAGTGCAATTAATCATAAAAATAAAGTATACACAAATTTTCACTTTGATTTTTTCAATTTTCTGTAGAAATTGTATTTTTTCTGTTGCATTTCTGATAAACACACACAATTCGATATAACACGTGGGTTTGCCCATTTGAATGTTGCAGAATCAAAGATATCGAAAACCAGTTTAACATTGTACCACTGGCTAGTTGATAAGCAGAAGATCGATGTGTGATTAGAAAATGTTTATTTGTGATTTTCGAATTTGAGAAACATAACGACGGCACAGTTCAAAAGTGAAGTATAGAAATAGTGAATAGAAAACGAGGATGAATTGATTAGTTCAGTTTACACGCTGAAATCTCGGAATGGCGCTCCGGTTTTCTTTTGGAAGTCTCGGACTGGTGAGACTGCTTTCGGAAGTGTGATAATTGTTGGCAAAACAGGCCGATAGACAGGAACGTTTGATGTAACTTGTGGAGCTGCATAACCGTATGGACTCGAGGCTGTAATAAAATAATTATAAAATGAAGAAAATATTCTATGCAACTCACCAAAACTTGGGTAATATTGAGATCGAGGCATTTGATATACAGGCTGTGGTGGATTTGCTGAAACATGACGCCAATTATTTTCAAATGGAAACTCAAACTATTTACCTTTAAAATTGTGAAATTCCTGTTGTAATGTTGGCCAAAATGTAGGATCAGCGGAGTTTGCAATTTGAATTGCTTGTGCAAAGCCAGCACCATCTACTTTATCCAGCAACTCTCCAAGGACTGCATCGATGCTTTTCGGGCCTGATTCGACATTTATTCCTTGATGAGATGCGAGCCTTGTTCGTAGATCACGATCCCAGTCGGTGAATCGTGTCACTCCTGCATTATAGTCGGCAGATCCTCTTTGCAACCTGAAAATATTGAGAAATTATGTGAATAAAATATATATTCGACTGACGCGTTAGCATTTTTCCACTTTTCGAAATTTGCCGCATTATCGGCAATTTGCTTTTCGATTTCGGCGATAGCTGCGTAGTCCTGAAAACAAAAGAATAGAAGATAATCGATAAAACAACGAGAAAAACAATATCGTCGACTTCCATTGGTGGGCTCTGCCTACCTACCTTCTTGTCGGCCATTTTCAGAACGAAAAATTGAAAAATTAATGGAAACAACTAATTTTCTGTTTAAAAACAAAAAATCAATCTCGCTTTCAAGACTTGAAATGTTCTGAAACCCCCTAGAGAAACGAGACGAGAAAAAATTTTGATTCGAAAATCGTTGAGGGGTGCGGAGTGTCGTAGCGCGCCTTGTTTATTTTTTGAGTGCTTATGGTAACTGGCTTAATATTAGGTCTACGTTGAATAAAACAACAAATTCATATTTTACCTTGAACAATTGTAATAAAACTGAAAATTTTGTGGTCATAGGACACTGATTCAGAAATATTCAGACTTAAAAGTGATAAAATATTCTGAAACTGACAGAATTTTAACTAAACATCGGATAGAAGTTTACGAAAATACACTCATTCATATAGAACGTCCAAAAAGACTAGAACCTGGGGTCAATTCTGTATGAAGATGATCATGCTCCTGATCGTTCTTCTACCTTATCTGATTTTTTGATGGTATTACATCCTGCGTTGCTTCTGATTTTTCTCAACTTGACTTACAAGGGAAGTCTTTGAGGGGGTCCGTAGATTTGGGGTTCTCATGTTAAAATTCCTACAGAAGAGTGTTAGTTATGATCTCTCCAAAAAATTTAGCTGCCCCGGTCAAGTTTCAGCAAAGTTATGACGTTTTGAAATTTCAGTTAAAAACACCATTGAAATCCACTGTCTTACCATGCAATCCACGCAAATCTCAGCTTGCGTGACCACCGAAAATGTGACATCCGCCACATTGAGTTGAAAAATGTCCTCGGTGGCCGAGTTGGGAGTGCGCGCGTCCGATAAGAATTAAGCTTTGGTTCGATTTCTTCTATTTTTGAAATATTTTTGTAAGTTGAATAAAGTTGTAAAGCAACTCATTCAAACATTTTTGCGCATTTTTAAAGTGATTTTATTCTTATTCGGGAACCTAGAATCCGCACTTTTGTCCGCACTTTTCCGCACTTTTTGTCCGCACTTTTTCCGCACTTTTTCCGCACTTTTTCCGCACTTTTTCCGCACTTTTTGGAAATTTTTATTTTTTTCATTTTTGCTCAAAATTTCTTGATCAACTCCAAGCAAAAAATTCAAAAAATTTCATTTTTCTAAACAATTATGAAGTTGCTATGTTGTTGTTCAGAAATGTATGAAACGTACATTACACAAGTTTTAACTCTCTATTCGCAAGTAAACCGTCGAAATGATCTACATCTCACGAACTTTGTGCAAAATATTTAACCAACTTTGAAGTTGCATAACTTCGTTGAGATAAATTATTTTGAAAAATGATCAACTAACAAAATGTTTGTTGAATAACAGTGAACAAAGTTTTAGTTATAAACTTTTTGATACCTCCAGCTACAAAGAAGAAAACAAGGTTGGCATTTGGCTAGTTTTTCTATTAACATTGTGTTTTGGAAAACGGTCACAACTTTTTGGTGGCTGAAGGTATCAAAAAGTTTATAATTAAAACTTTGTTCACTGTTATTCAACAAACATTTTGTTAGTTGATCATTTTTCAAAATAATTTATCTCAACGAAGTTATGCAACTTCAAAGTTGGTTAAATATTTTGCACAAAGTTCGTGAGATGTAGATCATTTCGACGGTTTACTTGCGAATAGAGAGTTAAAACTTGTGCAATGTACGTTTCATACATTTCTGAACAACAACATAGCAATTTCATAATTGTTTAGAAAAATGAAATTTTTTGAATTTTTTGCTTGGAGTTGATCAAGAAATTTTGAGCAAAAATGAAAAAAATAAAAATTTCCAAAAAGTGCGGACAATGATTCTAGGTTCCCGAATAAGAATAAAATCACTTTAAAAATGCTGCAAAATGTTTGAATGAGTTGTTTTACAACTTTATTCAACTTACAAAAATATTTCAAAAATAGAAGAAATCGAACCAAAGCTTAAATCTTATCACACAGGTAAAGCGCCACAGGTTAGTGGCAGGTGAATGGCAGGTTAAAAGCCGCCAGCAGGATAGTGTCAGCTTAGTATCAGGCTAAAAGTCGCTGTCAGGCTAAGAGCAGGTTAGTGTCAGCTTAGTGATTTTCGCTCAAATTTTGAGAAAAGCGCGTCAGGTGAACGGCGAGTAAGTGTCAGGTGATGGGTCAGATGAGTGAAAATGGAAGTTTCAGAAACCGAGTGAAAGTTCATAAAAATGAGTTTTATGTTCATTCGTGTAAATTTCTGAAAAAAAAATTTCCAAAAATACAGTTTCGGGGTTACCACACCGGATCATGAACCGCGGCAGGTTAGTGGCAGCTTAATGGCAGGTTAAAAGCCGCCAGCAGGTTAGTGTCAGCTTAGTATCAGGCTAAAAGTCGCTGTCGGACTAAGAGCAGGTTAGTGTCAGCTTAGTAATTTTCGCTCACATTTTGAGAAAAGCGCGTCAGGTGAACGGCGAGTAAGTGTCAGGTGATGGGTCAGATGAGTGAAAATGGAAGTTTCAGAAACTGAGTGAAAGTTCATAAAAATGAGTTTTATGTTCATTCGAGTAAATTTCTGAAAATATAATTTCCAGAAATACAGATTCGGGGTTACCGCACCGGATCATGAACCGCGTCAGGCGAGTGTCAGGTTAAGAGCAGGCTAAGAACCGGCAAATGGTAACTGGCAGGTTACTGTCAGGCAAAGTTTTCTTGGCTCAAAAACATTTTTCAGTACGATCAGTTACGTTTTAGGGAAATTTTCGAAAAGTAAAAATGTCTGAAAATAAATATTTCCAGAAATACAGTTTTGGGATTACCGCACCGAATAATGAACCGCGTCAGGCGAGGTGTCAGGTCAGGAGCAGGCTAAGAGCAGGCAAATGCCAACTGACAGGTTACTGTCAGGCAAAGTTTTGACTGACACACCAATAATGAATGGATAAAACTGAATGTTAAAAAATATTTTGCTTGGGTAGGAAATGTTTATTTTATTATTTTCCAAAGTTTTCATGGCTCAATCACACTCCTGACCAAAAAAATACCACTGTCAATTTGGCGTGTTCATAGAAAGTCAGTACTTCCAAATCCAAAGGGTCCCCCCTTATGAAAATTTTCTAAAAAATTTTTTCGAAATTTTTTTTTGAAAACTTTTCATAATTTGATCAGATGTTATAGAAAAATGTAAAATTAATTGTTTTTTTTAGCTTCGATGTTCTGAACACGAGTTCAAACAAAAACCTGAGGTATTGTAGAACTCCTAAGTTCAGAAAAGGCATTTACTTTGGATGCGTATATCTCAAAAAAATTTTATGGCAAAGTGATCAACTACAAAGTTGTTTATTTTAATCTAAAGTACAATTTTGTAGTTGATGATATTTCATCAAAAAATTTCATGGTCGAGATAAGGTTGTGTGAAATGCAGCAACTTCATGCTTGTATTTTCTTCTTCTTTTTCTGTTTGTATCTCGGCCATCAAAATTTTTGATGAAATATCATCAACTACAAAGTTGTTCTTTAGATTAAGATAAACAACTATGTAGTTGATCACTTTGCCATAAAAATTTGTTTCACGGAGATATACGCATTCATAGTAAATGCCTTTTTTGAACTTAGGGGTTCTACTGAACCCAAGGTTTTCGTCTGAAATCGTGCTCTGAACATCGAAACTTAAAAAAAAACAATCAAATTTACATTTTTCTATAACATATGAACAAATTAAGAAAAGTTTTAAAAAAAAAATTTTCGGAAAAATTTTAGAAAATTTTCATAAGGGGGGACCCTTTGGATTTCTTTTTTCAAAAAAAATCCAAAATTTTTTTTTCAAAGTTAGTCAAATATTTATCAGATATAGTAAAAATATGTTTCCCTAACTGCATCTATGTACTTTCTTGACAAATGTGGTGCTTTCGAAAACTAAGAAACTGTAAAAACCTATATTCCTCTAACTGATCTACCTACTATGCCAGTTTTTCGAAGTCATGTCCCACATCGGGCAAGCAAGATATCAAAAAGCTGTCAACAACAAACTTTATCAGGTTGTTATAGAACATGTTTCATGTTTCATAGTTTCTTGCTTTCTGTGCAGAGTACGGAGATATCATAAGCCAAAAATAGTAATATTTGACTCATAATTAGGTGCTCCTACCTGCTCAGCCATCCGAGATGGCAAAAAGTTACAATAAGTAATTTGTCAATCCTGTTATTCCTAACAACTTTTTAGTTGACAAGTTTTTCATATTTCAGCTGCCTGCGGAGCTAGAACATTTTGGAAGTACTGACTTTCTATGAACAAGCCAAATCGACTGTTGTATTTTTTTTGCCCAGGAGTATGATTGATCCATGAAAACTGTGGAAAATACTAAAATTTACATTTCCTACACAATCCAGCAGTATTAAATTTTTTTGGAAGAAAAAATGTTTCCCAAAAATTTTTCATAAGGGGGACCCTTTGTGGAAAATATTTTTAATTAAATTTTTATTGAACTCAATTTTTTTTCAATTATTTGTTGGTTTCAATCACAAATCACATTTACGACTCAAAGTGATTTTTTCTTTTCTACGACTTCAGTATAAGAGCGAGAAAGCATTTCAAAAGAAGCTCCAAACTCAGATGGCAACGACCCTCCGAAATAACGGTAGCGCGCCCTCTTTAGCGTAAATCCTCCTCATCTTTAGCGTAAATCCTCCTCAATTGTTTTTTCACGATTTTTTCTTCCTTTTCTTCGATTTTTCTTTGTTTTCTTCATCAATTCTTTGATTTTTCGGCAAAAATAATTATTTTCCGTATATTTATTGGTGTTTCAGCATTTTCGACATTGACGCGAACGATTGGGATGGCACGGAAATGGCTGGATGAGAGAATTACCGGCGGTGGCGACAACATTGCTTCGCGAAGAACTAAAGATGGAAGAAAAGGTTAGAGTTGAACTCAAAAATGAAGTTATTCATAACAATTTATGTTTTCAGAGTCGTGCAGAGTCGTCGCCTCTTCGACATTGACTACAAGCGTCCGCTAAACCACCTCATCCTTCCATTTTGATGAAAATCAACATAAAAAGGAACTAAAAAATGAAGAAGCTGTGAAGTAGATTCAAAAGAAAGTAGAAGAATCGAGCCTCACGCGAATACTTTGACAGGCAAACACAAGTTAATAAGAGATGCGAACAATTCTCATCGATTGGTTCAGCGATGCCGTGAAAGAGTACAATTTCCAAAAGGAAACATTTCATCTCGCGGTGATCCTCGTGGATCTTGCTCTCCCAATGTTCAATATTGATAAAATGCGATTTCAACTGGTTGGAATGACGTCGATGATGATCACAGTGTATGTTCATAATAAAATATTTCAATGTAATGTAAATTTTAAAAATTTTAGAAAATACGACGAAATCTTCCCACCAGCCGAGTACCCGACATTATTTTGATGGAGCGATTCTTGATTGGAAAGCTCGAATTTGTCGTCGCTAAGCCCACACTATCTTGGCTCGGATCATGATTTGCAAAGAGAATTAACCTTACAAAGTGAGTTTTAAAATCATAATTTTTTAGCGTTTGGAAAAAACTAGCGATTTCTCTCAACTTTAACGTTAATTTGTTATAGAAAGATGCGGAATGCTGTCAAACTCCTCGAGCTGTCGCTGATAGATGATCATTTTCTACGTTACCGCCCATCTGATGCTGCTTAGAATCACCGAATCAACAATTCGATCAAGTGGCTGCTAATAATGGATCCAAGGAATCGGGAATCGAGACGAGGCTCACACTAAGCCGAAATATTAAATAATATTTATGTTTTTTTCCCTTCTTTCCAAATTTATTTTTTCATTTTTCATGTTGAATAAACACAATTTTTGGCAATTTTTTTAATAAACAAACATTTTAATAAACAAAAAGCAGTATTCCCGGTATATATGGGCCTAATACGGAATCTAAAATAACCTGACACAAACCTGACGTTGACCTGTTGCCGGCCCGCGGCGGCTTAGTGTCAACTTGACAGCGGGCCGCGATTTCACCTGCCAGTTGTTCTCCATTCAGCAGCCAGCGACCTGCTGGCAGGTTGCCACTAACCTGACGCGGTTTACCTGTGCAGACGCGCGCACGTTTTTGGTTAGAAATACTATTTTCGACATTTGTTCCGGGCTTTTTTGAAGTAATAAAAAAATAATCTGAATTGTTGATAGCTCTCATTATTTGTCTAGACGAAACTATGTTTTCCTATCTGAAAAACAAAAATTTAGTTCGCTGAGAATTATAACTAAACGTTGAATAGATCTCGGTAGTAATTTCCCACTTTGACATTTGGCGCAGGCTTCTGGACTTTTAGTTTCAGATTTCAGAATCTTAAAGTAAGTACAGAGAAAGGAAGTAGATTCAAAACATTTTTATTTCATAGCTTTGATTTTTTAAAATTTATTTTTACTTTGGAGAAGTTGGTCTAGTATCAACGGAGAAGACGTTGATTCGTAGTCTGACGTTCAAGCATAACATGATGACTGGAGGGCTGGAATTTCAAAAAATAATTGATTAAAATAAAGTTTTCCAGAAAAAAACCTACCAAACTAGAATGATATCAAATGCGAATGCAGTCAGGGCTTTCCAAAATTCAAGCATCTCTAAAGATGAAGCATGCGCTTTTTGACAGTAAATGTTCATCGAAAGAGCAAACACGTAGAAGATGCTCATCGCAAGAGCTGAGGCTGTCAGAGATTGTTCGGTGTGCTTATTTTCAGCATGTGTCCTTGAAATGCACAACATAGAGATCACGGAACATATGCATACAGTGACAATTGTTATGGAAGATATGATCACTGAGAACTGAGAGACTGTTATCTGAAATCATTTTCATTTTGGGGCGCATCTATGAATTTCGTCTTACCCAGTGATACTCCATCATAGTCTCATGAATAAATCCTCCCTGAAATGGAACAAATCGACTATCCGAAAGAAACGCTGTCCAGACGCCAAGCAATGGGCATAGAATGCAGAAAACAATCACATGAGGAATGATACAACTTTGAATCTGAAAATTTCCTGTGTGAACAGCTGCAATTGTGTATAATGGTGTTCATAAATAACTAAAACTAGTTAAAGATTTACTGAACATATAGAATTGCGCTGAAAATTCAATAGCCAAAAATTTTGATTCAAAATAAAGTAGAATGAAAGAATTGTTTAGAAACTTCGATGAAAAGATTTTCACATCAAGAAAATTTTAAACTTTCAAAAGTATTTGTGTTATTAAAAAAAAATCTGATACCAGCCGTTCGCACGCGCTTAAGCACATGCTCGAATTGGCTCTCTTCAAACAGAAGAAAAATTCTAAAATTTCTGAGCCTCTCTTCTGGGGCGTATTTTCAAAAATTGGTACAAATCATATTCGAAGCCTACTAAAAAGAACTTTAAGCCCGCTCACCGTTCCAAACGACTTCACACAAATCACATTATTTGCCCTGTTAACCACCATAAAACAGAATATGAGACTTTTCACGAACTGCAAGTATTGCTCGATAAACAGAATGGAAATTAATTGTGATGGTTCTGGAAATTCTTGCAAGACCCATTGGCAGAGTGGCGGAATGTAGTTGAATACTCTGATAAGTACAAGGTCCAACAAAATAATTAGAACACTCTAAAAAAATAAAAAAAATTTGATTTGAACAAACAAAATTCGAAACTTACCAATATGGAATCTACGTAGTATAGCTTTAAAAACGGGTATTTCGAATACACTGACCACTTTTTATGCAGGACTTTAATTACAGCAAAGTGAAAGCCGAGTCCGACAATGAAATAAACGAATTGAATTCCATATTTCAATAGTTCCAATTTCGTATTGAAGCCTGGGTGACATTTCAGCATAGCTTGACTTCTGAAAGCGAAGTCAGACAGAAGCTGAAAATTGGTATTTTTTTTGGCTTTCAAGAAAACTAAAACTACTTAATAATCAAGAAAAGAAAGCAAACAGAGAAACCGAAGAAAATAAATAAGACGAAAATATAAAACAGCTATCGGAAAACCAAAACAGAAACGTAGTAAGAAGCCGTTTTGAGAGATTGAGAACACATCATATCCGGTCACAATGGCTTCTTTGAAAAACCGATCCTGAAGAAGGAGGGGAGAGAATTTGAAAAGGTTTAATCAGGCAACGAAGTGTGCAGTGGGAATTGAAATTTTGAAATGAAAAGACTCGCCGATTTCATTTTATATACACTTTGAAATCACCTGATTAGAGGAATGTATACAACTAATAGTAATCATAATTATGTTCATTTGAATATAAAAATTGAGAGTTATAGTTTGGCGACTGAACTTAATCATGTCAACGTTCTCGTGTGTATTAAGCTTCAGTTTAGAAATACTGCAAATAGTCTCAAACTCTGAAATACTAAAAGAATACGAAAAAAAAAATCAATTTTTAAAAACCTTGTTTCAATTTTGACTTATTTCCTGTTTGAAAGTATTCTAAAATGAAAATTTTTTTTTTTTTTTTTTTTTTTTTTCCTAAAACTAATCAGTTTTTTTTAAAGCTTGTACCTCATTGGTTTAACTGTGGGCGGAACGAATCGCTAATTGGTCCTGCATTTCCTATTTTGGAGGAAGTCAAAAGCTGGAGACTGCGATTTTTAAGAGATAAGTTTTTTTTTCTAGTTTTTTGTATTTTTATTTAGTGGTATCTCAGACTTTCAGTCTATTTTGAGTTATTTTTGAGTGTTTTAAAACAATATTGTTGGGAAGTCACGTGAACGTCCTGTGTGGCACTAACGTGTTCGCCCGGACGTGAAGATCTTATCACAACATGCCACATATCATTATTCAACTTGATGACAAATCAGCTCTTGCTTCTCTCGAGTATCTAATATACTCTTCTATCCTGCACACCTGCTTACTACAATATTGCTAATCTATTCTACAATAAACTCTCTTCTTGATACATTCAATACTTTTTTTGGGCTTTCATCTGTGTAACATTATTGTAAAAATCAAGTTTTAATTTTAAAAACTTGAGAACTCAAACCTTTAAGAAATCATTAAACTTTTTAAACTTTTTTCTTTAGCATTTTCAGCAGGCGACTTCGTGCCATTTTTCACGTGCCACGACCTTTCAGCCTGTCAAATACATCTGAAACATCGTATGTTAGAAGTTATTTAAAAAATATATGAAGTCGATCTTTCAAGTGGTATTTATTTCATAAAATGGGGACATTTTAAAAATCGCAAGATTTAATTTCTGAGATTTGTCTCATAAAAGAATAACCAAAAAAAATTACGTAGCAAAATGGGCAGGTGAAAAGTGAATTTTAGAGGAGTTTAAAATCAAAATATAATGTTTTTTTGTTACTCCATATACCGTATATCTTCTATTAATATGGCCTCCCTATTAGACTTGCACTCCCTATTAGTATTGCCCCTCGGAGACTTCCGAAAATTAGTATGGCACTCCCTATTAGTGTTGCACTCCCTAATAGTCTTGCGTTTACTTCTTTGGTGCAAACCCTCTTTAGTAATTTAAAGATTTTTATATCACTTATTGCTTATTTTGCAACAGTTTTTCACAACAGTTCTACGAGATTAAATGTTTTTGAACTTATATGTTACAATTAAAATCAAGTTATCTGAATTTTCACATAAGATTCGAGCTTTTTCAGAAAAAAAACTAGTAAGCTCAAAGCCAGAAAAATGTTCTGAAAATTAGTATTGCACTCCCTATTAGTCTTGCACTCCCTATTAGTATTGCAAGCGGGAAGACCATCGAAAAATAGTATTGCAGCCATATTGATAGAAGAAATACGGTATATTAAAAATGTATTCACGACCGTATTACCTGCCATTTTTTTATTGTCTAAGTAATAAATACATGAACATAAAATTTCAAAGAAACAAATATTTATTTTCAAAAAACAAGTTCCCGTAACAAAATGATCAATATAATTAACAACAAAAACATATGAAAAATTGAACTACTGCGTGCTTTTCATAAGAACTATTGTCACTGTAGCCACTTTTGGCTGATTGACTTTTAAGCAAGGCAAAAACTTGAAGAGAACGACAGTGGCAAGACGAACTTTTGAATTGAAAATGAGTAGAATAAGTGGGTTAAGTCCCATGTCAATAACACCTGAGAAATAGAGAAAAAATCACATGAATAAGGAGATATTAACAAACCAATGATATTCATTGCTATGATTGCAAGTGTACTTCCATTTCCAACTTTTGGAACAATGTAAAATAAAAAAGATGCAAGGTACTGAACAAGGCAAACAAGAAGATATTGAAACGCCTGAAAAAACTTGAAATTCAAAAATTTTGTGTTGTGATATCCAGGTGCAAAAAAATTATGTTCTAAAATTTATGATTGGGCATTATTGATTTTTTGGAACTGAAAAACATGCCTTTTAAAAGATAGAATTTTTAAAATTTCTAAATGTTTTTTTTTTAATTTTGCAAAACTTTAGAAATGCATCTGGTTTGCAACCTTCACATATTTTAAAACAGTCGTCCAAGAAGAAACTTCATGAATCAGAAGAAATACGCTGAGACTCTACAATTGACCTAAAATCGGCAGTTTAATAATAAAATTTGATAAATAACGTTTCAGGTTAATAATGAATCTCAAATAATTTATTCCTCTCAATTTTTTTCTGCAAAATTGAGAGAAAAAATATCCAAATTTTTTAATGGGAACAAAAAAACTGTTTCAACCAATCTTCCATTTTAGCCAATTTGAAATATCTTTACTACTTACCAGTTTGATATCAAAAGCAGTGAACCTTCTCGACTTCCCTCCACCTTTTGATTTTTTCCAAAAGATATCAACAATCATAATCCCATACATGAAGCACATCATAATTGGAAGAACTTGTCCGGCGTAAAAGTTCACACCAATGAAACTGACTCCAACTGGAAATTTGAAGAAAAAATGAATATTTGATTTTCAATTTACAATTCTTACACCAAACATTGCAGTTTGAGCAGTTATATGTGTAACCGATGGACCACCTATTGAAACGTTTTATACATCCATGCCACGTGGTATCAATTACTACGTATATTGATAGAATCCACGGAAGATACAAAGTAACCTATAAAACCAAAACTTGAATTTCCACCGACTTTTATATGAACCTACGAATTGTACTGTTTTCAGGTGATGCCTGAATATATCAAATACGATACATAAGCGGTAAATGGAAAATCCAAAGTTTGCCAAAAGGTACGCAATGAAACTCAATGTATTTGGAAGTGATAATATAATCATGAGATAGTCATCTCTGCAAAAAGAAAAAAAATGTGTGACCTTCTAATAATTTTCTAATAAGATGTTCAGTAAATCGTAAGAAATTCCAAGAATTGAAAAAAATTATATGAGAGTATATTTTCAAGAATTATGTTCTGATTTGATCCAAAACCGAGAAAGAAACTAGCTAATATCAATGTTTCTGAAACGAACTAAAAATTTATATCTAGTACATTTTTTAGAAAAGGTGTGTTTGACTATGAAAGCTGCATTGTAGCTAGCTAATTTAGTAAAATACTTTAATTTTGGCTAAAGAAAAAACAGAACCCAACAATTTGCGTTCACATGCACATAGATCGAGGGTTTGCGAAAACTTGAAATTTTCCGCACACGCAATACATTTTTGAAGGAAACGAGGTTCAAAACTAATGACTATTTCTTTAAAATGTCTGTAATTTTACAATTTCCTTCAAACAAATTACCAGTCTCCTAGCACTCACTTTAAATATGGGCAGAAACTGAAAGAACATGGAATTGATACAAAAAAGTTGACACTTGTATAAACTGTTCCGGCAGTAATCATACTGAACACAAATTGAATAAATATCTGTCTACGGAAAGAGCTCCATTCATTGATAATCGCGGTAATAACTGTTACATTCAAAAAATTTGAAATCAGGGAAAATACGAGAATAGTTGCTCCTATGATCGTCCGATTTGTCTGCTCAATCATTTTTGAAGAGTTTGCAAAGCAGACTGACGCCTGATCGGATAGAAGCAGTAATGAAGAGGTGGAGTCTGACATCTGCAAGTAGACACATTGATACGAATATTTGTACTTTTGACGTTGGAGGTATTCTTTGAAAACATCTTATAGTCCTCGAGAACACACAAAATATGATATTCGAAAAATTACATAATTAAAATTCTCAACTTCTATTGAAAATATTAAAGGCAAAGAGTAAAGCTTAAAATTTGATTCGAAAACATTATATGTGCCATTTTAAGATCTCGCATTGCACACGCCCATGGTCTTCAGTGTGAACCGCCCAAAATAGGTTGCATATATCTTTTTTGTTGTGCTTCATTTCCTTTTTTAGAGAAGGGAGCACAACAACGCCAAAAACCGATGAGCTACATGTATAACTGAACTTTACTTATTATTTTTAGAGAAAATTTGATCCCAAATAATTCTAATTAGCAATGGTTTTTTACTTCTTGGTCAACATTTAAAAATTGATAATAAACTTTTTCAAAACATGCAGCTGGGAAAGATCTTGGGGAAGCTGTGGATAATTCGGGAAGGTAGAGTTGTAAAAAATATTGGTACATTGGTCAAGACGAGTGGGACTTACGGGGCTTTGTTAGTGAAAAACAGTTTAGAAAGCACATGTTATTGTTTAGTTCAACACATGTTCGAAATCGACGTCCATTTTCTTTTTTATTGATTAGAAACAAAAAATCTACTCTTACTGAAACTACCTGCAATGTATTGAAATTCATCAAATTTTTTCAATTTTTTACATATTCTGAAAACACACGAACTCGTTCCAAAAAGAAAGTCTCATGGAGCAGATGTAAAACTAAAACTAGAAATCATTTTATTGTGAACCGTACGCTGAGTAACCCCATGTTTCTAAAACATATATCAGATCTGGAATAACGAGAGGTCTGACAACTGATGATTGCAACATAACCTACCCACATAACATTATTTCCAGAAAGTGGCTCAATTCCCCCACGTGCGTCTACCTGCCTGACTCATAAATAATGAAAATTGTTGAAATTAAAATTACCCCCGCACCTTATTTGAAAAAAATGAATTTGTTTGAACTTTAAAAAACCGGAAAGATAAAACTAGAGGAAATGGGAAAGGAAGAGTTAAAAGATGCTCAGAATCAAATAACCATCCGTTTTCTGCAATCAGTGGCTTTTCAAGTTTGAACGCAAAGAACTCGATAAAAAATATTGAAAAACTGAAAATTTTTGTTGAAAACGAGACAATTTTCCTTACTTGAGATTTTATTTCATGTACATATATTGGTCAATGCAATAGAATTGCTGTGAATAACGACATGACAAGCTTATCATAAATCAGGCTAATGCAGATCAGGAAATAAGAGTTAAGTGCCTGAAAAATAGATGGAATTGACCTCTAAATTTCTATTATTATTTGTAAACTTTTTCAGACTAAAGTACAAATTACTGACCAAAACTTAAGTAAAAAGAACTCTAGAAAATTATTTATTTTTTTTTTGTATTTATTTTAGTTGCAAAATTCTCAACGTTAACGGATTTTAGTCTTCAAAATTAGTCTTCTTTTCGAAAGCTTATGCACGTCATTTTTTTCAAAACGCATTTTTACACAAAGCACACAAAAATAATTTTTAACAGTCTGCAAATAACATTGAGCATAACGTATGAAAATCTTAATTTTTTATTTCAGAAAATAAACTAACCTGTCTACCAAAAGTTAATAAAGACATCATTTCTAACTTAAAATGCCCATTAACTATTATTTCAGTACGCAGAATAGAATGAAATAATTATTTTTATCAAAATTGGAACTCATTCCAGAAAATATTATTGATGGTTTTTCGAATAATCAAACGATATTTTCCGGCAAATAGCAAAATTGGAAATTTGGCTATTGCTGGTTTGCCAAATTTTACCAAAAAAGTTCGGCAGATTGTACTGTTGAACACCGTTTATGAATGCTCCTAGAATTATCAGTAACTGTAAAGAAATTCTATGAAACATCTGAATAAAACAGGAAAATTCGAAAAATAAATAGTTTCAAAGTTTTTTTTTCTCATAAATAATTCTTTTTAAAAATTTTGGCATATTGATTTCTGACAAAAAAAAAGAAAATTGGGAAATTTGCCGAAAATAAAAAATTCCTTTTATTTGAAGAGAATTAGAAAAAAGTAATTTCTGAGAATTTTTTGACGTGTTCATTGAAAAACAAGTACACAAAACGAACGTCAGGGGATCCTATTTTTTCGACAATTACTTTTGAGAATATTCACGCCCATTTTTTGCAAATCTGTCTTGTTTGAAATGCCAACTCTGAAGCGTATGACATCCCAAGTGCGGTTTTATTATTTTAATTTCAATTATGAGAGAAATTGATCAATTTCGAAAAATTATGTCCAGTTATTGAAACATGATGGAATTCGTGGATACATGGTTTGGAAAACCAATGTAACATTGAAAATAGATACCAGATGGTGCTGAATCAATTCTGGTTTTCGAATAACTTCCCAATTTCTGCGTTCAATTGTTAAAGTGACCAGCATCATTTTTTTTTGCTTTACAGCTTTAATGAAAAATTATCAGTGTTAATTAATGTCAAGAGTATTGCACCTGCCCTTATTCTACCCCCACTTTCCGTTTAAAGTCCAATGTTTTATCTCATGTCAGTCAGAGTTCCGATTGTTGATGTGACATGCATTCGATTCCAACTCCTTTTCTACATTTTTTGATGTGTCCACCCATAAATACTCAATATCCCACCCATCATTTTCATTCTTTGTCTGACTCCAGACTCTTTGCTCAAACGTCTACACACATCCGCTTCCTCGTTTCCTCCTCCTTCACATATTTCACTCAGTGGCTTGTTTATTGAACTTTCAGGCTCCGTTGCTCATCCGTTGCATCTGCACATCTCCGGGGCACCCGCGGCTCGCCTCAATATCTTTTCGAGTTTATGGCGCTCGTTTTCGGGCCTATTCCACCGAAAACGAGTGAGTGGTGGGAGCACAGAAAGTGACACAGAATTTCAATTGTCTTCTTCCTTCCGTTTCTTTTCGTTCTCTTTTTACTTTTTTCTGTTGAACCGAAAAAGAAGTTCTCACGAAACAATGAAAAAGTAAGAGAGAGAGAGAGAGAGAGAGAGAGAGAGAGAGAGAGAGAGAGAGAGAGAGAGAGAGAGAGAGAGAGAGAGAGAGAGAGAGAGAGAGAGAGAGAGAGACAATATTTTGACAAATGCGATATGCGTTCGTTTGTCAAAAAGTAAAAAGTTTCCTTGGTACATTCCACGTTTTTTTTAAAGTTGACTTGACTTACTCTTATTTTCTTCAGTCTGCTCAAAAGATCAATACGTTAAAAACTTTCAATTTTGAAAATCCATTGGTTTTTTGCTTGAAAAATATTTACTGAAATCACCTGTCCTGATTACAAAGTCACACTTTTTATCAGGTGGATTTTTTTGAATATGATGCAGCCTACAATTTTATCTTTTAAAATTTTGATCTATCCTATACCCTCCAAAATAAAAACTGCAAGACCAATCAGTGGCTCGCTCCACCCACATTTCAACCAATCTGTGCGGAGTTCGAAGACGCTGATTGATTTGTGAGTGGACTTGACTTTCTATTTTGGAGAATTTTCAAACAGCGAAGTATTCTAAGTTACAAGCTAGATGGAGATTAATACAAAGTTGATAAGTAGGCTCGTTTCGACGAGATAGGCACACACAGCTGAGGAACTTGTTCCCACATAGTTTTGAAGTTTAATCTGTCTTAAAGGTGATTTCTTTAATTTTTTTTTTGATTTTCTTAGTTTTTGAACACTAAATTTTTGAATTTTCGATTTTGAAAATGAAATCATGAGTAATCAGAATCTCGTGATGCGAGTAATATTGTTTAGCAAAACAAGTATTCAATATGACATCAATTGATGCTTGACCTCATCTCTGTTTCTTATTCATTCAAATCCAATCCATGTCAATCAACTCCCTTCCAGACTATTGCACGTCTTCCTCTTCTTCTCACATTCTTGATCCCATTATCCCTAACGAGTCCCTTGAGCCGAGTCAAGTCAACCGGATTTCACATCATTCCGCGTTTGGAAGACTCCAATAATCAACTAATCCGTTCGGCGGGTACAAGTCAATGCTCTAATGAAATATTGTTGTTCCAAGTGAATTCCACCCGTTCTAGTCCCCCCACACACACATCTCTCCGGAGACCACTTCATTATTTGTCGCTCGTCCATCTCGTCTCATTTTGCTTATTTTCTCCGATTCTCTGACGCTCTAGAATTTGTATTATATTTTCACAAACTTCTCAAAATATTTTGTTAAATAAGTTCTCACTTTTTTGATGGATTGGGAGTGCTTATCATTTCCTAGTCTAGATAATACGATGCCCATCAATCCGGAAAACAAGACGACTCCAAATCCCTTAGAGATTTATTTATTTCTTATTTATCCGTCAGTTAGATAGATAGAAAAAATACAACCAGCTGTATTCGAATTTGTTTTTGAAATTTTCATTTTCACAAGGTTTTCTTTCAAGGATAAACGTGAGAATTTCATAAACCCCTAAGCCTGACCTATTTTTTCCATTGATAAAAATCGTTCAGCCGGTGGGGAATCAACAAAAAAACTATGAAAGTTCCATTTTATTTTTCGGCTTGAAAATTTATTTCCAATCAATTTTATGCGGTGAAGTTCCAATTTGATGCCAATTTCTCAAATGTAAAAAAAAAACTTTAAAAAAATACAATACAGAAGACCCATAAACTTTGAAACTTTAGGCAAATCTCTGTAACTTTGAGTTGTGAATTTTTAATATTCTACCAATCACTACTTCGTCACTGATAGTGAGAAATTTGAAAATGAGATCGACAACGTACGTAATCAGCTGTCACATTGAGAATATAATAACCAAAAAGGGTGATAAACCAGTTCTAGTTTTTCTCTCATTTTCTCTTATTTTTTTGTCTAGTTGCACAACAGACCTCCCGTCGTTTCGACTCTAGTTAATACTCAATTAACCAGACCCCCTTCCTCCTTCTTTTACTCCTTTCTTAGCTTTTCCTTCTATTCACTTCATTTTCAACGGCTTTAGTATATAAAAAGTACAAAGTGCGTTGTCAGGAAGACAACAAGAATGCTCACACCTGCTCATGAGGGAGCAAAACATCTTCTCGTTTCCCGGTTTTCTATTTATAATTTATGGGAGACGAAGAGATGTCGCGGAAAAAAAACGTACGTTTTTCGTTTTTGCAATGCAAAAAATAATCGAGACTCGTCTATCCCCCCACTCGTTTTCGTTTTTCTTTTCCTCTATATTTTCCATTTATTTCCTTAATTAAAGTCAAACGTTGTTGCGTTTTCTGACCTTCTTTCCATTTTACCCTTTTCATCTATTTTTCAGGAATGACAACGGTGGTTTCTGAACATGTGATTATAATTGTTTTGTGGAAGTATCGACTAAGTTTGTATCGTTGGAAACGGAGAGATGACGTTAAAATTATCGTAGTAGCACCTCCAAGGATGCTCGTGGATGAGACAAAGTGAGTTTTTTGTTTGTTTTAGAAATTTTCTTTTCATAACATTTATAGGATATGAAACCTTATTTCAAAATTGCCGGTTTAAAGATAATTTCTTAAATTTTGAGTTTTAATTTATTCAGTATTTGTTTCTTTGTTTCTTTTAGTAGAAAATTTTCAGTTTTTTCAAGTTTGGAAAAGCAAAATGAAATTGAAAAGGTAAATAGCGAACTGTTTCAAATAATTGATTTTTTTTTTCAAAGGAACTGTAGTTATATTTTGACTCGTAAGTCACAAATTGTTTCCAAAAACACACTGGACGAGTCATCAGAATTACACGTGTTCAAGGCCCCATCTGTTTTGCAGTTTGCCGATTTTTAGTCTATGAACCAAACGAGTATGAAAAACAAACACATAAGAATCCAAATGTTGGATTATGTCAGTCAGATCTATTGGATTTTTCTCATTTTTCTTCGCTTGAGATAAATATTTACTCGATTAACAAGATTCTAGAACCACTAGTTTTTGTACCAGTACTCCAATCCCCTACGTACAAAATAATTCCAGTGTTGATGTCTACTACCAAGTGGAGCCTCCAATTCGCGATCATGATCATTGTCTTTTGATGCATAAGGTCCGAGAGTTGTGCTCAATCTTTTCATCGAAGAACCCTAAGCTTGTCGTGTTCGAGAGATCCTTACAAAAACCGATTGCACAAATTCGAAGAGATATGGAAGTGGATGGATTTAAACCCGAGCAGCTTTTACATTTTATTCATGCGGAAGAAGCAATTACAATGAGAAACGGATTAGCAGCGATTAGTTTGAGGCAGTGCTCTTTATCGGGAACACCTCAACCTGACTCTTGGGCTGAGGCAGTCAGGAATCAGGTATCTGGGGTTTTAAAGAAATGATTACCATATAAAAAACTTTTTTTAGTATGCCTTAAAAATTATCCCTATTCTTATTAAAAAAAACAACCTAAACGTACTTTCAGATTGGTGGATTTCCTGCAGTTGTTCGCCCACTCCGTCATCATTGCGCCCATTCTGTTGGCTTTATTCGAAACGAGAATGAGTTCAAAAACTGGTTTAGAGTCAGTTTGCTATCAGTTTTTAAAAATTTTAATCATATTGAGATTTAGTTTCAGCGAAACTCGAGTGTTCACAGAAACGAACACTATGTTGTACAGGAATATGTGGATGATGGGCATGAGTTTAGCGCAGTCTGTTCATCTTCAGACGGGATTCTAGGTAAGAACAGGGTTGAACAACAACAAACAACGAATTGCAATTTTCAGGTTGCATATCAGCTATCGAAACACATCGATCGGTTTTGGAATGTATACAGAATCAGCAGCCATATGCTTTGGAATACCTTTCAGCAAATCAGACTAGGGATATTTTTCCAGGTTTGGAATCGTTTTGCATTCAAGTAAGTTTGGCAAAACCTTGATTAAGTTTTAAAAATTACAATTTCAGGTAATCAAAAGTGTCTTCCCCACATCATATCTTGGATTGATATTCATTCGTGGTTACTACAAAGATCACAACGAAATTTTCTTTCTCGGATTTGGACTTGAGCCTGACAGTGAAACAGCCAGACATCTCTATGCTCTTCCACAAAGTAGTCCATGGGAAGTTATGACTCTGACTGCTCAACTGGGTCCTCAACCTGAAGATGTGAGTTGTGCCATGTGAAAATAATCACAAAATGCATAAACTATTCAGGTGGATAACATCGACAAAAATTACCACCTGGTAATTAATTTTCCATCTGCCGAGGGTGTTTTGATACATCAGACCAGTATTCTGAAAAGGCACGTTTTTTACTTTTGGAATATAAATGTTACGAAAGAAATTTTTCCAGAGAAAGCAATATGCGGGTATCTTGGAAAAGTGCGGAAAGTGCTGAAATGAAGGACAGTGATCATTTAGATGACAATGTTTTGCAAGTATTTCTATGGAATTCAAATCGATCTCAACTTCTTTCCAACTGCAATGACATCATCCACTCAACTGACATCACCATTGACCGCAATGCTTTGAATGAGCGACACAGTTTGTGTCGGAAAAATGTTGCCAAGTTGACATCGAAAGAACTTGTCAGAAGCTGTACTACTGCTGACTAGCTTTTTGATTTTTTGTGTAGAATTTCCTGTGGTATTGCTCAATAAGTTTATACAAACCCTTGATTCAAATGTGATTTTTAATGCGATCTGCTTTTGTTTAACAGATCTCTCTATATTTTATTGAGTATAAAAATCATAACGATGTGATTTATTGCACGGAAATAATATTGAAAATAATATTGAAAATAATTGAAAATAATTGAAAATACATAAATTAATTGAAGCAACAAATAAAACATTATTGAATAAGTGAATGGAGGAAAGCGAAGCAGGTGACATCGTCATTTCCAGATTCACAGAACAATTGGGTGTTAGCCAGATAGGAGAAATCATGGGCAGAGCAGATGACATCGAACAGTCCTCCGATCTCTTCAGCAGCTGCTTTCTGGATCTTTCTCTTCGAAGTCGATGGATTGTCATCAACGTTTTGTTCAATAATTTTACGAAGACGATCATCATTGCATTTCTCACTGAGTGGAGGAGCCTGTCGACGAACCGGTTTACGGTAACCACCTGGAAAATCAATAAGTTATGTAAAAAATAATCAACATTTTTACAAATTCATGTTTTATACTCATACTCACAATCTGTTCGCGTTTGCTACATAAAATAGGACACTCACTATTCGGTTCAGACTCAAATACTCGCTCAATCTTGTTTTGAAGGATTGGTGGTGGTGGTGCATCTGTGGCTTTTTGAGTAGTTGCTGGCTCTTCTGTTTGTGCTTGAATCGGTTGTGGCTCATTGACAACGGCTTCTGGATTTTCAAGCTCAACATATCTGAAACATATCTATATGTAAATTGAAATACAAATTATTTGATTACGTTTCACTTGGAAGAGTGGATGGCCGAAGAGTTGTTGCATCTTGGAGTGGAAGTTGAACCTGTTGCTGTTGCAGTTGTGGCGGTGGTGGTGGTGGCGGCGGTGGTGGAGAAGGTGGAGGTGGGGGAGCTTCAATATATTGAGGTCCCTGATTCTGATACTGAACAGGTGGTGGAGGTTGGACTGGATTGTTGATTCCGACAAGTGTTTCTTGTCCGTTGGTTGGGGGAGCGACTGCAGGTGGGAGAAGTGGAGGACCAGCCATTCCAGGTGGAGATCCTGGCAGAGGTGCAAGTGTGAATGGTGCGAGAGTCTGAAAATAAGATGAGTTAATTTTAGGCGAGTGAACACACAAAAGTTTACTTGGAATTGTTGTGGAGCAAGTGTAGGGAGTGTTGGTAGACCTCCGAACATGTTACATCCTTGCTGGGGAGGGCATGGGGCCTGTGGTGGGCAGTTGAAATTGATTGGTGAAGGGCATTGCACTGAAAAATAAATTTTCGAGATTAATCAAATAAGTTGAAATAACATTCAACATTAGCGAGGTTTCTCTAAATGTTCCAAGGTTTGATTTTTCAAAGATAATATTGTTGGAATTTTCATTGTTACCCTGAACATTATTCTGGAAATCGGTTAGAGGGATAGAACTTAATAAAATAACTTCAGAGAATACAAAATTTGAAATCTAAAAACCTACTTCCAACTTGTCCATTCGGGCAGTGACACATTGGCGGTGAGGCCTGCGTAAAAGCCAGGAGAGCGGCAACAAGAAGCCAACTCCTCGTCATGTTAATATCTCGATAACTATGCCAACTGCCCACTTGATATACCCCATCCTTAAAACCGACTGGTTACGAAACTACCAGTTTTATCGTTATCATGCCGTCGCGTCTCCCCGCGCTGGTTTTCTTAATGTAACATATTGGTGACGCAAAGTTGCTAATTTGTTTATATATCGGGGCGAAAAATAAATGATAAAAGAAGATACTCGATTCGGAAGAAAAGTGACCAGTTACGGAGATAGGGGGACGCGGGAAGGATTTATCGGTTTTTCTTCGACTCGGCTTCATCTTTCTCTCGAGTATTTTTGTTTTTAATTAGTTCATCTTTGATGTCAATGAAATCGTTTTTCGAACCATCATCCGTCTGGGGTCCGGGTTTGTAAGCAAGACAAGTGACATCGTTCATAGTTACTTCACAATATGAGGCCGCTTCCACATAATATGAAAAGTGACCTCTTGCACAGATCACATCAAAATTTGCACCGAAATCTCGAGTCGCTCGCTCAGAAATCACCATTTTTGAGGTGCTTAAACTTGGAGTCATGGCCTGGAAAATTTGTTGTTAAGGTCTTTGGAATATTTTAAAAAAATTAAAAAAGAACTTTAAAGTTTAAAATTGAAACTATGTTTCTTGAATACTTTCAGATTTCAGTTCAAAATTTAATTGAAAGTTCGGCACCACTTGTCACCCAACTTTTTCCACTTCTCCTAACTATCAGCAACTCTATTTTAGAGAGATAAGAGGGTGTTTAAAAAAAGTATAAATTTTAAAATGCATTTTTGAAAGTATAATCCAAACCAATCATACAAAAGCAAAATAGAAAACAATATTCAAAAGAGTCTTGAGTTTTTCTATTTGCAAAAAATGTAAAAATACAGTTTTCATAGTCGGGAGTGATAATTGAAAGCTTTTCTCGGCTAATTTTTAGTTTATGAAGTCACACTTATACACCACCTAAATTTTGCGCCTATACTTACATCTTGCATGATCTGTTCCAATTTATCATCATTACATTTTTCACTCAAAACTTCAACTTCTCGAGTTCTAGACACTTTAGAAACTTTTGAATTGTGCGAATGCAATCTGACTCTATTTCTTGTAGGTTTTGGTTGTTCTTCTTCAGAATCCGATTCAGTCTTGGGCCTAAGCAGGTGATGTGCTGATGACGTCACCTCCATGGCGACTGTTCGTTTTTCAGATGTTAATGATGGTGATGCATCCACCTGAAATGGTATCGTTATTTAATCGGTTAAAAAACAGATAATAAATTCAGACAACTTACAGTCGGTGGCTCAGGCAGCGGATTTGGAGGGCTCGGAAGTGGAATGATGGCTGAGGAGGCAACAGAAATCAGAAGAAAACCGCGAAGTAAATAATAGTGACACATCGTTAGAATACACTGCAAATTTCATACGATGACTTCGTTTTTATACTCACTTTTTGAAATGAAGACATCAAATGAGACAAATGAAAACAAACGGAACAATATGCAAAAACAACATTTTTGTATGCTATTGGTTAGTTTTGCTAATTGCATTGGAATGCTGCGCGACGGTTTCAAATTTAATTAGGTGTGAACTTTTTGTTCGAAAAAAAATGGACAAACAAAAAACCTGAAGCACTTGTGGAATAATAATTTCTAAATTACTTTTTTTGCAAGTTTAAAGTAGTAAGTAAAAATGAACAAACAAGGTGAGAGAGTGCTAAAAGATTGAATTTCAATGGAGGGCAGAAGTTGATGCAGAAGAGGAAAAGACAAATAAGATGAGGCTCCGGCTGGCAATTACCATAATTATTTATTCTGATGAGCCACAAAAAGCGGAAAGAGAAGATTTTGTTGAATAGGTTATGAGTCTCTTTTTTCAAATTTTTTTAAAAAGTTTTCCACTTTTTTTCAAATTTCTAACTTTCAAAATGCAACAAAAACAAGACCAAAATTGCCAGAACATTAATAATTTAGATCAGCTTGTAATATTCTTTTGTTTCGATTCTCAGTTTTTTAACACTTTAAAGTTTGTCGCGGACACCCTCTAGAAAGAATCATAAAGAATGTGAAACAAATTTCATTGCAAAAAAGTGAAAACTGCCGTAGGCGATAATTTCAATAAAAGTGGCACGGAAAAAAATGCAGGTGAAAAAATTAAAGATAGATTAAAATGGATATAAAGAAAATGCGATAAATGAGTGATTTGTCATTCATGTTTTCAGGGATATTTACCAGATATTCGAGGAGCTTATGGTAGACGAAGAACGTAGTGACATTTTTTTATGATCTAGGCTTCTTAAATTGAAGTCTAATAGTGTATTACTCAGAATTCTGGGAGGTTTATGAACATAAAAATTGTTGGAAAATAAATGTAAAAATTGAAGTTTAATACAATAAAAGGAATTCATAACTTAAAAACAATCAAATTTTTTTTAATTTTTCAAAGAAATTATCGAAAAAAATTAAAGAAAAAAAAACAAAAAACTAGGTTTTCATAAAGAAGCTGATTTTTGAAATAAAAACAAAAAATTTCTAATTACACTACATATGAATTCTGAAATCAATTTTTCATTCTAACCAGTCAAAGTCTTCACCGTTTTTTATAACCTTTGAAATCAGACTACAATCGGGCAGGCTCAGGTTTTTTTTGTTAATTTTAATATTGTCCAAACTATTTTAATTGTTCAAGTAAAAAATTTAATGCAATTTTTCAAAAATTTGAATAAAACGTAACATAGTCATTGAATATGGGAGTAGACTATATGCTGGATCCATAGAAGAGACAGCTAAAAAATCTACTACGCGAGAAAAAAGTTTCACACAAAAGCCATGTAAAAAGTTTTGAGCGATTTGATCAAACGGCATACTACTGCACAATATTCGTGAGAGAATTGTTTTGTCTTGTGATACTTATGATATAGAAACATAGCTTATACACGTCGAAGACAAAAGAAAATAACCGGAGCCCAGACAAGTTCCTGTTTTTGTCTTTTTTCAGTTTCCGTACTTACTTTTTGAAAAAAGTTGCAATTTATTTTCAGATAAACGCTAGGTTTTCTTCTTCGCCACTTTGTTACTAATTAGTAAAAAAAAAGAAGCTGAATTTAGACATACTTTCAGTGAAAAATACATTTTTGAAATTTTTAATAAACACATTTTATGCAAAAACTACTACTTTTTGGATGCTGATTTGTTTGTTAAAGCAGTACAAAATGTGTATTAAAAATAGCATCAAAGGCAAAAGCAAACAATGAATTTTTGATTTAACATTTAAAATTTTCACAGAATCAGTTTGTGCATTAATTCATACTTAGAAAATTTGCTTTAATAAACTCTGAAGGATTCTTCTACATATGTTTTTGTTGGATTTTTTCTCACAAATTCAAATTTTATCTGTTTAATTTTACTGCAATTGCAATTGCACCTGAGAAATAGTTTTGATGATACTAAAGGGTTCCAAAATTTAGTGTCGTTGTTCCCTCCCCAGTCAGTATTTTTCACGAATTTTTTAATGCAAAATGAATTTGCTATTATACAAATTCATTATTCTCGTAAACCCCTTCCGGAAATAGAAACAATAATTCTTGCATTGAAATCAATCCAAACCAATGATCCTTCTCCATGTAATAAGTGTGACTAATGACATTTCGAGAAAGTATACCCCAAAAGATACTATCTGTGCATATTCTCGAATTAATGTCCTTCACTATCTTTCGTGTTCATCGTCAGCTTCTTCCCCCTCCTTCCTCTGCTTGTTCCCTTCTCGTCAGATACTCGAAATGGCATAATCTGCGAAATTTATGCAACGCGGGAGGGCGGTCCCTTCTTCTCCAGGGACAAAGTTGTGTTAACTTGGTCTCTCGAATTAGTTTGCATATGAACTTCAATTTTGTGGGTGGTACGTATTGCGTGAAGTAGATGTAATCCTGATTCATTTTTCATTGAAATGCTAGTTTTCGGATGCTCAAAGCTGTTTGATAGTTTTAAAATATAAAAAATTGTTTCCTTATCCTGTTCTACTCAGTGAGAATGTAGGGAAGTGTACAAAAAATTCCGAGAAGTAAGAAAACGCGAACAATTTTCACTCAATTTTATTATTTATTATTGTTGCAATTTGTTTCTAATTTAGTGATCCTGATTTTTTTTAAATTTTTTTAACACAGAGTTTGAAAATAACTTAAAATTTCAACGAGTTGAGGTAAAACATCTTTTAAAAAATTCGTTTTTTTCTAAATTTCAATTTTCAATGGTCTATTTGTCACAATTTGTTCCACTAATGACTCCACCCCCCACTTCCTCAAAAAAAAACCAATTCAATCACTTTTCATTTCGTGCCCTTTTGGTGATTCATTTCACAATTTGGTCGACGGTTACATAACTGTCACAATTGCATCCAACTAGAACATACGTTGAGACTGGGGGACAATCCCAACCAGTTTTTTGAACACAGGAGAGGCCCCTTCCAGTGCTGGTGGTAGTGGCGATGGCCTATTGTTTCAAATATCAAGTAGGAAACGACGACGTAGATGAAGCTTCATTTTATCTTTTACTGAAATCATGATGCAAGGGAAGGTCATGCTGCTTTTACCTTGCCAATTTGGAATTTGACCTTCGTTCATGCTTTTTTTTAAATATTTCCTCGTTTTGGTATTTAATCCATCAGGTTTTCGCCTTCCCATTGTTCTCTTCTTGCAATTAGTTACTTTGCTGACGTCATGAGTGTTAAATTGATTCAGAATTGTTTTTTGGTAAATGGCGGAACTTTTTATTAAAGAAGTATTAAATTTTGATCATTTATTGATTTTGAGAAGTAGAAGATTTTTGTGAAATTAAAACTTTTCGGAAGGCTGTCATGGTAGGAAAGCTCAAACGTTTCGGCCTGCCTTCCTACATGCTTGGAACTTTTTTTTCTGAATTTTGGTGAAGAATACAATTTTGGAAATCGCTCTTTTTTATTTGTTGGAAGTCATACTTAATAGTAAATTTATTTGTTCTTGTGGAATTTGGCAGCATCTAGATATGTTTTTCTATACACAAAAGTGCGTAATTTTTGTGCCTTCAGATTCATTTTCCGTTTTCGTAAAATGATTAAACACAAATTCATCTTTAGAGCCCCAAGAAGTTTCATTGAGATTTTCAAAATTCTAACTAATTTTGTAACTTTTAAACTTTTGCGAAACGCATACAAATAACCGGTTTTCTCTATTATTGTACAAAATTTTTATTTTTTTTACAAAATCACATCTATTCTGGATTACGTTTCACACTGACTGATGTAATCAACTAATCAGCTGTATAAAAAATAAGAGAGACAAAGATTGGCAAAGCAGAGATGCGAGGGAGTGATAAGCAGAGACATTTTGCCATACCATCATATTGTTTCGCAATTGTAAGTGAAAGTGCGCGAGGCAGGTTTACTTGCATGAAATACCTCTTTTTTCCATTCTCGTCAATATTAATGTCTCTCTTGTTCGTGAATGGTATAATGTACTCATTCCTATTATATTTTTCACTTCCTAGTTTTTTTCATGTTTTTAATTCTCATGTAATAGACTTTTCAGAGGGCTGGAATTTTCATTTTTGGTATAGCTATTATTATAAATCTAACAATGACCGTTTGCTGAGTGGCGCGTTATTTGGCAATCACCGGGTTTGTGGATATTTTGTGCCAATTTTAAGATCACTTTAATTCTGACATTTTCAGATAAAAAATTCTGGACCGTTATGGTTTCAGATATTTGAGCGAGACAATTCAATTTTCAGCAGAAATCCTTTATTTCACTTAATTTCAAAGAATTAAAGAAACTAAAGTTTTTGGAAATTCAAATTTTAGGAAATCTGCAAGTCTGACAATTGTTGCACAGTTGTGAGTTAAATGGGTACTTGTGTATTATTTCCCC
The DNA here is from genome assembly GCF_000002985.6 of Caenorhabditis elegans. NCBI lineage: Eukaryota > Metazoa > Nematoda > Chromadorea > Rhabditida > Rhabditidae > Caenorhabditis > Caenorhabditis elegans. Next base: position 6,737,576 of record NC_003283.11, read on the forward strand.
TCATTTTTAAATATACATTTTTAAATAAAAACGTTTGGAGTTTTTGTATTTTTAGGCTTAGAAAATAACAAGTTCTAAGCCTAAAAAAGGAAAAGGGACACCACGTTTTATTAAAATGGATAATATTAAAAGGAGGGGAAATAATACACAAGTACCGTTAAATGTGATAAAATTATTTTTCAAAAGGATTTTCGAAAAATCCTTTTTCCACTTTTATTCTAAGTTGCTGGCATGTTTCTGATTTGGCCAATTGTTTTCTATTGATCAATGTTTTCACATTGTTTTCTTCATTTTTGTTACATCGAAATACCATTCTTGTCGCAAAAATCAACAAACAAACTATTACAACATCAAAGTTTCAGTTTAACTGACCAAAATGATCATATGATTTTTGTGGTGATCATAGGGGTAAAAATAGAAAATTCTAGTGCACTTCAGTTTAGACAATTGCAACAAAAGGGTTTACACTTTTGCATAACCCGATTGAAAATATGATTTTTTGAATATTCGCATATTGCAAAAAGACTGTAGGGGGAACTTGTTATGGCGCGTGCAAAATGAATATGCCATTTTGCTTTCGGAAAACCTAACTTTGAAAATATATATAACAGTAGACATATCACAAAAGAAAAAAAAACGCTTAACAAAAATTATTCAATTAAATAATTTAATTTTTTTTTAAATGTGTTGAAACGGTAATGTAAAAAATCCCATATGAAAAACAAAATTATTTCCGAAGCATCTAAAAGTTATATCTTCGAATTTTTCGCACAGTGCATCTCAATGAAAATTTTTATTATAAACATTTTTTCAATGAGATAACTTTTTCCAAGTGTTCGTGATAGTTTTTTTTAAGTAAAAAAAAGTGTTTCAACTTCATAAAATTTAGCAAAATATTTAGCGAAGTTCTAATTTTTTAAGCACATAATCAGAGCTGAGAATCGCTGCTGAGTATTTCAAAATAGTTGTCTCAAAAACTATACCACACATTCAACTTTCAGTAGGCACCTGATGCGCAATAACAGTTTACCCGATCATCGATCTTTTAAGTTTCACCAATGTTCCATCGTTTTCCTCTCAATTCAATGTGATTGCGTGATTTAGCACTGCAATCCAGAAATCAGTTTACAAAGTACTCATCTAATACTCTCTCTATCTCCCTATCTCTCGTAATGTATTCAGTCAGTCTCTGAAAGTGTTGTTTTTGATGAACAGTTCGTCTGTACGCAGCGGTTTCAGATCAGAAGTCGCATCACCGGCATTCAGCCAGAATTTTCATAAATTCAAAGTCAGTGTGTGTATTGGTGAGTGTGTGTGTGTGTGTACATAGTTGGTGTGATCTTTCACTAGTATTTGCCTTGCCAAATACGAATACCTCAGTAGAAAATGGAGGAAAAGAAGAAGAATTGAAAACATACAGACTATAGATTCACAAACAGTTTTTGTTCATCTCCTTAACTCTCACCATCTATCTTCACCCGCTTTCCTTTTCTCACCACAAAGACACGATATGCAAATCACTTGTGTTGAAATTCCTAGGGTTCAAGCGACGAAACCTATATCGTTTACTCATTTCTTTTCGCAAAGACAATGCCGCTAATGGATCGAGAAATAGAAAGCCGTTTTCGATGAGGTCTAATCACCTTTTTTCGCTGTTCGCTTTGTCTTGTTTCTCGGGTCGGCTACTCACTTTTCTAGGTTTATTTTAGTTCGCGTCAAGTGTTTTTCGATATTCTGTTTTACTTTATTGATTTGTCATAAGTAGGTGATTTTCTGGAAGATCGTTGATTTTGCTCGAAATAAAAAAACGTTTCACAGTATAATTTGATCATATTGTTCTACTTTTACAATTTTTAAAGTCTCCGAGTAATCTAGGATTAAAATATAGATTGTCAATGTCAGAATTTTTTTTTTTTGAAAAAAAATGACAGTAATAAGAACAAATAGAGCTTTAAAAAATCCTCAATTTTTAAGATTTTTAGAGTTGTTTCTAGGTTTTTTGGTGCATATTAACACATTCAGAGCGTTTGGAAAACCCCAAGATTCTTCGTCACTTTTGATTAATTAATTTAATCATTTGTTCTCTGTTTGTCATGAAAAAACAATCTTAAAATTAATTTCTCTCTCCCTGTTCTTTCATCTTTGTATGTTCCCTTCAAATCCGATTGTTTACCACATTTCAAAAATCCCCTATTTTTTCGACCAGTTTTGTGGTCAATATGTTCAAATTTTATTTGGCAAACCAATTCTGTAATTAACTAATTCAATTAAAACTCTGTAGTTTAATCTATAGATTTTTTACTCTTTATTTTTGAATTAATATATCCTATTTCGCTCCTCTACATAGACTTGGGCTTTAAGTTTTGAGTTTTTGTGTAGTTGTGAGTTTTTAATAATTTAGTTTCACAAGAGTCGCTACGCTACTTTCTAGAGTTTTTTCCTGCCAGATTATCGTCTATACGCCTCAGCTTCCCCAGCTTAAAATAATTCCTTCTGTAAACTTTCGACTCGATTTTTTTTCAACTATCCTTTGACCCAAAGTCATTCCCATACTGCCTTCGGCCTCATCAACTTCAACCTTCTGTCCCTCAATTCTCCCATTTTCTATTGAATCACAAAACAATTGACATTGAGTGTGGCAGTAGTAGCATCCAAAACGGAGAAATCGAAAAAAAAAGAAAACCGTCGCGTGCGGCTAACCTAACAAAACAAAAAAGTGCTGCTGCATATACTCTTTGCCGCGTGGCAAGCGCGCGCGCACAAGGCGCATCTCGTTTACCGTCTAGCTTTACGTCACCCGTTTGACGGCGGCAGACTGTTGCAAGATGTACTAATCGAACCGCAAAGAGTATCACAGAGCCGCGGCAAGGCAAAAGAACATGGTGAAGAGGGCACAAAGGTGTCAATTTGTAACCGGATATTTGATACTCGCATTTCGAGTGAAAAAAATCTGGAAGAGTTGAAAAAAAACCTTTTGAAAAAAGAAATCTGATCACTCAGATCAGAAATTACAGTATATCAAGAACTCATGTGTGCGTATTCTTTGGGCTCTTTCTCATTTTTAATATTAATGTCTAAATCGACTTCATTTTAGTAGAGTTGCTCTTCATCAATATTTTCTGTTCATTGCTCAAGCTCAGGCTCACGTTTAGGCTCATTGCTGGTATACAAAAAATTTAAATTACATTCAAAATTTTCTCTCTATCCGTTCAGGCCTTATCGGATACAATATAATTTCCATAGTAACCCTACAGCTATCACCTTTATTAAAGGCCCAGTAGTTCCCATAAGTTACGATGTGTAAGATACTCGTGCGCCCTACAATTTTTAATGCCGGCTTCACCAGGGAGTTCCCCTTCTTGCTGTTCAGAGCCCTAAATTTTTAAACCAAAATTGGCCTCGTGTGACGTCACTCGTCTTCCATAATCGCTTCCATAAAAATGTATTTTCTAAAAATTTGAACATTTCCTTCAATCTACTCGGAATTCTATAATAATAACAAAGTGTTGAAAAAGGTTGTTCATTTTTTTTTCTTACGGGAACAAAGTTTGATTAACCTTGAAAAAAAAACAAAACAATTAGTGGAAAATCACTTTCTTCTTCTTTTTTCTCCCTTTTCATCTTTGGAAATATTGTTTTCAAATTTTTCATATTTCCTGAGAATGCATTGTTCATTTTTCCACTAGTAAAACTTTTGTGCAAGTCTATTGTTGTAAAAACATATAAACATCAATTCGTCATGTTGTGTTCGTACTATAATTATGTTTATTTATCTTTTTTCTGTTCTTCCTCTTTCACTTCAACACACATTTTTCTTCTTCTCTCCTTTTTCTGCCCCATATGTATGTAATTATAATCTGGCGCCGCCTGTCTCTCTCCCAGTTTTTCCTGAAACCTTCCGTGTTCCCCTTTTTATTCCGAAATACCTACTTCACAATTTCCCAGCTGCTCCGACTATAAAATCCAAAATAAAACTTGTTAGTTGAATCAATTATTCAATTAAATCCCAATTAGAGAAATTCCCATTGTTGTTTTCCATCTGTAGAGCTTTGAGGAAAACAGCTCTGCATGTGGAAAACCAAAAGATGAGTGGAAGACACAAGCACTTATCACTTCGAGCTCTTCCCCGGTTACATTTTCCTCTTTCCCTTCCACCGAACATGCCAGTGTGTCCGCCTCGACGCGTTGCCCGTCAAGATGCGCGCGAAAGGTGCAAACATCGGCTCGCGCCCTCTTCCGAGTGTAGCTATTCATTTCAAATTGCCAACAGTGAGATCCTATGAGAGCTCAATTTGGCATCGTGTGAACGGGTCGGTGAAAGATCTCTTGTTCCTGTTCATTCTTGTATGATCGCCGGATCAGGATATATTGACTACACTCTTATGATCTTTTCTTCTTTGGAGTGGACTTCATTTTCTGTTTATTTTGCTTTATTCTCTTTTCTTTCAAATTTTAAAATGTAAGAGAAATGTATTTCGTCAAGCCATACTTATTTCAAAATTAGTGAGTAACGTTAGTTATCATATAAAAATTTAGTTTATTATTATTATTTTGGGTTACATTTGGATCGAAAAATGTGTGTCGATTGCGTTAAAAATCAAAATATATTTTATGATAATAAAATCACCAGACAGTAAATTTAATTTTTGAAACACTTTCTACTTTCTCTTTACACATTTTTTCTCCCAGTCCTATATTTTTTTGGAGGTCAGAACCTTCATTTTTTGCAAGAAAATTGTTTCATATATTTCTCTGTGTCAGTTTAATTGAGCCCCGGGTGCCTGAATGACAACTTCCGCGTGGTTTCCATTGCATCTACATTGAAAGTGAATTTGATTCACATTCTTTATTATAACATATAAAGAATTATGGATGATTTTATTGTTTATTGTTTATTGAATGATGTCATATGAGATTATTTGTCTAGAAAAGCCACATTGGATATTTAGTTTAAGACCAAAAATCAATAAAATCATTTCATTGACAATTTGTCTAACTTTAGTTTATTTGAACCTGACAAAGTTACAAACATTTCTCCAAAAATTCGGCTGGTCTGACAACTAAACAGAGCAAGACGATTAGAATTTTCAAGACTACATTAATTTCAGAAAAAAAAATAAACTTTATTAATTTTAATTTTTAATTTTAAAAATTGCATGCACGCATTTTCCATGTAACTTCAGTTCAACAACTTTGGATATGAATTTTAAAAACTTCGTTTAAAATTCTCATGCCATAAAATGCTCATCCGAAAAAATAACAAATAACCATGGTCGTGCACGAGGCCATTAATTTTTTGGGAAACATTTTTGAAACAAAAAGCCGCATTTTCTAGGCACAAACACCTACACCAACCACTTTTTGTGCATCTAGTTTTGTCACCACTCTTCTCCACAAAAGTGTCGCCCTTTAGTTTCCCACTCATAAATTTTTTTTGGAGGGAAGAATATTTCAATTCTCCTGCTCCAAGTTACTCTATCCCAAAAGTATCCAATTGAAAAGAACAAAACCCTTGTTTCCTTTGCCCCTCTTTATCTCCCAGTCATATGTAATCGAATATTTGTTTGTTTTCAATATAGATATATCCAAATATACTGCCCTAATATACATTCAAGTGCCGGTGTTACGAGCGTAGGTTGTATGTTTTCGGAGCGGTTCGGATAAAAAAAAGACACTAAGGTTAAGGTCGTTTGATGCTAAAACTATTCAGACGAAAGGTTGAACTGTTCCGTCTGCTATTGTTTGCTTTTCAATTCTCTGATCTTTATACGCGTTCCTGATTTTTTTCCGGTATAATTCCTAACAAATCTGAAATGTGTTTTTTTCTAAAACCATTTTTCTTCATCATATTTCTGTATGTGATTTATCAATATTTTATGCTTGGTTTTCTGAAAAATATATTGATTCCTCCTTGATTAATATTTCAATTTAAGTTTTGGTTTGATCACAGGTAAAGAGCACAAACTTTCCAATTTTAAGTAATTTTACCTATTTCCTCTTGTGTTAGTAATAGAAGTACGTCATAAATTGACAGTTAATATCCATTGGTTTTATTCAAAAATGTGTCGCCTGAAAATATATTTTTTATTTCTTGTTCGCGATCGCTTTGCAGTTGGTTATTTATTTATAGCTTGAAAATGAACAGAGTTTCAAAATTGAGCAGAGTGCAATACTATTAGAATATACATATACGGTAAAAATTAATGTAAATAAAAACGATAGAATAGAACGATATACAACATCAACAGAAAAATATGCAAAAATTAGAGTACGGTATTTTTTTTCAAATCAAAAAATTCTAAATCTAGAATTAAAAAGCCAAAAATTTCAAAACTATCTCGATGACCTTAACCGATATTTTTAAGGAATTTTTTACTCAAAAAAACCCCTCCGGTGTCAATTCGTTCCGGTGCAGCGCACTTTTCAAACGAACATAAAAAATGACCGATCGCGACAGCGGTTGGTGACCAAATCCGATAATAAACCGAAATCATCGGTGCGATGCCCCCGTTGCTAAGCCCCGTATATGATGCTTCAAAATCGCCTTTTCGTGCTTCTTCAGAACTCGTTGTCCTTTCTTGATGATTCCTCCGCCGTCTGCCATCTCCGTCTCCAACGCGGCTAGGCGTATCTAGGCATGTGTGTTTTTCGAAATTTATGGTCACTTCCAAATATGATTATCACATTTGTCATATTATACCCAATCATCTATTACACAATCTCCAAGACTTACTTTTGCTTTCGTCTTACAGTTTGTGATATGTGTTTGATTAATGATAGTTCAATGTATCTTTTTCTTCCTGTTATGTGAAACCGAGAATTGTTCTTTAAGATGAAACCGTATGGTTTTCAAATTCAGTTTTTAGTAGATTTTAAGTGGATGGTTTGGAACAAATTGAATAAAAAACATATAGTAAACAACTCGGATCTTAACATATCTAAACAATTTTCAAAAAAAAAAAATTCCAACTTCAGTTAATGACGATTTTTCTCAGAGTTTGAGCAAAATTGTTTTCGATTCGTTTTTTAAATCTAGTAAAACACAGCTGAATGAATTTTTTAACAGGCAACCCATAAATTGGTTTTTTAAAAATTCCAATCTAGTTGCATTTTACAAACTAAAATATCTATTTTTGGTGTACTATTAAACAATGAAAACTCAGACTTGGAATCCAAAATCCTTAGAAGCGAATAAAAATCAGTATCTACTTAACCTACCTGAAACTATTTGTAAACTATATTTATATTCATTGAGTTGTACCTAATGTAAATTGACATGAAAACAAGTACATTCTCGAAACCCAACACCACTTTTTCCTCATCTCTTCCGCGCCCATTCTTTCATCTCTGCGTCTCGTCAAATCCCTTGATCTCTCCCTCATTACAGCTTGTATCATCCAGTTCACTTTCGCTTATTAGCACTGTTTGCCCCAACACCCTTTTCTTTTCTCTTCTTGTTCGCACTTTTGATTGGCTGAAAGTAAATCATTGTCATCGGATTTCAGCTAGGTTTCAATTCGACACAAAAATATAAGAAGTCAGTGCATATGTGAGACTCGATGATCAACTCGCTGCTCGTCTATTCTTTGATACCATTTTCTTTTTTATTGGCAGCGGACAACACAGAAAATGCAACTACTAGTGGTGAGTTTTGAACTGTTGTTGCTTTATTTTCAAGAGCATACTGATGTTTTGCGTTATATCAGTGTAATAACTGAACTTTGAAAATAATTTTAAATTTTGAGATGACCCGCCCTGAATTTTTTAAAATTAATTTCGCGACTCGTAACAATGCTCTAATTTGCTATTAGTAAAAAAATCAGTTTTTATAATCGTATTAATTTTTAAGTTGATTTGGGGTCGGTAAATATTCTATAAACTATAATTTGTTGAGAAAAAAATTTCATGAAATGTCATCTCGAAAAAAATCAGATTTTCATAAATTAGAAGCCTAACAAAATTTCCATATTAACTGCCAACCTCGAAAATTTCTAAAATCTTCAAAAGTAAGCAAAATCCTATTTTGGAGCGCTACAAGCTTTGAAAGTAGTGAAATTTTCTGTACAAAAAATTAAAAATTTTCGAAAAAATTTTTTACGAAAACTCTCGAAAACTACCTAGTAACTGAACGCAAAGTTGATTCCCATCATTCATAATATTAATCCTCTTTTCCTATGGCTTTTTCACAAATCATGGTTGCGCAACGCCGATTGCGCGAGATGCGCGAGACACACAATCAAAAGAGGGCAATAGTGAGGGCGATATTCGCACAATAGGACCAGTTTTTGCAAATAGACAATTTGATTTTTTTCGCAGCATCATTTTATTGAAACCCCTAATTCAAAACGGACAATTTTATTCACATGTGACTGATCAGGTCGCATGCTGAGAAACGCTAAATTAGTTTGAAAACTTTATAGCCAAAGGAAAACTAGGGAGATTTCATGTCAGTTTTTTATTATAATGAAAAAGTGTTTGAAATTTAAAGCAGAATTCCTACTACCGACGAGACGAACGCCACCAGCAAAACCACAGCATGGAGTCGACTTTCTAGGACCTCTTTGGTTATCGAGAACTTACAAGATCACATGTTGTCGGAGAGGATCCCCAGTTGCCGAGAATCCACAATTAGTGAGCAATTGGACAGAAACCGCATCTGATTATGCGGTCGATGAGAAGCTTGTTGGTACAGAACAAGATGATCATTGCCGTGTTTTCCAGGTATTGATTTTTGTTTCTTGCAACTTTCGTTTCCCTATTTGTTACACTTGAAGATTACACCACATGGTTTTTTGGTTGATTGATCAAGGGAAACTAGGAAGTAAATGTTACAAATTCAAATAAAGAATCCAAAACGATCAGTTGAAAATCAGAAATTTCAGGGCACTTTCCTGCTCTCTGCAGCTGCTCTCTACAATTCTACTTTTGTCAGTTACGGGGTCCAGTGCAAATGCCCAGGTATCCTTTTTTTTTAAACTTTTTTTGTCTTCCGGATTCCTATTTCCTAAATTCTCTAATTTCAGACGCTGAACAACAGCAACTCGACCAACACTGTCGACAACTCCCTGCTTGCCAAAACGGTGGATACCGTAGTCAATCGATTGGAAGACGATGCTCATGTCCACAACCATACTTCGGAGAATATTGTGAGAAACTTTGCGATCAGGGACAAGTTTTAGCTGGAATCGATGGAAACAACTACTGTAGTTGTCTTCCATTTTATCAAGGCGAAACGTGCTCCGATTTGGTTTGTCTCAATGGAGGCCACGAGTTCAGAGGTCGATGCAGTTGCCCCCATAACTTTGTTGGATATCATTGTGAAATTGACACGAACAAGACAAAATCGAACTCGAGATATACAAAGTATGGACCACAGACTAATGCTGAAGTGAGTTTTTTTTTGACAATTCGACAAATATAAGATGCGAAATGTTCTGATTTTTGAAATAATTTCCTTAATGTGAAACGGAAAACCTATCAGCAAATATTGATTTTGAAATTGTTGTTTTGAATATTCGAATTTAAAAATGTATTCATATACATAAAAGTTCGAAAAATGCCAAAAAATTAAAGTTTTTGTTTTCAAAACCTATAAAAAATGAGAAAAAGGCAATTGACACAGTTTCCTACTCGTCTTTGAAAGAATGTTTTCGAAATAATCCTGATTATTTTTGGATCAATTTCGAAATTCGCAATTTACATGACAAATATTTAGGGCAATAACACTATAAACTTTAAATTTTTCAGCGCGTTCTTTATATGTGCTAGTGTGAAATCTGAACATCGTTGATACTGATTTTGATTTTTCAATTTTCCAGAATGGTGAACTGTTCAGCAGAGACATTTCTGGTACAGTGTTCAGCCTTGTGATGATAGTCGTCCTCGTCGTTTCAATGTATTTACTGATGAAACATAGAATGCAGGTATCACTTTCAAACAGTCAATATTTGAGAAACCATTTCGTAATTTTATAGGTGCAATCACAGTATACCTCGTCACGGAGAGAAGAAATGAACCGGGCTGCTCAGATTTATGGAATCGGTAGTCTAGCTTAGAAAGCTCATGAAAACTTGAATTTTTGTAAATTTAGAACGCGGAGGTGCTGGAACAACAACGATAAGTCGAGATGACATTCGAATATTACCATTTGTGGCTGCAGGAATTCAACCTCCACCGCCTTACGCAGTGTCAAGAACTGCACGACGAGAAGCACTTCCACCATTACCATCATATGAAGATGCTACGAAGGATACAGTGATAGGGTGAGAATTGTCAACAAATATAATATATAATAAAAAATATATTAGAAAATATAATCTGACCCATTAAAACTTTCTCGATTTCCAAGATTTCAGTGAGTGAAGCCAAAAAAATGTCAATATAAATTGGTTGGAATTTGAAATTCCAACAAAAAAAATCCAGAAGTTCGAGTATTATCTAAAATTATTTCTCTTTTCATTTCAATTTGAAATTTTAGAGCAGCTGCCACAGTAATTGAAATGCAAGCAACAACGCCTACTGATGCTTCTCTACAGTCTCCTCCAGCTGCTCATCCAGATCATTCTGATGTTCCGGACATTCCATCGAGTTCATCTCCACCTCCTCCCTTTGATTCGGAACCCCCGACAATTCAACGAAACGTGTCAACCAGACGAAGTCTTTAGTTCTCTAACTTTTGTATATATTTTAGGTCATATTGTAAGTTGTTCTTTCTTCTCCTCTCCCGGCAGTCTATCTGTCCTCAGGACCTGTACCTCAAGCGGTACAACATCAAAAATTTGCTCAGTATTTCTTTTAATAATACCACTGCTCTCACAGTCATCTCGGTTACTTTCAAGTGTCCCAAGACTCTTTTCTCAAATGTTTCCATTCTTGGCTCATCATTTCAATTTCGGGTAATTCATATTCTTTCTGTCACTTTTTCCCGTAGTGCTTCTCGGTCGTCTAGCTTTTTATGTGTGTTTGTCTGTATTTAATTGTAGTTGAAATGTGTTTGATTTAAACGAATAAAACTGTAAAATCAATAAAGAAGAGTCATAAACGAAAACAAAATAAAAAAAAGAGACAAGTGTGGCGGCGCCTGTAATTCGCTTTTTCTGCGAGAGAGCGTCGGAGCCCCAGATAAGCTGTCGGTTAAACATTGTTCGAGGCAGAAACGACGAGCATTTTACAGTGTGATGATGAGCTTCACCACCACGGATCATCGCTTTTCTCGTTTCCTAATTTCTTGATTTCATCGATTTTTTCTTGATTTTTTGAATAACAAATAATTGGGCGGAAATTTGAAAATAATTTGGTTGAATTATGGTTTCAGGTGAGCTTGATTAGACAATTTTTTAGTTCACATAAATTCACGTCAATAATTTTTTGCAAGGAAATTACGCAAATTTAAAAGACCAAACATGCTAAAACTACAGTACCCGCATAAGAAAATGATTTTAAAAATTAACAAATAGACACTTGTTTCAAAATATTGTGCTTACTGGCTTCTGAGATCCTAGAGTGCATTCTCTTGAAAACAAAACGTTTATTTATGTCCTGCTGCAAAAAACTCTCCATGTGCATCTCCTTCTGCTCCAGACACATTATTTTGCTGAGCACTTGTCCATTTATCATCCCTAACACTAAAACACAATCGTTCCTCTGTTCTCTTTACGTTGCTCTTCCGCCTTTTTCATCCTCCTACGCTTCAAAAACAATGCCTACTTGTACATATTTATGTCAGCTTCACAGCCAGTTTTTTTTCCAAATTTCTATCTTCTTTTTCTACCAACTCGGCGTGCCCGTGCACCTATCAGCTAATCAGATGATCTGCAGTACAAACACAATGAATATACATACGTATGAACCCGTTTGAGCTTGTTGTAAATGAGCAAGGAGGCATTACGTTTACGCGGATATAAAAAAGCCAAATAGTTTGGAAGTTATGGAGAACATTGTTTAGATTTATTTAAACTTGCAATAGAGCCAATTTTTTCATACCCCCTTTGCTCCACTTTGACAGTTTATATCTCGGTTCCCTATAGGTTGGCCAAAAAATTTTCATCGGATAAATTACGTGCTTAAAAGTTTTCTGTATTTTTAAAACAAAAAATTGTTCTTTAAATTCAAAAAACCGAGATATGATCCGTCAAAATAGATCAATGGATGCGCGATATCAGGCAATAATTTTCGAAGCAGTATTATTGAAATTTGATAATTTTTCGAAAGTTTTTAGGATAATATTTCCCGCTAAGCAAGAACAAAAATTCTTGATAACACCCTGGTTTCGAAAGCCTCCCAGGAAATTTTTTTCATTCTCACCAACTAATAATTTCAAACCTCTACACCCTATTGTTATCAAATACCTTACACTCTCGAAAATATCACCCCTCATCTATTTTGGGACACACGTTGTCCATCATCCCGACAACAGTCTCCTCACCTGTACCTGTAATCAATCTTGCCACACATCTGTTTTTAGAAACTTTCATATTCTCAATTCGTCGCCATTTTACATTTTCCTTTATCTCTCTTCGATTTATAATTAGGCCCCGCGTTTTTTGGTTTCGGTTTTTCTTTTCTGGCTGTTCCGCTTTTCCCCCATTTTCCAAGGCGCCAGAATGGTGTTACCTCCTTTTTTGTCGCCTTGTTCCGCGCACATCATAACTTTTCAATTAAGTGATGACAAAGGGATGAGCCGCCTTTTAATGTTCTCAACATGTTCCTTTTTCCGCATTTTATTACCTGAACACCCATGCCGCCTTTCTCTTTCATTTTGTTTCTTTTGTACTCAATTGACCGTTTCTATTAAGACACATTTCACTGCTAATTTACTCATTTTTAACACTGCGTCAAACTCATAGAAACTCATAGAATTCATAGAATATAAATTCAATAGTGATAAATTAACATTTCTCACATCGATTTGATCAGTAAAACGTTGAACTGTGACTTCTTCTTCTGTGTTGATGTCATGTGTTCGAGTCTTTGTGTAATAATTTCACGGTTGCGTTCGGCCACCATAACAAAATGTAACATATTGTCTTGTTGTTATGTCTATATCTGAAATTGATATCACTAGTAAACGGGACCAAATCATTCTAGTTCAATACACGAGTACGGTATCTACATTGTACAGTTTGATCATAAAGACCATTTGTTTCTGCAACTTGCACTCTATAATAACAACCAATTGTCAAGGTTACAATTTTGCAACTAAACAATGTATGATGATCGAAAATTGAGCCAGTATTTTCTTAGAACTTTTATGTTTTTTCAACGAAATCGTTTTTTGTTTTTGATGTTTACTTTTCTCTGTATTTTGCTAAAGGAATTTCGTGGGTGTAGAAAAAATGAATTCAAGAAATTGTCGGAAAAGTAGCTAAGATCACGATAATACTTTTTCTAGAAATTTGGATGATTTAACACTTTGTTTAAATTTTTACTTCAGCTTAAAAATTAAGTTCGAACTTTTTTTTTTCAGAATTTGAGGTTTTTTAAACTTACTTTTGTACTGTTTTTTATTGTTTAGAAGTAAAAAAAACATTATTTCTGGAATCTGTAAACTCATTCACTCAGCTCGTTCAAAAATTTCAGACAATAAAGTTTCAAGTAAAATATTGGTCGCCCCTAAACACTGTAAAATCTTTGTAAAAACAACTTAGAGTTCTGCTACAGGCTCGGGCCCTTCGAAAAAAAAAGAAAAAAAAATACATATCAGACCAAAGTTTCACAGGGTAGATTATGTCTTTTGCAACTTACTATTAAATTGTTGTTATAACCTAGTCCAACCGTAAGCTTTGAAGTCTGGTGTGAACTGAAACTTAGAATTTTGCAGATTTGGATTAATTTTTTGTTTAGCCATCTAAACTTCATAGTACTATATTTGAACTTAAAACCATCCCTTGAAAAGTCACGTGATACATAATTGGCTCATTGCCAATGCCATCGCACTCTGATATCCACAAGATGACCCTCATCTCCTCCCTCTATCGTCACAAATGTATTGGCACAACCATTGAAGAGGGCACTAACATCACATCAACACGTGTCCAGAAGAAGGGGTTGCAAAATGAATTATTAGTCGGGTGGAGCACGAATTGGATCGCAACATCCGAGTTTGCACCGATCTATGCCTTCATCTTCTTCTTCTTTTAACCTGTTGCGTTTTTCATCCCTATCAATCCCTTTCGGTGCTCCTTCAAGTACACAGGTTCCCCAAAAGTCTCCAATTCATATACACTATTTCCGCAGACATGAAGACGACGAGACACAACGATGATGCAGTCGGGAGAGGGTGAAAAGTAAAGGAAAAAGAAGAAAAAAGCATCGGGGCGCGACTGTTGGGGCCACATTCAGCAACATTAATCAAACGGCGAATCTGGCGGGCTCTTCTCTCCCGTTTTCCCTGATATTCCTATCGTTCAAGGCGTCGCCGCCCTCAAGCCGGCCGTCTCAATCTCTTTTTCTCACTCTAGGGCATCGCCGCCCGATTTTTATCGCTCGATTGATATCAAATCTCACTTTTTGATAAAAACTAGCAGGAGTTCAAATTTTGACTTTACGATGTTTCACTACTTCTTCTCAAAGATCACATAATTTTTTTAATACTCGTCGGCTATCCTAGAATATACAGTAACTTCAAAACTATTTTTATAGACCTAGATCATTTAGGGATTATTATTTAGAATATGTTTTAAATCTGTGAGTCCATCTCAGCAACTGAATAAAACTCACCTATCTTCCTAGTCCGTTAGAACATCAGCACTCACTTTTCTAGAGAAGCATGCTCTTACATCAGTTCACCTAAACCCCTAACACGTGCTTCTCATTGAGGTTAGAGATATCAATCTCAGTATCAATATCTCAAAATCTGATCGATTTTAGAATTCAATGAGCACTGAGCAAAAGTTCGGAAGTCCCTTTGGCTGTGTGCGATAGTTCAGAGCACAGATATCAAGGGATTTTTAGGTTGGAATTTAATGAAAAGTTAGTAATATTCATAGAAGTTTTTTAGAATACAAAGATTGATATCGAGGATTTGATTATATTCTTCATTCCATCACAATAATAATCAAGCTTGACTGGACGGTTAACGTTAAATTTAGCAGTTTTCACACTTTTGGATGAGACATGCATAGAAATTTCTTGATTTCAATGTCCACCATCGCTATATTCGGCTAAATTGTTTTTGTAGTCAATTTTTCTAGATACTGTTAACTTTTGTAGCGCCGCAGCCAAAATCAACTCTGATCATTTTTTGAATTGTTTCCAAATCATAACACATCGGTTTTTCGATTCATTTACGATTTTTCAGCTTACCATAGTTACCATAGTTTGGGCAAATCTAATGACTATCGAATTTTGAGATTTCAAATCAAGTGATGGATTACCATATAAGCTGATTGCCATTCTTCATACGGACAACCCCAATTCTTTCAGAATTCCCTGAAATAATTTCAAAACTACGCCTAGTGTTCGATCATAACCCAGCAAGCACTTTCCGCACGCAAACGCTTAATAATCGGTCAACATCTGTTCCACCAACCTAAAGTGGCGTGGTGACTCATTTGACCTTCTTCTCTACGAACAATGCCTGTCCAGACTTTTCTACGGCATCACCTCACCATGTGACAATGCTCGAGTCCCATTGGCTCTAGTCGACATGAACAAGAAAACCACGTTTTTGTTTGTGTATCCATTCGATGTCGCATCTGAGCATCTATCATGAGAAACGAGCCATCGCATTTTGCCCGACTTTCCTCCGATCATCTAAACTAAGCGAACACTTCGTTTTTGTTAGTTTCTCATCAATTTATTATCAAGCGCATGTGTTTTCTTTTTTTGGCATCTCTGGTCCCGGAAATCACGACCAAATGGGTCTGAAGAAGATTGATTTGTGGCGATCGGTAGCACATTGCAAACACATGCACAAGAGTGATTTTGGAACTTTTTTTTGAAGAGTTTCGAGAACTTTCCAGAATCCGTGATCAAACAGTTGATCTTGGCTGTTTCATTTTGAGCATTGTTTTCTTGTTTATCGTGTACACAAATCTGTTCGCCACGATTCTCGAGGTGGTCTCACCGCTTTGTTTCTTTTCGTTGACATCGGGTGATTTGTGTGACTTTGAATTTCGGTTATTTATTTATTTATTTGTCTCTTTTTAATCTTGATTTTTCGTTTATGTACAGTTAATTTGAAGCTAAAACCCAGTTTTTTAAAAATAAGTTCTACCAACTATGGTATATTTTGAAAAAATCAAATCAATATTTGGTGGTTTTGGAAATCTTAAAACTTGAGCGAATTTCCCCAAAACAAAATCAATCTGAATCTTTCAAATTGCTCGATTTCATAAAATATTTGACAAAGTATTGATTAAATAAAAATATTTTGCCGAACCCAAACAACTACGAAAAAATATGTAGATTACCGCTCTGCCAAATTAAATTATCGGTTTTTTATTTCTGAAAATGTTTTGCTTGGTATTTTTTAACTTAAAATGTCTCATTTGTTTATTTCCCATCGAACAATTTTTAAGTATTACTTCCCTGGTCCAATATTACGCTTTAAATATGTGCGTGCTTCCATCAACTTTTTTCTGCATCGTATCAGTTCCTCATTCTATTTGTTTGAGAGTCACACTTTGCACTTTTGCAAGAATACATAACTCCAAAGTTATAAATAACAATAGGCATTTAAAACTTCTAAAAATAAGTCCATCATATCCTGATCTTGACGCGGAGTCTGCGCCTCCCACCTACCTCTTTTGTCTGGCTTCCTTTCCCGAATGATCCAATGTTATTGTGACGTTATTTCCGGGTCAAATCTTCAACTTTTCCTTATTGTTCTCTTTTTCTTAATTATCCTGCTCCCATGACTTCACTGCTCTTCGTCTATCGTCAAATTGATATCGTATTACCAGCGAGTGTTGTACGTCAATCGTAGCCAGAATTAAGATGGCATGCATATAAAAAAGTCGAACAAGTATATAAAAGTACCAGCTGTCCGCTGTAAAAGTATAAACTATTTTATTCTGATCTAACGTCACTTTTTTCAAAAAAAAAAACACAAAACTAAGTAAAAAAGTAGTGGGGGGAGAGACTTGATTCAATTTCAATTTGCTTTCGAACCGCCTCCAAACAATTGCAAAACTCTGTGAGGAGGACCCATGTGTGGAGGCGTAGGAATTCGGCTTAATTTCGTATAGCTCAATCTCGTACTTTTTTCGAACAAAATGAATAAAAAACGGAAAAAAGTGGGCGGCGCCATGACGAGTAAAGTACAGGACTATAAAAACTCGTCATTGGTGGTATTTAGAGGACATTTTTCGTTTCATTTCAAAATAAAAACCTAAAGTTTCAAAAACTAGAATTATCAAGGAATACATTTTTCTGATTTTCAACTAAAGGTTGTAGGTTTTCCGTTTTAAAAGCAACCCTGCGCGACAATCAATAATTTTTCCGATTGTAGATTTTGAAAAGTTCGGCATTTTTCTGAAATGAAAAATTATTGTAATTATGGTAATTGGCAGTTTTAACAATTTTGAAAAAAAAACCTGACTAAATTACAAAAAATGAGAAGTTCCACTGTTTGTATTACTGTTACTCTTCCAAATCTATAAAATTTACTTTAAAAAATTATTTTCGGAAAGTCTCAAAGTTTTTCGGCTAGCAGACATTTTTGGAAAACCCACAATTTTAAGACAAAATGAGCTAAATCGTTTCCAAAACCCTATATATTAATTATTTATTCTATTATTCATCTGCAAAAAAAAAATGATTGACCTAGTTCATAACTCAATTATCTTTAACCACATAGATATCCCGTTCTTAGGACACTAATAATGTCTTCTTTTTACACTTTTTTGCGTCTGTAATTATATTTATTCATCCATTCAACTGTCCATTCTCTGTTTTAAACACTTCATCTCACTGACCTTTTCCACCACACCACATCTCCTTCCATTTTCTACCGTATGCCTTTGGCGCCATAATGTCGTTTCCGGAGCCGTCCTATCCAATTTACCGTATCTTAAATACCATTTTTGTGACTAGAAGACCTTCAAGTGACGTTTTGTTTATGTCGGTTTTCGACCAGCTGAGACACTTGCACTAGTAATTTGAGAGAATTTGTCGAAAAAAAAAGTCGTGAGCAAGTGAGATTTCGTTGAGATTCATTACAATCTGTATGAACACTGCAATTGCTTTTTTCCTCGGTTTTTAGTGTTTTTTTTTTGTTTTGAAAACTATACACTCTGTGCCAAAGTTCACAAAATTGACGATCAGTTTTCTAGTAGTTCAAACTTTCTTCTAGAGTTTCGAGAGACGGTGATGTTTGAAAATTAGTTTTTCTTGGTTAAAAAGTTAGAGTAAGATTTTAGAATCTCGCCAATACAGTATTAAATTTTTTTAAGCGTTGCGCATTTTTGCATTTTTGCTTGGCCCGAATCTAGGAGAAATTTCAAACTTTAAAAGCCTCACGGCAAATCCAAATCAATAAATAGAGTTCTAAATAAAGAATATTGTCGGCACGGAGGCAGATATTGGAATCCGTGAATCCGTCATGGATACAAACATCTGAAAACTTGCTATCAGGGGGCAAAC
This sequence comes from Caenorhabditis elegans, assembly GCF_000002985.6. Classification (NCBI taxonomy): domain Eukaryota; kingdom Metazoa; phylum Nematoda; class Chromadorea; order Rhabditida; family Rhabditidae; genus Caenorhabditis; species Caenorhabditis elegans. The sequence goes on from NC_003283.11 coordinate 6,756,161, forward strand.
ACAATTGTTAGTTATCGTTTGAAGTTGCCGCCGTCTCCGTATCGAATATCATATCATTGTCGAGATATGAGAAGAAAACATTCTTGAAGTTGCGAGCAACTTCTTGCTGTCCGTGAAGACCAACCGGTCGGCTCTCATGTGATGTAGGCTTCTCATTTTTTCATTCTTCTTTTACTCGTCACACATTCCGTTCCTAGTTTTTTTTTGTATTTTTCTCATATTGAGAACGAGTGTTCCGCTCCCCAAAAAATATTGTCAGTAGTTGCTGGAACTTTTGCAAGAAATCTGTATAAAATTTTTTTTGAATACAGATAATTTTCCTGGAATTTTTGATAACATTTTTTCTTAGATTTTTCTTAGATGCTGTCAAGACCTAAAACTGAGTTTAAATTATATCAAAGTTTCAGAACTCAGAGCTTCAGAAAAATTTAGGTAACACCCCTCAACGTTGATGAGCATGTTAATTTTTGTAGACTTTTAAAATGTCTTTTTTATTACCCTGGAATCGGATAACGGTTTTTAGCAACCTGAATCCTACAATACTTGCTAACCTGGTTTAGAAAACAAATTTGGAAATGCTGTAGATTTCCTATCATTTTTATGAACTCAGACAATTTTTTTGTCGTGAAATTTTGCAAATTAATTGGAAAATTGAAATGAGCGAAATTGAATTACAAACATTTACGTTTCTATAATTCCCAGTAGCCTCCTTGATTACCATACTGTTTGCCAAATCTTGCAGACCTTCCAGTTTTCTCACGCTCACTTCCCTCATCTCACTTTTTTCTGTAATGTCCGTCTTTGGGGTCTTCTTGCAAATGTTTACCAACCAAAATCTGCAACTCAAAGCTTTCCCAAGCTCGGTGCCGACGAGTGTTAAAGGGGGCAACCTTGCACAATCCCTCGGGATCAATTCATCATTAGTGCTCTGGAACTTTTTTACTCGGGTTGAGCAGCAGCAGCAGCGCAAAACTTATCATAACCAAAAACGCCTTCTTTTTTTGAGCGCACCGCCCGCAGCCTCCCCCTCTGTGCCGAATTGTTGCGATTTGTGTATATGTGTCGAAAATATGAGAAGAATGTTCCCAAAATAGATGGCGTCTACAATATGCCAACGGTTCTGCTCAGGCTCTAAATCGCTGCCAATTTTCAATTGATTTCCATCTTTAGTTTCACCAACTGTGTCTATACATTGAAATTCGATTCTCTCATTTCATTCTTCTCAATCCTTTACATTATGTTGCATTTTTCTTCCTCTTTTTCTGAAAGTGGAGCTATTGTTTTTCACACCCACTCGATGAATCTGGTGGGTGTTCCTCTCCTCCCCCTCAACGTCACATTTATATGTCATTTTTTGAGCTTTTTTAAGCAACAGTGGTAGTAAGTTGACAAGAGGCATTTCGAAAACCCGTCTTTTGCATTTTTGGATTTATGAACTTTTTTGTTCTTCTCGTCCTTTCATCAGTCTGCAAAACAAGTCTAGATGTCTGAACGCAGTTCTTGGAAACAATTTTAATCTTATTTTCATACTGGTTGCTTGACTAGATCCAAGTACAGCTAGAATTCATTGTTTATTGCATTATGTTTCTAAAGTTTAAAAATATACCAAAGTTCTAGGATTGTAACATTTCAAGTTTCAACCATTCCTTAATTGTAGCTTGATTCGTAGTAGAAATTAGTGGCATTTTTTAATGAGTTTAAAAAATACTTTGAAACTTTGAAAAAAAAACTGTCTATTAGAGGACATTCAATAATTATTTTTAAAAAATGTGATACCGTCTTTCTCTATTACACTTGCATCCTTTTTTTTTACACGGAAAATCTTTAAAAACATCTGGAACATTTTTCTTTTAAATTTTCTACAAATTTATTTTATAATTTACAGAATTATAATGTTTTCTTTGGGTTCTATTACTCTCTGTCATTGTATCTCAAATCATTGTATCTTTAAAAAAAAATAGTCCGACTTTTCAGCCTGATTATGCGCTAAACAAGAGGAGAGTCGTCATCGGCGAGCCCCCCGCAAATAGAAGTCCTTGTCCTGTCCCGTTTCCCTTTTTGTCCAATCTGTTTCCACATTCCCTACGATATGTCCAGTGGCTGCCTGATGCGCCCAACTCAACTATGAACGACTCTGTGCGGACAACTACAACGATTTCAAGCACAAAATCCCTTGTTCACAGCTTCCAACTGTCCGCCATTCTCCACCTCTTCCTCCTCATCTCCTTCACACCAATGTCTGCTGCTGCCGATCAACACGCGTCCCACGCTACCCGACGCGGTTTGCTTCGGAAGTTGGGACTCGAGCACGTACCTGTGCAGACTGGTCCGAGCATTGATGTTCCACAACACATGTGGGATATTTATGACGATGATAATGATGTCGACTGGGTCAGACACTATTATCCGAAGGTGAGATTTTAGATTTAGCTTATACCCAAATACCAAGACTTAAATTTCAGGAGATTATTGAAGATAACGAAGGGTTCTTGTTGTCTTATAACCTCTCATTGGCTGCTCGAAATGCTCACAATGAAGAAGTGACTAAGGCTACTTTGAAAGTGAGTTTTTCTCAATTCTGTTTTTTTTTTCGAAAATGTTATTCTTATGCTCATTTGAACACCTTCCATCTGTAACTTGCCACTTTCAGCTCCGGTTACGACGCAACAACAAAGCGAGGAGGTCCGGCAATATTAGTATTTATTTTTTTGAAGATGATATAGTATGTAAATCATTTAGCATTTTTTTTTCTCACAATATGAAACTACAGAACAATGATCGATTTCAAATCGAATCTCGATCCGTCGACAACCTTACCGAATGGATCGATTTTGATGTGACCGCCGCTTTTTTGCGGCGAACAAATCGTATCAGTTTCTTCATCGATTTGCCGGAAGATGTGGAGATCGAAGAGACACAGAGCAGCTCACTGAGCTCATTGCCCTACGCGCGGGCTCAGAGTGCTCCGCTTATTGTGTTCAGTGACCTGTCCGAACCGTCCAGTGTGCGGCGGAAACGGAGTGCACAAACAGGCAACAGCGAACGAAAAAATCGAAAAAAGGTTTGTGATTTCTTAAAAGTAGAAAAATTGTTAATCAATTCTATTGTAGGGTAGAAAGCATCATAACACCGAGGCCGAGAGCAATCTTTGTCGGAGGACTGATTTCTACGTGGATTTTGATGATTTAAATTGGCAAGACTGGATTATGGCACCCAGTGAGTATTTTAATTGTTGTTTTAAAGTAGAATTAAAGATAATTAGAAGAAAAATTGAGAAATCGTATCAAATTTCAGAGGGCTACGATGCTTATCAATGTCAAGGCTCTTGTCCAAATCCAATGCCAGCTCAGTTAAATGCAACTAATCACGCTATTATTCAATCACTTTTACACTCTTTGAGACCTGATGAAGTGAGTTTTTAGAAGGTTTTTATTGATTTAGATGATGTTATTCATATATTTTTTCTTGTTCGAAAAAAATATGAGACAAAAATAGGTTTGAGTTTTTCAATTTGTTCATGCCTAACAACTTATTTTGAGGTCATGTAGAAAACTAGAAAAGAAACGACAAAACTTATTCCTCACCCTAAAATATTTTTCAGGTACCGCCACCTTGCTGTGTGCCTACTGAAACGAGCCCTCTTTCGATTCTCTACATGGATGTAGATAAAGTGTAAGTTAATCGAAACACTTCATGTCTTATTACTTCAAGATCTATTTTTTAGAATAGTGATAAGAGAGTATGCCGACATGCGGGTTGAATCTTGCGGGTGCCGGTGATACCCGCTTCTATGTCGCCATCGTCGTCGCACATTACCACTTTTTGTCATCTCCTTGTTTTTCCCTACCATTCATTTTCTTTACTAACTCCTTATTTTTTGGTGCAATGTGTCACGGGTCCTCATTTCTCACCTTCAACCGTTTTTCCTCTTGTTATTCTTGTCTTCGATTCACATTTTCCTTTTCTTCCCCGATGTTTGTCCATGTTTCTGTGATTCCTTCCTAATGTTCCTTTTCTCCTATTTTTTCCAAACCAAGAGCTCTTATGAAGACGGACAGTTTCTTTTCTTGTTTTCTCTAATTCTCTTCTTCCAAAAAATCTATCTCTCTTTTTCTTCTCACTCTCATCATTTTTCACTCGATTAGAATTGAATGTTCAAAACAACAAAACAAATTCAAAATATTTGATCTCATAGTTTTTGTGTCTGTATGCACTGATCCTTTTTTGTTTCTTTTTTAAATGAACATTTTGGTATTTGATTTTAATATTTTACTTAATTTTTTATTGGTAGAAAGTTGAAAATAGTACAAAATTAATTATTTGGAGAACTATGAACGCAAGAATTTCAAACCGACGGTAGGCGTTTAGCCACAGCTTTCTGAAAATTAAAATTAAAAAAAACAGTTACTTCGAATACCCACCGTCTCCATTCTGCAGAAGAATGCAAATTCAGAACTTCATTGAATGTAGACATTGTAAATTTTACTTCAGCCTGAAAAAATACCAAGAGAATTGTCATTTCAAAAGAAACACTATCATGATCACAGTATTTTCTTTTTTAGTATGGCACGCCACAACTTTACTTTAAAACGTTAAATCTCGGTTCATTTTGTAGATATCAAGAAACTTATAAATGCAAACTAATGAAAAATAAATGAAAAATGATTATCGTTTACAATTCTTTAATAGAGCAAACAACAACTCACCAAGCACATATCAAAGTTTGCAATTCTCGGACTTCGCATAGACTCGGCTCTTGCAGAATCCAATGCAGCATTACATCTGAAATTGTGACTTTCTAGAAATCTTCAAAAATTTCTTACTTTGATCTCTCTGTATCTAGACTAAATTGATCACTTGGCGATGGAAATAGTGGTGGAGTTGGATCAGATTCGATCGGACAGCACCTCAAGTGAAAAATAAAAAACGGAAGTAGTTGGTGAAGAATTTCAATGAAAACCTCCAGTAAAAGCAGTGTCATTAGTTGATAATCTAAAACAATTTGAAAGTAGGGTAAAAACGTTTTCAGTTCAAACAAACCAAAACTTGTCAATTTCCCAGATTTTGGGCCTTGACTTGCTGATACTAGACTGATAAGAAAACCACAACATAGGTAGAATCTCTGAAAAAATTGATTCGAATTATGTGAAACATCAAATGAATAGAATGATATTTTAAACCAACCGACGATGGCAAATTCCAAAATATTCTGGAAACTGGGAAGTATTCAAATATCATGGAAACATTCAAAAGGAATAATAAGAACATTCCAATTCGTTGGAAAGTCGGTGGACGTCGAGTAACACGGAACTCAAAGATTGCCTGGAACTAAGAATTGTATGATATATCTGTTTGGCAGTTTGGTATACCTGCTCGAATGATTCATTTTTATGAACAATCCACTGTACAAAAGCTTTGGAGACTTCAAAGTTCCAATATGAGTTGCTCTGAAACTTGGAATTTAACTGTAATAATTTCTTTCTGAATACTAGCTCAGCAAATTATGTATATTTTTCAAACATCTGACAGAAACGGATCAGAAAATTAGAAATATTTTTGCATGTCAAGGATCTTTGGAAAATATTGGACAAATACAAAAACTATGTTAAAACTGGAATCATACCTGTTCTTGGGCTGTGGAAACGAAATGAGGATTCAATGTCAGCTGAGATGAATTTCTGATGATTGAGGTAAATCTCAATTGAAACAGATGAGCATCACTCGGAAATGACGAAAAATCCAGTGATTTTTCGGATTGTATTATTACTGACCGGCTCGATCTAACATTTTGAATTTGATTCTCACGAGTCACGATACTTTTTGAAACATGGTGATTCTCCCTGAAAGTAGAAGTAATTATAATTTCGGGATTTATAACATTTATAATCTACAGGCTTTCAGTGATAATTCCAAACGCGTCGAGCTCGCTCCATGTGGTTAACTCTCGATTCCTGGGCTCTTTGCCCCGTTTTGTTTCCCACTCAAAACATATCTCAAATGAGATTTCCAGCGATGATTTTTCTTCATTCTGGAATTCATGAGTGTCGTCGATATGAAAAAATAAAACTGTAATATAATTGGAAACCACATTTGATGCTTATATTTTTCTAATGGTGAAAAATGTTGTCTAGTTTCATCCTACATCAAAAAAATCCCCACCAAACTAAGAAATTTGGGATGTTCAGCGATCACCAGAATATCAGTTCTTCCTGTTGAATTTTCAGATTTAATTAAAATTGCAGTTGTAGCTAGAAAAAATAGAGACCACCACATGATGTAAAAGGCAACGAATGTGTCACTCGTAACTGGGAGATATAGAATTTCATTCAGAAGAACGTCTTTTTGCTAACCAAAATTGGCGTATGCCATGTGTAAGAGTATCAAATGACAGTGACAACAAAGAGACCAAAGGTATGTACATTTCAAATATCTGTTAAATTATTCGCAAATTATATTGATTCGTAGAGTGGCTTCAAATGGTTCAGAATTTTTTTGCAATGCTCATGCTCTGGGAACGCTGCGAGCGCTTTTTCGATTAATTCTCGACATTCGTGGTATTTTCCTTGTGTGAATGAGACGAGACCCAGGTTGTAGTTTCCCTCAAACATGTACGGATTTTTTGAAGTCGCAGAACTATACAAGGAACGGGCTTCATCGATTTTACCTGCAAACCGTTATAGCGTTTAGCAGTGTTCTTTAAGTTGTCTACTGATATATTACCCTCTCTATGTTTCAGAATTCCAAGATTGACAAGAGATTCACTATGATCTGGATCATGAGAAAGAGCAATCCGAAATGATCTTGCGGCAGAAACTAGATCACCAATATCCACTAAAATTTGGCCTATGTTATACCAAACATCTGCCGCAACGTCATCCGTCATGGTGGATTGGGCCCTGAAATATGAAAAATTAATATGCGTGTATCTTTCAAATTTTCTGAACGTTGTATTCACAATGAAAAAAAATTGAGAATTTAATTATTGATATTGTCAAGTGGAAAAATTTCCAAACTCAAATATTTCTAGCAAACGACAATTTCCAATAGCCAAACCTTCAGATCTTTTTCGACAGAAATACGCTGTTGCACACACCTTGTTCACACTTTTCAATTGTCATCCAAAACCAACCTGAGTATAGACGAGAGCGCGAAATCAAACTGTTGAGCTGCCATGCAGCACAGCCCAATATTCAAGAAAAGTTCAGGCGACGAAACACCCATCTGCAGAATTCTTCTGTAGTAACGCATAGCGAGTTCAGGTTTTCCCCCGTAATAATAAGTAGTAGCAACACATGCAATTGCCTGAAACACTGCTGAAATCAACTTTGTCAAACAAAAAAGTCACCTCAATATTATTTGATTCTGCGTCAAGAACTCTTTTATACAACTTCACTGATTCGTCGTACTCTCCCAGCGCTTCCTGAACACGAGCCATTCCAGTTAGCATTGTTACGTTCTCTGGAAATACTTCGAGTCCGGCAGAATACGTTTTCAGTGCCGCCATTGGTTGATCTACTCGATTATATGCCTGAATAAAGAATTATTGTACGATTGGGTCTTAGTTCTGTAGAAAAATACCAACTTTTGATAGCAAAGCAAAGGTTTCAATCAATTTCTTTTGTTCCAGTGAAGACTGAAGTTGTTTGGTAGCGTCTTGTAGCATTCCCAGTCTCAAAAATAAATTGGAAAGATTAGTTTTCAATTTTTATAACTTGGAAAATACTCTTTTAGTTTTTCACGGCCTATGTACATCATATATGTATGTTACAAGTATACATATATATACCTCAAATAACATTTAGCAAGCTGATTCTTCCAGTAATAATCCTCAAACCCTGCAGCTTTGGACGCAGTTCCAGCAATCTGATGTGCCACCCTTATATCATTCAAATAATAGAACACATATTCAAAAAGTTGTCGATTGACTTGTGGATCGGCTGCGTATTTGTCAATATTGAGTCTTGCCAGATTTACAAATTCCCCGTCGGCTCCAGCTGCCATGGATGCCTGGAATGTCTCAAGAAATTCAATTAAAGGTTTTAATATGCTACCGTTCCGAGGCGCATGTTTCTTGCAGATGTGCTGCTCACAGCTCTTGCAGTTTTGGCTGTTCTTGCTGTTCGAACTGCTTGATCCATAGATCCTGACTTGAATGAGCTTTGAGGACGAACGACGCCAGATAATGGACGACCGGCGTTTGTTGTGGGTCTGGAAATTGTTTGAAAAGTTTAATTTGGATCAGGTTGTATTTTTGTATGCTCGTGTAAAAATCTCAACACTTTGACATCCAATTTAATGCTTTCAATTTTAATCTGTGACACGCTCACCTCAAAATTGGATTAACTCCTTTGGCAGAAGTCTTAGGTCTTGCAAAACTAGTTCCAGGCCTAGCATTCGGTGCAATCACATTTTGATCCAAAAATGTCTCTGCTAATCCCATATCCTCATTTTCCAACTCATCCACATATGTCGAATCCGACAAGCATTGCATTTTCAAAGCCCATGTTGCCTGAAAATAAATTAGAATATCAGATTAATTCTTTATCCAACACAATCCCTCATTTCTAAGCGAGAAAAGACAGAAAACTTGAAAAATCTTTGCTTCGTCTCGCCTACACAATATTACACATATTGCTATTGAGCTCACACACAACACATACACACTCTTGATTTTTCACTTTTTCTTCTTAGTTTTTTGGAGCTAAGCGAAGGGAAAAGTGCAAATCGATACCTGATCCAATGGGTTTTTGCGTAGAAGATTGGTACAGACGGCTTCAGCTTCTGCTAATCGATTCTCACGAAAAAGGCGACAGGCTTTTATAAATCCCGTGAACTCGATAACTGATTCGCCACTCATAGTATTGTGGCAAAGTTTAAGAACAAGGATCTTGTGTAAAGGGGTGTAGTGGCATATGAATAGACGTGTCGTTGCCATGGGTACAGGGCACGCGGCAAGAGAGTGTGCTTTCATAGGGGAGGAATAAGCATGCAAAAGATTATAATAGCGTCAGTGATTTCTTCAAAAAATCGACAATGAGAATTGACATGATAGTATCATACATTTGACTTTCGAAATTTTTTTATTATCCATTAATAATTAATCCGCGTATATGTAGAAGTTATTCAGTATTTCACGAAGAGTTAACTTATAATTTTGGAGTGCATATAATTAGATTGTGAGCATTTTTAATGATGAGATGGAAAAGTTTTCAGTGATATCGGGTTGCTATATGAACAAAGAGCAAAAAACAAATGTGAGTACTTTACGAGTATTCCAAGAAGCTACTTGGTTATATACTTTGGTCGATGTTATTTTGGAATACTTAAATACGAAAAAACAACACGGAATTAAAATAAAAACCTAATACATAGAAAGAATATTTTTGTTTGACTTCCAACATTATTACAGGTGAAAACTGAGTTTTTACAGCTTTTTGACTACAAACAAATATATTATAGCATTCTATTAAATAGTGATATTTTGTGTTTTAGACCTTTAAACTACAAGTCATTAAGAAAAATTAAAAGTAAACCCACCAATAAACCAAATAAATACAGAATTATAGCTTTAATCTCCCCTTATTTTAAGTTTTTTTTTTCAATTCCAGAAAATTCGATGCAATCAGATTCATTTTCTAATCTCGGCAAAACTAAATTGAAGTTAAAGTAACACATGGATGAAAGGCAAGGCTCATAGTTTTATTATAGTACAATCTCAAAAAAATTGTAAGAATTCAAAAAAAAAATAATTCAAAGAAAAAAGGATATAAAAAGCATGTGGGTGGAGATGATGGTTTTTTGGATGGATTTGAATGGAAGATGTAATTACCACATACGACGGACATACTCTCCGCGGACGTCACGTGGAGTACCGAAGGCAGTCATACCGGTCTGAAATTGTTTTGAGAATTAGTTGGAGCATAAACAAGAAATAATATTTTACCTGGTTAGCATGATCAGCCTCCTTCTGTCCTGTCCAGAAAGGAACATCCGGTCGGCGGGCGATATCAGCTGGCAGATCCTCGTGAGTATCGTCAGTGAATGGAGTGTACACCTGTCTTGGCTGTCCGAATCCGGTCTTTCCGGCTTGTGATTCGAGGAAGTTGACTCCCATCTGGTATGGAATCATTCCCTGTGATCGTTGGTCTTGAGCCTGCATGAAGGCGACGGTGTTGTTACGGAAGGCTCCGAATCCGGTCATACCGGCTTGCGAAGCTCCCTCCTTCCATCCAGAGGTCTGTCTTGAAAGGGTTCCTTCGTCGTGTGGCATGTCTCCGCGAACCTCGTCCTTGTACCTAGAATATGTTTAATTTTATAAAAGCGTTATATAGAAGTGTAAGTTCCAAATAGTATAAAAAATAAATTTATGAATTGGAAAAAAATAGTTTTTAGTTAAGTTTATGTTCTTACAAATTCAATTCCAATAGTAAGCCTCTATTCTGAGCACATTAAAAAACTCTAAAACTATTTCAATCGTGCCAGATGTTCCAAATACTTATTAGAAAATGTTCAGGCAACCTAACAAGGCTGTAATCCTATTTCACCAGAAACCAAATTTCAAAAAATCTTACTTGGTGATGTTGTGACGTGGCATACCGAATCCGGTCATACCAGCTTGGTTGGCAAACTTGTTGGTTCCCATCTGAAGGTGAATGAATCCTTGCGAGTCACGATCCTGGTCGTTGGTCCTTCTCACTGAAAATGCCAATTCATAAACTTTATACAATTATTCTCTGTTGTATACCTACCATCAACAATACGTGGCATTCCGATTCCGGTCATTCCAGCTTGAGATGCGAGCTTGTTGGTTCCAGATTGAAGTGGAACGATTCCATCGGAAGCACGTGCCTTCTCTTCTGGAACTTCTGAAGCTCCTCCGGTTCCCTTGGTCTTGTAGTTGACATCACGAACAGCTCCGAAGCCTAGAAAAAACAAGCAGTTTAAAATAATTTTGAAGGTTCAGATCTTACCGGACTGTCCCTTTTGGGAAGCGAATTTGTTGGTTCCGGACTGAAGCCAGGTGGATCCCTTGAGGTTGGCAATCTTCTTCTCGTCAGTGATTTCAGCCAAGTTATCAGACTTAACTTTGTCGATGACGTCACGGGGAACTCCGAATCCGGTCATTCCCTTCTGGGAAGCATACTTGTTAGATCCAGCTTGAATTGGGATAATTCCCTCGGATCTCATCAACTTTTCCTTGGTGTGGATGGTTGATGGCTTTCCAGATGAGTAGTTTTGTTGCCTAAAATTTAACAAAATAATTACTTTTCCTCGAAGTATTCAGTAAAATTCTTACTTTCTCAAAACACTCTGTGGAATGCTTGGAGTGAAGTTGACTTGTTGTCTTCCTGGTGTTGGACTCTTGAGAGACGCTGGTGGAGCAGCAGCTCTTGGGGAGGCAGCGGCCGGAGCCGGAGCTTCCTCCTCGGCCTCTGGCTCTTCAGCCTATAAATGTTCAATAAAACTCGTGTAAACTGAATGTTCATTTATCTATCAAATCTATATCTCACTACCATTATCATTCATTGTCAAACTAGAATCGAAAATTGCGCCGAATGGCGTCAAAGTTGTGTAATGCGGGAAAATAGTGAGAAGAATGCGGAGGTTAGGTGAGCAGTTTGGGGAGCTCCCTCACTTTACAACGGTGCCATCGGTAGAATGACAAAGGCATCGATGAGGAAAATATTTTCGAACTGGGAACTTTGGAACTAGGTAAGAACAAGATTTGAAAAGATACAAAACACATCAAGAGAAAAAAAAATAGGTGGGGGAGGTTGAAAAATAGTAAATCTCAATAGTAAATAGTAAAATAGTAAAGTCTAGTTCCAAAACGGTTACACTAACGAAGGACTTTTTTTACAAAAATTTAAGTTTACGAAGTGGATCTAATTTCAGAATAGAATAGTGGTGAATGCCATAGGGCTTAAAAATGCCTACCAGCTTGTGTGTAGGCATAACTCGCCGGAGAAACCTACGCCTACTTTGCAGTGAAATAATTTCAAAATTGTAATAGTTATAATTTACTCGCGGCAAAGTAAACTTAAGTCAAGTAAAAATACGCTTGCATTTTTGGCACGTAAGTCGGCATTTTTAAAGTTTTGTAGAAAAATACGGTCAAAATGGAATAAACACCACGATAGTGATAATTATTAGAAATATGAAGAGAATAAAAAAAATTTAAAGCCGAAAAATGGCAAAAAACGATTACCTCTGGCTCTTGGTTCTCGTCGGCGACTGGCTCGTCCTCCTCGATCTCCTCCTCATCTTCGTACTCGTCTTCGACGTCAGACATGATTGAAAATGCGATGTAGTAGTGATACGAGACCTAAACACGTCCCAGAATGAGGGCCAACTTGGGAGTGCCTTCGACGATCGCTCAAAGTAGGTGGGCGGAGTCTGCCACATCCTTCCCGACGGCAACGGTGGCGGCGGCGGGAGGAAAAGATATCGAAATCGAGAGAGACGTCGCCCACAATCAACCAGGAGGCATCTTCCCGAATGTAATATTCTTGGAATCTCTTGACTTCTCGGCGTGTTTCGTCGATGCTCACCAAGTCTTCGTCTCCGACGGAAGTGTAATGTTTCGACGATGGGATCGGCAGAAGAAGACGGGAAGGAAGAAGTGAGCTCTCTCCCGTGGATGAATGTGGTTCGGGGGCAGCTATGTAGACTTGGCATGAGAGTAAAAGAGGAGCAAAACAAGTGGATAGAGAAGAAGAACAGATAAAGAAGAAAAATGTTAGAAGAGCGATAATCTACGAAGGATTCCAGATCGAGTGAGAACAGATGCCAATCTAGATGAAATGTGGCATGCCGAGCGGAACAAAAAATACATGAAAACTCAGGGAATCCCTCGAAAATCCTATAATATTTCTATCTAGATGTAAGATGGAGGGTGTTATATGTAAATTTTGTGGTGTTTTGGTTTCGTAATTGAGATTTTTACAGGACAGAATATAAATATTGCAAGAATTACGTGATTTTTCAGAACTAGAAATTCCACCCAAGAGGGGCGTAATGATATCTACTTAATACCATCTCATTTCAACAAATTTTAGAATGCAAAACAAACACATTTAGAAAAGTCAATAATTACAGTATTAAAAGCTCTACATCATTTTAAAAATTGCCTATACCGCCTGAAGGCATGCTCAAGCTGAACGAATGCTCAAACAGTGTATTAGACGTAGTTAGTTAATTTTTTGTCTATAGGTTTTCCAAAATGTTGAGTTATTGTTGTTGTGGTTTCTTTTTTCATGTTTTCTGTTTTTCTTTCTATTACATACGTTTTTTTCTGTGTTGCTCCCCTTTCCCTTGCTGATCACACAATACTCGATCCCTGTCACTTAAGACTTTTACCCCCTTCTTCCCTCATCTCCTCTTGCTCTTCTCTGCTTTTTTGAGAGATCTTCTCGTTGTACAACACGCGGCTAAAACATGTGCATTCAATTTCTTTGTCAGCCGCAAAACGAGAAGTTTTTATTGGGATAACGTGGATTGTAAATCGTCTTCATCGTTGCGGAAAAGTGAGGGTGGAGAAAAAGTGATGAAACAAACAAATAAATGAGAATTGAATGTGCGTTTTTTTTTGTCATTTGATTTTTCAAGTTATTGAACAATTGAAGACAGTGTATGCACTTTGTTGCTTGATGAGTGTCGAGAACACGTCACACAGTTTATGACTGAAAAAAGATATTTCCAGGTATGATACGGTAGAAAGTTTTGTTACCCCATAACAGCTGTGCTTTCATCGTGCTGCGAAATGGCTTGTTGGATAACAGGTGAACTAGCGTGGTAGCTGCTCCATGACATAAGCCGAATATAAGAGATGCTGGGATTATCCCTGAAAATCAATAGATTTTTTACAAATGTTCCATCTTTCAGAATTGCTCTATTCGAATCAAACTTCTGATCAATTGATTTTAACCACTTAACAAAAATATTCGGGCAGAAAGCACATCAGCTAAAAAAATTATGATCGATTTGTTTAAACAATTTTTAAAATTTTCATAATATTATGAGTTTGACTGAAAGTGAGTGGAAAAACAAACCGGATAGCATTAATTCACATATGTCGATTGAAATCGATGTGCAGCAAAAACAGATGAATTTTAACACGGAACTGATAACCTAATATGTAAACAAATTTAGCTCTATTATTGCATAAAAGTTGCAAATAGAAATTTAATCATTCACGTAACCAAGCCGCGCACAAACCAGAAACTTACTTGGATCCGTAATCAAATTTGCTGCTCCTGCAAAAAAGACGGAAAACGGCATTATAACACATACAACCATAACCAAGACCTGTAAAATTTTTTATGATCAGAGCAATGGGTTTTCGAGATTATAAATATACCATTATTTAATGTCTAACTTTCAGTCTCACGCTACTTAACATGTTATTTAATAGTATTCTCACCGCAAAATAGGTGACAAATATCTGATTATCTAATATGTCTGATTCTGACCAATTTACTTTACTTTTTCTGTATTTTGACATTTAAAAACCAAATACCTGCAGTAATATAGTGCGCAAGTACGCTCTCTGAGCCTTTATCACTTTTTCTGATAATGAGTCTTTGGTTCGATGCAGGACAGCATAACATATCGAAGGAATAATAATGCAAAGTAATATATAAAATCCTATACACATAGCCGCACCAATTAGAAAAGAGTTGTAATAGGGGTTTCTTGGAGATGATACTATATACTTCTCAGACCATAGCATATCTGGAATGGTGTTGGAATTCTGTAATTATTACTTTTGAATTTAGAAGCATGGTATAGGTTCTCTCACCGCATAAAAACTCTTTGCATTTTGTTGATTTTCTATTGTGAAAAAAAGAATATTGACTGTTAACACTGCGCCAGTATACATCGCTACAGTACTCAAAATTCCAAACTGAATACATCTTGTATAGTATCGAAACGACATTGGGATAATTATTTTCATTCGATAAAATGTGATATGTGTAAGAATTCCCAAATTGATTTGGACAGAGAGCATCATCCCGTATAGCTGTATGAAAGGATGAACTCCCAGCCAGGAGAGAATGCCATCTGCATAAACTCCAATCACGGGAACGAACACCATTGGGCGGAATAGTTGAAACCCGTAGAACTCTTCAACAAGACATCTGAAACACAATACTGTCCTCAAATGTGTTAATGGGTTTTATCAAGAAACTAGTTGCAATGCTTTTAATTTCAAAATTAGTTTTCATTGGATTGAAAAAAATTAAGGATACCCAGTAAAATTTCTTATTATTAGAAGCCACATTCAATACTAGTATAATTTTGGGTTAATTTTGGCGACGTTCTTTTTCGTTGATTCATAACATACCCGAGAATATGTGCAGTTAGAATACATGTATAAAGTTTTTGAAATTGTGGACTTCTCTTAATAATACAGTAAATTGCTTCCGCATAAATTGGAACTGTGACTATCGGAATAAAATTTAGGATAGTAATATAAGTGGAATAGATATTCTTTAAATCCGAAGAATTAGCATTGATCAAATTCATATTTCTAGTTATTTCTAGCCAACTGGCGCAGTTCCTGGCTTTTATATTACCACAGCTGCAAGCACGTTATGCAGTAATCAACTCTCCTTTCATAGTGGGCAGCCATAACTCGTGTCATTCATAAATATTATTATACTGATATCCTGATATTTGAAAGCTTGTTCAAAAATGAATTTATATAGAGTTCAAAATGTGCTTTGTAGTGAGTGGGACTATGTAGAGCGAGACTACAAACTGAATTGCAACTCGAGTTGGCGGAGGGACACAAACATTTCGATCACAATGTAATAGTTGGGTAACCTTAATCAAAATTACTACGTCTATAAGAGAGAATAATCTGAAAGTTCATAAAATTCAAAAATATGTTCTCAATATACTTCAAATGTCGAATAAAAAAGTAAAGAGTATTTATGTATTTAATGAATGTTATTAAACCATCAGGATTAGTTGCTACAAACTGTTTTTGTTGTTATTTAAATATTGACATTTAAAAAATTGATTTTGATATTCGATGACAAGATAATTCATTTTTGCCAAATTTATTCAATTTCACCAAATTCAATGGAATATGGATATTAAATACTTATATTATGGAAAAAACTATAGAATAAATACAATACAAAATCACCACCCAAAAATCTCATTCTTTGGGATTTTTCAACTTGTCAATAACCTTGACCTAAGAACTCCTATCAAAAAACTAACACAAGAGCAATTGTAAAAAAGTTAACATAAAAATTGCAAATACGATACATAAAAAACTCAATGAAACTGGATAGGCACTAAAAGTATGATTATCATTTCAATTTTCAATTCATTTCCTTGACGTCCGATGATGTTGATGGGCCTGAACCATCTGCGCCGGTCCATTCACATCGTGCTACGAAAAAAACATAGCCTGCAGCATTTTTGACCAGCGGCGGATGAGTCGGCTTTGTGGTATTAAGCAATCCATGCTCTTCTCTGAAAAATTAGGAAACTAAAAATCGAAATATAAAACTGAAAAACCTCTGATTACTATGCTTTTCAGAAAATATTCATAACGTTTTTAATGTCTATGGAAATTAATAAAGTTGTGGAAACAAATGGCTATTATCCATGATTATTCATTTGATGGTTTTCAACAAATTTTATTAAAACTTTTTTGATCACTTAAAAAATCCTAATTAAGTTGGAGCCATTTTTTGAAGATTTTTTAAAGCTTTCTTTCAGAGTTTATGTGCGGGGCGTGAGATGTCAGTGCCTCTTCTACTGTCTACACTCGCTGGGCGATAATACTAAATTTCTGTTTTTACAGACTGAATGATTAATTGAAGATTAGAGTTTACGATTGTCACAATTTTGCGTGTGAATTTTGGAAATTTAAATGTTCTATTTGTGAATTCAAAATTGTTGTGTTCAAATATTCACTATTCGTCCACTCACCCTTTCGTACTCTTTTATATCTTGCAAGTGTTGACATTCTCTCGATTAACATATAATCCGATGGGGTGCTTTGGTCCGCTGATATTATGAATTGGTTGTTCACTTCATTCAGTGTCAAACTTCGTTTTCTGTGCGAATGCGCATTTTCTTCGTTCCTTCACCAAGGCCTGCTGCATTTTTTAAAATTCAACCGCTAGCGACAACCTCATATAAATTCATTCGAAAAAACGCAACTAACTTTTAGTTGTCCACGGGGAAAGGCCATCAACAGCGTGGTAGATCTGCCCTGCGACATGACAAGAGGAGACAAAGCATGCGAACGCTCCGATTGTCTCAATCAAAGGCGGTACATCCGGGAGACTAGTGTTCAGAGCGCCAAGCACTTCCAAAATGTCAACTTTGTTGTATAAATAGTCAAGAAGGTTAATCTTGTTCTGAGTCCATCCAACGTTGTTCGAATGCAATTTGAGGTACACTCCGACTCCACAAGTTTCCTCAAAGAGTTTCGGCTCAAACTGAAAACATACAAGTTAGAGAGAAGGTATCCAATTATATAATTACAAACTGGCAAATCGGTATCAACTCCACACTGCCTATCTGTTACTGCACTTCGCAGACGATTGTTGCCGTGGGAAAGATATACTGGAACTGGAGCATTTTCTGTGGTCACGTAGTCGTATAAAATGAGCACATTTCCAAATATTTGGTTGTCACGAGTCTGAAAAACAAGTAATTATTTATAAACCCAAAGAACAAACAATCGCCAAATTAGATCAAAAAAATTACAAAAAAGATGAATACTTGTGATGAAATTCTTTAAAAAAATCAAAAAGAAAACGAATCGATAAATAAGAACAAAATTCTAAGAACAAAAAAATAACAAAAATAACAACAAAAAAAAGTTGTAAACAACTAAATACGAGAAACGCAGAGACATTGGCGGGCACGCGACGCAGTGCGGTTGCTTAAATATAATTTGATCTACCCGTTTGACCTCCCAATTATTAATTTCTCGTTTCTTTTACTATTTCGCTTTTTTATTTTCTTCCCCCACGACTTCAAAGTAGCGCGCATTCATGCAAAATGGTTTCGCTACGCGCCACCCATTGACTTTTAAATTATTTTTAAATCAAATAAAATACACTGTACATATTTATTCACAATTTTATTAAAAATTTGGACATTTTTGGAACTGAGAGAAATATCCAAAATCTCAAGAAACATCTACTGAAAAAAATCAAAGTGAAACCACAAAATGATTTGAAATAGTTGACAAGGAGCGGCAAGCTTTTTCATCTTTGGAATTAATTGAACACGTTATAATTGAAACTCCTGAAAATAAGAATTAGGCTTAGTTTTACGCATTCCTATTTTATTGATGGCTCACCGTATTTTAGATGCGATAGGAAAATTGTTCTATGTGGTTTATTTGCAATGATCATTGCCAAAGTCGCTGCGGCTCCATGGACCATTGCGAAAGTAAGAGATATTGCAACCACCACTGAAAGAATTGTAATGTTTCTAAATTTTACTGAATTTGCTACGTACATGGGTTGTTGACTCGCATTTCCAGGCCAACAATAAAAGTAGAGAACGGGAATAATAAAAAACTGACGATGATGGATATCTAGAAATTTATTTTTTATCGAAAAGTCAGGTGCTTAAAAAATTCACCTGAAACAGCAGTGCTTTGATAGACATTTTTTGAGCTTGAACCACATGTCGTGATAGCCTATGCTTCATTCTGTTTAAAATTTGAAAAGCAACTACTGGAATGAAAATGCAAGCAATAATATACAAGAAAAGACTAATACTGCAGAGTTTCAAAAATAAGGAGAACCGAAAGTAACTGCCACTAGCCACTACATAACTTTCCGACCAAAACCTCGCTGGCATATTTCCAGCCAATAATTTGTACCAGAAAAATTTCGCATTATCCTGGTTTTCATAAAGCAATGCAAAATTGGAAAGAGAGCACACGGATGAAATATAAGTCCCATATACGAACAAATGTCCAAATCTAATTGAAAGTTTGTAATATTGAAATGTTATTGGTAGAACACTTTTTAGTCGAATAATTAACAAATGTATCATTGTGCACGCATTGACTTGATATAAAAGGAATACAAGAATTAATTGAAAAAATGTGTGAAAGTTGAAATATCCCAGCAATCCTTCAGAATTCAAACCGACAACTGGAAGTATTACTACTGGACGCATTAAATAGAACCCAAATATTTCCCCAATAAAATTTCTGAAGTTCATATAATTGAAATGCGCTTTATTTTGGTCATATTTCCATGTTTTAACTTACAGAAAAACATGATTTTTCAAAACCGATGTATAATGTTGTTGGAGTTGATCAGTACTAAAATACAAACAATAAATCCCTTCAATATAGATGGGAATCGTTAAAATCGGTAAGATTAAAGTTGAAATCAAATATTTTCTGATTACCGAATCTTGTTCTTCATAAAATAATGATAAAGTCTGATTTGTACTCATTTTTTGAATGAACATTTCAGAAAACATTGCTACAACTCAAGCCAGCTCACTGGGTAATCAAATAAAAATGTAATTGAGTTTAAAGACAAGCGATAATCAGAATTTGATTTATTGATGTATGACTTCAATTGATACTGCGTGGGAATAAAAAGCGATAAGTGTGTTAACGTTGGTGTGCTCACAAAAATTTGAAAATTGTGTTGATGGGGATCACATTGGCACTTTATTGAAAGCATAAATTATCACAATTCTTGAAATTCATAAACCGAAGTGTGTGTTTTTAGGTTGTGATGCAGTCAAATATAATTATATGTTGAAGAGTTCCAAAGTACTTTTTTTCTGATCAAGTTCGGGATATTCAGGAAATTGACCATTGATTTAAAGATACGGTATATTAAAATGTTGTACTAAGTTGCTTCGTTTTGGCTGTGTACAAGTGACAAATGATACAACTGCAATTCCAAAAGTAAAATAAAATTTCAATGCAAATTTAACTGTTACCCCAAGACCATTGTGACGACATTGTATCACGAAACGGCTTATTGCACAGAAGATGAACAACTGTGGATGCATATCCATGGCTCAAACCGATGAGAACAGCTATTTTGATAATCACTGAAAAATGTTTGAAATATTATTTTTCTCTTCTGGTATTTACAACATTATTACAGTAAAAGAGAAGAGTTTACTCACTTGTATTTTTGATAAAACCTGCAACATCAGACAGCTCAACATAACAGCAACCTGGAAGCTTGAAGTATAGATTTTAAATTTGTGCTCTTGCTTTCGTGATGTATGTGGAATTTATAGACAGAGGCAGCAGAGTTTCATTAAAATTCAATCTAATTACCTGGTATAAAATTGCTCGTAAATGTCCTCTCTGAGCTTTCACTACTACTTCTGAGAGGTTATAACTTGTTTTGTGAATAATTATAAGGCATATCGTGGGCCCTGATATGCAAATAATTATGTAAATTGTCAGACAAATACTCAAGGACACAAGAAGAGTACCATGGTGGGGGTTTTTAGAAGATGAAACTGCATACTTCGTCGACCACAGCACTTCTGGTACCTGGCTGACATTCTGTAATTTTTTAGGTAACATAAATAGACACGAGAGTTTCCAAACCGTAGAAATGAACAACTTGGCTTCTTCCTGATTTTCAATTGCAAGCAGTATAAAGTTACTGATAACAAAGCCGACAATGTAGCTAAGAACAATAATAAATATTCCTAACTTGATAAAAAGTTTGTAATATCGGAAAGTCATTGGAATGATAAATTTCATTCGATACATTGTTATATGCACAAGTATAACAATATCCATCTGAACTAACATGCAAAAACCGTATATTTGCAAGAATGGGTGTACACCAATCATTGACTGCAGTCCATTACAGTAAAAGCCAACAATTGGGGCAAAAACCATTGGACGAAGAAGTTGCAACCCGTAGAAGTCTTCACAGATACATCTGAAACTAATTGTATACATTATGTTATTTTAAACAGTTATAACTACCCTATTATATGAGCAGTCAGAATAATGACTTTGAAATTGTGTGATATTTTTAAAAATACAAAAAATAACTTTGAGACAGATGGGTAGTGTTATAAATGATATAAAATTGAGAATCGCCATAAAAACAGAATAACTGAAATCAATTTCAGCCAAATCGATTTCCACGCGACTCATTTTGTATATTCTCCTCAACAGGTGTACGCATTTTATAGCATTTTTGAGGGGAGCTAATTTTGTTACACTGCAATTGGGTGTTACATTATTATTGAATTTGTGATTGCAAATGAGGTTTTTAAAATGTTATCTTTAATTATGAGAACACTGTTCAGAGCGAATATTAAAGCTGTATTGAAAAACATTTTTTGAAAATTGTGTGCCAATATCCTTTCTCGTTGGGTCTGTAATCTGCCACAGACAGTTATTTAAACATGACGTACATTTTTCATTTCAGTTCATTTTTTTGAGATACTGAAAATTGATTTTCATTTAAAACGAAATTTCCAAGTTTTTGGTTAATTCAATTTCAGCAGTTTGACTCAAAATTCCAATTCAAGATACATCATTCTAGACTTTAGTCAAGCTCCAATGAACCATATGTTTTTTTTTGATTTATCAGAAATACACCTAAAATAGTGTTTCCAAGAAAATTCTGTGGGATAGGAAGTCAGAAGCATGGTGAATCAACGTGAAATTGGAAAATATATTCTAGTTTTAATGCGTCGAGGCAACATTGTTACTGTTAAAAGTCATTCATAAAGTAAAAAATACATATATTACTCCTCAAATAATCTAACTAGAGGAATTCGGAATTTTTTGCAACATCATCCTTTGAGCAGCGTTTTTTTTATTCTGTCTAAGATACAACAAATTGACATCCCAGATTGTTTAAAGTTATGTTTTTTTTAAACAGTTTTCACTTTTTATCCAGGGTCTGAAAATCACTTTCCCAACTTCAGCTTCGCTTTTAAATGAAATACGGTTGGGGCATCAATAGTTCAGCATCCATGTTCTGCGATTACGTGCATCTCTAAAACCGAACCCATTTTTTAATGCCTAAACTTGGGTTCAAGAGGGTGAATCCCCTCTTCTTCTTTTTTCCATTTTAGCAGCATCTCTTATTTTTTCGTAAATCAAATCAAATCTTTGAATGTCCCAGTGACCTACTACTAATAATAACTGGCCAAAAGTGAGACGAGGAAGTCGAGAAACGAGAGACATGTAAAACCGAGAAGCATGTAGCTTTGAACTCTGTTGGTCCCGTGCAGAAGCTCCCATTCTTCCTGTTTTTTTTCTAGTGTGAAACCTATATTATTCCTCACTCTCACAAAAGACCAAAAAGTCGTCGACGCGTGCGCGCGTTCAATTGAAGACAGCAGCAGTTTCTGAGCTTTTGATAAATATTTCAGAAGAGTTTCACCTCCATTCCTCCCACAATGATTTCACGTAAGCATAACTCATTTGATACTTCTTCTTTTCAGCTGTCTTCAAGAAATGAATTTGTTCAAACATCGTGGGATTTCCCTGAATTTTTTTCTTGGCGTGTTTCCTGGAAACCTGAGATTTCAATGTTTTTCGTCTTCAAATCACTAATTATTTTGTATCCAAAAAAATTGTCTAGAAAAATATTTTGGAAAATTAAAACTTTTGCCTCGAAATGTTAAATTGTAATTGAAGGGTTTTGGACTAAAAGTAGACCTGGAAATGTTGTGTCTGACTATTATAAAATCAAATTGTTCTTGTTTTAAAAGATGTAGCATTGTCAAATTCCAAAACATAGTCAAAAATGTTGCAAAATCGGGAAAGAAAAAATATCAAACCCGTGGTATTTACCCTAATAGATTTTTCTCCAAAACAATACTTTGAAACAAATCAGCGCTCAGGGCGGCGGCAGTAATTGCTGGCTGACCTGAAAATAGAGTTGTGCAGGCACCAAAACGCCTGTCTCCCTGCCTACCTGCCTGCAGTCCTCGCTCAAATATTGAACTTTCAACCTTCGGGAAAAGTAGGTCAAAAACTCTGAATCTTCTGGATTAAATTAAAAATGTTTTTAACATACGTAAATCTATATTTGAATTATTTTCTGCACGTAGACCTCCTTGATCTAAATTTGAATTATTAAACTCAGACATCATTTAATCGAAAATGTCATGTATTTCTATGTTTTCTGCAGGAAGTCATCATAAATCGCTCGCCCCCATTTTATACCGGACAGGATTAAATTTCATTTGACACTTTTGCAAATAATGATGTCAATATCTTATTTTATTTTTTTGATTAGGCATCTTGTTCTATTTATCCATATAATTCATTTTTCCAAGCCAGACATATTTGGCTGATCAAAAACTATTTCTTCTTTCGAGTAGCCTCAGTTCTGGTCCATGTGTCCTAATAGTTTCAACCCATCCGGTGTCTACATTTCTTTCAATTCTTCTTTTCCGTTCGATCCGTTATTATTCGAGTTGTGCACAAGTCTTTTTCTCTTACTCTTTTTCATCTTTAGGAGACCACACCCTCCCACAGCTTTCTTTCGACAAACCGCTTCTTCTTTTTTATAGCATTCCATTCGGTTAAGTCCGCCTCCTCTGTCCTATGGTCCCAAACTTTCTCTCTAAATTTCCATAATTTCTATCATCTGTCAGGACTAGAAAAAAGAGTTCTACCGACTTTTTCAACTTGTTTTTTATAAAATTTTGCCATTTTCCTGACTTCTCCGACAAGTCGTTCGATTCAGTTTTCAACTACTGTATTTGTTTTTTTTCTGTTTTTTCCCAGTTACACTTTCTACACGTTTTTGTGAAGTAGTCAAGGTGAATTTCCAAATTTTAACAAACTTTGAGAAAAATTTGTGGTTTTGAAAAATTTAGTGAAAAGTAGTGGCTCATGTTTGATGTTTTAATTTACAATGCTATAATTTACAAATATTAAAAAAAAAAGTAACAATTTTTTAGAATACAAAATCAGTAGGAAACATTCGTTTTTGGATGACTTTTTGACTGTACATTTTTTGAAAATTCAAAAGTTATTGGAATATGGCTGGCAAAGCTGATTTGGTTATTTTAGCCATACATAAATGTTTTTTCATCAAATCACCCCCCCCCCCCCCCCCCAGGTATTATTCACATTCAAACAGCAATTCTCCTCAAATAATCGTGCACCACACCGCTTAAATTTGACAGCTTATATTCTCGGTGGTCTTCTTTTTTCAAAAATATAAGAAAAAGTATGTGTACCTGAGATCTAACAAAAATTAAACCGAGATCACAGTTATTAAAGTGAAGGTATTGGGAGCAAATCTGATGGATTCACATAGTTTCCAATACTTTACGAATCTAGGTGGCCAATCTTCTTTGCATATTTACATGTGGTCAAGAAATGTTTTATTTGAATCTGAAATTATTTACCTTCCATACTTTGTAAACAACAAACATCCGCTTATTCAACCAATGATTTTTCGAGGATCATAACAGATTTTAAAATTGTACGTTTAATTTAAATTTCCAGACAATCAAAACACAAGCTTCGACATGGATTGACTATGGACATGGACACAGCTTATCCTGTTTATTCGTCTATGGTGAGCTACAGTTTGATCGCCATCTATAGGAAATCCAAATGAAAGAGACCTAACAAATACTTGGAAAAATGTAGTTTTTTATTAATTGCACCTGCTTCTAGAACAAGAAGTTCGTGCTTCGATCTCTATTCAATATTATTTCCTTATTCTGTAAAAGCCTGGGCGGTTTCCGGTTGAAAGGCTTGAAATGAAGATGAGAGAGCAATTCGTGGAAAGTGAAAACTGAAGGTTGATGACGTTGCTTTATTTCAGGAAGAGTGCACTGCTGAATGTGGATCCTTGGTTTCTTACTGCATTGGGCATATGCCGAATCTTGTGTGCCAACTCAATTTTGTTGCATTTTTAGCTGTTATCTTTTTCGCAATTTTTACCGGTATGCTTACAAGCTAAGTCTATAAGGACACTGGGTCCTATCAAAAATTCGAGGCTGCGTGTGACGTCACGCACGCTTAAAAAAATTTTTGTACAAGGACATCTTATTGATTCTCATTTAAGAAGAAATAATGATAATATTAAAAAATATATATTGTACGCGAAGTGCATGGAGGGATTGCATTGTGCCCATAATCAAATTCATTAAGCAAGGGTTGAGACCAGAGATGATTCGTCTCTACTCGGCTAACAAATATTATAGTAGGGAAATATAAATAAATATAGCAACGGCTTCTCCTACGCCAAGCGTTATGTTCTTAGTCCGAGAGTTTGGCAGTTAACTCGAAAACTGTCCACGTTTCGGAAAACGATGTATACCAAAATGTTCAAGAATACGGTACCCGGTTCTGGCACGACAATTTTTTGTTAAATCCGGTTTTAATGTTATATTTGATTTTTTGTAAATAAATATTTTTTTTTTCCAAAAAAATAATTAAAAATTGATGAAACTTCCGCAGCAATGAATTTTAAAATGCAGTACTCATTAAAGGCACACAACAATTTCCATGTAACAAAAATTGTCGTGTCGAGACCGGCTGCGGTATTTTTGGCGGAAAAATTGCAAAATTTTGCGACTGGATAGTATAACCTAGGGTGTAAATTTTGAAAAAGTAAACATTCGTTAATTCTTGTTCATATGCTATTCAGATGTTTGCTCTCATCTTGATTAGCCTATTTAAAGAAACCAAAACAAAACTACTGTAGTCAAAGTTTTGTATCAATTAAATTGGCGGAAGAAGCCGTCGATGTTTGTTCGTTTTCATTCAGAGCACCCGTTCGTTTGCTTTTTTCGGTGAAACGAGTAAAGGGAGTAATTGCAGACGGAACTCTTCGTTTCTTGTTTGTTTTAACTCGTCACTGAGCTCTTCTCATGTTGATGAATAAGCGGTGAACGCAAAGCAGGCAAAGAGATGCATAATCCGCGGTGTGCTGAAAGAGATTGGGTGAAAATAATTGCCTATTTTGAAAGTTGACGTCAAAAAATATGGAAAGAAAATAACTATATTGTTTTTGGGAAGAAAACGAAGATGGTGACAAATTACATGTCGGGATTCTTGTTTTAGTGTGTTAAGGGGCCATTCCTATATGATATTACGAGAACACTGAATTTCAAGAATGCGTATTGAGCAAAATATCTCGTAGCGAAAACTACAGTAATTTTTTTAAATGACTACTGTAGTGCTCGTGTCGATTTTCGAAAATGTTTTCTTTTCGAATTTGGACAGCGGGTTTCAATTTTGCTTCGCTTTTTCGAATTGTAAATAATTTTAATTGATAATCGCTGCCAAAGTTCGAGAAAATATTTTCGAAAATTGAGCCCGTAAATCGACACGAGCACTACAGTAGTCATTTAAAAAATTACTGTAGTTTTCGCTACGAGATATTTTGCGCGTCAGATGTTGTGCAATTCGCATTCTCAAAATGTAAATAGTGTTCCTGTAATATAGGCGCTGGGGAATTTTAGAGAAAATCAAAATCTATAGGAAAAAACTATGAAAATTCCAAGTTTGCCTAATAATGCATATTTATTTCAGGTATCTTCATTCCTGTTTCGTGCCTATTTTGTTGGGTAAGCGGTGGTTGTCGACGATCGAAATCCCGTCGAATGTCCTTCTTCGCAACACTTTCAAGTCGTCAAAATCGAAGTCGACGTGGCACAGGAAATGATGAGGAGCGAAGCAGTTTGTACCCTTCCTCTCCACCCACTCTTCAAATCCGTAAGTTTCTCTCTCTCTCTCGTGTTTTCCCATCCATTTTGAAGTTATCATCAAAAACCACAAAACTTCAAAATTCACCAAACTTTTCCAGCAGCATCCACAAAGTGCCGACAGCCATCGTCCTTTTCTCTTCCCGCAGTCTCTCACGACGTCATTTTAGAAGAGAGTGAATCTTCTGATCATGAATGGAGGAAGGCCAAGAGGTGCCGAAAGATAACATTTGATCTCTCAATGACACGCCGGGATAATGATCTTTCACAACTGTGATTAAATTCAAACTGAAATCTAGTATTAACGGGTGATTTTGAAAATAAAACAATTGAATATGGCGAAGCACTTCATTTGACTTCGAGCAATACAGGAATGCAAAAATAACTGGCGAACACAGCGTCTATAAAATACAAAAAAAACAGAAAGATGCTCAGAAAATACAATACGTGGGCACATTCAATAATGTTAGCAAGCGAGGTAGGTTAAACG
The DNA here is from genome assembly GCF_000002985.6 of Caenorhabditis elegans. Classification (NCBI taxonomy): domain Eukaryota; kingdom Metazoa; phylum Nematoda; class Chromadorea; order Rhabditida; family Rhabditidae; genus Caenorhabditis; species Caenorhabditis elegans. Next base: position 6,783,342 of record NC_003283.11, read on the forward strand.
GACTGGTAGTATATTTTCAATATAGAAGATCTGTTTTCCGATTGCTAATGTTGAGTGTATGTGAGAGATGGCAAAATAGGGAAGATGCTGAAACGCATTCCTACAAAATAACACCGGGGGGGTCGATATAGAAGCTACAGGGAAGAAAAACTAGCAACGAATCATTTGACAAGGACAACGAGTGTCGCTGTACAAGAAGATTCCGTAAAAAATTTGTTAAAGCTTTTTGGTTAAGTGAAAGTTTAGGGGTGTTCGATAAAATGCAAAACACGCAGTTAGTAGAAATAAAATGGGCGTATCAGTTGAACTGATTACTGGCTTGACGATTCTTTTGGTGGAGAAACAGACTTTCCGTGGAACGATGTGGAACCTTCGTAGAGAGCAGCGAGAAGATAATCAGGGCTGTTATGTGGGGACCAATGAATCTCTTCGTCTAAAATTTGATTTTTAAATGAAAATCGACAATCTAGAATCTAAACTATTTACCTGAAACTGTCTCGCTCTCTGATGATCTCAATCCAGAAGATGTCACAGATGGTGCTCTCTTTCCTTTGTTAGCACTATTATTTCCTGATCCAAAATGGTTTGAAGTGTCGAGAAGAGCAGTAATCTGGTCACGAAGATGATGTGGGAATATAGAGTTCAACTCCACATCAGACAGCTCGTGATTCGAAGAATCAGAACACTTATTGCTGCATGGTGAGTTTTGTCTGTGCATGCACATCAGAATACTTGTTTCCGTCGTAGGCTCGCCGTTTTTGCAGAAGTATTCACCAGCTGAAGAAAGCTTGAGCTCGCTGTGCTTGGTGCATCGAGGTGGTTTGGTCTGCACAAGACTACGCGTGTTGAAAATTCCATTGCTACGGTATGGTGCCATCATGAATCCAGCTTCGGGAAAACATGTTGTGTTCTCCTTTTCCTTGAACAACTGATGCATTGGCTCAGCTCTCCATAAATTATGAGGGGCTCGAAGATCGACACACAGCTTTGGTGGTGGCAAAACTTCATTTTGTGGATTGTTGATAAGCTTTCTGCGGGTTGGTGTCGCTCTTCTCACTTCTATAATTCTTCCTTGAACATGTGATTCGTGAAGCGCAGCACGAGCTTTCTCACAGGATTCGATGGAATCGAGTGTGACAAACCCGAACCCTTTGGATCCACGATCATTTGTGACGATTTCCACACTCAGGACTCTTCCATATCTGAAATTAATATTCTTATTCAGAACTTGTTGTAAATTGAAAACTCACGCGAAGAACATTGCCGCCAAATCTTGTTCACGAAACGAGAAGGGAATATTGCTGACATATATCCTAAAAGTTTTTTGATGAATTCATTAAAACGGCACGACAAATTTACCTGTTATCTGTGAAAGAAGCCGGCTCACGAGTTTTCGGTTTGACCGATATTGGCATTGTGAAAATTGGATCTTTGTTGGAAGGATTCGCACTGTTAAACGGTAATCTGAAAAAGAAATACTTAATACCAACATTTAAAAATGATAAACATACCCATCATGTGCTCTGTGAGCGAAGTTAGTAAATATCTGTGTGTTTTGCATTCTGAAAAAAAAAGTTGAATAAAGAAAAATGAGGAACTGGGTAAAGAAAAGACAAGACAACAGAAGACAAGTGCAGAAATGATTCCAAATGATGATAAAACGATTGAAAATATAATTTCACATTTTCCCGCCACCGAGTTACAGAAAAATCTAAAATCAAAATTTCGCGCCTTTGTGATCTTCTAGATTTCTAGTTCATACGAACGTCGGATCAGGTCTAAAAGTTAATATAACTAGACAATTTTGTGTTCTATTTTCGATTAAAAAAATTATTTTACGAATTACTAGAAACTAAAGCTTTAATTCGATTTTCTTTAGGCCAAGAGCAAAAAATAATTTTATTTGATTCAAACTCGCGCTTCATTCATAAGCCCCGCCTTCGCAATCCTGGCACGCAGTTTTTGCAAGGAGCGTGCACGCAGTTGCCTTTCTTCTCTTTTTCTCGTTTCATGTCAATTGCGTTTTTTTTCTCTGCATTTATTTTTTATTGAATTCTTTTCCCATTTTCCCATAAAATTTTATCTATTTTTTCTCATTCTTATAGTTTCTTTCAGATACTTTGCAAAAGAAATGATAATATTATAAAGAATGGCCCTTCGAAGGAAATTCACTTTTGAACTTCCGGAAGACAGTTATTGGAATGAATCTGACTCGAATTCATCCGGATTGTTTGATGATTTACAATCAAAACAAGTAAGTTTTAACGTAGTTATTATATTAAGAAAAAACGAAAAAAATCTTTTAAAACTATAAACGTGACCAGATGTTTTACTTTTAAAAAATTGAAAAAAAAGTAAATTAACACGTTTCTTAATTATTATATTGCTCAAATCAATGTGTTTAACACGAAAATTAAAGCTTCAAGCTCGAGCAGCCGTCGACAATCTCTTCGGTGGCGATGAGACTCCGAAGCCGTACGTCCGACCGCAGAACCCAACGCCAACTCCCACAAATGTTCCACTGCAAATTGACGGAAGAGCTGCTGCTGTGTCAGACAAGGCGAATATTCGAATAACAGAGTAAGTTAATTACATTGTTTTATGAATATAAATAAGTAATTTGCAGTACCTCTCCTCGGGCTTCTGGCAAGATTGTAGATGATTTCTTGAACATGAAATTCGCTGAGAACGTTAACGTGGCGCCAGTTATTCAGACCGCTCCATCTGTGGTTTCTGAAGCAAGTGCAAGTAGTTTACCAAGTGAAGCACAACGTCTTGATTTGGATTATAATCGATTGAGACAAGAACATCGGAAACTTAAAGATCAGCACGAAGTTAGCTATTAAAGTTTTAATATAGAATTTTGAAGATAATTATGATTCTAGGTTCTTCGCCACGAACGGTTTCAGCCGCTTACAATCGAGGCTAGTATCAAGAGAATGCTTCAAGGGCATACTGTAACACTGGATTACTATAGGTCATTACGTGATAAGACACAACTTTTGAAGCAAGCAGTTGCCACGTACGACAATAATACAATTTTCAAGGTCCGAACAGCTATGATACTAATTTTTTAAAAAGTTATCTTTCTTTACAGATTGTGATTTTTCTAGAGAGAACTCTCAAGGAAAACATATTCTGCAAAATAATGGATGGCCAGAAAAGTGCATGCCGAGTTTACACACGACATCTTCAGATCACCGGCGAGTGGGACAAGATGAACAAGTTTTTACGGTATTTAATAAAAACTAAATTAAAATTTGTTGAAATCAATTTCCCCATTTTATAGTAGCATTGGTCAGTATCAACATGCATCTGTCATTGAATTCGAAGCTACGCGAAAATACAAACGAAATCCAGACAAGCGAGTCCCGTTGCTCCGAACCATGCTTCATGGTAGCTTCTCAATTCCTGAAATGAAATTTGAAGCCCGACAAATGGAAGCGTTGATGAGAAACTATGAAATCCAATTGCAAATGGAGAAAATGGATGCTGGAGATAAAGGAGAACATTTCCGAAAGTTTCCAAAAACCAGCTCTCTAATTGGATTACCTGCTCTATCGTCACTGTATTATTCAGCGATGTACCATTACGACGATTCACCGGTACATTACTCTTCAGAACGTTGCAAAATCATTCATAATCGATGTATTACAGACATCTGCAGCTTCTCTACCATCAGTTCAAACATTGATCCGATTCAATGATCGACTTGCCACTCAAACGATCGTCTCAGCGTTGACTCGACTAAGCCGTTGGCCAGATATCGATAAGCTACTTCAACCGAAAACTATCACCATGACGTTCAGTGCAGCTAAAAGTAATTTTGTGGTTTTAGCTGAGAAAATATCTAAATTAACTGAATTTCAGGTGTGTTCAAAGGCAAAAAATCAACCAGTAAATGGGGAGTTTCCATCAATAATCACAATTTGCTGACTATTGTAAAACGATCTCATCCATCTCCACCGACTGATGTGAGGAATAGTTTTAACAAGATACCTATTATTCATGTGTGTAAATTTTCAGTTCATCTACCGTATCCTGAAAGGCGAATCTGATGCACAAGAACGTCTTCGCCTAGCACTACTATTTGATGTTCCTGAAATGGTCATCGAGTGTCTGACACAGAAAGGAGATCGTCTCTCGCTGGCTTCATACGCGAAATCTCTGAAAACAAATTCTGTGGAATCATTCAAAGCGGTGGCGGCTCTCAACAATCCGTCGATAAAATGGAAGTAATTTTATTAATTCGCTTCAATGTACTGTACATGTTTTTTCACCCTCACCACATCCCTCATCACTTTCATAATTCCATTCACGCATAGTTAGTTGTAGAATATACACAATCCTTATCATATTATAGAGCATCATTTCACTTCTTAATACTATAACATAATTTCACTATTCAGTCTTGTAAATGATTAAGAATTATTCATTTTCACTGGTTCCTCGCTCTCTCTTTTTTTCTGTAGATGTAAAAACTTGTCGTTATAGATATTTATTTAAATAAAATTTATTGTTTTCTATCTTTTATTTATTTCTTTAAAAAATTCGCCGTGAAACTTTTTTTTACTTTTAAAAATTTCCACGACGCTTTATTTTTCCTTTATTTTTATTTTATTTCGACTAAATCATGAATAAGGTAAGTTAAAATTATTTTTGAATAATCAGAATGATTTGAAAACAAACGCGCTCCATGTCAAAATGAAAACGCTCCGCCCCCAACAGATGGGTCTCGTTAGGTATTGGCGGAAAACCACTAAATTCAAATTGACCCATGGAGCGCGCTTGCACCTCAATTTCAAAGATTTGTTGTTTCAGACAAGTAAGACTACTGCAAGCAGCTCTAAGAAAACATCAATTTCGAGTGGAAAACCGAAAACTCCACGACGAAAGAAGCCCGGCGCTGTTTCAAGGTGAGCAATTTTTCAAAATTTTATTTCAAATTCGGAATTTTTTTCAGACTTCTCACCACAGAACTACCGCTGAATTTTCTCTTCATTTACATTGTGTTGGCTGCAATGTTTACCACCCTGATCTTCTGGTCACTTAATCCGGTTAAATTCTAGTGATATTATTTCGTAACAGCTCTCCGGTTCAAAATAAATAACAAGACTTATTTTATACAAAAACACGGATGCAAGAAAAAAGGAAAAGAAAATTGCGCGTTAAACAGAAGAAGCTCGATGAAAAAGTGAATCAGGCGAAACAAAAAAACCATTTGATAATAAAATTGGGCACTTTTCGGTATTTATATGATAGGGTAAGGCAATTAGTTGACACAAAAGAAACGAACACGGAAATTGGGAGAAAATGGTGGAAAGAGCGAGGAGATCAACAAATTGATTTATTTTACAGGAATTGGTGATGATGGTGGGGGAATTTTGGTTTTTTTTCTATTAAATTATGCGTGAAATAATGATGAACTAGAATCGAGTGAGGAGAAAGCAGAATACATGAGTTGTGACCCGGTGTAGGGAAAATGTGTAGGTTAAATACGTTTTTTTCTTCTGGAAACAAAAGCAGATATATGCGATGAGAGAGATCTTATCCAGCGATTGGAGTATCCGTATGTCCCATAAGTAAGCTGACGTCACAAGTATCGCCAGAGTTTCGGGGTGACATTGGTTGCGATCGGAGGATTATTACTCTGGAAATGAAGATTTATCGATTTGCCTTTTAAAAAACTGAAAAAAACCTAAAAATTTATGAAAAAATACTTGTATATTTTTGAATTTTTCTTTGTTTTATTCTGATATTTTCATAGAATTTACGCCCTTTCAATGATAATTGTAAGATAATATATAGGATGCTTACAATTAAGTCGTTTAAAATTTGAATTTTGAAGTTTTCAGAAAAAATTTACAAAACCACATTTTTGCCGTTTTTTGGCTTTTTGTTTTTTTCGATTTTGCAACAAGAAAAATTGGATTCTCTCTTGATGAACATTAATTCCATATTTAAATCTGCGTTTTCGCATTAATGCGATATTACTTAAGTTGAATTTTTTTAAAACTAAGACAACTAGAGTTATTAAAATTTTAATAAGTTGATTTTTGTTTAAAAAAAGGTTCTTTAGAATATGGAGATTGCCTTTTTAAAATTACATTTTCATATTTAAGAATGATTTGTTTTTTCCAAAATTTGAGAATTTTTGTTTATTTTACGTTTTTTATACTAAATATCATGACTGTATTTTTTTCAATTCATTTTTTTCAATCATAATCTCAAAAATTGTACCTATCATCACCGATCACACGATATAATCGAGATACATCGCACAAATCCTGAGTATTCAGATTACTTTTCAAATCTCTGCCTTGAACTCCATTTGCATGAAAAGCGAGAATCGTTCCATCGACGACGTGTAGATATTCAATGTGAAAATTGAAAGTGAAGATCGACGGCTTCGGGCGTTCGAATCCCTGTAGATCAGTCAACACTACTTTATTGCGGAATGAAAAGCATAATGTATCTCTATCAATTTGATGCATACTTCCAACTTCAAGCATTTCGTCATCGGCAAGACTTCCGTATGATGAGTTTAAATCTCCACTGAGCTCAGAGTTATTAGTTGATGAGCAGAAATTGATCATATTGAATTGATATTCATTTGATCCAGACATTTGACCAACTCCAATGCATAATTCTGGGAAGTCTGATGTTCGTGAATTAATCAATGCAAATGGTCGAATGGGGAAACGAATGTCTTCTCGAATAGGCTCACTTCGAACCAAAACAAACTGATTCATTGGATTGTACCTGAAACAAAAACCATTTTGCATTATTATACTTAAAATGAACGAATTATGTAGTGGGAATTCTTTAAGATTATAAAAAAGTTTATGGTAGCTTGAAACTTTGAAAAGGGCTTATTTTAGCTAAACTCATTAATTTTCCGTGTCACAGCTTTTGGATATTAACTTTTTTTAAAGTTATAATCCATATAGGAACGCTTACATTTTGGATTCAGCCCTGATTCACAATTAATGTGAGATAAACTACAAAAATGTATAATAAGTAAGGATAATCAAATAAATATTTAATTCAGGCAGATGCGACATTGACAAGTTGGAAAAATTGGGATTTTAGATAAAATTAGTCCTTTTTTTTCGAAATTTTTAAACCGACATGAGAATTTTTCGAGAAGTTTAATCTGCAAAAATTAACAAAAAAAGAAAATCTCCAGATCTTACCACTGAAACAGGTGAACAGTCTTTCGAACAGCGCAGCACAAAAAGAGAGAATTTGCTTGAGCTCCTTGTCCTCGTTTCACTGTACACTGTAGTGCTCCACGTGTTTCAGGCATCCTGACAGTAATCGCTAATCGTTTTGGTACATATTTTTCGGGAATTTTGTTCAGATTTTTGCTCATTTTCAGAGTCAAATTTTTCTGCGTTAAAGCCACAAGATCATGACGATAGACGTATGGAGTATTTCCCTGGATAGCTGTTAGTCGATCCGCGTACACAAACATCCATGAGCAACGTCGATGATGGATCTAAAATAATGGAAATAATGATTTGTTAACAGAAAATTAATTTTTAATACTTACTTTAGATAGATTTCCATCCGGCATGCAGTTCGTATCGAAAGAATAAATTCCTTGTTCCGTACCAAATAACAGAAGGTGAGCACCGGTTAACGGATGAACCCATGAGGCGGCACAATTGATTTTCAGCTCAGTTCTATCCATAACTTTTGAGAAACATGCTCCCATCGGAACCTTTGGAATCAATGGCATACCGAAGAATGTCGTTAATCCATCTTCACTCGGTGTTGAAGCAATTGATGTAGAACTGAATCGATTTTTCGAATTTCCAGCAGCAGCTTTCTGAGCCGCGCGAAGCGTCCTCGGAGGTGCTCTTGGTGCTCGAAGAGTTTCATCATCATCGTGAATTACTCCGTTACCACAGTGAAGTAGTGCATCACCACCAACTACGTCTGGTAACAACGGCATTTCCTTGGCAGGAAGTGTTCTTTCAGAATGATATCCTCGATTCAAACTTCGTGGCGTTGCAGTTGGTGTCCTCCGATCTGATTCTGACGAAGTGTTCGGCGATGAGGATAGTTGTTCGAGACATCTCGCATCTAATCTCAAACCGTTCAGATGAGCAGGCAGGCCGATTCGAATTGGTGCAGCATCCGGTGTGAGAAGTGAAGGAGCATCATCCATATCTGATTCTTCTTCAGTCAAGTCATCAACAGTCTTCGACATTCGATCATAAACATCAGTTGGTGCTCCGTTAACTTTATCCAATAAATCTCTTGTCATTCTAGCTGAAAGTGATCCAAGAACAAAAGGATGGCTTGTCAGAAGCTTCTCCGGTGAAGGTCTCTTTTTCGGATTTTTCGTGAGGCACTGACGAACAAAATCATGGAATAGCGGAGTCCATCGATGCTTGTCTTTCAGGTGCGGTGGCTTATAACCACTTTTTGTCATCAGATAGAGAACCTGCATTGGGTGAAGATCAAAAAGTGGTGGCTGACATTCTCCGAGCTCGATTGCAGTGATTCCTGTCGCCCAGACATCGCATTGCATCCCGTATCCACCTCGTTTTTCAACACAAGCAACTTCCGGAGCCATCCAATACGGAGTTCCAATGAACGATTTTCTTTTTCCAATAGTAGCTGTAATTTGAGCTGCGACACCGAAATCCGCTAATTTCACATCACCGCTTGAAGATAATAGAATATTTGCGCCTTTGATATCTCGATGAATCTGAACAGATTTTTTAAAAACTTTTTTGAGGACATTATCAGTTTTTAACATACTTTTCCCATATTGTGAAGATAATTCAAGCCACGCAAAGTTTCTCGGCACACGAAGGCGATTTGAAGTTCCGAAAGTGGTCCGGTCACTGAATGATTGGTAAATTTCAGTTTATTTTTGAATTTTAGATATCAAACTCACAGTGATAGATATCTTGAAGACTTCCACCGCCGCAGTACTCCATAACAATCCATAATCGGTCTCTGAAACAAAAAGCTATTGATTTCTGAAAATTCTGAGAATAAATTCACCTTCTGATATAACTTCCAAAGTACGCAATAATATTCGGATGAGAACACTCTCTAATGACCATAATCTCCTGCTGGATTACTGCAAAATTGTCGCCCGCCTCGAGTTTGACTACTTTGACAGCTGCCAGTGAATCACTTCTGAACATTTAAAATTGAAATTGAATATGATTTTTTTTCTGATTATTAACCTGATATCTCTTGCTTTATAAACTTCTCCATATGTTCCGGAGCCGACACGTTGCAGAAGTTCGTAATCATCTGCCGGATTTGATCGTTTGATTACATCGGCACTCATTACCCCTGAAATTTTGAATATTTTTGTGTTGAAATCGAGAAACAACGTGTATAAACGATGGAAATTATCAATGAACAGCCGAAAAAAAAATCGCGAAAACTGATGAGTGGGTGGTCGGAGGAGAAAAAGACAAACAAAAAACACAAACACAGGCCGTTCGAACACGTTTCGAAAGTAACGAAATCGTATTAAACACACAATATTCATGAGGTTTACGCCTACGAACTCTTCTATTTTAGTCCAGAAAATGTGCAAAATATTTTGTTTCGAATGTTTTTATAGGAACAGAAAACACTTGATAGTTCATGGGAAAATCATGATATCGAAATAGAAGAAAACATCAATTTTTTCATACAAAATTTGTAATTTTATTTTTTAGTTGAAAAACTTGTAATTGTTTGGTTTTTTAACAGATTTAATGGAGTTCAACAAAAGAAAATATAAAAATTTGCACTGATTGAAATTTTGTTTTAAGTGTCGTCAGATATTGCGCATTGGCCGTAAAGTACCGCACACAGTGAACGCGGGAATTTAAATTTTGAAAGTTACAGTAATCCTTTAAAGGAGAAATTTTGATTGAAAAATGCGAATCTCCAACATTGAAACTTGTTGAGTTGTATAGAAGGACCGTTGTTTTCTCGTGAGTTACGGTGCAAAAACATGTCCAGTTTTTACAGTTTATTACCAAAAATGAACCATGGAATAATTGAAGGATAAGAAACTGTGGACAGCCCAAGCCTATACCCAACGAATCATATATTACGCACAATCTCCTTTTTCCTCCACAACCTCGGATGATGCTATAATATAATTGTAATTTTTCAATTCAGAACGCATCCAATCTAGTGCATCCGCAATACCCAGAATCCTCATTTTTCATTTCTCAATTTCCTTCGTACTTCCATCTTAAGAATGTCAAGGATTGACCACGTGTCATTCATTTTCTCCAACCACACCGAAGAGGCATTGTCTAATGTATTCGATGTGCACAATCCGTGAGAATTGACACAGAAATACACAAAAGTCTACATCAATTCAGTGAAACCTTATTTCTGTTCTCAATTTGGAGGTTCAAAACCAACATAGATAATCGAGAATATGGAAAGTGCGAAGACACAGATCGAGAAGCATCGTCGTGGCAGTTGTACATTAACCGATAGTCAGACGCAGACAATCGCAAGTCACGGTAGTCAACGGGGAAAGATCGTGAAGCGCCGACAACGACGGCGCCGTCGGTGTGCATTCCCGGCTCCTCTTATTCTCGCCATTCAAGCCATGCATCCTTTCCTCGCCGCCCGTCTGCCGCTCCGACCTCCCCGGTGTCTTTTCCTAAAATAATGATGAGAAAAGAAAGAAAGTGTGGAGAGCACCACCGAGTGTTGTTGTTGTCCTTAGTGGGCGCCAGAAGACGAGAGTAGAGAGTGGAAATGAGAAGAACGAGGACGGACGTCTCAGTCATTCTTCCTTTTCCTTTCCTGTTGTTTCACAGATTACGCATACGTTGACCTTGCCCTTTTGAATTTTAAGTTGTTTCAGGTCCAACTCAGAAGCATCAGGGATAAGGCGAAATTTGGAGGGATGGACATCAAGGTCCCAAGGAATACTGCGTAAGTTGGGGGCTAGGTAAAAATTGGTTTTTGAAAAACGGGTAATGTGCCTGAAGTACTAGATTCCACTCTCGTAAGAATTGTGACTGGATTCCCTCTATCAATGTTCATGGAAAGCCGTGAAATGTTTAGTGAATACTCTTGAAATGAACTATTTAACTAGGAGTTCTACATGTAAATCTTATTTCTTAATATGACCTTTCAGGGAGAAACGTGTAGCGTCTCGAAGACCATATCGTCCCAGAAAGCCATATCTACCACGTCCTCCATCTCAATTAGAAATTATTCAGCAACATGTAATGAGATTGATGTAAGGTCTACATAAAAGATTTTCAAAAAAACTTGCCGGTTTACAGAAAACAACAAGTTGAGCAAAGAAAACGGGAGGCAAAACGATTGGAGGAGGCGGCTAAGGAGCCACCTAAAATTCCGTAGGAACAGATTTAAAGTTTTCTAATTCATCAAGCAACTAAATTTTCAGAGAAAAGAAGAGTCGTAGAAAATACCGAATGACATTTGTGCCTCCAGCTGAGACGGAAGAGCAAGAGCTGCAGGGTGGTCAAGTAGAACGACGAGAAGTGGTCACTGCGCGTGACTTGGCTCGGCTCATGCCACCAGAACAAGGAGTTATTGTGGTGTGCAACCCCGAGAGATCGGTCTGCCGTATCAAGTAAGTACAAGCGATTTGTAAAAAGTGCAAAACATAGGAACAAAAGTTCAGAATAAGGACAGAAGACGTGCGAAAGGAGGTTGAAACCGTGGCAAAACCACGCTACAGTAATCCTAGCAACATGCTGATCATGACTACGAAATATGATCAGCCGAGTGACTTGGATCGGATTCTGGATTCTATTGGAGAGTAAGATGCATTATCATCATCATCATTTATAATCTATCAAAGAAAAATATTGAAGGAGTAGGAAATTTGAAAGGGGTTTCAGAAATCATGTAGTAAAATAAAACGGAATTGTTTTTTTCTCTTTTCCCCCTAATAGACTTGCATCCCCCTTTCTCTACTTTGGCAGTTTTTATCTCGGTTCTCTTCGATTTTATCAAAAAATTGTCAACTGGCAAAAGACGTGTGAAATATATCTCTTTACTTCGAAAGTTGACAATTTTTTGATAAGTCTTAAGACAACCGAGATATAAGCCGTGAAAGTAGAGCAGTGGGGGTGCAACTCTAATAAGGAAAATACAGTACCAACCATATTTTCATTATTATAATAACTATAATCTGACAAGAGATGCTGTTAAAAATTTGCAAAATTTTTCCTTCATATATATTTTTTTGAAACCCCCGAAAAATGCCCTTATTAGATATTTATCACATGTTCATGTTTTTCCTGAATTCAACTATATTTTTCCCTCATTTCTCTTATTGCATTCCGAAAATAGATACAAAGTACAAATTGTTGTCATCAACGAAAACTCACAAGTATAGAAATGAAATTAGATGTGATCTACCTTTTTTCGTTGTCAAACTTGAATAAATTTCGGCTCACTAGTACCAGATGATGCAAGTGAAAACTAGAACCAGACGGGGAATTGAAGAAAAAAAAACCACACACACACAAAAAATAGATTGGGAGAATGAAGCCAAAAGACATCTGGTGATATGTTTCTTTCTATAAAAACAAAGAATGCCTTCATGCACGAACGACAGCTAATTTCGAAACGAATGTGTAGCGGGAAAGTGTAGAGAGCGGTGACACTATTTGAATAAGACTACTAGACAGTTTCAACTAGTAACACAATTTATTTTTCCACAAACTACAACTTGAAGGCACAAAACTCAGAATGATCTTCTCAAAAGTTGACCAGTGACAGACACGGCAGCTGGCCTCGAAAAGCAAAAATACTGAAGACAGAACGTGTCCGTTTTCAATTCAAAAAATTGTTTTTGACAGCCACAAACCTGGCTCACCGGCCAAGAGATCCAAATATACGAGGATCGTTTCATCTCGTGGCATTGCGTTTCTTCAAAAAGGACAAAAGGGTGCAATTTCCCAGAGAACTGGACATGAGTGGTGGGAGAAGATTGGGTTGTTGCTTCTTCCTCTGCAGTAGCAGCAGCAGCAACGATCGTTTGATTTACCCGTTGTTATTCTTATTTTTTCACTACTGCCACTACTACTATGAGGAATGGAATGTGAGAAAGAATTGAATAAGAGGAAGAGTGGTAAAACCGGTGATTTATGTGTGACGTGGCAGTTAGATTGATCGTAGAGATATGGCCACGTGACTCTTTTGAATCGAATATATTTGAACAAATAAGAGTTGGAAAATTCTATGGAAATGTGTATTGAAATCAACATATGGTGCATCTTCAAAGATTTTCAAAAAATTTCAACGCCGTAGTACCCTTTGTTTTAAGTAATTTCAAAATAAAAAATCAAAGTTAAAACTAAAAATGAAAGCTTCAGAAAGTTCTAGCTTCCACCTCACACTAAAAACAATAAAATCGTGCTTGCATACGTAAAAGGGGAAAAACTCTGATTCATGCGACACGGTGAATCAGCTAATGTTGATAATAAACAGGACGAAGCCTTTCCAAATAGAAATTGGAATTTTTTTGGAAAATTCCTTTAGCTAAAAAATAAAATATCAAAATAATTATTGAAAAAGTTGTTCATTATATTAAAAAAAAATAATATTGTAGGTTTTAACCTATAAAACCATGTGTGAAATAAGAAAAAGTTATCCGGAAAGTTGTATTTCGCATTGGTATTGTTAGTCATTGAAGGGTTAGTGTGTGTGCACTCCTTCAACCATCTGCGTCTCTACACTCCCTCCTATCTCTCCACATTCTCTTTTAATGTTCAATGCGAGGCTGAGAGAGAATGGAACGGGTGGAGTCGTCGAGAAATTGCGCGTAGCTGGCCGAATATGTGGTAGCCGGACGGACAGCGGCACGACGCGTGTGTCTCAAATGAACCAGTCTCTTCCGCAACAAGAACAACTGATTGTTTTCTGATGGCAACTTTTCTTCGTAAAGTTTTTTTTTTGAAATGTACGAGTTTGCAATATTTTTTTTGTATTTGCTCTACTAGTAAATCACCCGACTATTCTACTACATTTTTGTTTATTTTGAATAAGTTACAAAAATTTGTCACTACAAAACATCAGAAAATTAAAAAATGAGTAATTTGCCAGTTGAAAATTTTTTCCAAAAATAGATTTTCCATTCATTTTCATTTAAAATGGTAATTTAATGGAAGATAAGTCTGCATTAGGCTTACAATTAGAAGATCACCATTTTTAAGCCTAGAACTGAAAAAGCGCTTTTTGGGTCGTAACATTTTTATTACAATATTTATTGGTTTTATTGACACTTTACCAATATGTATATAAGACACAAAGAAAAATTCAAGAACAGAAAATTGGAAGTTAGAAAGTTGACAAATAATAAAGGCCTACAAGATGGGTGGCCCGTGAAATCGTTGTCTCGGCAGCGTCACACAAAAAACAACAAAATTGCGGATGTTTACGAGAACGTTGAATTGGAACGAGCGTTTTGTCGTAAAGATCTTGCAGAGATTTACTTCCGAGAGGTCACATGATTTCATGTTTCGGACTTGTACTTGGTACGAGGCTTCGTCTTGGACTGCAGATAATTTATCAAGTTCCCAATTTTACGACAGATCAAAAACTATGTAATTGGAGATTTTAATGGATGGTGTCAAAGATATTGTGAACATGACATGATGATACATTCTTTGTTTTATATCATTTTTGCCTAGTAAAAAAATATCGCACAAAACCACACATACTAAAAGCATCAGTCGCTTTGATGAGATTGTGTTGCTTTGATTAGAACTATAGCAATAAGTTTATAGATATATTGTGCAGAAACAATTCTAATCGACAAATACAAAAAAATGAATCAAATTACGTGAGACTCTACAAATGTCGATTGCACCACAACTATGTTTGAACTCTGAAATTTTAAAGCACTTTCTTTTAATAAAAAACAATTAATAACCTACCTTCCCAATCCTGTCTTTTATAAAACGTGGTACAAACAATTGCACAAATAATTTTCGAAATTTTGAAGAAAGAGTACTGTAGATTATGAAACTTGTCGTTGTATTGAAATATGCCAGAAGATTTGTGAAAACCGAAAAAAATTGGAAGTAACTGAAATTTCAATAAGTACTGGAAATAATTTTTTGGGAACACACTTTATATAATCGTTAATAGAAAGCCCTCCAACAACGGAAAAAAATCCCTGTGGGAATTCTGTGACCACAAATATAATGATTATGCATTGAATAAAACGAGAAGATCTATCAATCTTACTCTGAGTGCTAAAATGAAACAATTGGTTTTTTTTCAAGTAAGACAAATAATTACTTATCCGATTGACTTCGAGAAAGTGCAATGGCTCGTTGTTTACCAGCATTAATTTTTCCCAGTATTACTATCGATAGCCCTGACATCAGAATACATGGAATTATCTACAAAAGAGTTCACAGATAACTTTCTTTGCTTTTTAAAAACCTGACTTTAAACAAAGATCCTGACAAGACGAGAGCAAATTTCATATACCAACAACTGTTTGCGACGGACAGTGGAGAAACTTCGAGCTCTACTAATCCATTTTCATCCTTTCTAAAAGTAAGATTGAGGGTTGAGTTTATTTTGTTTTTTGCATCTCACTCTTTTACATAGTTCAAAAATAAGTTAGTAGAAGCAATAAAAAAAACTGGAAGACACAACACAATACCCAATCGTAAAGCGTACCGAGGAGATTGCCAAGTGTCACTGAAGAATAAATTACTGTAATATTTAGTTGAAATAAAGAAAAACCGGGTATCCTTTGTTAAAACCAGCGATATAGCTCTACAAAACGACATTCCAACAGCTAGATAAAGCGATGAAGCGTGAAATGCTATTTGAAAGTAATCAACAATCAATTGTGCATAAGCTGTTATATATGATGAATAGTAACTGAAAACGGTCTTATAAAATTTATTATTTTTTACTTGTTAACTAGACTTTTCTCCTCACAGAACATTTTTATGCACAGTTCTTACTCTGAAAAATTCCTCAATAACAACTGTGCAAGTGCTGAAACTGAGCATCCAAAATCACAAACTGCTATAAGCATCATTGTCACATTAACTCCGGAGCTTCTCATCTCTTTTTGAGAAATAACTATAACAATCATAATATTGGCAAAAAACGCAAAAAGAACTAGAGAAGTGAGTATGTAATAGTGATATGGACGATATGGTCTGAAACTGTTTTATTTAACGTGTTATGTAGCCTAAACTGTAACTCTACAAACTTCACAATTGTGTCAATCAATGAAGTAATAAACAAATCTTTTGCCTCGTCACTATTGGCTTCCGGATATTGGCTAAAATATTGAGTACAATTATATTCAGCCGCCATAGTAGGAAATATATTTTTGGTTTGGTTAACCTAATTAAAATAATAAAAAAAAAGCAAAGTATCAAAATACGTTGGACTTGATTGAACTGCGAAATTGCGTTTACTTGCGATGGAAAGGTAATACGTGATTTATTGCTTTTCAATACTAAGTAATAATAAGCTTCCGGTTGACGCAATGAAAATGATTACTAAACTGATATTGCTTTTATAAAGGCATGTAATTTCCATGAGCGTTTAAACGAATTCACCTGTTTTTACCGATGTAGATCTCTACCTGGTAAATATGATCTCAATGAGCTTGTGTGCTTGCGAACTTGAGGAAATGTTGCTAATATAATTCTGACCAAAAAAATACATTTGCTACTTCCCTTTTTCAGGTTGAAATTCCAATTCGTCAGAAGTTTATGCAACTGCATTGTTCATGATTGCCCAAAATTTTATTTTTAAAACAATCTATGTATTCTATCGAAAGGATCCTTTGATAGGCATTATCCTTTCTAGACATGAGTTAAATAGACATGACCACGCGCAAAATTGAAACTTTAAGATATTGATCTGAATCTGATCAGCTGAGAATTGTACTGTAGGCCCTAACTGCAACTGTTTGCATTTTGTTTGGAAACAAATTTACTATTAGAAATGAGTGCCAGAATGCGAGAATTACAATTTCGCAAACAATTATTTTCAAAAATGAAAAATGCCTCTAGAGTTTACTATTTGAACAAAAACATTTATTTAGAGTGATTTTCGTGAGAAAAATCCCACAATTTTTGCACGTTTATTGAAGAACTGAATAAATATCTTACTGATTGACAGTAGACGGAACAACAACAACTATTTGTTTCTGAATTAATGCAAACTTTGAAACTTTAATATGAATTTTTAAAATACCCTTCCAATTTTCTCCGAAATAAATGCTGGAATAAAAAGTTGAGAGAACAATTTACGAAATTTTGAAGAAAGCGCGCTGTGAATTATAAAACATGTGGTGGTATTGAAAACAGCCAACAGATTTGTAAATACTGAGAATTGTTGGTAATAGCTGAAATTATTCGATTTTCACCGAAGGAATGTGTCACAGCACTTGATGTAATCGTTGATTGATAATCCGCCTAAAAGACTCAAAACTCCTTGCGGGGCTTCTGTGATAACAAAAACGACAATAACAGCTTGAATAAAGCGGGAAGATCGGACAATTTGAGCGCTGAAAAATAAATAAAAATTTTGAATTAGATTATGAAAAAACCAAACTCTATATGGTTACCAGAATTTGTATTGCTGGCTTTTTTCCCGGATTTCATACGGGCTAAGATAACGAAAGAGAGGACCATCATTAGAATGCAGGGGACAATCTCAAATTATTTTTCAAAAAATTATGCTCACAGTTTTCAAGAGAAAATAAACTTACCTTGAAAAACAATCCATTCAAAAAAATTGCAAGTTTCAAAAACAAACAACTGTTAGCTAACGATAAAGGCGAAATATTTAGCACAATTGTCCCATTTTCACTAAAATTTTTACAATCAGATGCTTCAATGATTTTGACCCATCTAAGAATCTACACACTAACATTTCAACGTGATTTAGAAGCACATTATGAGAACCAAAGATGAATACAGGAATGCATAGTAATAAGGCTATTCGCAAAGAATATTTAGGAGATTGCCACGTGTAACTGAAATCAGAAGCTTTACAGTGGCTCTAAAAACTTCAATTTATCCCTACCGACTATCAGTTCTTGAACTCATTGCAACGACTCTACAAAAAGCCATACCCAAGGCAAGATATAAGGATGCCGCGTGAAAGGAAATTTGGAAATAGTCTACTGTTAGTTGAGTGTACGCTTTTATATATGATGTATAGGTTCTTAAAAATTATTCATGATTTTTTTGAAAAAGAACACGGGAATAGACAATTTGTAGCTTCTTACACTGAGAAATTCCTCAAATATAGTTGAATTAAACCTGCAATGGCGCATACCAAATCACAAATTGATATCAGCATCATTGTTACATTCACTCCAGAGTATCTCATTTCTTTTCTAGAAAGAACTATAAGAATGAGAATATTCGCGAAAAATGCAAAGATTACTACACAGGCAAGTATGAAATAATGGAACGGACGGTATGATCTGAAAAATTAATTATTAGTAGGTAAATTTTCAGATCATTACCCTTACAGTACAACTGTATTAATAAATTGAGAAATAACCAAGTCCTTAGCATCTCCAGTTTCTGGATCTGGCCACTGGTTTAATAGTTGAGTGCAATTTAACTCCGAAGCCATTCTTCGTTCCGAATTTGATCAAGAAACACTCAAAACTAAGATATTTCTGGTTTGCATGCTTTCGTATTTAACAATCTAATTCCAGCCTTAAATTGCCTGCAAAATTACATGCGAAATCAAAGAAACAAAGGTAAAGGAAACACTCCGATAAATGTGCAATCGGGAATTTTCCGGTGGTTTTTTGTAACTTTTTACAAATTCACCTACCATCCAGTTGTCTATAATTTCAACCAATTGAATTTTAATTCTATATTTTTTGGCATTACTGAAATGTTCCGGTATCACGCCCAGCCTCGCTTATATAAAATAATAAAATCCTAAAAATCTTTTATTTGGCAAATAAAGGACGCAATTAATTATACAAACATTAACAACGACAAATAATTGTTCATCAAATCAGATCGATTCCATCATTGTAGACGGAACAACAACCACTCTTCGACCCTGAGTTCATGTACACTTTAAAAACTTAATTCTAATTTTTGAAATACCCTTCCATATTTCTCCAAAATAACATCTGGTACAAAAAGTTGAGCGAATAGTTTTCGAAATTTCGAAGAAAGTGTACTGTAAATAATGAAACTTGTTGTAGTATTGAAGAACGCCAGAATGTTCATAAAAATTGAAAGATGTTGGTAATAACTGAAAATTGAAATTTTGCTCTGGTTTGAAGAAAAACGATGGGTTTACTTAATATAGTCATTGATTGATATTGACCCCAATACGCTGAAAAATCCCTGTGGTGTCTCCGTGATAACAAAAACAACCACTACTACTTGAATGAAGCGCGTTGATCGGTCAATCTGAGCACTGAAAAATCCATAAAAATTAAATATTTGCTTCAAAAATTTAGATGAGACTCTACTCTTGATCAGTTTGATTATGTGATAAAGAATTAGAACGTTGTTTTCCAGCCTTAATACGTATTAAAATAATAATTGAGAACATTGACATAAGGATGCTTGGTAGAATCTAAAACCAATTTTGTTTTGTGATTTTGCAAAAAAACGTATTATTTGTTGGTAACAAACTTTGAAACAAGAACCACTGAAGAATATTGATGTCTTCAGAAACAGACAATCGTTTGCTAATGATAATGGAGAAATGTCCAAAAATACAGATCCGTCAGCATATACTCTGTAGAATTTTTGTTAAAAATAAAATGTATCGGACTTACTCCTTAACAGAATTCAGAAATAGAACAAAAGAGCTCACGGCAAAAACTGGGAAACATAATAGAACCGCTACACGAATAGCATATTTGGGAGATTGCCAAGTGTCTCTGAGATTTAGATTAAGTGTTACTGTGCCCATATTTGGAATAAATACCTACCTACTGTCACTTGCAGAACTTAAAGTTATAACTCTGCAAAAAGCCATTCCAACAGCAAGATAAAGGGATTCGGCGTGAAAAGCAATTTGACAGTAATAAACTATGAATTGAGCATATGCGGTTTGGTAGGATGAATAATTACTAAAAGTTTACAAAACTTAAATAATAATGATTATTATTTAAAGGTCTCACTCTGAAAAATTTCTCAAATACAACTGGGATAACCCGGCAATTGCACATCCCAAATCACAAACAGCAATCAACATCATTGTTACATTCACTCCCGAATATCTCATCTCTTTCCGAGTGAGAAGTATTAAAATTAGTATATTTGCAAAAAACGCAAAAATAACTATAAAAGTGAGCACATAGTAATGAAAGGGACGATATGCTCTGAAAATCATGGAAATTAACAACAAGCCTGAAAATTGCTAAAGTTTAAATTACTTTACTAATGCGTCCATGAAGGAAACAATTCCGTTATTAATTGCAGCCTCAGTTTTAGGCTCAGGGAATTCATTTAAAAATTGTGTGCAATTATATTGAGATGCCATATCAAAGTTAAAGTGCCCCGTTATGTATTTTGAGAGTTTATTATGGGAAACACCGAAACCAACACAGCGCATAAAATGATTGGGTTTTTCCTTTAGAAATAAAAGCGGAAACTAAGCTTATTGATCACCAGCTGAACTAAAAAAAATAAAAATTCAGTTCTGGTGGTATTTTAATGCAAGATAAACAAGATTTTTAGAAAGGTGGTGTTGATACCACATTTTGTTGCACCTGTCTTCCTGGACACACTTGTATGTTAGTAACGTGCGAGAAGCGTGTTTGTAAATATTTATTTCCTGAATATTCATATCACAAATTGAAGTGGTATTTGTTGTAATAATATCAATTTCTCGATTACTCGGGTAAGTTGAGTTTTCAAATTCAACCTCGGTTGGTTTAATTATAATATCGATCAAGCATTACTGACCGAAACTGTACGCTGTCTTATGATGTTGGTGGTAGAGCTGGCAAAAAATATCAGCTTAAAAAGCGATTAAAAATGAAATCATTAGAGACGAACATTTGTTATAAACAACTAATTACGAAATTATAGAAAAATGAGTGCAACTAATCTTTTAACTAAAAACAGAAGCTAGAGACAATTGGGATATGAACAGTCAATATTGAGCAAAATAATATGGTAGTTGGTTTTTTAGTTTTTAAATCGTGATTTCCTTCAAAATGGTCGCGAAGCGTGTGCAACTGAATGAACCACATTCGTGCTTCGCTTCTGAAACGAAACATGAAAAAAATAAGTTAGTCAATTACGAACCAAATAGATTGTTTCCAAAATATGGGTTGGAAAAAAAAGTTGAGCAAAAATTTTTCTAAATTTAGCAGATAACGAGCTATAAATGATAAAACTTGTGGTGCTGTTGAAGAATGCCAAAATATTTATAAAAATTGTTAAGTTTTGAAAATAGCTAAAAATAAAAACTCGAAACTCTATAAAAATTTAATTACTCTATTATAAAATTAACCAACTTTATGTAATCTATCATCATAATGCCACTAAGAATTTTGAAAACTCCTTGTGGTGACTCAGTGATTAAAAATATCACTAGAACAAATTGGATGAACCTAGATGAGCGGTCGATTTTATCTCTGAAATTTGGCGATTTTGGAAAATTGGATGTCTTGATAAGCTTTACTTTTTCCCTTTTTGGCTTGCTGCTGCGTTTTGTGCACTGCGTTTTCCCTCGTCAAATTTTTTCAAAAGGGTAAACGACAATATTAGCATTAGGACACAAGGAGCAATCGGAAAAATTGTATTTCCTCAGCTACAGACTGTTCGGAGAACTTTAAGATAAATCCCACTAGCTATGAAATAAATTTTCAGAAACAAGCATTCACTGAACAACGATAAATCAGAAATATCTAGATGAATTCCTTCTTCCTCGGTGCTGAAAAACAATTGTAGCCCACAGGTTACACTAACTTACTGATGTAATAAATTAAACTGTAATATGTTTTAATGTTTTACAGTCATTTCTTGTGTCGCCAATATTTTTGGTTGCATTATTATACCTAGAAATACATAATCCTTTTTTATAAAAACACATCTTATAATATACGCAAACAATTATGTTTCTACTTTTACGTTTTTCAAAAGTCTAACTTTTTCACAACGTTCATGAAAAGAATAAAGGTGGTGATTAGGAAGACAGGTGCGCACAAAGCACAAGCAACTCGTACTGCATAATTAGGTGATTGCCAAAGATCACTGCAATCAAACGTTGATATTTAGTCGTTTTCATTAGGTCAAACTAACTTGTTTCTATTTGCAAAGTTTAAAGATTTGACTCTGCAGAACGCCATTCCAACAGCAAGATATAAGGAAGACGCATGGAATGCTGCGGCTAAATAGTAAATAACTAGCCGCCCATAAGCAGTTGGGTATGAAATATATTTACTGAAAAGCTAGATAGTAATTCTGAAATCGAATTAGAACTAACTCTGAGTAGCTCCACAAGAACAGTTTTAATAATTCTGCAATTGAACATCCAAAATCACAAACCGCAATAAGCAACATAGTAACATTCACACCAGAACGAATCATTTCTTTGTGGGAAAGAACTTTCACAATCATAATATTTGCAAAAAATGCAAAACAACTAAGGAAGTGAATATATAGTAGTGAAACGGCCGGTATGCTCTTCAAAAAGTAAATAAAATGCGGGAATTCACAGTTTATAAATTGAACTACCGAGATTAGGTGATCACATGACATCACATGAGATACAGACAAGTACAGATGAAAACGTATGTAGTTTAAAAACTAAATAGTTAAAAAAAAAGTTCTTAGCATTTCCTTTCTATTGTATTTTGCAGGACTTCATATTCCATTTTCCATGCTTTTTTTTCGAAAAAAACATCTAAACGGCAGGTTAACTTTAGTTTTAGAAAATTGTGCTGTTAAAATTAGAAATTGAGAAAACTTTTTCATACGCTAGCTTCCATTTTTAAATTATCGAATTCTAGTTTTAATCACTTACTTTACAACGGTAGTCATCAACCATGGAATCGTACTATTCCCAGCTTCATCGGTACCTGGCTCTGGATATGGTACAGTGAATTGCGTGCAGTTAAATGCTGACGTCAACATAATTCCTTGGCCGTTTGATTCTAAAGAAGTTCGGGTGTTTTATAAGATTAACAAGACAAGTGTATAGGAAATTGAAACACTGCGACAATTAAGATATTTGCCAAAATTAAAAAAATTAACGGCCGATAAAGTCTAGATTCAATTTCAGAAATTTGAACATTTGATATAAATTATTTTTAAATAGATACACATATTAGCCACGAAGTTTCATTTCCGTTGAAAAACGAGAAGAAAAATACACAATTTTAATAATTTAAAATCGCGCCCAATTCCACAGAGGGGGTGTTATGCATATTACCAACACGTAATTGAATAGAGTTCAAAAACCAAAGCGTAATATAAAATTGCAAAAACAATATAAATACTTTGCAGGGTTGCTATAAATATTAACAATTTTTCTATTAAAATGTGATTTTGTTAAAACCACTTAAACGGCGTAATGTAATCTTGATATTTTGATGTTAGTGGTAAAACTCACGAAAATAGCAGCTTGAAAAGGGATAAAAAATATAAGAGAAAAAAACTTGTCTAAAAAAAGCTCACGGTAGGGATCTGCGGCAATAATAATGAAATGATAATGATTGTATAAATTCTTTCATGTTTTATCACTTAAATACATATTACTATCATTAGTTTCAGAAAAGTTACATGCAATTTTCAGTAATTTTCGTTTTTTGTCTATCAAATCATTCATTTTCCACATTTTCGCTTCAAATTTTGAAAAATTTCACTCTTGCGAGTCCTCTATTTAAAAAATTTAAAAAATTAAGGATTCAAAAAGAATTTTTCAAAAATGTTGGTTCATCTCCAAAATCGTCGTATATTTGCCACAAGCCTCGTACATTTCTCGTATGTTGAGCCTCTGGTGCAGGAGAGTTGGTCACATATTCGCCAATATACGAGGAATATACAACGGACCTAAGAAGAATGTAGGCGGTGATTTGGTGAGTTTCTCCTAAATTTGTCGTAAATTCCTCGTATATTGGTCGTCTTTCCTTTTAACACTCACAGTTTCGTCGTGAATTCCGCGATTTTATCTAAATGTACGCGGCGACTTGCTGAGCAAACATTTCGAATGTTTTTTAAAAGTTTATTATTTCGGAAAAAATTTGAAAATTTTGTCAATGATGGATTTTCAAGTGCACCCCTGTCTCTAAATTAGTTGCAGTGATCTATGTATATGAAAATGTTTTCTTTTTTAGATAATATTCAAAAAACAAACAATTTTCAAGTACATTTTCAAACTACATTCGGAAAAATTGAAAGATTTATGACCATCGAATTTTGGTATATTTTAAGTTGTAAAAATTGACTGTAGATATCAATGATGAAAATCGAGCCGAGTAGAAACAACTTTAAATTGAACGATTAAAGTTCTTCGGTTCTGAAATTACACACTATTCAATTTATGTGCTACCCAAGTTACCAAAAGTGATTGTGGAATAATTCTTTTTGGTAGGAACAATTGAACGAATAGACGCCTGAATTTTTCAGACAAAGCGCTATATATTATGAAGCTGGTTGTGGTATTGAAAAATGAAAGAACGTTCATGAAAATTGATAAATTTTGATAGTAGCTGAAAAAGGAAAATGTATTAGAAATTTTGTGAGGCTCACTTTAGGTAATCAACAATTGATAGTGCTCCAAGAAGATTGAAAACTCCTTGGGGAAATTCGGTGATTAGAAAAACAATTAGAACGAATTGGATAAAGCTTGATGAGCGATCTATTTTGCCTCTGCAATAAGAACGTTGGCACGAAATAGCTCTGGTATACGTAATGCCTTGTATCTTTCCGAGTAGAATTGCTTGCACTTTGTTTCCCTTGGTCCATTTTCTGCAACAGTAACACAGATAACATCAACATTGAAATGCACGGCGCTAGCTAGAATATTCGTAAATTACACATACATAAGTAATGAGATTTATCAAACCTTGAAGCATATTCCAAGAATAGCCAAATTAATTTTCATATAGAGACATTCATTGGCAATTGATAGATCGGAAATCTCCATGTAGATACCATCTTCTTGGCTTCTGAAATTCAGTAGATCAGCTTAATTTAATTTCTGAACTTGAAAACTTATTCTTTCACAGAGTTTATGAAAAGTACAGCGGTCGCTAATATGAAAACAGGTGCACTCATACAGCAAGCCACTTGCAGTGCATACTTTGGAGTGTTCCATTGATGCCTAGAATACATTCAACGTTTCAGGTCAGAAAAAGGCAAAATACCTATTTTTGTTTGACAGTGTCAAAGACATCACTCTACAAAGGGCCATTCCGCTAGCAGCATAAAGCGAAGACGTATGAAAGCATACCGCTAAATAATCTACAATTAACTGACCATATGCACCAAAATAAGAATTGTATTCACTAGAATGTTTTTAGATTTGTTTAAAATCAGTTGCATGATTTACCCGGTGTAGCTTCTTAAAAACAATTGAAACAACCCAGAGACGGAACATCCGAAGTCACAAATAGAAATGAACAACATAATTATATTTGTTCCAGAAATCCTCATAACCTTGTTTGCCAGAACTATAGCGATAAGAGCATTTGCAAAGAAACTTAAAACTATCAAGGAAGCCAATATATAATGGTGAACAGGCCGGTATAACATAAAAGACAGAGTTCAAATAACCAAAGCATAGCATTAAATTGCAATGTTGATGAAAATACTTTCAGCTTTCCTGTTAATGTGACAGTTCCCTGGAATTACTTGAATGACGCATTGATATTTTGGTAATTTGGTGTTGGTGGTAGGGCTCACGGGAAGTATTTGATTGAAAAACGATTACAAATCCAAAACAACACGAAAGGCTGCCAAAATAAATCTACACATTAGGCAAAACTAAGCATCCGAAGTTTATGCCAACAGTTGGTACATCACAAAACTCAACATTTCAAATAAATTCATTTTTCATTTTTCGGAGACGATTTTCCGGATATTGAGATCTTGCTTTTTCAAATTTTCAATGAACCAACTCATTTTATAAACACAAACATCATATTTAGTTTATTAGCAAACGTTTTATTAAGGAAAATATCAGCGTTAGGAACGATTAAAAGTTCAAAACAGTACAAAACGTAACTTATGAGCTTCATGCATTAATTTGATTTTTGGGCCAGAATAAAATCGCTATTAACAGTCAGCTGGAGTTAAAATGATCATTGAGGGTACTTTGCATTACTGACAACAGAATAAATTAAAGAAAATATTGAAAAATCGAGCGTATTTCGTATTCCTTTAAATTTTTTAAAAATCTACTTTTTCTTTTAATCTACTAAACATATATTTTCTGGATATTCAGAAATTCACTAAATATCAAAATAAGAACAGTGACGTGAAATCCAAGTATGCTCCAGTGCCTAGTTCAACAGAACTTTGACTGCAAGTATGCTATTTTTTTTAACTTCAAGCAGCACTGAACACAACTTTTGTTTCCCACACTTTTGATATCAAGATATTAACTTCTTACAAAATATGTGTTTTGATTGGACCGAGACCTGTATAGGTCTTTTTACTGATTTTGAGTTTGAAACATTCTAAAATCCAATCAGTTTTTTTAGTTTGACAACAAATATTCTCATAATGATTACCATTAAAATAAACTTGTTTTAAGCCATTTTTAATTTTAGAAAATTTGAAAACTTAAAAAAAAAATAGTTTTTTTTACAAATTTACCGAAAGTACTATTTTAAAATAAACTTAGATACTCTTTTTTAGATCATGTTTTGAAATGAAATTTATTTACAAAACTTTCCGTATGCGAGAAGAAACCCGATTGGGCACAAGTTCAAACATAGTGCCTTTGCTCTCTCCTTGCTATCAGTCTCACATATGTATGAAACATCGATACTGAGGGTGTGTTGTTGTGACCTAGCAAACCATGATAAAATACGTATTTTACAATCATTATGTTATGTATCTTTAAAAACTATTAATTAATTTATTTTTAATCCTATCTTTTATTGCAGATGTCAAGACGTCTCAATAATTGTAAACTTCCAATATTAGCGTTTGTTACGATAATATGCCTAACCTCTTTGTACTTCAACTACAATTCTGAAAATACATCATCGATTGAAAGGATAAAGTCTGTTCTGCTTGTCTTTTCAATTATATTCTGAAATAGTAACATTTTCAGATCAAACTCAGAATCCATGCCAGTGTCTGAATTTAATGACGGGAATAAACCGATCAAAAAGCCTCCGATATTCGACTCAGCGGCAAGTTCAATCTGTTTCTAAATTTTTTGTTAAAGTTCTCATTCTAAAATCAGCAGAGCAAGCGAAAGCAAATACTCAGAAATCCTATCAAGAAAATAATTTTACAATTTTTGTACAGACCTCACATCCTCCAGGCTTGCTAGTTCCGGGCAGTGACAAGATTACAGAAAAATCTCGGTTAGGATTTTTGATGAAATAAATTTTGTTCATACTTGGGTATTTTCAGATCAAAATTCGCGATCGATCCAGTGTCTAAAATTAAAGCGGGAAATAAATGGATCGTCGTCACAACTATTAGTTTGCCAACGGAAGATGTCAAGGTAATTTTTCATCCCCCCAATTACAGAGGGTGGGTTAATAAAACTGTAATTAGAGTTGTGAAAAAATGTTATTAAATTTCAAGAAGACCAGTCAAGCTTTTTGTCGCAATTTCTATGTTGTATGATCTCAACGCAAAAATTGTGCACGTTAGTGCTGAAAAGAACAATGTTCAAATTGAGACGTAGAATTATATTTTCTTTCAGAGACTTGCATCATTTGTGGATTGGAACTTGGTAGTGGTTGCAGATATCAAAACTCCGCTAGATTGGAAACTGGAAAACGTTCACTTCTTGTCTGTGCAATTTCAAAAGCAACTGCGTGAGTTAAAAAAAAATATCAGTAAATGTTGAGTCTCACTATCAGTACACTAAAAATGTCGCGAAAATGTAAATACAAACAATTGGATTTCCGTCGTTTTTGTGAAATTTCTGTAGACTAGTTTGATAGTGCTATTGATTTGTAAATCATTAAATTGACAAAATAATAAGATCTATTTACACTTTCAGCTTTTTCCCTGGTTTCATCACTGCCTTATAAATCTTACAAACGGAAAAATATTGGATATTTGTATGCAATATCTCAAGAAGCTGAATGGATTTATGACACTGATGATGCCAATAAACCTTATGATAAGTTTAGAAAAATTCAAACAAAAACAATAGTTTATTTGTTTTAGGGTTAGGATTGAATCAATTGAATTTCCAAGAAACCATTTCTGGGATGCGGTTTCGACCAAAAAATGGAAACTACAGAAATACGGCATAGTTTACTTTTTACATATCAAATTCTCAATTTTCAAATGTTTCAGACAACGTCTCTTCAACCCTTATCGATTTTATGGGATGGATCAAATGTGGCCAAGGGGGTTTCCGTTAGAACACTTTGAAGTAAGTTCTACATTTTACCTAAATTATTTTGAGTCTTGAAAAATTATCTGAAGAAACTATGAAGCGTGTACATTATATATATGGTCTATTGTAACATACCGATAACGAATCCCAGCCCAATTTGCAGAAAAAAAAGATAAGAAAAATTAGTCACTACGTTTTCGTATATTATCAAACTTTTGAAATATATCAAAAATTCCAGAAACACACTAATGGAAATGAAACTCTTTCTTCATGCTATCAGATGAAGCGAGCAGCCGTGCAACAAGGATTGGTTCATCACGACCCGGACGTTGACGCCATTTATAGGTATTTCGTAACAAGCAAATGACATAACACTTATGGAGAACTTGTTTAAAATATGTTGAATAACACACAGTGCAAACAGGGTGCAAACAAATACTAATAACCACAAGAAAAGTTACTGCAAAAAAAGAAGAAAAGTCTAGTTTATATGAGTTATATGAGTTGATTTTATCCAATCCTAGATTGATACATGCTGATTCGAAAAACGGCTTGGACATCAAATTCAACAAATTCGCACCCCCTATCACTTTATCAGTTGGCACATATTCTCCCTGGAACTCGCAGAATACTATGTTCCACAAATCAGCTTTTCATACTTTGTTTCTTCCAACGACAGTTTCTTTCAGGTTACGATGATTTGAAATTTAATTTCTTACAAACCTCTTATTTTCAGAACCACTGACATCTGGAGAAGCTTTATTTCTCAAAAAATACTACATCTATCGGGGTTGACAGTATCGTTTGTGCCGACAAACGCTGTTCAATTTAGAAATGCTCATAACTATTTAAAAGATTTGAAAGATGAGAAACAAGTTTATGAAGATTCTGGTAGAATGATTGAATTTTTGCATAATTGGAATTGCTCCACAAGAAATTCCACTCGAAGTTGTATAATTGAGATGACCAATGATTTGGTGACAGAGAAGCTTCTGGGAAAAGAAGATGCAAAATTGATGGAAATGTTTTTGAATGATTTAACTGAAATGGGGTTTGTTAGAGTTTTGTTATATCTGGAAGTTTTAATTTACAGGTTTACGTTTCCAGTTTTGCTTGAGCATAACTACCTGGATCCATACGCTCCAACAACAAATGAAACCTAAAGAGAAGTCAACTGCCGAAGAATGCACTTGGAGTTTGAAATTGTAGACCCAAATAAGAAAGTTTCAGAGGTATTTGAATGTACTGACTTCTGAGGATTTTGAATCTCATTAAAAAAAATAAAATTAGTGAATGGAAATTTTCGAAAATTCAGAAACTCGAAAAACCAACAGTTTTTTCAGGTCACTGATAAGTCCAAACAAAAGCTAGATTACTTTGGGGACATCATCAAATGGTGCGAGGAAACTGGAGAATCAAGTAAGAATTGCCATTATAAAACTCTTTAAAGCTAAATTTTAGTTGTCTCAACCAATTTTTCTTCTCCAAAACAACTGCATGACCAACATAAAAAATCGTATGTACTGCAGAAGCAGATGAACAGCGTAAGTAATTTTCAGAAGAATTCAAAATTTCAATTTCACAAGTTAAGGTATTGATTGTGGTTAACAATTTCCCTTGGAAGTATGGTATGGGCTTGATACAGCGACTTTATCAACCATACTTCGCCATGGTGATTTTCTGTGGTCCATGGTATCCTGCACAGTTTTCCGATGACACAAATTTCACATCAACTATTTCTCCAATTAACTATATTCATATGAATCCAGCTGAAATTGATAATGGATTCCATTCATACCATTGTGCCACACTTGTATAAGAATTAGGAATACAAAATGTTGAAGGGTATTTTCTGATGGGAGACGATACTGTGTTTAATATTTGGCAACGGATCGATTTTTCACGAGTTCATCATTTAACTGGTGTTACATTTGAGAAAAGTTCGGAATGGTGGCAGTCTGTAGATATTGGTATTTTTTTAACTTTTGTAGTGAAGATAATATAGGATTCAAATAAAATATGTCAATTGATGTTGCAATCAAATGATGAATTTAACATCAGTTTAAAACCCGCAACTTCATAGTATGATTACAGGAATGGACGCAGCAAAGAATGTTGTGAGGTTTGTCAACATCAGTACAGACCCAAAAATTATTGAAACATGGAACATTTTTGAAGCCAGACTAATAAAAAATGGATACCTCCCAGATGGTGTATCGGTGAATGATGAGATGACATCAGGACATGGAAGAAGTTTCTCTGATTTGTAAGTCAACTTCAAAAAAAGATTAAAGGCGAATTTGAAATGATTTTGAAATGCACTTGAATTAAGTAATCTTATCGTGCTAAGACGAAAAATAAATTTTCGAAGACGACCAAAAAAACGTTTTTTGGAGGAATTTTTGCAAGGATACTGCAAATTTTGTATATTATTCCAAAAACTGTTCTATGATTTTTTTTTCTACAAACAAAATCCAAATTTTCAATTTAAAGCTTCTACATCCCAGCATCTGAAATCGATTATTATGCAAGTCTAATGAGAATTTTCTACGCGAACAAACTATTTTTGGAGATAGCTGTGAACAAATTTCTCAAGTCTGTCAATTATCAAACGTAAGTAGCATTATATTCAATATGAATTTCATAAGAGGCAGCATCCAGGCTTAAGCAGACATGCGGTTTTTTGTGCCTTCATAAAAATATAGCAGATCTGCATGCGTAACTGGCACAGCAACAACTAAACCTCTCAAACAAAAAATTGGAAATTTTATAGCTCTCTGTCCGGAATTTCTAGTTATCTATGGGTAAACGACAGGGACCACTGGGATTCATTCTACAGTAAAGACATGGTTGCAATGCATCCGGTGAAATTAAGCACTTTAAAAATGTCTTACACAAATAGAACAAGGTAACTCTGATTGAAAAATCGAAATGTTATAAATTGATTTTTCAAGGTACTGCACAACAATAGTTCAGTCGTGGGCTGATATCATAATATCAGGATCTCATGATTTCAAAGTGAAAGCTGATGACGAACCGAATATGAAAAAAGGATACGTTCAATTTTTTGAATCAATTTTGACAGTTTGTGTTGTTTTATTTTCTTTTCATATTTAACAATCTGAAAATATTGATTTTTGAAAACGCATCATTAACATTGTTAAACGGCTATAAGTTGCGGGTTTCAATTCACGACCTTTTTTTTTTATTTTTTACAGTATGCTGATTGTTTTGGATATTCTTTTTTACATTTCGAGATAAATATAATAATTTAATTTTTCTTTAATGCAAATTTACAACTTAAGTTTCATCAATAAGTATTTCAGCTTTTTTTATCACCAACCAATTTCAAAAATGCTCAAAGTTTGAAATGTACAATTATTTTGATTATACGGAAGACGACTGCAATATATACGCGTAGTTGCCACGTGGCATTTTTCTTTCGCTAAAAAAAAGTTGTTTTAATTTGTTTAAATTTAAAAACTATCATCTTAACTGATTTCATTTTTTGTTGGAGAATTTTCGGAACAAATAATCGAAAAAATTTTTACGAAACTGCGAAGACATTATACAATAGATGGCAAAAGATGTAGTTAAAAATAAACAGACCTTTAATAAACTAGGAAGTCCATTTTCTCACAGCTCTAAAATGAAATCTTGGAGCTAAAATTTTGAAAACAAATGAGATGGAATAGTCAGACATGTATTCAACAATTACGATTGATCATTTTTCATTTTCACACGGAATATAAATAATCTTAAACAGGTCGGGAGGTGCGGGCGATAGAGGCCACAGCGATCGTGTTTTGTTTCTTAAGTTTTTAAAAATTAATTTTTGAAAAATGTGCTACTGTTACCATGTACATATTAAGTAAGTTTTTCGGTAAGAATGTTTGGGCGAATATCCTTCGAAATTTTGCTGACAAAGAGCTATAGATTATGAAACTGGTGGTTGTGTTGAAAAAAGACAGCACGTTCATAAAAATTGTTAAATTCTGATAGTAACTGAATGGAAAATAAATGCTTTTAAACTTTTTATATTGAAACCTACTTTAAATAATCAATGACTTCAATCCCTCCAATAATGCTGAATACTCCTTGAGGCACTTCAGTAATTAGAAAAACGATTAATATTGTTTGAATCAGTTGCGATGAGCGATCTAATTGGTCTCTGCAATTTCCAACAACAGTTGTTTTACCAGATCATCAACACTCGCTTTTTATGATTTCTATTAATTGGTACACTGCTCCGTTTCCCCTCGTCCATTTTTTGAAGTAGTAGTATTGATAGAATCAGCATTAGAGTGCATGGAATAAGCTGAAATGTATGAATGCAAAAGTTTATATTCTTTAAAAATTCAAACCTTGAAACATATTCCAACAAAAACAAGAACTATTTTCATTAGTAAACACCCATAAGCCAATGAAAAATCTGAAGTATCAATATATACTTCACCATCGTCGGTTCTGCAATAAGTGTGTGAACTTTTTTCCAATAAAGACGCATATAGCTACTCACTTTTTAACTTCATTTACGGGAACGATAAGTGTTGAAACTGTTAAAACAGTTATATACACTGCACAAGTGACACGTAAAGCATATCTTGGAGATTGCCACTTATCTCTATAAGGTTGGAGTAAGACAATGGCTAGTAAAATCTAGTTGACCATGTTTCCTTACAGCTTCAAAATAGAGCGCGGCTTTGAAACTAAATTAATACAAAATAAAAAAAACTAAGAAGGCGAACATCTTTTTGTGTGCTCGGAAATTGACGCTGACTTCTTGCCCAAGCTTGACTCAAAAATATTAACTTGGATCAAAAGTTTGCAAAAATTGGGCATAAAATCGACGCAGCCTCTCTATCTAGGTTCACCATTTTTTGATCCAACATTTCTTAAGCCTTACTTCAATCTGTTTGAAAAATTTAAAGCCATGACTCTGCAGAGCGCCATGCCAGCCGCTAGAAAGAGAGAAGAAGCATGAAATACTACGGCCAAATAATCTACAAACAATTGTAAGTACGCAGTTATAAATAACATGTATTGGCTGAAATGAAATATTTATACAAAGAAATCACAGAAAATGTATTACTCTGAATAATTTCTTATAAATAATTGCATCAAACCAGTAACTGCACATCCGAAATCACTAACAGCAATAAACATCATTATCACATTAATTCCAGAGTGTCTCATTTCCTTGTGAGATAACACTATAACAATCAGAATATTTGCAAAAAATGAGAAAACAATTAATGAGCTAAGTAGATAATAGTGATACGGGCGATAATGCCTGAAAACTATTCAGAAACTTAAAAGCTGAATTAACTTACTCTACGGCAAAAATAATAAATCGAATTAGTGATATATTGTTTGCTTCATCCGTGCCCGGGTTTGGAAATGGTATTGAAAACTGTGTGCAATTTAGTTCATCCACCATTGATTACGTTTGCTTAAAATTGCTTTAAAAATGTGTACTGATCAAGAAGTTTTTTTTCGGCAAAAATCTTAAATACAATATTAAAATGCTGAATCACATTATTTTAAACCAAAGTAGCCCAACTCTGAAGAGAGGTATTACATGTGCAACGGGTTATTTGCAATTTGGGCAGAGTTCAAATAACCAACGCATAGCGTTAAATTGCAGGGTAGATATAAATATTTTCAGCTTTCCTATTAAGGTGAGAGTTCCCTGGAATCACTTAAGTGACGCATTAAAATCTTGATAATTTGGTGTTGGTGGTAGACTCACGGGAAGTATCAGATAGAAAAACGATTACAAATCCAAAACAACACGAAAGGCTGCCAAAATAAACCTACACATTAGGCAAAACTAAGCATCCGAAATTTATGCCAACAGTTCGTACAGCACGAAACTCAACATTTCAAATAAATTCATTTTTAATTTTTCGGAGACGATTTTCCGGATATTGAGATCTTGCTTTTCAAATTTTCAATGAATCAAATCATTTTATAAACACAAATAGCATATTTAATTTATTAGCAAACATTTGATTAACTTCATTTTCAATTGATGATTTCCCTTCAAACTGTCCGTGAAGAATGTGCAATTGAATGAACCACAACCGTACTTCGCTTCTGAAACGAAATATTGAAAAAGTTTATTTAATCATTTACGAACCAAATAAATTTTCTCCAAAACCTGGCTTGGTAGAAAAAGTTGAGCGAAAATTCTTCTAAATTTTGCCGATAACGAGCTATAAATGATAAAACTTGTAGTAGTGTTGAAAAATGCCAAAATATTCATAAAAATTGATAGATTTTGAAAATAGCTGAAAAATATGATTGAAACCAATTTAATTATAGAATTAACCAACTTTATGTAATCTAATATCATAAAGCCACCAAGAATGCTGAAAACTCCTTGTGGTGACTCAGTGATTAGAAATACGACTAGAACAAATTGTATGAATCTAGATGAGCGGTCGATTTTATCTCTAAAATTTGGGAGTTTTTGTTCTGATGTTGTGATAAGATTTACTTTTTTCCTTTCTGATTTGCCGCTGCATTCTGCGCACTTTGTTTTCCCTCGTCAATTCGTCTCAGAAGGAACAGCGACAATACCAGCATTAGAAGACACGGAGCAATCTGAAAATGTTAATTTTTTGTCAGCAATATTTTGTTTGGAGTACCTTAAAACAAAGCCCACTAGCCATGAGAGAAGCTTTCATGAACAAGCACTCACTGAGCAGCGATAAATCAGAAATATCCAAATAAATGCCTTCTTCCTCGGTGCTGAAAAACAATCAAAAACTTTCTATTACGGAACATTTAAATATTACTGTAGTCTTTAGTATTTTTTTGGCTACACTGTTGTGGCTACAAAAATACATCTGCTTTTATACACAAACACATTCTATATGCCGACCTACTCCGTATTCTGTTTCACAACTTTGAAAGGCTTACTTTTTTACGGCGTTTATGAAAAGCACAAAGGTGGCAATTAGGAAAACAGGTGCGCACAAAGCACAAGCAACTCGTACTGCATAATTAGGTGATTGCCAAAGATCTCTGGAATCAAAAGTTGATCTTTAGTCGTTTTCATTCGATCAGGTTAACTTGTTTCTATTTGCAATGTTTAACGATTTGACTCTACAAAATGCCATTCCCACAGCGAGATATAAGGAGGATGCATGGAATGCTACAGCTAAATAGTCAACCGCTATCTGTCCATAAGCAGTTGGGTATGATGTATAGTTGCTGAAAAATAGATGAATATTCTGAAAATTGATTGGGAACTAACTCTGAGTAGCTTCTCAAAAATAATTGTAAAAGTCCTGCAATTGAACACCCAAAATCACAAACCGCAATAAGCAACATAGTAACATTCACACCAGAACGAATCATTTCTTTGTGGGAAAGAACTTTCACAATCATAATATTTGCAAAAAATGCAAAAACAACTAAAAAAGTGAGTATATAGTAGTGAAACGGCCGGTATGCTCTGAAAAGTAAAAAAAAAAACAGTTTTTAAAGTAAAGAACATAATCTTGTGGTTTAATTTATTCAGCACTTGAATGATTTTTTTAAAGAAAAAGAAAACAAGAAATGGGAGTGCATAACTTCCAAGATCAGGTAGATCATTCGAAATAGTTTTGTGTAATTACATAACAAAAAGAACCCATAAAATTATTATCCATAGTTGAGCATTTTTATTACATATTTCTTTCTCAAAAAATATTTTTTTTAGAAAAGTACGCAATTCTGTTGGTTAACTTTGTGAAGTTAAAGATACATTTAGAAATCGTGACAACAACAAATTTTTAAAACACATTCCTGAACTCTTTAATGCACTAAGTATTTCTTCAATAGTCACAATAATCAAAAAAAGAACAAAAACTTATCTATAACTTTATCATTTTCAGAAAAGGGCAAAAATTGTAAGCGTCTGAATAAGAATTTTCCCAGATTCAGAATAATGCTTTTCATTAATTACTTACTTTACAACTGTAGTAATCAACCATGGAATCGTGCTATTCCCAACTTCATCGGTGCCCGGCTCCGGATATGGCACAGTGAATTGCGTGCAGTTCAATGCGGACGCCATCAAACTTCCTTGGTCGTTTGATTCTGTCAAGTTCGGGTGTTTTATTAGATTATCTAGAAAGGTATGTAGGAAAATGAAAACAAATAAAAGCATTACGCTAACCTTATCGGAAAGCTAATATAACTAAAAAAGTTTACTCCAAAAAATCAAAAAGTGTTTCCTTCCGGGCTTTCAACTAAAACTAACTGATGTTGATTTGAAACAAATCATAAAAGCCCGCGTTAATTGTGGTGTAAGATACGTGTCAAAGCCGAAATTTCGAAAACCCATAATTGCAATATTTACTTGAAAATTGTTTTGTGACGCGTAGGAACCAACATTTTCAGGCACACAAAGCTTTCGTGGTGGCTTATAAAAAGAGTTCACCTGTGCAAAATTAGTTTTTATTCTCAACACGCATAACATTTCCTGGTTTGATGACAAAAAAAGAAAGATCTCACGCTTCTAACTTCAGAAACATGTCATTGTAAGCTTTTTTATTCGGGTCCAAAAAAACCTTGATCAAAAGCTAAGAATTTGATGACCTCAACTGAAAAAAGTTATGAAATATTAAAAAAAAATACCAGGAGGTATTAAACTGTTACGGTGGTTCTGGCTTTGATAACAACCAACAAAATTCAGATGCTTTCAGATGTTATTATTACTCTTGAAAATCGAGAAAGCTTAGAATAGCTTTAAAAATGTGATAGGGTAAAAAAAATATTTATCCAATTGGGATGATTTATTGGTTTTACCAATGAAAGTTATCAAAAATTTGACAAAATGCGATTAGGTCCTGTGCAAGGGTGTTTTACAAAGTTGAAATCTTTTAAGCTTCTCTAAGTTTAAAAGTAACAATTGTGAAGTGAAATCCAAGTATGCTCCAGTGCCAGTTCAACAGAGTTTTGACAGCAAGTATACTATTTTTGAACTTCAAGCAGCACTGAGCACAACGTTTGTTTCCCACACTACTGGTTAAGATCAATTTATTAGCTTCCAACAAAATATTTGTGTTTATATTGTATCAAAATTCTTACTAATTGTGAGTAGTTAAAACATTCAAAATTTCAATAAGCTGTTTTCTAGTTTGTCGAAAAATCTTTTCATGCCATTTTTTTTAACTTGAGTAAATTAGTTGCTCAGCTGCTGCATAAAAAATAACCTGAAAAAGTGTCTTCAAAATAATTTTTAAAATTTTTCGAAACAAATTTATTAGCTTTTTATAATGCATAGTGTATCGACAATATCTCTCATGTTCTTTTTTGAATCATAATTCGAAATAATACCTATTTTCAGAATATTCCGTTACCATGAAAAAAATCGAGAGAGCAAAAGTTCAAAGCATTGCTTTTATCAGTCATACTTATGAAACATTGATACCGAGGGTGTGTTGTTTGTATCCTAAGAAACGATGATAAATTAAATATTTGAAAAACATTATGTATCTTTAAAAACTAAAAATTTATCTACTGTATTTCCTCTATTAGTAAAACACCTCTATTAGATATGCATAAAAATTATCTCTCGAAAAATAGTATTGCAGCCTCTATTAGTTTAGCTCCCCTTTGTGTTTACCGTATACTTAAAGATCCAAAACTTGCATTATAAAATCGTACTACAAACCAAGATAACTATTACATACGTAGTATAAAAAATCAAAATTGGTAAGATATGAGAACAACTTACAATTAGACAATTTTTGCGTATTAGTCGTAAAATTCGTCATTTTGGTTCAAGTTTTGTTACTGAAAGCCATGAATTTGTGCCCCATTAGAAAAAAACTTGCTCAAAAGTTAGTATTGCAGCATCTTTAAGTTTTGCACTTCTAATAGTATTGCATTTGACTATGTGCCCGAAAATTAGTATTGCATACCTTACGAGGAAATACAGTATTTTTAATTCGATCACTGATTTCAGATGTCAAGACTTCTCAATTGTAAATTTTCAATATTAGCGCTTGTTATGATAATATGTCTAACCCCTTTGTATTTCAACTACAATTCTGAAAATACATCATCGATTGAAGAAATAAAGTGTGTTTTGCTTTCTTTCAAATTTAATTCAAATACACTTTCAGGTTAAACTCATCAATTCCAGTGTCTGAAATTAACGCTGAAAATGATCCGATCAAAATCACAAGAACTGTGATACCAACGGTTAGTGCCAAAGTAAATTTTTTCTGGAAATTTGAAGATTTTTGAAAGCGAGTTTCTACAGTTTTCATGCAAAATCTGATATTGAGTAGATTACTTTAAAGAAGGAGTTATGGATCGGAACTTTAGCAGCAAATAAGCTGAAAAATTCTCAAATCTCCTAAAAAAAACTAATTACACTATTCTGTACAGACCTCATACCCAACGCTAGTTCCTGGAAGGGCCAAGAATCTGACAAATACAGTGAAACGTAGGTTAGGCTTTATCATCAGCAGATTTTGTTTTTGATACTTGGGCTATTTCAGATCTAATTTTGCAATCGATCCAGTATCTAGAATTAAAGCTGGAAATAAATGGATTGTGGTCACAACTATTAGTTCGCCAACGGAAGATATCAAGGTAATTTTTCATTCGTCCAAATGCAGAGCGTGGGTTAATGAATCTATAAATTTGTTTTGTTCCTCGCGTTGAAAAAAATCTGATACCGATTTCAAATTTCAAGAATTTATAGTGTGTTCAGCACTGTAAGTTTTTTCTTTCTCCAAAACCTTTTCTTGTTACCGCACAAGTAAAAAAAAATTTACTATTAAAATTTAAAAATTCCTGTAGATTTTCAAGATAAAACAATTTTGTAATGCTGTTCGCGTATTTTGTGTGTATCACATTGAGATGTGAAATTCAATTTTCTTTCAGAGACTTGCATCATTTGTGGATTGGAACTTGGTAGTGGTTGCAGATACCAAAACTCCGTTAGATTGGAAACTGGAAAATGTTCACTTCTTGTCTGTGCAATATCAAAGACAGTTGCGTGAGTTTTTTTTTTTGAATAGTATCAGTAAATTTTGCGTCTCAATACATAAAAATTACCACGCAAAAAAAAACAACACATCCAAATGAAATTTCTGTTGAAACAATTGCGTGACACTCGTTTGATAGTGCTATTGATTTGCAACTCATTAAACTGACAAAATAATAAGATCTATTTAAACTTTCAGCTTTTTCCCTAGTTTCATCACTGCCTTATAAATCTTATACACGGAAAAATATTGGATATTTGTATGCAATATCTCAAGGAGCTGAATGGGTTTATGACACTGATGATGACAATAAACCTTATGATAAGTTAAGAAAAATTAAAACAAAAACAATAGTTTATTTATTTTAGGGTTAGGATTGAATCAATTCAATTTCCAAGAAACCATTTCTGGAATGCGATTTCGACCGAAAAATGGAAACTCTACAGAAATACGGCATAGTTTACTTTGTACGTGTCAAATTCTCAATTTTCAAATGTTCCAGACAACGTCTTTTCAACCCTTATCGATTTTATGGTATGGATCGAATGTGCCCAAGGGGGTTCCCGTTAGAACATTTTGATGTAAGCTCTACATTTTAATTATATTACTTTCAGTCTTGAGAAGTGATCTCTGGGAACTTTAAACCGTGTGCATCATATTTATGTGCTTGAACATTTTTGGTCTTTTGTACTCTACTGATAACATGCCCAATTTGCAGAAAAAAGATAAGAAACACTAGTCACTACGTTTTCGTATATTTATCAAACTGTTGAAATATATCAAAAATTTCAGAAACACACTAATGGAAATGAAACTCTTGTTTTATGCTATCAGATGAAACGAGCAGCCGTGCAACAAGGATTGGTTCATCACGACCCGGACGTTGACGCCATTTATAGGTATTTCGTAACAAGCAAATAGCATAACACTTATGGAGACTTTGCCTAAAAAATGTTGAATAACAAACAGTGCGAACAGGGTGCAAACAAATACTGATAACCATAAGAAAAGTTACTGCAAAAAAAGAAAGAAAAGTCTAGTTTAAAAGTCTATGAGTTACTAGGAAATTATCAAAAGGAAAAACCCAGAGGACATACTTCGTGAAACCTTCGTCATTTAATCCAAGATTGGAACCAATTGAATATGAAAAATTCAGCTTCGAACTTCTAGAGTTTAGAGAAATGTAAAATGTTCAAATTTCTAAATGCATTGATTTTATCCAATCCTAGATTGATACATGCTGATTCGAAAAACGGCTTGGACAACAGATTCAACAAATTCGCTCCCGCTATCACTTTATCAGTTGGCACATATTCTCCATGGAACTCACAGAACACTATGTTCCACAAATCAGCTTTTCATACTTTGTTTCTTCCAACGACAGTTTCTTTCAGGTTACGATGATTTGAAATTTAATTTCTTACAAATCTCTAATTTTCCAGAACCACTGACATCTGGAGAAGTTTTATTTCTCAAAAAATACTACATCTATCGGGGTTGACAGTATCGTTTGTGCCGACAAACGCTGTTCAATTTAGAAATGCTCATAACTATTTAAAAGATTTGAAAGATGAAAAACAAGTTTATGAAGATTCTGGTAGAATGATTGAATTTTTGCATAATTGGAAGTGCTCCACAAGAAATTCCAGCCAAAACTGTATAATTGAAATGACCAATGATTTGGTGAAAAAGAAGCTTCTAGGAAAAGAAGATGCAAAATTGATGGAAATGTTTTTGAATGATTTAACTGAAATGGGGTTTGTCTTAATCCTGATTATATTTGCGGAAGTTCTTAATTTATAGATTTAAGTTTCCCATTTTGATCGAAAATGACTTTTTGGATCCGTATGCACCATCAACAAATGAAACCTCCAGAGATGTCAACTGTCGAAGGATGCACTTGGAGTTTGAACTTGTAGACCCAAACAAGAAAGTTTCAGAGGTATACCTCTAATATATTAGAATACGTGGATCGTTAGGAATTTCTCATTAAAAAACATTTAATAAAAGGAAAGTATGGGGGTTTTGGATCAAGAAACTCAGAAAGTCTGAAATCAAAAACTTTTCCAGGTCACTCAAAAATCGATACAGAAGCTGGATTACTTTGGTGAAATTATCAATTGGTGCGGTGAAACTGGAGAATCAAGTGGGATTGTGCCATTATGAAACTTTTAAATGATACATTTTAGTTGTCTCAACCAAGCTTTCTTCACCAAAACAAGTGCATGACCAACATAGAACATCTTATGTTTTACAGAAGCATATGAACAGTGTAAGTGGGTTTATTTCATTTTTTATTATAATTTCTAAAATTTATTTAAAAAGTTTAATTTAAAAAGTTCAGGTGTTGATAGTGGTAAACAATTACCCTTGGAAATATGGTATGGGCTTGATACAGCGACTTTATCAACCATACTTCGCCATGGTGATTTTCTGTGGTCCATGGTATCCTGCACAGTTTTCCGATGACACAAATTTCACATCAACTATTTCTCCAATTAACTATATTCATATGAATCCAGCTGAAATTGAGAAAGGATTCTATGCATACCATTGTGCCACACTTGTCCAAGAATTAGGCATACAAAATGTTGCAGGGTATTTTCTGATGGGAGACGATACTGTATTTAATATTTGGCAACGGATCGATTTTTCACGAATCCATCATTTAACTGGTGTTTCATTTGAGAAAAGTTCTGAGTGGTGGCAGTATCCAGATATAGGTACTTTTTTGCAGTGTAAAAATATTGAGTTGGAATATAATCAGTTAAAGTTAGGCCGGTTTCATATAACGTTTTTTTTAAGTTTGATGATTTCAACCCGTAGTTTGTAGATTTGATATTTTAAAAAAATCAAACGTGATTAATTTTTAAAGCAAGTCAATTGTTTTTGCAAAAAAAATGATGAATTAAGACAATTTAAAACTCCAACTTTCGAAATTTCATTACAGGAATGGGAGCTGCCAAGAATGTTGTGAGATTTGTTAACATCAGTAGAGACCCAAAAATTGCTGAAACGTGGAAAAGATTAGACACCGGGCTAATGAAAAGTGGGTATCTAACAAATAATGTAACCGTGAATGATGAGATGACATCGGGACATGGAAGAAGTTTTTCTGATTTGTAAGTAAACTTTTAAAAAACATTATTGTCATTGGTAAAAAAAATTAATCTTATGCATAGTACTATATTGGTAGAACAATATAAAATGGCAGTTTTTTTTTTGAATTTGACTACTTTGAAATTTGACCAAAAACATTGTTCTTGTACGAACTTTCAATTTTCCTAAAGCAATAATGCTCGAAGTTTTTTCAATTTTTCAATTTGCAGAAATGTTTCATACATATAATAATTTTTATTACAAAATAAAAACCAAATAGTTCATTTAAAGCTTCTACATCCCAGCATCTGAAATCGATTATTATGCGAGTCTGATGAGAATTTTCTACGAGAACAAGTTATTTTT
This sequence comes from Caenorhabditis elegans, assembly GCF_000002985.6. Taxonomy (NCBI): domain Eukaryota; kingdom Metazoa; phylum Nematoda; class Chromadorea; order Rhabditida; family Rhabditidae; genus Caenorhabditis; species Caenorhabditis elegans. The sequence goes on from NC_003283.11 coordinate 6,826,307, forward strand.
GGAGATAGCAGTAAACAAGTTTCTCAAATCTGTCAATTATCAAACGTAAGTAGAACTATATTCAATGTGTACCTTTATAATACCCATACTCTTCCTCTTGCGACGTAGCCATAATGCAGCTTTGATGTGTCATAAGAAAGGCCTAAGAGGCTCCATGCAAAACCGACACAGACAAAACTAAAACAGCTCAGACAAAAACTAAACATTTTAAAGATCATTGTCCGGAACTTCTAGTTACTTATGGGAAAACGACAGAAACAATTGGGATTCATTCTACAGTAAAGACATGGTTGCAATGCATCCGGTGAAATTGAGCACTCTAAAAACGTCTTACGAGAATAGAACAAGGTAAGTGTGCTTAAAATACCAGACTAATTTTGGTTTTTTAGTTGATGTTTTCTAGGTACTGTACAACGATCGTTCAGTCATGGGCTGATATCATATTCTCTGGATCTCAAGATTTCAAAATAAAAGCGGACAATGAGACAAATCATACAAACGGAAGCATAACATTTTTTGGGTCAATTTTGATAATTATTATTGTTTTACTCTCATTCCATGTTTAACTGTCTGGAAAGTTTTATATTCTAAAACGACTTACTAACTTTTTTAAACGGCTATAAATTGCGGGTCTCTACTTTTTTTTCACCCTAACATTTAAAAATAATTTTTAACATTCATTGTACTTATTGGAGTTGAAACAAAAAAATTTTGAAATAAAAATAAAATTGCTCAAGAAGATGTAATTGGGCTTTAAAGACTATTCACTGCCATGCCATTTTTCGAGTAGTTACCACCAGGGAATTCTTCATAATTTTCTGAAACACAACTTTTTCAACTTAAAAACTATCAAAAATCTCAACTGATTGCATTCTCTGTTTGACACTCTCAGGGACAAATAACCGAACAAAAATTTCACGGAACTGCGAAGACATTATACAATAGATGATAAAAGACGTTGATGCGTTGAAAGTAAGTAAAATTTCGATAAATTGAAAAGTCCACTTTTTCACAAACCTAAAAAGCAATCTTTGTATTAAAAGGTTGAAAATAAATTACATATAATAGTCAATCATATATACTGCACTGAAAATAGTTACCGCTGCACTCGGGATTTTGACTAGAAAAAACATTATCAAAACTACTTGCAAAAGCCGCGAGGAGTTTTCGATTCCTGATCTGAAATTTATTTACATGAAATTAATTTATGACAAAGTCTATTATCGATTTTTCTTGATTAAAAAGAGTTTCTCAACTTCTCGAAACGTTTATGTATGTTTCTTGTAACTTCTTAAAACGAATTTTTGTAATAAAATTTGAATATCGGGAACCTTAAAATTATTAAAGCTTACGAGCTTGATTTGCCCATTGTTTTCTTTCTATGAGCTTTGAAAGAGTTCAGTTTGCACAGAATTAACAAGAAAAATATGAAAAGCAGAAGTAGTGGAACAATCTGAAATAATTTCGTTGAAGTCTGTAACCAATTATTCTCAACGTCAAATAGAATCCCATAAAACAGCAAAGACATCCGAAATACGATGCATCCATTTTCAATGTATTCATCAGGTATTGTCACAGCATACTTCCCAGTTAATGTTCTGAAATGTGAATTATAAAGTAAAACTAATGTTTCGTATGCATCACTTTTCAATTTCTGTAATTTCAAGCACAGCGCTGGACAGCATTCCGATGAAAATCCATAGAACAGCCGAGATTGTAACAGCAACTTTTCTGCCTTTCCATTTGTCGCTTAAACAGAAGCAAAACGCTTTTGAGTAAAAATGGTGAAATTTCTATTATAAACTAGTTAACCTGATGATAGTTTGAAAAATGTTGTAAATTATCAAGGTACCATACAAGAATTAAAAAGTACATTTGAAACATATTTTGGGTGGTTCTTGTTTGAGGTAAACGTGATAAAATTAGTAGAGACTGTAACACTATTTTTTTGAGGATAATTTTGAATGCAAAACTTTTTAAAAAATCAATTCAAAAAATTAATTCAAAAAATCTTACCTATTTGAATACAACGCCATAACTCTGCAAAATGTCATCTGCACAACAAGATAATCTGCCATTACAGGCACATACAAATTCAAAAAATTTTCTAAATAATTGTACAAAGCTCTTAAATAAGTCTCTTCCGAGAGCAATTTCAACATTTTGTCGAATAAATTCAAAGTCACACTAGAAAAGTTGCACAGGGCAATCATAATCATTGTCAAATTTATTCCAGATGTTCGCAGCTCTTTTTGGGACAATACTACTATAAAGCTAATATTACAGAAAAAGTCCAATACGGTGAAGAAAACGAGAAAATAGATATGAAGGGGGTTATATGCTCTGCAAAATTAGGAAACAATTTAGAAATCTTGGGATCACTTACTCAAAAAAACTGACTAGTACAGTTCTTAAAAAAGAATCTTCAAATAAAAATTGATTTGAATCGAGCAAATTTTGTTGACAATCCGAAATATCTCCGCGATTTTTATTTTCTGACATGTTTTTTTTTTCAAATGAGTTGTATTCCACTGTCATTTTATTTTTATATTCAGATATATGTAGGTTCAAAATTTTCATAATTACTATTTGCTTTTTAACATACTGTCAATAAGTTCTTGAGACGTTTTCAGCTGTGTTTTGTATTTGAATTTATAACAACACGTGGTATTTTTAAAGTTCTTGTACAAAGTCTAGACAAAATTTTCATAGGGTGCAGCTGCCGCATATTTGCCTCGTCGTTTTCCGCTTGGAAAACATCCGAAAAAGTAAGATTATAATACAGATGAATTTAAAATAGTCAAAATATTTTGCGCTAAATGCTAGCAAAAGTGAGATAACAATTTGACATTGTGTCAAAAATTTGCAAATGTTCGTTTTAAATATTAATGCATTTCAAGCAAGTATTGAAGCTTGCAAAATAATAAAAAAAAGCAAAATAATAAAAAATCTAACACTCAAATTTCAACAAGGTTGCTTAATTGTCCTGTTTTGATAGTTCATTTCACGAATTCAAATGGCAAATTCATCAATTCTCAGATTTTAACATTTTCCATTTTTTGATGCGATCAAGGAAATGCCACCCAAGGACGACCGCAATGTCTGTGTTTTCGTTAACTGTTTATTCCGCTTCCGTGTTTGAAAACCTCAGGGACAGTAATGATGTGAACGAGAATATGCGGAGAGACAGAGAAATCTAATTTGAGAAACTGTTCATCTGAACTAATTGAGTTGTTTAGTAAGCAGTGAAACTTTACTTTTTCACTTCTGCCTTCTCCAACGATATTTAGCACCTAGGAGGAGCTAAGTATATAGGACATAGTAGAGGATTGTCTCGGAGAGATGACCTCGGAAGTATTATGTAAGACCGTATAAAAGGCAAGGTGTGTCCACCGAAATGCATACTTCATCCAATACGATGAGTACCAGCACCTTCGTTTCTGTGGCTTCGGCCATCTCCGGTCTTGCTGTTCTCGGATGCCTCTTCACTGTTGCGATGATCTTCAACGACATCAACTCATTCTATGATGAAAAGATTGAGGAGCTCAATGAGTTCAAGGGACTCGAACAAAACGCATGGAGATCAATGATTCCATCCACTCGTCCTGTCAACGCCGAATCACTTCTTCTTGGGCGTAATAAGAGACAAGCCCAATGCAACTGTGGAGCTCAATCTCAAGGATGCCCAGCTGGACCACCAGGACCACCAGGATACCCAGGAGCCCAAGGAGAGCCAGGACTTCCAGGAATCGCTGGACAACCAGGATCTGGAGCTCGAGTCAACCCACAAACCGGCCGTGACAGTTTCTGCATCACTTGCCCAGCCGGACCACCAGGACCTGCCGGAACTCCAGGAGCTCCAGGAGCCCCAGGAAACGCTGGAGCCCCAGGACAAGATTCCTTTGGAGGAGGACCAGGACCAGCTGGACCAACAGGACCTACCGGAGACGCCGGAGCACCAGGACAGCCAGGGCATCCCGGATCCCCTGGAAACCCAGGACGTGGAGGGCAACGCAGCCGTGGACTTCCAGGACCATCAGGAAGACCGGGACCACAAGGACCGGCTGGAGGACCAGGACAGCCAGGACAATCTGGTGGATCAGGCACCCCCGGACAACCCGGAGCACCTGGAGCACCAGGGCATCCGGGACAAGCAGGAACTCCAGGAACTCCAGGAGCACCAGGAAATTCTGGAGCCCCAGGAGGAGATGCCGGTAAGAAACAAGTCTCATGACTATAAAAATATTTTCAATTTTCAGCTTATTGCCCATGCCCAGCTCGTTCTGCTGCAATGGCCGCTCGCAAGCGCGTCTTCAAGGTTGCTCGTTCCCGTGCCGCAGTTGCCAAGCGTCGTGTCGTCAAACGTGTCCGTGTTCAGAAAGCCTAAATTTCTGGAATTACCTAATGAAAAAAATAATAAATCATTCAACATTCAATCCAGTTTCCTGTAGTCACAAGAAATCTTGCCAAACAACGATTTTGAGATAAAACCTTTCAAAATAAGACAACACAGAAAGTAGGGTCCTGCAAATGTTAATTTGACCTTTTCATGATCATAAGACCCGGTTTATTTTCTGTTCTCTTCTCACTAAAAAGTTGTTTGGTCACCAAAACGGTTTCAAGGTCTGTCTCCTCGAACACGGAAATTGGCAACGTACACTAATTGGAAATACGGAAAAATTGAATCAAAAAAGTAGTACACTGGTTAGTACTCTCTTACTTTTACACAATCTCTTGAAACCCATCTTCAAATTGACAAGTTCACATTCAGAAAAACACTGCCCATCGAAGGAAGAGATGAAAACCGTTTTTGCGGTTTTGTGAATCTATAAAAGGTGAGACAAGCAATGAGAATAGACACACATTATCGAGTCAAACGATGAGTGCCAGTACTCTTGTGACTGTGGCTTCGGCCGCTTCTGGTATTGCTATTGTTGTCTGTGTTTTCACAGTTGGAATGATCTTCAATGACATCAACTCATTCTACGATGAGAAGATCGGAGAGCTCAAGGAGTTCAAGGGATACGAGCAAATCGCTTGGCAGGCAATGATCCCAACCACTCGCCCATCATCCGGATCATCATTCCTTCTCGGACGTAACAAGAGACAAGCTCAATGCAACTGTGGCGCTCAATCCCGTGGATGCCCAGCTGGACCACCAGGACCACCAGGACAGCCAGGAGCTCCAGGAGAGCAAGGACACCCAGGACTTGCTGGACAGCCAGGATCTGGAGCAAGAATCAACCCAGCTACCGGAAGACCAGGATTCTGCATCACTTGCCCAGCAGGAGCACCAGGACCAGCTGGACCACCAGGAGCCCCAGGACCAAAGGGTAACAACGGGCAACCAGGAGCCCCAGCTCAATCCGGAGGACGTGGACCACCAGGACCACGCGGGCCAGCCGGAGATGCCGGATCACCAGGACAGCCAGGACACCCAGGATCGCCAGGAAACCCAGGACGTGGAGGACAACGAAGCCGTGGACTTCCAGGACCATCAGGAAGACCAGGACCACCAGGACCAGCTGGAGGACCAGGACAGCCAGGACACTCCGGAGGAGCAGGATCTCCAGGTCCACAAGGACCACCAGGACCATCCGGACAACCAGGACATTCTGGAAACGACGGAGTTCCAGGAGCACCAGGAAACCCAGGATCCCCAGGAGGAGATGCCGGTAAGCAAAATCTCAGGAACAAACACATTTTATTTTGTTTTACTTTCAGCCTACTGCCCATGTCCAGCTCGTTCAGCTGCTATTGCTGCTCGTTCCAGAGTTGCCGCCCGTTCCCGTGTCGCTGCTCGTTCCCGTGTTGTTGCTCGTTCTCGCGTCGTGGCTCGCAATCGTGTTGCCGCCAAGAGACGTGCCGCTGTCAGAAGACACCGCGTCCAGAAGGCTGTTGCCTAAGTGGCAAAATGCCGCCATTCTCTTTAATAAATTCATTTCATTTCAAGAATTTTCTCAAAAACAAAACACAATTAAATTTAAATATTGAACCAGTACAATCCTCTATCAGCCGTATGGAACTGGTAATATTGATATCTATCCAAGCTCGAATCATCAGGGCTGAAAAATTGAAAATTTTACGTTTATGAGAAAGATAATTAACTAACTCTTTCGTTTCCACTATAGATATTGAAGCCATCAACATGAAGCTAAGTACATAAATCGAGATAAGAAGAATGACTGAAATTAACAGAAGAAGATTTATGAAAGCTGTTCGGTTATTACTTACTGCATGGAACTTCAAGAAAAGTGATAGGTGCCACAAAATAATTCCACATTTGCAAACGATATTTTTCATGAAGATATTTAAAATCTTCCAGATCATTGCCAGTTCTCTGAAATCCTTTCAATTTTTGACTAAAACCAACAGTAAAACCTTACATTCGCGACAGTTAGACTCAACTCTCTAATTTTACTGGCCGCAATGGATGCCTGAATTCGATCCCTCTGAAATTATACTGTATTTTACAAATAAATATAGTGTAATCCCACTTCAAAACCACAGTAGAAGCATTCTACTTTTCCAACCACACACAGATTAACTATTTTCTCGATTTCTCTGAAAAAGTAAAAAAAAAGTTTTAAAGAAATTAAAAAATTAAGAAATTAAGAATTCAACTCACAGTTTATTTTAGCAATCCATCCTTTAGTGTTTTCCAAAAATAATACCTCTAAATTGTCACACTGAAATTTAAGAGGTTAAACAAAACAACAAATTTTAACTTTTGCTCACTAATTCTTTGATTGGCGTATGATAATCCACAGTCAGTTTAAGTTGATCTTTCATCGCATCTATCGAATTTAACACTCGCACGTATGTTTCATCATTATTTTTCACTGAAAATGTTTAACCGTTTTTGTGGTAGATAAAAATTCAAATAATTTAATTTCTTGAATCACTTACATAATTCTTGTGGATTTAATGCTAAAAGCTCCTCGAGAACAGTTTCATCAGTTGACTTTAGAAAATCCCTTAAACTTAATACTTATAGAGTGTTCTATTTTTTACTTTAATACCGTAAATTGAAGAAAGAAGTTCCATTTGAATCTGTGACATTCAGTTTCCCAATAACTTCTAAATCCGTGTCTCGTAGAACATTCAGGAATAGACTGTGAGAAGCACTACTAAACAGAATCACAATAAATGACCAGATGAGCGCCCAAATTGCTGCGAGTTGAAAGATGTGATTACATAATGTCAGAAACGAACCGAGCGGGACAGCTGCATTGTTTTCTGAAAATAACAAATGATTTGAAACATCCAACCTAGTAAACTTACTTTCCAAATAATCGTGCCCTCGGTATATGGCTAAAAGAGCAAGCAGCGAGATGAAACACGATGGAGCAAATAGACAAAGAAGAATATAAAACGATGTTGAAACAATGTAAGGACTCTGAAAAAATGTACTGGTTTTCATTTCTAATCAATTCTCACCGGCAACGTGAACAGGTTTTCTATACTTGCATATACGTCTTTCAGAAGAATTAGTCGTTCTTGTGCTGCTTGTTTTATCAATGCAACATCCGATCTGCCATGTACCAAAACATTAGTTTTTATTTTGTCAAGTGCCACTGGAAAATCGTTCCAATATCGGAAAACCGTAGGATCAGGTATATTTGACTCTGTCTGTAAAAATGTTCTAATGTTTGAATCGCTTTTACAAATGCTATAAAAATCCAGAATGCCCCTTTTTATTTGGAAAACAGCGTACTTGACGTCATTTTTTCTGAAAATTAGGTAGACACATGTTCCAGAGGTGAATTGAGACTAGCGAGTAGACTTAACGTGATACAGTAAAGATAAGAGAGTTATATTGATGGGTTACTGTATGTGAGCAAGTTAGAACATCTCTTTTTGTATTTCAACCCAACTGCTCACCAAAAAGAAATCAGCTATGCTCCAATTTGATATTTTCACTTTGTGTGTTCCAAATCCACATACTCCAACAGTTGCATTGCAATCTTGCTTAAAGTGATCAAAAAACCGTTTAACAGTGTTCAATATATACTGAGGAGGTGGCACATTCTGAAAATAGTTTTAAATTTTCAGTTCCTTGAGAAACAAATACCTGGAGATGATATCTCTTTATCTTGTTGTGTAAAACTTCAACTTCATCCAATTCAGAATCAATTTCCTCAATATAACACGCGAGTCTTGAGCTAACCAAATCAACTGTGCGTGTGTATTCTGAATAATTCAATGAAATTTATGATCAGGAAACAAATGTTCTTTGAACTAGACATTCCATCCGGTCGGGGCGCCGTTCAACCTCCCTCCTCTGTACTGACCATTCATAAACTTTTCCATCCTTTTTGATCTATCGTCATACACATTTACATAATGTTGTATCCAACTGAACGTGTCGAATGCATAATAACTGGTGAGCGCAATAAAGAGAAAGTAAAATAGCATCAACACACTTTTCAGATAGAATCCTCGATATGGCTGAAAATTTTTTGTCAAATGTGGCCTGTGTGGCGCTAATATGCTTCATATTTGAAATTATACCGCTATTAACAAATCAAATTGAGAGCGGGAAAACTTGAAAGTGCAAAATGTGTAGATTAACCAGTAGAGGTAACATACTGCAACTGCTATGTAGAATAGTGTTGATTTCTGAAAAAAAAACACAGGTCTTTGAAAACAAAACCAAAAATTATACTCGAAAGATTCCCAATTTGGAGTATTCGAAAGTGGTAAGACTCTGATTGGTAATTATTTTTTCTCCTGCTTTCTGAAAAGTATGAAAAATTAGGAAAATTTATAAGTTTGCAGCTTACCAGCAGAACAATATCCTCCATTTTTGTGAACTCTTCAACCATATTTAAAAATGTTTTTGGGGTGATAGAAGTTTGAATTTCTGATGTTAAGTCTGGTGGCTGATGGTCAAGTCGATAACATGCCATCTCGGGAATTACATTTGAATATATTTTTTGTATGCATAATGCTATAATTATTGTCTGAAAATATCAATTTTCAATCTAAACTTCTTAAGACTTTATTTTAAAAACTCACAACAGTTTTCCACATAATTAGAATTTTCATACAATAACATTTTTCTAGCAATTTCCTACGCGTTTCCAACGTTTCTAAATTCCAACGCGATGCTATCCGTTAAGTTCACGTCGTTTACTTTTTTCTGGAGGCGTTGCCCATTTTGCATCTTCTTCACATTTCTTCCTCGTTGAAACTGGTTTTGAAATAATAGGACACAAGTCAGGGATTGATAAACCAAGATGACCCTCTCGATTCTCTATGCTATATCCTCTGTTACCTAGTAACCGGTAGAATTGTATATAAGGTAGGTTCCGTTACATACAACTTCACTCTCATCTGCAGAGATGAGCGCCAGTACTCTTGTGACTGTGGCTTCGGCCGCCTCTGGTATTGCTATTGTTGTCTGTGTTTTCACAGTTGGAATGATCTTCAATGACATCAACTCATTCTACGATGAGAAGATCGGGGAGCTCAAGGAGTTCAAGGGATACGAGCAAATCGCTTGGCAAGCAATGATCCCAACCACTCGCCCATCATCCGGGTCATCATTCCTTCTCGGACGTAACAAGAGACAGGCTGAATGCAACTGTGGAGAACAATCCCGTGGATGCCCAGCTGGACCACCAGGACCACCAGGACAACCAGGAGCTCGCGGAGAGGCAGGACTTCCAGGAATTGCTGGACAACCAGGATCTGGAGCAAGAATTAACCCAGCTACGGGAAGACCAGGATTCTGTATCACTTGCCCAGCAGGAGCACCAGGACCAGCTGGACCACCAGGAGCCCCAGGACCAAAGGGAAACAACGGACAACCAGGAGCCCCAGCTCAATCAGGTGGACGTGGACCACCAGGACCACGCGGACCAGCCGGAGATGCCGGATCACCAGGACAGCCAGGACATCCAGGATCTCCAGGAAATCCAGGTCGTGGAGGACAACGCAGCCGTGGAACTCCAGGAGCATCCGGAAGACCAGGACCACAGGGACCAGCTGGAGCCCCAGGACAGCCAGGACGTTCTGGAGGAGCTGGAACTCCAGGACCTCAAGGACCACCAGGACCATCCGGACAACCAGGACATTCTGGAAACGACGGAGTTCCAGGAACCCCAGGAAACCCAGGAGCCCCAGGAGGAGATGCTGGTGAGTTTCTCGAAAGTTAATTATGTTATATTTATAATCGTGTATTCCAGCCTACTGCCCATGCCCAGCCCGTTCTTCTGTCATGGCCGTCAACCGCCGCGTCGCTGTCAATCGAAATGTTGCCCGCAACCGTGTTGTTGTCCGTCACCGTATCGCAGCTCGCCGCCGTGTTGCCGTTCAACGCAGAGCTCGCGTTCACGCACAGGCCGTCTAAGCAACAGTCATTGTTTAATAAATATTCAGCATACAATTTTTGATAATTTCATATATGTACATTAGCGAACAATTGGAATTCTAGATATAATCAAAGCAAGATGAGCAAACACAGCATTTCGATTCTCTTTTATAACTTCGTCTAGAAGACCTTCTTCACTGGATAGAACATCCTGAAATAAAGAGAAAAAATAATGGAATAAGTTGTTTTGAATTACCTTAAAGAATACTTTGAGTTCTTCAATTTTCTTATTTTGAGCCTTGTGAGAATCAATTGTCGCTTTCCTTGTCTGTTGTTCTCTCAGAAGCTGATCTTCAAGAAGTGACGTCATTTTTTGGCACTTGTCTGAGTTTTGAAGAGCTTCGTCTAGCTATAAGTTATTATTTTGCTATATTTATTTCAAAAGTTTCAACACTTACTTTACTATTCAATTCATTCTCAATTTGAATATATTTCTCGAGAGTAGTTTTTCGTTTATTCTCCGATTCTTCCAGTCGTCTCTTACTATCTTTCAATGCCTTTTCAGTCTGGAAAAGACTAAATAAAAAAGTTAGGAAGGAAATAACTCACAGTCTGGCCACTCTTTTCCAAAAGACTCCGTAATTTTAAATTCTCTTCTTCACGTTCCTGAGTTTTTCCTATTTCTTGCGTCAATTCGGATTGTTTCTCCTCGAGCATTTGCTCCATTCGTAACATATCTTGCTTCTTTCTGGTAAGTTCTAATTCCAAATGTTCAATTACTTGATTATTCATCAGAGTGTGACCTTTGCTCTCCAGACTTGCTTCAATACGGATCTCAGCAACAGCTTGCTCGAACTCGGCGCTCAAATCTGCACGAGCTCTGGAATTTTCATTTAATTCTCTAGATGATTTGCGACGTGACAATATAAAAGTACGAGACTTTAGTGGTCGAAAAGGACCAAGTATTTCTTTTAAACAACCAGATGCTAAATGAGTCTGCATATTTTTTTTTCAGAAAATGCAATTTCCATAGCTTGGCAAACTCGGTAACTCCTGATATTAAAGACAATTTTTTGGAACACAAAAAACGATACTTGTGTTGGTTTAGTAGGTTTTAGGAACTGAAATATATATTTTTGACTAATAATTTTTGTTGCAAAATTTTAGGGAGCCGTTCAGGCGTGTAGGCTCTAGGCAGACGCAGACAAATAGGCACGAAGGCGAGCCCATCTACCATCGTAACCCCTCAATTTATACAATTTTTTGAAACCTACTGCTCAATAGCTGCAATTTTGACGCTTCTTTCTTCTGCTTCTTTTCTTCGAATTGTCTCTTCCTGTTCATCAACGACACCTTGTAGAGAATTCAGTTTTGCACCCATCTCAATGATTTCTAGCTCGATACGATGCTGGTTTCCCAGTTGTGTATCTAAAAATTTTGAAAAAGTTTTTAATTCTACTTTCACTATTCTCTTTTCGGCCTACCCATAATGCTCATTTCACTCTTTAACTTTTCAATTTGCTCTTTCAATTTCTTCTCTTCTAATTCAGAATTATCTCTATGAATTTTAAACATTCTATCTGATTCTTTTCTCTGTTCTTCCAACATTTCTTCCAAACGAGCAGTCTGAAACAATGCTCGTTCTTTGCCTTTTTCTCTAATTCCTCTCTTACCTCTTCGTCTTTCTCTTCAACCAATTTTTTCAGATAAATAATCACATCGTTCGACTCGAATGTTAAATTTGTCAACTGATTCTCGGTCGCCTCATTTGTTACTATCATTTCTGCGATTTTTTCCTGAATGAAGCATAAAATTTAAAGTAATTTTGATAATATTTTCAAAAATTAAAACCACCTGCAGTAACTCTAACTGTTCCTCGAGAGGTTTTTCATCAGAATCCTGGCGTTGTTTAGAAATCATAGTTGTGAGTAACTAAAGTAATACGTAAAAGAACTCAGAATGTCTAGAGTTCAGATCAGTCAGCCATAAAATTTCAATTTCCGTCCATGGTGCAACAACTAATTTCCTGCGTTTGCTTAAATATAAATAAGTCTTCTTTAGTTTCAAAATTACATTTAATATTTTAATACAAGAACAAAAAAAACTGCTTCAAGTTCCTGTTCCTGTTCCACAAAAAATTATTTTTTAAACTGTCCCCAAAAACGCCCTGATGTAGATTTACGATAAACAAAGCGCGAAGGGTTATTTCGGAGTGTTGTAGTCAAGAAAAATGTTTCTTAAGAATTAAAATTTTAAAAATTATTTTCTTTCATTTTCTTAATTTAAGTGATTTATTTCTAGATTTTTTGATTAATTTCCAATTAAAAAACTGAAGTCTTCAATTTTTATTAAAAATAAATAACCTCGCTCTCATAATTTTTCTGAAAAACTAAGAAATTTACATTTTTCCTGTATCAACCAAGATATCGTATGAAGATTTATATATTTTCAATTAAACTTTCGAATTTTACCAATGTTTTACATTACATAAAATGTCCCATTTTATGTTTTCGCTAAATGTTTCTTCAAACTCCCCGCAAGTTGACTGATAACGTTTCTGTTGTACATCACTCCATTCTACCCTTTCATCTTTTTTTTCGTGTGGCGTGATATACTTTTCTCATTTTCTTTTCTTTGCATTGCCTAAAATCCTTATTTTTGCAGGGTAACAATGAGCGTTCAGACGTATCTGGTTGCGTACAACGTGTTACAAATTTTAGGGTACGTTTTTTTTTCTGAAAGAAGTTCACTATAATTTTAATAATTTAAATTAATTTCAGATGGTCTGCAATTCTTGTGAAAACAGTTCTTGGACTCGCTAATGGCTTGACATGGCCACAACTTTACGAATCGGTGGAATTTGAGCTTAAAATCTTCCAAACCGCAGCTATTCTCGAGGTTAGCTTTGTTGAAATTGAAAAACTTTTAAAGAAATTATCATATTCAGGTCATTCACGCAATTGTCGGACTTGTTCGTTCACCAGTTGGAACTACCGCAATGCAAGTAACATCTCGCGTCGTCCTTGTCTGGCCAATCCTCCACTTGTGCTCAACAGTGAGTTGGAATTTTTTATCTTAAACTTGAATAAATTAAACCAATTTTTAGGCTCGCTTCAGTATCGGAGTTCCACTTCTTCTTGTTGCCTGGTCCGTAACAGAGGTCATCCGGTACTCGTTCTATGCACTCAGCGTATTGAAACAACCAATCCCATATTTCCTTCTCTACCTCAGGTATTTTGAGATTCTGGGGATCAATGCTATAACTCAACTATTTTAATTACAGATACACCCTCTTCTACGTTCTCTACCCAATGGGAGTCTCCGGAGAGCTTCTGACGTTGTTCGCTTCATTAAATGAAGTTGATGAGAAGAAAATCCTTACCCTCGAGATGCCAAACCGTCTCAACATGGGAATCTCCTTCTGGTGGGTGCTCATCATTGCTGCTCTCAGCTACATTCCCGGATTCCCACAACTTTACTTCTACATGATCGGTCAAAGAAAGAAGATTCTCGGCGGAGGAAGCAAGAAGAAGCAGTAAAGAAAAATTCTACGTGTATTTATATTACAGTGTATTCTAGATTAATTGCAACCAATCAAAATTCAACTTTATTCATAAATTATTCTCCCGTAATGTCTTCTAAAAAAACAGTCACCCGAAAATCAGGATGGTGGCGTCATTTGAGCAAGAGCTTCGGCCTTTGCCAAATAATTCTGGTATAAATAATAACACCAATATATGAGATTCAGAAAACAAAACGACAATGGAAATGCTTTTCTGCAGAATTTGTCGACATTTTGTGCAGTCCATTTGGTATTTTCGTCATCGTCATCCGTGAGGAGTCCTGGAAAAGTAATATTTAGAGAATAAACGATGCACAAATTTATTTAAAAGTACCGAATTGTGCGAGAGCGTGCAAAGATTCGAACATATTGTTCGCTTGTCGAGAAATTGAAATTTTATGGCTTGTAGTCCCGTTCTGCTAAAAGATAATACATTTAAAATAATAAAAAAAATCAATAATCTCACTGAAAAAGGCTCATCATAATTGCTCCTCAAGTCGCTCTCTGCTGCATTTGCATTGGTTACTGTAGTTGCACCATAGTTATTTTTCTTTCTGTCTTTTTTTCTGAAAACTTTGAGTTTTTTGATTGATATTTGGTCGAAAAAAAAAAGAATTTCGAACCTTTGTAAAACCGCGACTCGTTCTTTTTTCTTCTCCGCCTGCCGTTCTTTTCGCCTCAAGTTATTCTCACTGTCCAGATAGCAAACGAAAGCCACTTCAATCATTGTTAGAAATATAAACCTGGAAAGAAACAGTCTTATTTCGAAAATATTTTTCATAAAAAGATTCAAGATTTCAACTCACGCGGTTGTTAGCACCATATAAACGTCAATTGATTTCACATAACCAACTCTCGGCAGGTTTTTAGCAACATTTCCATACTGAAATTAAATTATTACACACTTATTACTAGATCACTAAATTCTGAGAATGCGTATTACGCAACATATTTGACGCGCAAAATATCTTGTAGCGAAAATTACAGTAACTGTTTAAATGGATACTGTAGCTCTGGTGTCGATTTACGGGCTCGATATCAGATGAGTTCAACTCTCCACCACGGGAAAATTTTTTGCGAATTTTTTCGTCCCAAAAAAAAAGTGCCATTTCTCATTCAAATCTAAATTTTATTTTCTTGAAAACGTATTGATTAGTTTTTTAGTAGATATGCTGCTTTTCTCTGCAAATGATAAGTTCACGATATTCAATTATCTTTAGTTGCTTCGAATTTTTTTGGTCATTTTTGTGTTTTCTTTTAATATTTTTTTTTGATTAATTAATGATTTCCGTAAATCGACAGCGATGCTACAGTAGTCATTTAAAGAGTTACTGTAGTTTTCGCTACGAGATATTTTGCGCAATAGGTATTCTCAAAACTTATTGTTCTCGTAAGATCAATGTTCAATTTCAAACCTGAAATGTCAAAGCCATTAGTGAACTGACTCCAAGTGTAATTCTAGCTGGAAGAGCTTTCAGGTCTATCCAAAAACTAACAAACGACAAGAAAACTGAGGAATAAGTTGGAATGTACATTTGAAGAATATAGAATCCATAGGCACGTGAGAAGGTCAAAGACACCGTCAGCTGAAATCCATCCATTTTGGAAAAACAGTTCAGAGAACAAAATGAACTTACTTGATCCCATTGACCTGCCGCATATTCAAAACTATTTTTTGTCCACTGCAGACCGTATAGGGTGAAATCCGAAAGTTTCGATTTAGCTATTGAGAACACTGGCTGCCATTCCCGCCAATTCAGTTTCACTTTTGCAGCGTTGTACGCGTAGCTTTCGATTATAAGTTCACAGTTCTGAAATCAATTTATGAAATTAAAGAGAAATGCTATAATTTTCTATCTTCAAGGCACTTGGACCTTCTAATCCCCAAAAAAATCGCAAGAAATTTTTATTGAAAGGTGTGACGTCACGTGAATTTCAATGTAAGACTTCGAGCAATATATCATTTCTATTTTTCATATTTTTCAAGCTCAGCTTATTATTAAAGAGCAACCGGTTCCTTAAAACTACTAACCCTTACCATGATATCCATTGGAAAGAGTACTAGATCCACCATACACGGTGATTGCACTTGTAGTCGATAATTTACCCATACTGTCCCATTCGGGTATATCATTAGAAATATATTTGGTGTTGGAGACGAATGGATCTCTGTTTTTTTGGAATTCACGAAACATACATTTGGTGTCCACAGCTTTTCTACCATCTGAAAGAAAGGGAGGGGTATCAATGGGATCGTCAATATTAAAATTTAATTACTGAATATCCTAATGTGAGATTCTGAAGACAATTAGTGAGATGATCAAATCGAAGTCGAGGATCATGCCATATTTGACTGAACAGCAAATCTAATGTGAAGCTTGCCGAAATTTCGGACACTTGTGCTATATTCTGAATTCCAAATTCTACGGACACAACTGTGGCCGACGTCTTCAACGGAACCGTATTCTTATTGTAATTGTCATCGAACAACCTTCTCAAGACGAGTTGGGAAATTGTGTCATTCGCCGGCTCACTGCAAAATTTTTTATTTTTACGAGTATTTAATAGGTTTCGGGGGTTTTTAAGTGAAGATAAGAGAAACAAGTATTCAACTCAAATTTCCTATGATTTTCCTTTCTGTCGTTTGCTATTTTCTGAGTGTTTTTAATGTGATCGACGCGGATTGTGCACCCGGAGATGTGAAGAATACCCAGGAAAACTGTGTTCACGTGGAGAATTTGGCTGCGTTAGTTTTTTTTTTAAATTTTGCTTGAAGACTTCCATGAATAGTTATATGTAAACCCAGTTAAATGTGACCATGTACTTGAAATTTCAGAACCTGGCAAGAAGCTGAAAACTTCTGCACAGCTCATAATGGACACTTGGCTTCGGTGCACAATGCGTTCGACATGACATCTTTGAGAAGTGCAATTTTTTTCGCAATTCAAAAAGTGAACTAAAAATGTTTCAGAAGTGGCCGGAGTTTGCTCATCATTTTGGCTTGGAGGACAATGTCAAAAAGGATCAAATTGCAATTGGATAGATGGAACTAGTTTTGACTATTCCAATTTCAGAAATGGAAATTCTGGAACCGATAATTGCATTGTTGCAGATACAAAATCAGGTAAGAACCAGCTGACAAGTAGGCACAAAATGCATGCCTACGTACCTATTAGGTCTCCAAATAAGTTTCGGGTCAAAAATCATAGATTTGTTCGTTGCGTATCGATTTTTATGCAACTTTGGGAATTTATGTTATCAACCATGATCTTTCATTTGACAATAGTCACAAAATTTTTTGACCACCCCAAGTGCCCTAATTCGGAGCCAATTTTTCAGGCATTTTTCTGATCTCGCTTCTTTTAAGCTTTGAATTGAGGCTTGTTTTGCTTTGTTTAGAATACATTATTAGAAAACGACAAAATTTTGAAAAAAAATCCGTCCGAAAAATTTTTTTTGGTGATCGTCAAAAAATCTTCAAAAAACTTTTTGTCGAAAATTCTAGATTTTTTATACAAAAACCTGCCGTGGACCGCACCTCCGGCGCGGCCCCCGGCTTCTGGAGCTGAAAACTAATTTTTCTGAAACTACCGTAACGGTAGTTTTCTTTACAGACAGGGAAAAAAGTTGAAATAATCGTGGAAAACAAAAAACAAACAAAAACTGGAATCGTTCAAGCTTGAAATTGAGAAGGAAAAATCTGGACTCACGCCCAAACGTATCAATTAATTATTCCGGAAAAACATCTATGAATTTTCGATTTTTAAACCAAAATATTCAGAATTCGAATACGAACTATATTGAAGTACATCTCCACGTATACCACTTCCAGTTTTGTGAATAGAAAAATACTAGAACGACCTACCATAGCTTTTCTTTTCGATCACCCTGAAAACACCTATGTAAAAATTAAATTATGATAGGGAAATTACTGAAAAATACCTAGCAAGGAATAACATGTTAGTATCCTCCCAATAGCTCTCACAAGACTGTCAACAGCGCACGATGCGGGCAAGTAGAGAGGCAGGGAGAGGAGCCTCAATCACAAAAAAAATCCTCGACGGTTTTTTTTAATTTTTAAATTTGAACAATACTCAGCTTATTTTAAGATTAATTATTAAACACCATCCGTGGACCGCACCTTCGGCGCGGCCCCCGACTTCTGGGGCTGAAAATTAATTTTTTATGAAACTACCGTAACCCTACAGTATTCCTACCGTACCACTATTGTACCACTACAGTACCCCGACTATATCCCTACACTAACCCCAACTCACTATCCCCACAGAAGCCAAAACTTCACAGACTACAAAGACTACATAGACTACAAACTATGGACACACAGAATAAGCGCTTTATATATAGTAAATGATGATGTAACCAAGTGTAAACTATTTTTACACAAACAAAACATATCAATTTAGTTGGATACACTAAAATGATAATAGAAAATATAAATGTTTCGGATAATTGTTGAGTTTTTTGAATATTTTTTGAGACTAAAATTTCAATCTCAAATGCTTTTTATCAAATGTTTTTGTACCTGCAGTGAAGGTTTTCCTTATTAAATTTGATATTAAAGTTTGAAACATTGAGACGACGTTTAAATTAAAGCTTTTACAATTCAATTTTGAGCAAGAAGTTTTTGGATTGCTGGAAATTCTAATATTTATCGCTTTTCAATACTTCTAAATTTCAGGAACATGGTCTACCCAGCCTTGCACTGCTACAAGTTGTATCGCTTGTGAAATCAAGGGAGCCATGCAGGATTGCCAAGATTGGATGAAAGCAGGCTATACCGAGTATCGCATGATTTTCGAAAGACTATTCAAATCCCCTTCTTAATTTCAGTTCCGGGACGTACACGATTCTTGTAAATGGGAAGGAAACGGAAGTTTGGTGCGACATGCAAACTTATGGAGGAGGATGGGTTCTTTTTCAAAAGTGAGCAAAACTTTTTGGTTAGGTTTATGAAATTGAATTGAGAGTCTATGTAGTCTAGCCAATAGAAAACTAATTTTTATTTGCGTGAAGAAAGAAGTGGTTCTTTGTCATAAAATGTTGCATAATCCTCTTTTTTCAGCCGTTTTGATGACAGTGAAAGCTATTGGGACAGAAAATGGGATGAATATAAGAACGGATTCGGAGATGTTGATGAAAATTCAAACTTTTGGTTAGGAAACGAGGCGCTTCATGTGATGACCACAAACAAAAAAGTGACTTTGAGAGTTGAAATGTATGGAGATAGAACTCCAAACTCTAAAAATGCCACAGACTTCTGGTTCGGACACTATTTTGACTTTCAGGTACGGTTCGCAGTTTTTCATATTAAAGTCTCTGTAGAGAAGTAACTTTCGGTGCACTCTTGAATATTCAAAACTGAACACTGATTTTAAAACAAAATAGTTTAATATTTCCAATTGAGAGTTTCCGAATCTTGTTGATAATTTTTTAAAATTAAATGTTAACTGTAGAATTGGAAATTTTGCATTCTATTTTTATGAAATGTTCTTCTATAAAATAAAAATTTTGAAATTCTTTATTTTTTAAGTGTTAAACAAATGTAGGTCTTATATGGTAGTTCTTGCTTGCTCGCATATTTACTTAAATTCATTCATTGAAAGCTCAACCAATTTTCAAAAAGATGAAAACATATTGACTTATAAATTGGCAATAGGCACGCTTGTAGGCCGCCTAGAAGGCAGGTTAACTTTCTAGTTTTGTAGCTATTTCCAGGTTGGATCTAAAACCCAAAACTACCCTCTTCTCGATCTTACTATGGATTGGGCTAACCCAATTGGTAATGCTTCTACAGCTTGGTACGACTTGACTTGTTCAATCGGATCACCATTCTCTACAATTGATAATATTCACGATCCCGTCAAAGAATGCGTAACAAAATTCCAAATGGGGTGAGTCTTTGTTTGTTTCGTCTCTATACACGTTCTTCCGTTACCCAGTTCCTTTTTAATTTCCGTTATTCTTTTTCTCAGAGGCTGGTGGCTGAAAAATTGTGCCCTTTCGACGCTCAATGGTGCATACACACCAAAGGATTGGAATAATGGATATGGTGAGTAACTGATGGGATGTTTAAAGTTGCAATGAAGTAATTTCAGGAATGTTCTGGATTTGGGATGGATCAGACACAATCCTGCATCCAAAGAAGACACGAATGCTACTTAGAAATACAGTTGCTTAAACTTGACATTTTTAATGTTTCTCATCATTCCAAGAAAATTTATATTTCTTCTAAAAAAAATACTAAAAACTTACTCGCAATGCATCCAATCGTAATTTTCTATCGGAGCCGTCTGAGGTTCAGGAAGTGTCGAGATCGCATTTCCGAGTCCCCAAATCAATGTAAAAAGGTTTAGTCTTTCTGTGAATCCCGTAACGTTTGTCATCTCTACAGCATCTGAAAATTTGAAATTTTCAAGTTAAAAAGATGGATAGAGGAAGTGGAAAATAAACAAAAGTACTTCAAACGAAACATAAAAACAGTGAATGAAAAAGTGAATGTTTTGAAGTAGAAGTTCCAACGGAAATTTGGAGGGTCTGTCTTTTTGGTATCATCTTTTTCTATAACAAAAAGTGCAAATAATCGGAAGCAAACCTAATTACAGTGAATGAAAGCATTTTCAAATTGAGCAAAATACAATGCGTCTGGCATTCCCGATGCGGAAATGTTCCTCTTGTAAGATATTTAATTTAATTTTCGGTCAACTCTAATTGTAAGAAATCTAAACTTTAAAGAAAGTTTGTGAAGCTAGAAAAAGTTGGAGAACTAGGGATTTGAATAATATTTGTTACAGAACGAAGCTGTAGGGATTGGATTGTTTTCTAGACACCTTGAAATCCCTTGAATTTACGTTTTTGAAACTGATCGTTCTTCTTTTGAGAAATATCAATACAAGTGACATCGAAAAAAAAAAAAAAATAGAGATTCAAAAACAAAATCGCAATGAATTCCTAGAGCAATGCGATTTGTAGAATTTAGAGCTATATTGCTCACGGAGCTGCCAGAAATACTTAAATATTTTCAAGAACTTTTCCTTAAGCTGCCTAATGTGTTTTTCACAGCTTTCTTCGTTTTGAATCTTCCACCAAAATATATATCGAAACTTTGAAGCTTATGCAAATAAAAGTGCAAAACGAGTGAAGTTCTATCAAAAACCTCTTGGATCCCAAATGTGGTGATGGAAAACTTTTTGATACACATATTCGGCCAAAAGGCTTGTAAACAAAAGCGGTTGATGATTGAGAGCTAGTTGTGGTTTGAGATGAGATGAAGAGTGTTGTATGTATGCTTTTAAAAAATTGAGGCTTTCCGGATGATGAGGAAGAAGGAGAAGAAGAAGGAGGGGATCCAGATGAGAAGAAGAAGAAGGACGATGATGACGATGTAAAGAGTGTGGTCCGGAGTTTTTTTTTCAAATGAAAGAAGAAGGACCGAATATGTAATAAAGTGGTTATAATAACATTATGATTGATTTAAAAGCACTTGAGCATTTAAAAAGTGCTTTGATAGACTTTGAGATTGAAGAATACAAACCTTAAATGAGCTGTCAAAAACAGAGAAGCGCAAGCTGCAAGAGTTTTTTCTTGAAAAATGAAATTGAAATCTAGAATAAAGTACCTCCTTGCTGTTTTTTTGGGTCACCCTAAAACTGAAAGACCCTTGTTTTTCTTCCTCTTTGTTCTTCTATTCTTCATTTTTTCGTTTTTTTTTTCAGAATAGGTCTAGTCACATAAATCAGAACAATGAAATGAAGGTAGCTCTATGAATTTTCGATCTGAAACAGATTTGTAAGCTTTTTGCTATAAAGAAACAATTGAAAACTATTTAAGGTTATGCTGAAAAATGCGATTTTCTTTCCAGACAGGGAAAAAAGTTGAAATAATCGTGGAAAACAAAAAACAAACAAAAACTGGAATCGTTCAAGCTTGAAATTGAGAAGGAAAAATCTGGACTCACGCCCAAACGTATCAATTAATTATTCCGGAAAAACATCTATGAATTTTCGATTTTTAAACCAAAATATTCAGAATTCGAATACGAACTATATTGAAGTACATCTCCACGTATACCACTTCCAGTTTTGTGAATAGAAAAATACTAGAACGACCTACCATAGCTTTTCTTTTCGATCACCCTGAAAACACCTATGTAAAAATTAAATTATGATAGGGAAATTACTGAAAAATACCTAGCAAGGAATAACATGTTAGTATCCTCCCAATAGCTCTCACAAGACTGTCAACAGCGCACGATGCGGGCAAGTAGAGAGGCAGGGAGAGGCGCCTCAATCACAAAAAAAATCCTCGACGGTTTTTTTTAATTTTTAAATTTGAACAATACTCAGCTTATTTTAAGATTAATTATTAAACACCAGCCGTGGACCGCACCTTCGGCGCGGCCCCCGACTTCTGGGGCTGAAAATTAATTTTTTATGAAACTACCGTAACCCTACAGTATTCCTACCGTACCACTATTGTACCACTACAGTACCCCGACTATATCCCTACACTAACCCCAACTCACTATCCCCACAGAAGCCAAAACTTCACAGACTACAAAGACTACATAGACTACAAACTATGGACACACAGAATAAGCGCTTTATATATAGTAAATGATGATGTAACCAAGTGTAAACTATTTTTACACAAACAAAACATATCAATTTAGTTGGATACACTAAAATGATAATAGAAAATATAATTGTTTCGGATAATTGTTGAGTTTTTTGAATATTTTTTGAGACTAAAATTTCAATCTCAAATGCTTTTTATCAAATGTTTTTGTACTATGGACACACAGAATAAATACAAACTATGGACACACAGAATAAGCGCTTTATATATAGTAAATGATTTTACAATGAATGTAGAGAGTTTACAGCCTAATGTAAGAAATTATATTGAAACTACCTTGAAAGATCAGACAACTCAAAACTAGAAGCCATCTTCGAGAGAAACGTCTGCTCTCGACGGACCCAGCCGACGATGGGTGCTCTTCGGGAGCACATTGCCTCTGTCAGAGCCACAACCGGCGCGCGCACAAATTCACCTCGACATTTATAATAAGATGCAGATTTTCTTCGTTCACGCCGCGCGCGTCGAGATGATGTTGAGCAGAAATTTGATTGTTTGAGGGATGCTTCTGTGTTGAAAAATAGTGAACAGTAACGAGAGGGGGAGACGCAGCAAATGCACTCATCTCTTCACCAAGAATCGTCGTTTTTTTTGGAAATTGGAAACAGAAAAGGAATTTGGATTCAGTTGTGTATTAACCCCCGTCCATGCCCACCCTTTCCGAAAAGGTCGAGGTTCGGTATTTTGAAGCGGCGTGAAAACGTACAAAACAAGAATGTGCATATGTGTGGGAGAATATAGAAATGACCAGAAATTAGAGTTTAAGGGCTGAAGATGATATAAAAAGGGCCAACACTGGGAACACTTTTTCCAGGAAAAGATATTTGAAATGAAAATGACCAGCTGACATTGTCCTCTCATTTAGGTAACGCAATTTTCCCATAAGTGAACAAAAATGCTGATAAGCAATTTATTGAAATCAAAGAAGGAGGCTACAAAGTATGAACACCAAACTCGCAGTGTGTGCAAAACCCGAGAAATAGGCCGTAGGTGGACACCTAGGCAAGCATGCTTAAAACGTGTCCAGGGTGAAAATTAATTTTGGAAACATTTCTTGAGCTTCAGCCCACGTGCCCACCGGTTTTTAAAATCGAATTTTTATAGTTTTTATGCTAAAAGTTAATTATGTTAATTAAATGTCATTCTGTATATAATACATACCACGAAAGCCTTGAGGAATTGTATTGAATATATTTATTAAACCGCTGAATTTAGAAATTTCAGAACATTGAAGTGTACATTTCTTTCTCGGATGTAATCATTACGTTGTTTTTTTGTAAAAAAGCGCTTACTACAAGATACAATATGTAAAAGATACTGTCACAAATCACACCGAACGATAACAATCAAAAATCCACAATTTTTGTCATCATTTCTATTATTTTTGATATCTATCGAATGTTACCCATCTAGATCAGTAAGTTACTAACTTATAATAATCTAGAAGTATATTAAGTTGTCTTAAAAATGACCCTAAAGTACATCATTTTCTTATATTTTCTAGCATATGCAAATTCTTTCAAAATACTTGTGTAATTTAGGAGAAATATGGTTTTTCTAAAATAAAAAGTTTAGAATAAAACACCTACAATTTTTTAAAACAAATAGTCCAGACATATGTAGATAATTCAATTTTATCAAAAACTTTTTCTCATAAATATTAAAAAAAGTTTTAATCTAGTAGAAAATTGCCAAGATGCAAGTAGGTTTTTTTAATTTAGAAAACCTTTGTAAGATCTTCATTTTCACTTTTAATTTTACTAAATTTGACACATTATCAAAATTTGAATGTCAGCAAGACGAGGAGATGCCCCGAGAAAATCAACCACTCGATGGTGATATGACAAAATATTGGACCACTGATGTCGATTCTTCTAACGCAGACACCGTAAGAAAAAGTCTTGAAAATATTAACTTATTTGTATTTTGAGTTTTTAGATCTTCTCCGTTTTCACGGACGCATTTAAATTGGCATGCAGTAATTTGATGAGAAACAGGATAGTTTTTAACGAAATGAAGTCCAAAAAATTCGATGTTGGAATCTTTGAACCGCAACTTGTCTGTGGTCTCGGGTACATGCACGCTCTAGGAATTGAAAAAATCATAATGGCATCGTTGTATATGTTCTTCGACGGTGTTCTTTCTACGATTGGGGAATCTATCGATTTCAGTTATGTTCCTGGAATGTACAGCAAATGTGGAGATAAGATGGGTCTAACTGAAAAAGTGGAAAACTATCAGATGACACAAGCAATATATAGAAAAGATTTTGGAGTTTGGGACAAAGAAACTGAAATTTACAAAAAAATATTTGGGAGATAGCGTTCCACATTGGAGAGATTTAATGCCAGCTTGCTCATTGTTCTTCACAAATTCAATTCCATATGTAGACTTTCCAAGAACTATTACCCAAAAGACAGTTCCAATTGGTGGAATTTCCGTGAATATGGAAGAAATAAAATCGAAAAGGCTCCCAGTGGAGTGGAGTAAAGTTTTGGATAAAAGACCACAAACAATGCTAATCTCTTTTGGTTCATTGATAATGTGGATATGCCTTCACAGTTCAGGTACGTATGTAGATATTAGTAGACATCGTCTTCTTTTTTTTTGACTTATGTAAACCTGGTGACTTCTATTAGATGAACCATTCCTGTTCAGTCGATAGACTCACAAAAGCTGAAAGATTTGCCTACTTATCAACTGAAAATGCATCAAACTATTGACATTTTAAAGGTTCATATTTTGAAAAAGAGATACATTTGACTAAAAGCTTCTATTTATTTTGATAATTTATTTCTTATTTTTCATATTTTTTTCTTATTTTTCATATTTTGATAATTTATTTCTTATGAAGTTTTTTTTTTTTTTTTTTTGAAGTTTTCGAGCCATGAATTCATTTTTTTTCAAGCCAGTTTTTCAGGCAAAAACTCCAAAAACTCCACTCCATATTCAAGTTATAATTATTTTAATAATTTTCACACTGTTGTAATCAAAATATTAATCAGATATGTATTTCAGAGACGAAATTTTCAATGCAATTAAATCTTTACCAAATGTAACGCTTATTTGGAAATATGAAACAAATGATTTGCAATGAGCAGAAGAAATTGAAAATATTCATTTTTCAAAATGGATTCCTCAAACCGCATTACTAAATGATGACCGTTTAACAGCATTCATGACACATGGAGGTCTTGGTAGCACAACTGAACTTGCGTATCTTGGTAAACCAGCATTAATGGTACCAGTATTTGCCGATCAAAACAGAAATTCTTTGATGTTGGCAAGACATGGAGGAGTTCTTGTAGTCGAAACGATCTTTGGAAAAGGGAACTTGTGAAAAATTCCATTTATTCAATTTTGAACGACGATCATTTTAAGAAGAACTCTAAAAAACTGGCAGAAATGTTGAGAAACCAACCAACAAATCCCAAGGAGACCGTAGTCAAATACACTGAATTTGTTGCAAAATTTGGTCCGTTCCCGGAAATGGATCCATATGGGAGGACACTTGGATTCATTCAAAGAAATCTTTTAGATGTATACCTTGTTATTATCTTTCCGTATATTTTTGGAATTCTGTCCATTTATCTTGTCGCATGTTTTTGTTTGAGAAGATGTGAAAAGTCAGGTAAAAACGATTGAACATTTTTCTTCTAAAAGAGATTCGAATAAATATGTATGTTCCTTTAATCTTATTTGGTTCTCACTTTACACTGAAAATTAGTACAAATTTTCATCAGAGTTTCAGTCACGATAAATTTCAATCAATAAAAAATGACACCACTCAAATAGAATAGGGAATAATTATTACTAATCACACACGTTGTTTGAGGCAGATACTAAATTGAAGAACAATAATTTGTGCAGAGCGATTGGAGTTCATATCATTCCCGTATCTTTGAGATTATCTTGAATAACTGTATCTATCACTGTATTGATGATTATTTGAACTTGATCCGATATTGCACATGTTTCATGGGTGTACCTGTAAAATTACGTTTTTGAAATTTACATTTTATTTTCTAGTACTGTTAGTGTTCCATACTGGCACAAAAAAGTCAAAAATATCCAAGAAGTCGAATACGTTCAGAATTCTTTTAGTTTGTAAGTTCATAGTTAGATTTTCAAAAGTGCAGTAGACACAAAACTGTAGTCTCAAAAACTCACATTCTTTTTTTGAAGTCCGGGTGAATCCCTTCTCTAAATTGTCTCCGAAAGAACTTTGTACCTTCTGAAACTGTGTTTGCTCCTGAAACATGAAACTATGAATTCAAAAACTTGGAAAACAAACCTTCAAATTTTGGAAAGTAATCCTTAATCTTCACATGTTTTACTTTCTCCTCGAACAAATCAATTTTGTTCAGGAAAAGTATGACTGCCGCTTTTTTGAAAAACTTTCCATTAAAAACTGTCCAGAACAATCTGATGGATTCATGCATACGGTTCTAAAATTTAATTTTTCGTTTCAATTTTGTGGCTGTTTGGAAAAATTACCGTCTCTTCATCCTCCGCTAACTTCTGATCAAACTCGCTAATAGCCGCTACAAAAAGAACAGCGTCAGCCTCATCGAAAAAGTGATACCACTGAAATTAAATTCTCAATTAGGAAACAAAGAAATAGTTAAATTTCCAACTTTTCGTCTTTCAGATCGTTGTCCACCACAATCGCAAATCATCAATTTGATATTGTTCATAATAACTTCGACTTGTGCAACTCCCGTTGTAGGTACCCGTATGTGAACAATATCCTGATTTGTCGGTTCAAAGCCTGGCAATTTTATACGGTCGATGTTGTCGAAGAAACTGAAAATGAATTATTAAGTTCAAATAACACAATTTTGAGATAATTTAATGTAGTTATTCAATTGATTTTTTATTGCAAAATTTGCCTGCTAGAACAAGAACATAAACAAGTTAACATCATAGACTTCAGCGATCACTATCACAATTTTTTTTTTCTAGACCTGTTAATTACATGTTCCGTTAGACCAAATGACAGATACACGAACAATGTCTGTAGTTTGGTTTTATTTGTGAACGAACAAACATATACATAACTCGAAACATTTAAATAATAACTGTGTGACATAAAAGAATATTTTAAGAAACATTTCAGACATTTTTGAAACGTGTTTTTGAATCAATTGAAACATTTTTCTATAATTCTAACTATGAATGCGCTACAAGTTTCCAAAAAAAAAACTCACTACTTGGCACTATCTGTCAAATGAAATGTGTCTCTCTTGGAATACGCGTCCTGTATTGCACTGTTTCCCCAGAATTCCTTCAGTGTATCGGCGAGTTCAGGTCTCATTATTCCATCATGAATTACCGCCATTTTCAGTTCTTCGCACATCACAGTATATCGCTAAAAGTTTTTAATTTGAAACCTAATAAAACCCGAGAGGTCGCAAAACTCACTTTATCATCGTCTTCCGTCATCTCCAAAATATATTCTCTGACGTATTCTAACAACATCTCAGAAAATTGACATAAATTCTGTATAATTAGCACTTTTCGTTCGTGTAGTTCTGTCTTTGTGTAGTTTCCAGTCATGGCTCTGAAAATAGAATGTTTGGCTACCCATATAACAGGAAATATAATAGTTATTAATTAATTTTCAAACTGTAAACAGAAAGAAACAGACACAACTCCCAAGGTATAATCAGAAACCTATTTATTTTCCCGTTGTTAATTCAAAATATTAGGTCATGTACAAGAATTATTAAAAAATCAAATATACCTCATCTGTTTCATGACAGTACTTTTTCCACTTTCACCAGGCCCCAGTAGAAGAACGGTTTGCTCCAATTGCATGTTTTTCTTCTTTTCGAGCTGTTTTTCTATTTCTCTGAAATATTAACGACAATTATGAAACATGTAACTCAAAAACTGACTTGTTAACTTTGATCTGATCCTTCATCTCGTCAGTGAGTACAAATGACTGACAGACCCCCATGTTTCCCTGAACATATATTGAAATTTTTGAAAGAACAAAAATAATTCAAAGATTATGACGATTATGATAGAGAACGCAAACTTTAATTATAGGATGCCAGCGAGATTCAACTTAGACAACGAGACAAATGAAATGACTAATCAGAAAAAAAAAAACAAAACATGTTGTCATGCCAAAAAAAAAGTTTCAGAAAGCTTGTCGAGACAAACTGAACAGACTTTTCGGCAACGAAAATGTAGATTTCACACCGGAAATAAAGTCAATTTCCACTGTATTGCTCAGAGAGAATGTACAAGTTTCGTCAAAAAAAGTTACTATTTTCATGAGAATTTTCAAATCCATCAATGCAAGAGAACATTCCTTCAAAAAAAATTATTTGAAACCCGTATTTCAAAGCCGCGCGACAAACTGAATATGTACCAAAAAAAAAAAATAAATAGATACGTAACTCGGGATGAAACCAAACTCGTTGACTAATTTTCAAAAGTCATCAACACTAGAAACGACAATATAATTTCGAAAGAACTTGTTAGACTTAAAGAGAGATAGGTAAATCCTAAATTTCAAGACCTTGTGTGACGCCATAATTTTCCATGAAAAAGCAACATGGTAGCACGTGAAGAACATAGTTACTTTAGATTTGTAGATTTGTACTTTAGATTGGGATGTTTTTTTCTTTAACACAAATTGTTTTTTGTCTCAATGTTAAAGATGAACCAGTTTTTCAAGAACGTTCAAAATGACATTTGGAAACTTTCTCTAAAACCACAGATTTTGGTTCACCGAAAAACATCTGAACACTTTTTCACTACCCGTCAAAGTCAAGAAATATTTAAATGAAATGGCGATAAATTACATTTTTGTTTGAAACCAGTTGTAATCGTTATGTTCGCAAAATTTTTCCGAAAAGCGCATGAGCTCAACACAAATTTAAAATCACATAGGCTTAAAAGTCGTGACAACACAAAAATGTAAAAAAAAAGTTGTGGAGAACACGAGAGAAGAAAAGGGAAAAAAGCAAAGTTATGATTAAATGAAATGAGAAGGAAGGTAGTGATGATTAGCGGCGGTCCTCTCCCCCCGGTTTCCTTGACTACCGCAGATTCCCAATTAAGCCTCTCTGTAACAAAGAAACTAAAAGGTGAATAACAAAACAAAAACACGAGAACAACTTCTGACTTGCATGTTGAATGAAATACACTCAAAAATCGCGAGACTACTTGAGCGTGGGAATGATCAAAAAGAAGGAAAAAAGATAATGTGATTGTTGGTTGTGTATTTGGGTTAGAGGGAGATATATTTATATTATCAATCAAAAAAAAACAGAATACCCGATGCTCTATAGGGAAACATTTATGTTGCTATGGTTTTATGATAGCTGGTCAGAAAAATAGATAGATTAGAAAAGCGTTTTGAAAAAGAGAGAACTACGCCAATTGAGTAAAGTTTTTTAAACGACACGCAAACGGAAATCGTTAGCTTTGTTGTGAGTTAAACCGGAAACAAGTTTATCTGGTCTTGATATCAATAATAACACTGGGACCAAATCTCAAACTTCACTAGCTAAAATAATAAAAAGTAAATGAGTTAAATGTCTTTGTGAGTCTGAAAACGAATAAAAGCGGAAAGATTATTGCAAAAAAATTATGTTCGAACTTTCTGATATTGAATTATTCTTGCCGAATCATGCACCACAAGATGCCAAGATTAAAATAAAATCAAGCCAAATTCGGAGTTCGTTCATTTTGTATGAAATATTGGAAAGACCGGAATTAAACATTGATAAGAATGATTTTTGAAGTTACATTTACGAACCTCAAAATAATTTTTAAACGATTTCAGATCACAAATGTCAGAATTATCACCTAAATTTTTTTGTGAAAATTAATAAACAGATCATGGAATTTTTGTCTGGGATAATATGGTGACTTTAGAACATTTAGAGATATTTATAGCAAAAAAAAAGTCAGACAACGTATTTTATTTATGTTTTCGACCAGCTGGAACCAGAATCTCCAATTTTGAGAATTCTTGCTCACGAGCAGATTTTTTTTTCGCTGACCAGGGTAAATTCCAGAAACCGACCGTACCTATGAAATGCCCACTCTCGAAGTGTTTAGGAAATTAGATAAACTGACAAGTTTTTGCATTTGAATTTTGAGGTGAAAGAAGTTGTAGAAACGTACAGATTTTTAAAAATTAGTTAATTTCCCGGAAGTTTTAATTTCTTCAAATTTAAGAAAAATGAACAATAAAATTTCAGCTTCAGGATTAGAATCACTTCCGAAACTTTTTTTTTGTTCTGAACTTCTATTGTTTGATATACAAAGAGTATAACAAAATTACTTATCACACTTCCTACGCCAAACGAAATCTCCCGGCGTTCACTAGAATAATCAAAATTTTAGGAACTCCAAGAAATGAAAGACACGTTGTCTGGAAAACTGTTTTTGGTTTGGTGAACTCATGTATCACCTGCATAAACGGAATAAGGAATTGAATGAGTGCCCTACGAGACACAAAAAAATCAATAAAAATGAATATTCTAAATTCTTGTACATAAGTCTTTGTATAAAGGAAGTATTCAAAATTCAATTTAAAAAAAAGTATTTGTCGAAATGCATATTTCTTGAGAAATTACAAAATTAAAAAAAGGTCACTTGACAAATGCTCACTGTCAAAAATGAGAGCTAATCAACAACAAATTGGCTCACATCATGATTTTTCTCTCGTCGCAAAAATGATATCTCAAATATGGAAGCTTGTGATGGCTCAATGGAGCATTAAACCAAAACGTAAGCACAAAAAATGAGCGTGATTTGAAAGTACAAGATTTGAAATGAATGCAGCAAAAATCAAATAACACTAAATGAGAATTATTAAAAATCAAGTCGTAAATTAGGAGTGGGGGAGTGTGTGTGTGTGTTGCTCGCTGAGTCAAAATGAATCATTTTGACTTGAACAGCACGGCTGGTTCAGTGATTTCTGATTTTTCAATGAACAGCAAAAACGTTAGAAAACACTGTGAACGTCATTTGAAATGTTAAGAAAATATTAAAAAAAATATACAAATTCGTTTTCAAAAATCTTGCCTCTAGTGACTTTACTAGAAAACGCGATTTTTGTTTCTTGGGGTACATAAAAAACAGGTGAAAATTGACTCAAATGCTAATAAATGAAAGTTGATTTGTGCAAAAAAACCATTATGGAAATACAATGGGAAAAATCTCTTCGATTTTGCAAAAGTACTGAGTGGAAAGCTAAATAATGTAAAAACAATTTTGAGAACACATGGCAGTGTTTAAAATCTATGAAATGGAGAAAATAACTTAGTTAAAACATCTGATGTTTGGAAAAAATGAAGATTTAAAAATTTATACCAAAAATTCGAATTGTGATAGTTGTAAATAATTTTTTGATAGATTGAGATAGTTTTGGCTTAAAGTTTTTAACTTTAAAAGTGATAAAGTTCTCCCACAATAGCAAGAATAAAAGTTTTTGTTCTTGTTGCGCAGAAAACCTCAGAATATAATAAGTTAAAAAATATCAAAAGCGCGTCACATTCCCATTGTTGTTTGTCATACAAATCAGGTAACACCACCGCAACTTGTGAGAGTTTTTTGCGAATAATTTAAGAAAAAAGTTAATACTAACTCTCAGGGTTTTAGGATGTTGTACTATTTGGGAAAAAATTTTAGGAACAAAAATAATGTAAATATTTTTTTGTATGAGGGGTACCGAAAAATTGTTAGAGCATCTAACCTTCTGTGATAAAGGTGGAACAGTTAAAATACATCTGTCTTCTAAAAATATTTCAAAATGTGGAGGTTTTTTGATCACCATGAACCGAAATATAAATCGTGTTTGATACGTCTTTGGGAAAATACGAAACGATGTGTAGGACAGAAGTGAATAAAAATGGACACAAAATCTGTAGTCCAAGTTATAAAAATAGATAATATATACTTTTTTTTTCATTGGTACGATGTAGATACATGATTCAGGACTATAAGGACTGATTTCTTGGGACTCAAAATTTCAGAGGAATTAATTTCAAGAGTTTTCCATTTTCAAGTAGCAAATATAAATCTGCAACGCTTGAAATAACACTTTCACTATTTTCGAAGAAAAACTTTGCAGATGCAGGCAAGAGGAACTGCATAAGTCATTTTTGAAGTAATAATAAATTTTCTGATATAACATTTCAAATTACTTCTTCAAAACTTTTTGCTAATTTTATAATAATACTTCTTGTACTTTTTGAGGTGTGTACTTAGTTAGTTTTAAATGCTAGTGTCTGGAAAAAAATTAATTTTTTATCCCAAAATATTGTTCTTTTAATTTTTTCCCGAAAGTGACATGATGCTTTAACAAACCATAAATAATTTGCCCAATTCATCTCAAATTCTTTTCAGCCGCCATGCCCACCAACTTCATTTTTCAACAAGTCTCTCGAATCTATAAAGACCTCTCAAAATTCAAACCAAATTTCATCAGAATGCAATTCCATTTTTTTTTTGAATAAATTCCAACAAGTCTCCGTTTTATTCTTTAGCTTTTCTCTAAATGGTTCTCCGGAAGCTCCAGATTTCCGTTTTTCTGGTGTCCTTTTTCAATCGGAACCGTTTTTTTGGAGAACATACTGACGTCTTCTTTTTTCCATTGAAGTTTCATCTAACTTCTCTTTTTCATTCAAAGTTTTTTCTCTTAAAATTAGCCGAATTTCTAGAAAACGTCATTCTTTCTTTTTTTACGTTTCCTCTCCACGCTATATTTTTCTTCAAAATTTATGTATCAACTTGAGCGTTTAATGACCAAAATAGAGTAGGTTGCTAAAGTTTTAAAGACCATAGAGAATAATGTATTGAAGCTTAATGCAACATTTTCCAGATTTTTTGTGAATCAATCTCAATCTCGGACATTGAGAAAAAATTAAAAAAAAACAAAAATGGTCGAATTGTTATTGAATTTCAAATGCCAACGCATTCATGTCAGTTTTCCTTTTATTTAGTTTTCATGATAAAAAAATGTGTTGCTCTCAATTTAAATATAAATTCTCGAAATTATATGGTATGTGAATTTTTGGTTTTTTGCTGATTTTAAAAAATGTTCCAATAAGCATGCATAGCTCACAAACTAGAAACTTTAGCAAAAAGGTTAACTAGCAATTTAGTCTTAATGAGATCAACATATTTTAACACGTTTCCACAAAAATGTAGCCCGAAAACTTTTAGCCACCGCTGTATGTGCATACAAACAGCGCAAAAAGTTACAGTTTAGATCTCGCGCAACAAACTTTGAGGCCACACATTTTTTTGGACCAATCACTTGTTTCAGAAAGTTAATTTTCTCTGTAAAGAAATAAAATGTTCAGCTTCTAGTTTGAATAAAATGAATTGCTTGAAGTTCTAGTAAGTGTAACATCTACAATTTTTGTGTTTGGGGATCCCAGATATTTCAAGGCAAACCTATTTTTATCTTGTTTTCAACATAACTTTTTTTTTCTTCAGTTTTTGTTTGTTAGTCACTTATAAATCAAAAAAAAACACACACACTCATACCACAACAGTGCATTTGTTCTGTTGCATTTTTTGCTCTTTTTCATCTCTCTTCCACAATCTTTTTTTCCATTCAATCCTGTCCGTTCGGAGGTATTGATATTATTTGTGTTGCCTATCCGACGTGTGCCACCATTTGACGAGCTCGTGTTTCCCGTCCGTGACACATTTCCGCCATAGGGTTCTTCTCTAGTGGTCCGTCAACGTTGTCGTCGGCAAGTCACTCCGTCACGCTGACAAGTAAGTACACGGGGAGTCGTGGCGCAACTATGTGCCTAATATTTTCCAATTGAAACATGAAAACTGAGAGAGGAAGAGATGCATCTAGATATATCATTTTTTAAACTTTTCATTTCATCCATTCCTACATTATTCAACTTCGTGAAATTTCTGTCTCGATTACGCGGGTTGATGACATTAACCTTCCATTTTTTGAATTTTTAAAGTAGGTTAGTCGTTTTTGACTTCTCCTAAACTCAGCGGTTGTCACCACAAAATTGAACTCTCAAGTTGTAAACATCTTGGTTTAAATTGCTGCTTCGAAAATGACAGAACTGATTTTGTCAAAAAAAAACAATTGGGTTGGTCTAAATTCGCGGCTCGGAAGTTTTACCCCCAATTTCGAACTCCTTATATTTTTTTGAATTTCGCGTATTGAAGACAATCGGAATATTTTGAAGCAAAATATCCAAAAATTCAACTAATTTGTGCTAGTTAATTTGTTTTTTATTTTATTTCCTGACCCTCGCAGGTTTTGCAAATTAAACAATACGTGACATTTTGTTGAAAATTTGAGATTTGAAGTGGAGATTGGGCGTTAGAATAAAATTGAGTAGGCCATGGATAATACATTTCAGGGTGGTCGAGTTTTAAATATTTTTCGTTTATAAAGTGAATTTAATAGCAGTTACTTCTATTGCAGTCGGACACGTTTTCAGACGTATGTGCCCTTTTCATGCTTATGAAGTTCATATATATTTTTGCAGTAAGTGTATCATGGTTGTACGGCAAACGGCAATTGTCAAAGTTGCCGAACGAAAAGTTTTTGGCAACGTTTCGACATCTTGTTACCCAGTTTCCAAATATTTTTTCGTTGGACAAACATACATTTTTGTTAAACATATTTTGAAGTCTTTCTGAAAATAGTGTAATCTGATAGTGAGTTGTTCGCAATTCTTCCAGACAAATAGTTACCAAACGCTAAAACGTTTGACTACCTATAACGTTTTTAGCCTCATAGACAAGATATTTGTTGAATACTTGGAAAAGCTTAGAATGACTATGTTGAAAAATATGATATTTTTGTGTCAACTCACAATGCTTTCTTAAAAATATTTTTTGAATCGTTTTGGAATATGACCAAAATGCGTTCAAATTTTAACCAATTTAGACTCCATAAAAATATTGTTCAC
This sequence comes from Caenorhabditis elegans, assembly GCF_000002985.6. Classification (NCBI taxonomy): domain Eukaryota; kingdom Metazoa; phylum Nematoda; class Chromadorea; order Rhabditida; family Rhabditidae; genus Caenorhabditis; species Caenorhabditis elegans. Next base: position 6,861,774 of record NC_003283.11, read on the forward strand.
TCACGGAAATAGGTTTTTTTTGTGAAAAAAAGAAAAGCGGAAACGTAAGGTCAAAAATTGGTTATAATTGATTTGACCTCTTTCAATAGGCCAGCCCTCAGAATAGATAAATATTTTATTCAGTTTTCTTATGTATTTCAATCAATCAAAACGTTCAATAAAACTTATGAGTTTAGAAAGTTTAAACAGTTTTCCGCATTGATATTGAATGTGGTTTCCGATCTGATATTCCTCTTGTCGTCATTTCTTCTTCTCCTCCGCTTTTATGAGTTTCATTTATCTATTATCCCTCAGTTTTATTCGGGTTTCATCATGTCTATGTTTTTTCTGTTGGTTTTTTTTTTGAGATAGGCAACGGATACCACAATACCACACAAGTTTCCGTTCTCAGCGGGTGCCACCAAAATTTCTGAAAGACCCTAAATTGCGTGTTATCGTTGAGTCGAGTGTTGGGACCAGGAGAAATGAAAAAGAAGAAGAAGAAGAGCTTCGAGATTTTGACAGCAAACGACTGCGCGCCGAAAAGCCAATGATATCATTCGAACTCTCTCTGGATGGGAGGCCAAACTCAAACTGATTCACTTTCATTCTTTCATTTTGCAGCTGAATCTAGCAAAAAACGACTACTGTATCTACGTCATGTCAGCTAGTCTGAAAATTTTATTGTACAGAGTTAGAAGCTACATTGAGTTTTTGAATCAATGAACGCAATTTCTTTAAACATCTTCCTCACTGGAGCTACTTCACATTTGAAATTTTTAAAGATAAAGAATTTGTAAAATTAGATCCTAATTTTTCTCTCATTTAGAATCAACAAGACGCATGGCTCACCTCATGCCTGTCTGCCTACCGCAAATTTTCAAAATTTCAGGATGAATAGGTTAACGTTGTTTCCCTTTGATCACCATTTTCATTATTTTTATCAAATGGATGAAAAAACCACATGATCTTTGGCAGCAAGCACGAGTGTAGGCATGAGACAGGCGCAAATTACCTTATAGGCAGAAAAGGAGGTGTAATCAACTTTCAGTTTTGAATTCAATTAAATTTTTAAAAAATCAGCTATTTTTTGAACTATGAACTTTTTATATGGTTCCACTTTCAATTGATTAGTATTTGTCATATTGTACACTACAGCTTTCAGTTCAGGAATACGCTAGTTGTACTCAAAACTCTTCTGATCTAGTAGGATATTCCTATGAATACTTTTCTTTAAAACGTTTTGGTTACGATAATTTACCGAGGTAGCCCGCAAACTTGTCCCATTTTCGTGATTTGAACTCAATATCAAAACAGGAAATAAGCCTACATAAGTTTCACAGGCACTTAGTTTTCATTGCTGTGACTTCTGAATAAGGTTCTTATAAGTCGAGTTTCACTTTAAAAATATATATTCAGCTGTTAGACATTCAATACTACCCGTTATTATATCAATTATATTTTTTGATTGTCTCTTCTTCATTTATTTGCTCTTATTGATATCTTTCCTTTGCCGACCACCTGTTGTATCTTTCTGATTCTCTTATCATCACTAGCTATATCAAATCTTTTCGTCACCACATCTTGGACATGTTGTCAGATGGATGAAAACAACACGGAAATCAATTGCCCAATAATTGGTAATTATCTGAAAAGTAAAAGAGTTCTTCCGGAATCAGTGTGCACCTCGATTCTTGATCATTTCTTCAAAGTCTCATGCCTTGGAGACTGAGAGTACATCCTCGCACTTTTGAACACTATAATTTCAATTGGTGGGCTGATGAAGCGTCGACGGCGAGGCGTTTTTTTTGTGTGAAAATGACGATGAATGTGAGAATGATTGAGACAACTCACAATATTTTAGTTTTATTGTTGGTAAAGATGTCTGATATCCTTGTTTGTCTTTGTGCTTTCTGATTAATAACAATTAAAACATAAATTTCTAAACTCATAATGACAAATTTTAAACCAATCCAATCAACTAACCACCGACATATTTTGCTTTGTCCTAGATTTTATAGCAGGTGCTTTCTGAAAAACATCACACAATTTTCAGACTCGGGTGGGTAGATTGCTCCTTTTCACTTTTATGTTGGTTTTTAGGAAGTTCATGGGAAAATGTATCTTTTTAAAAATTACTATTATTATCTACATTGTCTATTCAAAAAACTCCCTATTTAAATAATGTGCCGATTTATTTCTCAAAAATTTATATCACCACTCCTTTTGAACTGTTTTAATTTTTTGATTTTTTCACTAGTTACAAAATTTTTTTACATATTTCCTTTAAAAAAAACTTTAAAAAAGTACACCGAAATCCAAAAATTTAAGGACCTGTCGAGTCGAAGCTTTACTTGTCATTTTCAGAAATGCTCAGAAATATTCAGAATATCTCCTTCTCCTTCTATTCCAGAAAAAACTACCATTTTTCCTTCTTTCATTCAACCACGCTTGCTATTACTTTCCTAAATTTTAATTCCAAACATTTAACAGTTTTTGGAATTCCAAAATAATCATTGATGAATTGAAAAAATGTGTTTTGTTCTACTACCGAATTCTCTAAAAAATATGTTCAGGTGAGATAGGAGGGGGAAGCAAAAATGAAGAGAACATATGTTCCCTTTTTGGAAGAGGAGATAGCGGAATAAAATTGACTATTGAAAATTTGGTAGTTGTTTGATTTTCTAAATATATGCTTTTTTTGAATAGTTGGAAAATATTTATGATTGTTGCTTTTTCAATATCAAATAATTTTCCAATATTTTTTGTTTGGAAAAATTTAGATGCGGAAGTTGTTCTAAATTATTTCAAAAATTGCCAAATTTAAAAATGAAACGGTACTTATGTAGTAGTCAAATCTTAAAAATACATTTTAAATTTATTTCTATGAAAAATGTACTTGAGTAGCTCTACAAATATTCAATAACGTTGTGATTTTTTAAAAATATCAAGCATTGGGCTGAAAATTTCATAAAACAGAAAAAAAACTATTTCAACGCTCTTTCTATTTATACTCTCTTATATACATTTTTAAAAATTATTTAGATTTGTAGATCTCTTTGTACTGTTATCATTGCGCAAAACCAATTTTGCTTGCTGTAAAAAATGTATTATTAAGATCAATTTTTGTCACGATTTGGAGCTAGTTATTTCCAATGAAAATCAAAAAGTCAATTTGAAAGGCAAAGCAGCAGGAATTCCTTTAGAATTCCAAATTTTCTTCTTTCTCCCATACCCTTTCAGCTCCAGAATTTCTCTTCAACTGCCTTGTTTTGCTTACTTGTGCTCCGTGGACCCTTAAAATGCCTAATCCTAAAGGCCCATAAATGATGACCACTACTACAACTGCGCTTCGGTTTTCTAATAACTATAATTCACTTCTCTTTCAGAATGTGTTTTCTTTTGTTTACTACTCCTTCCTTTTTCTGACTTTTTCTCTGATCATATAGTTTTGGAAACTTTCACACGTTGCTTATCTTGCGGGCCCACCTCACGTCAACGCTCAAGCGCACTTTATTCCGTTCTTTCCTTTTCAATGTGTATTTTCCGTTTCCTGGCCAAATCCATTTGCCCTCCGGAAATACGTGAAGGGGAAGCGTTTAGTATTTTCAAAAGTGACGCTGAAACTGATCAAAATGTGTTTCGAGCTTTGCTCATCAACTTTTTTGCAAGGTTTTGCAAACGTCTTACTGTTTTAATTTTTTGAAGATGAAATTCCCTGGAAGTTCAACGTTTCGGCTAAGCTTTGAACATATGAAATTCGGTCTGAATGTCAGAAAAAACATAAATTCACTTACAGTTTCCTCGCGATTTTTGGAGTACCGTCGGTTGCGCTTTTACGATAGTCCCCAAATTTTTGTTGTTCAGAAAAACATTTTATATACATATGTGAACATTCTGAAATTCCAGTTTTTCTGTGTGGTACAAGCTTCCCCTTTTCGTAAGAAAAGTTATGTTGACCAATTTCTAAAAAAACTTCAGTTTTTCCAACAAGATTCCTGGAAATTTTCAGAAAGCTCAAGATTTGCTTCGACGTGATTTTAACAACTTGATAGATAATCTCTTATTCGTTTTCACAATTATTTTTTCGGAAACATTACTCTGCATACTTTGCTAAAAATCAGGGAATATTTTATTTTTAAACCGGATTTTTAAGGCTTGCATGACGTTTCTTTCCCGTCCGGATTATTAGGTGACTTGAAAAAGTTAAAATAAATTGCTCCCTCATAAGTAAAAGGTTAAATTTCAATCTTTTCAAAAAAAGGGTTATTTTGGAGTTTTGAATTAACTTTGTTTTTCTAGATTTTCTCACTGGCCTAGTTTAATTTTTTTTTCTGACTAAAAAACTTTTGACATTTTTAGCACCTTGTGAGCGTTTATTGTTCAAATTTTAAACAGCCAAGAACATAATTGTTTCTATTTTTAAAAGGTCCACATTTATCACACAATAACAACAATTTGGGTGTTCCCGTACCCGTTTTTTGTTCCGCTTCCTTTCCATTCAAAATTCTCTTGTTATTTTTAAGAGCTTGAGAAGAAACTACTCCGAATTTCCACAATTGCATATCTCAATTTTTAACGAAAAATGTTCTTGTCCTTTTTGTGAATGATGTCTTTCTTCTTATTGTGCTTCTCCTACTACTGCTCTGTCTGTCTCATTACGAGTCTCATATGGTTGGAAAGCGCATTGCTTCATTCATGTTTATTTTCGAATAATTGCATTCGTTTCAAGTATCCAGATTTTGAAATTTTGGAAAATTGTTTTCTGTAAAACTAGGTGATATTTATTTCTATTAATTTGTTTTTCCACGCACTTTTCAAAGTGACATCAATGTATTCGTTCCAAATAGAGGTGTCACATTTCGTCAAGTTGTCATGGAGTTTTTAGTGCCTGTGACCTAGTTTCTTCTCCTACATGATCACGTGGAATGCTTCTACTTTACAGAGTTTACTTTTTCTTACATGTTCCAGATCACTGAGTTGATGTTTGTAATTTTAGAAAAATTTCAAAAGACCTTTTGGCCACTGTTGAGTTCTTAGAAATTGTGCGTAATAATTTTTGAAAGTATTCGGATATATAGATAAACTCAACATACAATTACTATTTGATGTTTCAAAAGTTTTTTAAAGATTTAAAGACTTATTTCGAAATTTCTGTTATTTTTTCTGTTTTTCTTTGTAGATTGTCTTTCTGACAATAAGGTTTAGTGAAATGTCATTAGAAATTTGGGCAGTATCGAAATTTAGAAATTTTCCAAAGAGTTGCATAAACGCCACAAAAACCTGAAAATACTAAAAAGTGAATGTAGTGTTTTTTGTCAAAAATTTAAAAAAAAACTAGGTATTTTAAATATATAACTAATATTTTGTTTGAAAATTTGACAGCTATTCCAACAAAACTGAGTCAGATTGAAATATTTCAGACATAGCGTGGCAGAGGAAACTTATCCGGTCAGTAGGTCACGATTCAGTAGTTAGACTTACAAAACTTCGGAACCTCGTTCAACAAAAAGTCGTTCACAAAATTCACTTGAGCAGGAGGGAGCTAGGAAAATATTTTTAGAACAATTTCTAAAGATTTTCTAAAAAATCCGGAGGTTACTTGACTTTTTGACTTTCTTGGCTCTATTTAAATAGGCTTTTCCCGATAGTGTGATTCATACCCTGTCTGACCTAGTCTATCGAAGAGTTGCGCCATTTTCTCATGATCCATGAAACATTCATCAGTTGTAGGTCGTCGTCAATTATCTGCTCTTTGTTTACCACTCTCTCTATCTCTCACACATTTCTACGCTTGATCTTTCCTTGTTCAATAATTACGTACTCTCTAAATCTCTTACTTCTTTTCTCTTTTTTTCTTTTCACAACCAACTCGTTATAATTATAGTCAGCAGAATTTGTTTCTCACTCATCCACTTGAAGTTACTCACAGTTATGTCGTGCATGCTTCTGCTTCGCTCGGTGACACTCATTCTCACCAATTAGCATCATTGACCCACCTTCGTACACACACTCTATTTTTTAGTTGCTTTCCGTTTGTCTACAACTATCACACTTTGAATGTTCACCCCTCGATTTGTTCTGTTGCAAAAAAGTCTAATCGGAAATGCTCCGGGGGAGTAAGTCTTGTTTCGGACGTATCAGTCATTGAAAACGTCACTCGATAACTCATTATATGATGATTTAGAAAGGAAATCCATTCAAGTTGAGTCCAGAAATAGACTAGCTACATCTGGAGCTAGTTAGCTTGAATTTCAACTTCCTCTAACTAAAGGAGCACTTACATTTTGATCTCATTTCAAAGAATTCCTGAGAGAATTTTAATTTCTGATCGTCTCTTAAAAGATATGTGGTGCTATTAAAATTTAGACATCCTTCTATAGTTCAGAGGAACTAAACTTTGAAAAATGCGCACTTTTAGGATTAACTCAGCAATGGTTTTGAAAAACTTTCGAACAAAAATTTGCGTTTTATATTGTTTTTGGCAAAAAAAACATGCGCTTTCGAAAATGTTTACGGAAACACTTTCAGACCAGACTTCTTCTAGAAATGAATCGGAAAATTCATATTCCCACATGACTCTGCGGTTTTACCCTATTTTATATTTTTCTCGTAGATCATTTTTTAATCTTTCCCGTTTATTTTTTTTACTTTGCATTTTTCTGTTTATGTCAATGCAAACCTATGTATACAAAAATGGTAGCGAACAAAAATTGGCCGCTATTACAGTAGTCTACTGCCAAAAGTGCAAGCGGAGACAGAAGATCACGTGAGCCGGCGATGGTGAGGAGGGGGGCTCGTCCCCACATATTCATTCGTAGTCCTGATGAATGCGTGGATTTCAAATGCGATCAGAATATTTCCGCGGAGACTCACGTAGTAGTACAGCCTACATACTCAGGAAGGTTATTCCCACTTTTTAGAATGATCAATTTTAAAGTTTTCAAGTTCGGTATAATCCTGTTCGTTTCTCTTTTCCGATTTCCTCATGTGACATGTTTGCTGATATTATTGGTTTTTTAAAACTAACCTGAAAATATTATTTTCCACTGGAAAACTAGTTTTTATAGACTTTTTTTGTGAATTGACATAAATTTAATAGATATTTATATAGGTATTCTTCCACTTACAAGGAAAGGAAGTCAATCTAGTCCCGGACTTTAAATCGAGACGTATGTCATTTGAAAGCTTATGTTTAGAATAGATCACCACAAAAATTTCAGCGCCGGAACTCAACTCTGAACCCCTGAAATCGCCATCCAAAAAGCTTCCACATTGTTTGTTAGACCCCAAAAACCCCCAAAAACAATTTCTAATGGCTCAGAACCCCTTTTAAGGTCATTTACTTGACATAGAAATCAGCGAAAAAATGCACTGGAGCACTTTCAGATAGCGATTTCAGGGATTCAGTGTTGAGTTCCGCCGCTGAAATTTTTGTGGTGATCTATTCTATTCTAAACATAAGCTTTCAAATGACATACGTCTCGATTTAAAGTCCGGGAATAGATTTACTTCCTTTCCTTGTTAGATGAAAATCATATAGCGATACGATTATCTCCTGAAATTTTTCACAAGGCTATGACAAAATTATGAAGAAATTCTATAACTATTATTCACTCATTTTAAGTTTTGAAATTTTTTTATAGAAAACATATGTATAAGTTTGAATTTACCACGCAAACCAGATCGGCACTTAATCAGTGTCGGTTGCCACGCCTGACGCTAATTGGTTGATTTAATGATGTTGAAAGTGCCCAATAGTTATATGTTCCATTTTAAAACAACAAATTTTATAACAAAATACTCTTATGGTTCGAGTCCTACTGAAACTTTGTATGTCATTTGTCATTACGGTGACCGTGTTGTAAGTTAAGAGTATGATATATTTTTCTCGAGAATATGTGGAACAAAAATATTAAAAGTTTGTTCTTTTATTTTTAAGCTTTTTTAATGCTGTTTTTTTTCAAAATTAGAGAGCTCTGATCACGCGTTCACAAGATAATTTCCGCGAGTTATCTGATTTCAAACGAACCCAATTACAAAATCTCAATGTGCATATACCGCTAATTTGCATCTATTCATTACATTTTGAATACTTTCGGATTTCCATACATCACCCATCCCATCCATCCCGAAAATTCATGATTCATTTTTTGTCTTGTCCCGTCCGCTTTCCCACCTTTTCATCCCACATTTCACGTGATTATTCAGGAGAAAACTTGGAGTAACATGGGAAAAGTCGATCTATCAGACACAAGTTGGTCTCTACCCTGCCATCCGGTTGTAATCGGTTCACATTTTCGGAGCGTTTTGTTCCAAACAGTTTAGTTTTAATAGTTTCAGCAAGGTGGCAGAAATGCTGGAAACATAGACTGAAATTGTATTTTAATAGTTTGTTTACCAATGTCTTATACTACAAAAAATTGTACTATTCCCTCCTCTTTTTCCTCCTTCATCCAGCTCTGTTCTTCTGACCAAGTCAGTTTCTTTGCTCTTTGAATCAGCCTCACTTTTCTTGACTCGACCAGTCCGACTAAAATCAAAACCTTTCAGAACAATGGAAAGCCAGCAGTTGATGGCATGTGCCATCCTGGTAATTGTGCTGGTAGGGATTTTTGGAAATTCACTTTCGTTTATTTTGTTCAGCAGACCGCATATGCGATCTTCATCAGTGAGTTTTTTAAAATGTTAACTAAAATTTTCTACTCTGAAATTTGCATTTACCAAAAAATTAGAATTTGCTAAAAAAATACATTCAAATAATCAATCTTCAATTTTTTCAGGTAAATGTACTTCTATGTGCTTTATCATTCTTCGACTTTTCACTATTAACCCTTTCAATTCCAATATTCGTCATCCCAAATCTCGATTTATGGGCTAACGATTTATCACTTTCAACATATATGGCATATATTCTCAAGCTCATCTATCCAATCAACTTGATGATGCAGACGTGTTCCGTTTATATAATGGTGATGATAACTCTCGAACGTTGGGTTGCCGTGTGTCGACCTTTACAAGTTAGAGTCTGGTGCACACCTCGAAAATCTCGAAACGCGATTCTCGTCATCATCGTGTCTGCTTTCTTGTACAATTTCGTTCGGTTTTTCGAATATCGATTTGTAGTGACGGAAAGTGGAGCGCTATACGAAAAATGGCTGAGAGATCCAGGAAAGCATAGGTAGGGTTTCAGAAATATTTTGAAAAAAAGAAAGTAACAATGTTTCAGGTGGTACTACGTTGGCTACTACACAATTCTTTACATTGTCACACATTTTTTGGTGCCATTTTCTGTTATGGCATTTGCAAATGGGCATGTGATAGTTGCAATGTGCAAACTTAGCAAAACACGGCAGATGCTCACAAGACAGGTATTTTGAATTAAAATGTTTAAAAATATAAAGACATTCCAAATTTCTTAAATTGTCATTCTAAAGTGTTGTGGTAAATTGATTATTTTTAAATTTCAAAGTTTAATTCAAGCCAAAACTTTTTGAACTGAATATTGGAACACAATTACAGCCCTCTGAAAATTAAAAAAAAATTGATTTTTGTTCATGGGTTGATATATGCTATAGAAATGCTATAGAAAAAATTATAACAGAAAAATACAGTTAACAAATTATTTAAATTTGGATTACCGTCCATATTTTTGGTGTTCTAGAATTGTTTTCTAGTGAAAAAAAAATGTTATTGCGCACAGTTTTATATGCAAGAACCAAAATAAAATTCGAATTCCCCCGGAAGGTCATGTAAATTCAGTCTCGTTCAAATATGTTAAGCTATGTATTTCAAATTGAAATAACATATTTTGAATCAAAAATTGTTGTGTAAGTTTCCTGATTATTGAAAGTTTAACTACTCGTTCTACATTTCTGAATTGTTTCCTTCCACATACTTGAATAACACTTGATTTTGCTATTTTTGCTGAAGGTAATAAATATGAAAAACTTTATACTTCAAGCTTTAGAAGAAAATTTTAAGAAAAGATTTATTCAATTTTTTTTTCAAATTGTTAATAATATAGCAACAACGGGAACAGTCGACGACAGTAATGCTACTTATCGTCACATTTGTTTTCGCAATTTGCAACACTCTTCCTTTCCTTCTCAACGTCTCAGAGAGCATTTTCCCGACATTATTCCAAGACGAGGTTTGAATAAGTCATTGTGATTGCGTGTTTTGTCCACTTCTCTCGTTTTGTTACTACAAAAAGCCCTGGTTCTCGTGATTCGATGTCAACAAACTCAATCTTAAAATTGTTGCAGAGCACGCGGGGACTGGCATATTGGCTCAATGATCTATCTAATCTTCTAGTGGTTCTTAACTCGGGTACAACTTTCATTATCTATTTCACTTTCTCAGAGAAGTACAGGCAAACTTTAGTTTTTATTCTCAAGTAAGTAATTTACACTTCTGATTTCAAAAAATTGAAGACTACAATAAGTCTTTGTAGGAATGGATGTTGTGCAACCGTCAGCGACTACAACAACTATACAGCCATGTCTAGAACGGCTTCGATGAGAATTTCAAGCGAGACGGGCGGTCAAATTCAACGACAGGGATCTAAAATGAGCAATAGCAGGTATGCAATGAGCCAGGCCATTCAAATTGTTAAAATAAATCAATTTTAGTTATAGAAAGCCAATTCTAAACGCGCATCTGTCGGAGGTAAAAATGAATCAAAAAATATTATTTTAAAAACGAAATAAATAACAATTTCTCACTAATATGTGCACGAGCTTATAAAATTCTATGTTCCGTCCAAAAACTTGCATCATGAAAACTAATTTTCAGCCGAATGCGCTAACTTCTCTCCTCTCTGTCTCGCATGATTTGAGAATTAACTCAAATTAATTTTTAAAATTTTCAGCCGCTCATCGGACGTTCTTCTCAAACCAATTTACATGCAGAAAAGAAGCGAACGCTTCTCGTCGGAGTACAACGAACGAACTTGCAAGTTAGTTTTTTTTCTGATTTCGAAAAATGTTCAGAAATATAATTAAACAGATACCTTTTTTTTGGGTTAGCAAAATTTCGATAATGGTTTTCATTTATTTTTTATTTACACGAATCTGAACCTGAAACGTCAATGGAGAATTATCTCCAGTTGAAAATAATTTCAGAAATTAAAAAAAATTGAATTAAAGGAAAATGGCGGAAAAAATACTGTAATACAACTCCCAACAAAATTTTTTCCAGACACCTTGCTCCTTTCGAAGAGCACAAATTACCAAAATTGCCGAGCGAGAAGAGGAAGAAGAAACTACATAAGTGAGTATTTTTTGAAATTCTGATTATAAATTTTTTAATTTTCAAGAAATTTTGCTGTTTTTTCTTAATCTCAGTAAAAATACTTTAGCTTTCTGGTTTTAAAATCTGTGAAATTTTCAAAAATAAAGTTTCAATGATAAAATACTTTTAAAAAAATTTAAAAATTAAAAAAGAATTGCCAAATAATGATACATTTAAATGATTGGTGATTAGAAAAAAATGGCGTTAAAGTTTTGTATCACCTTACGGTTTTGTCAAAGCTGTAAGCTGATCTTTTCATTCTATTTCTCTCCCGAAACTCATGGGAACCTTTTTTTTTTGAAATGTGATGTTACTGTATAAAATATGAGTGACGTCACACTTGCCAGAAATGTTCTGAAAGATTGAAGAGATAATCTGAATAGTCGAGATACAAATACAAACGTTTTAAATGAAAATTTCCAGAATGTCGGCTGTAGAACATCGTGGGATGCCTGAAATCACTATCACTTTTAGTGAGGACCTTCCAGATGGAGAACCCGATTCTCCATGTCAACCATGCTAGATTTTATCATTTTCTTTTCACTTGTAGCTTTTTTGTTTGTCTCTTTATTATTATTATCGCCAATTTCTTCCTATGCACCGATCTTTCCAAGCTTTCTTCCATACGAACAATTCCAAATTCCAAACACGGGTTGCCTCATTTGTTCTTTTTTTCTTCGTTTGTCTTTTGCCTCATCTTCTCCACCAGACAAGCATAAATGTGTATATATTTGTTGGCGGTGAGAATAAAAAGTTGAAGCCAATGCCCCCTCAAATGTACATGAAAGTGCGTGGTAGGGAACAAATGACTCCAGGGAGCAATGAATTTTCGAGTGTCACACAAAAGCAGCGGACATTCAATGTGTGGCGGGTTGGCTCCTTTTTTTTTTCTTTTGCAGAGAGTTGCCAATTTGAAAATTAAAAATATTTTTGAGATTAAGATTTACATTTACATGCACAGGTAATACTTCAAAACATCACTTTTTACAAGTTCAAAACCGGTCTATGGCGGCTACTATTTTGCGATTTCAACTCATTGTACAGTTGCGGCATTTTTAAATTTAAACTGTGTAATTGTAGAATTCACACCATATCAATATTTTTTCAAATAATATTTTCAATAAGTCACTACAAAAAAATTAGATGTAGTTGAGTACTCTGGAGCTGGTAAATTTTGATCTAAATTTTTTTCGAGCAATCAGCAATACTCCCAAAGCTTGCAAAATCGCGCCGAAATCTGACTTTTGCAGACTTTCAATGATTTTACGAATTTTTGAGATTCGGAAAACAACATTCTGAAAAATTTTTGTGAAGCTTTATTGTTTTGAAAACAAATCTGAAAGTTCGTTATTTTAACTCAATCTAAAAATTTCAGATTTACGAAGTCGGTAAAATGTGGTTCAGAATTTTTCACTAAAGCTCAATTTTTCGGGAGAGTCTATTTAGGCTTCTAGGTATTATCTGGAGCTTCGGAAATATTTTTATTTGATCTTTTTGTTTTTGGTTAATTCATCAAATCTCACAATTATTAATACACTCATTGACCTTCTCCGCGATTTTCTGGCTCATTGAAACTGCATCGGGTATTACCGGCTATTGTTATACACTTCTCGGATTAACTATTTCTGCGAATCCCCACAACAGGCATCTGTTTCTGTTCACTCCTCAAAAGTTTCTCATTTCTCTCTCTCTCCCGGTCACTTTTTTCAGCAGTGTTCCTCTCGGCTGTTATAAAAAGAAAACGTCAACAACCGCCAACATAAACTGTGATTCATATGGTACTTGTTTAGTTAGTAAAGTGACTGGCAAACATTTTCAAAAGTTTATGAAATCCATCCCTTCATGTGTGCTGTACTATTACACGTCCTGCGTCTCTAACTGTCACTTGGCTGAGATGACGCCTGAGATCCAACTGAGATCTGTCATTTTCTCACCTGCTCTTCTCATCTATCT